>NC_142191.1:8936666-9562708 GCF_026936395.1 Plectropomus leopardus | reverse complement strand
CTCAAATTTGAAGAACATGCCTGAAGGTGTTCTTAAAATATCGCATTCACAAGAATGAGATAAATGCAAGGTCAAGCACTTGACAACACAGCTGGACAAAACCGGTCATGTGCACCAGAAACGCTGAAGGACAGCATCAGGTAATAATGCTGCCGGTAACGGTGTAAAACAAGGAGCACAAGGTCACTTTTCGGGTGGGTGGGGAGGTGGAGGGGCTCCCACAAGCAACTGACTTTGGTGTGGGAGTCTGCAGTTTGCTTCTCGTATGTGTGTGTGTGTGTGTGTGTGTGTGTGTGTGTGTGTGTGTTTTAAAAAATGTTTCTATACATTACCATGTGCTTCTTTTGCCTAAACCTCACCATTCATGACTTTGGTTGTTAATCCCAAATGTCGTTACAGTTGAAGCTGTTGTGTAAACACATGGACATTGCTGCTTCATCCCACCATGTGCATTTGTTAACATCACCAAGACGGCATCCCGGAGCATAAACACCTGACGCACAGGGATACCCAAAACATTATGAGTTGATGCGACAGGTCCTGACAGAGCGGCACCATGAGAAAGTTCAGAGTGAGAATATGTTTGATGGAAGGTCAAAAAAAAAAAAAAAACATTAAAATAATGACATCATTTCTCTAGTCTTGGCTATCGCCCGCACGGAGGCCTAAAAATACCATCCACTGTCTCGCTAAACCGGGATAAATCTCCGTTTGATATCTCACTGTTGGCGGGATTGGCTGTGGTGTTAACATTCAAGTGGCGGCTCAGGACAATCTTTGATCTCTGCCTAAGTTCAGTAAACAAAGAGGGAGAGGACGGGACGATCAAAAGAGGCATCGGGAGAAACAGGACTTCTGAACAAACCTGCCGACTGCAGATCAAAGAACGCGGGCTGAGATGAAGAAATGGCGCTCGATTGGTCTGTGTGTGTGTGTTTGTGTGTGAAGTGAGTGACAGATAGAAATGCTGTGTTTACAGCGAGAGGGGGAAGAGGTGTTGGTCAAATATTTTCAGGGTGACTGGTGAAAGGGTGTCTTCAAAAGCTGTCAAGACCTCAATATAGAGGAGGTTTGTGTGTGTGTGTGTGTGTGTGTGTGTGTGTGTGTGTGTGTGTGTGTGTAGGCCTTTTATCGAGACATTCTCTGGCATTTATTTCAAGCCGATCTAAATCAGACATCTTTGGAAATCCAATTGAAGCCTTTACCTGTCGTGCCAATCAGAGGGTGGGATGAAAAGGTGAGAAATGTCAGAAAAACAACAAATAAATATAATAAACTCTGACTTCAAAATGAACTCTCGAGGCTCTTTCGGATCCTCTGAGTCAGCACAATTTTAATTCTCATTTGGAATATCATGATTATTGATTTATTCAGACAAAAACAAATTTTTTTTGTAGCTCTCCTCCACAAGACAGAATGATTTACAGAGCTCTTCTGTAGACCGAGGCGGAAACCGAACCCTTAGGGTTTTTAACCGGTGCGCTGGTGATACCTGCATTAAATATTCACCACAGAGCCCCGCAGCTATGCGCCCTTCAAAAGCCTCCCCCCTGCATTTATTTATTTAAAAATTTGTTTATTCCTCTTCTCATCTCACTCTGCCTCCTCTTTTTTTCCTAAAACCACACAGTGAGAGCTGCCTGCTGACTCGATGTGAGCGGCACAGACGCAGAAATGCCACAAGGCCGGTTAGCAGGTTTCCTTTAGCTGGTGACAGGCCTCAGAGAGAGAAGACAAGTTAGGAGATGGAGGACAGAAGACAGGGGAAAGCAACGCACACGGAGAGACAGACGCACGCAGGAGGAGAGGCGAGCTCGTGTTCTTGAAGAGACGACAGAATAAACATGGCGATACAAAGAGAGAAAAAGACAGAGAGACGGCGGTGTTTGTGTCATTTCGGAGCGTGAGAAGTAACATCTTAAACTTTCACACATGGTAGTTTCATGTAGTTTTCATGGCGTTGACTGTGGGTGTTTAGGAGGCTCCCAGTATACAAAATACATTTTTTTATTTTTACGAGGAATTCAAAGTCAAACCAAAATACAGCCAACACCAGTCACGTCTCATGTTTGGACTCATCAGTTAGCTGCAGTGTGTGCTCTCAGTGATACTGCGGCGCCGTTTGTAATCCCAAAAGATATGAAAGCTCCAAAAAGACCCTCATGAAAAAATAAACTAAATATCGGAGAATCCCATTTGGAATTACCACAAGCAAACTGGTGTAAACATTTTTCTGGTCATAAGCTTATGCCAACTCCTACAGAAAGACAAACATAAGAGGATGAAAAAAGAGGCAAACAGAGGAAAGGACAGAGTCTATAGAGGGGAAGAGAGAAAAATTTAACTTAGCGGGCTTTCATATTATGGACCGAGAACACCTGACCCCAAAGTCCAGTTTGTTTGATAAGTGTGCACAGAACCCCGATCCCCGCCCGCGTCTTTTCTTTCTTAATTTGGATCCCCATTAGCACCAGCATAAGCACTGGCTATTCTTCCTGGGGTCCACACACATACATTCAACACTTACAACGATACTACAGACAAACACAACAAATGAAACAGCTCATGTTGTCAGTTTATCATTGAATACAGAAAAACTAAACAGAGAATTATAATTCAATCACAGTTCCAAAGAATTAAAAGCAGCAAATCAATATTATATTGATAAGACTAGATATCATCTTAGATATCCTAATATTGTCAGTGTCGTCTCTTCCTGCCGCATAATGTGATCTAATTTTATCCAATATGGAGATTGCTCTGTTTTTTGGCTTTACTATGGTTGATACAATTATTCAATTAGTTGGCAACTATTAAATTAATCATCAACTAATCTGACAGTCATTTGAGTAATTTTTTAAGATAAAAAAACAGGCAGAATTCTTTGATCCAGCTTCTTAAACCTGAATATTTGCCGTTTTATTTCCTCCTCTATGACAGTGCGACAGCTCCTGGGAGAGACGGAGAGCTCAGAAACAACATCACTTATGTGATGGCTGAGCAGCACAGGAGTGGAGAGGGGGGACAATCACACTTGGGCACGGTACAAATCAATCGTACCTACACTGTAATTTGAAAACACCATAAAAAATTGATCTGTTTACCAAATCTGGACAAGGCTCTCCAGCAGCCTCCCTGGGCAGGTTTGAGAGTCTGCAGGATGTTGCGGAAAGAGCTGAGTCCTCTCGAAGCACAACTTGTTCCACAGTGCACTGAGTATTTATACATCGAAACAATAATGTCTGTATTTTTTGTGAACACAAATGCATTTTAATGCCAGGTGTAGAGGGGTCCCTGTCGGCTTTAAAGGCGGTTTGGATCAATACTTTTATCTGAGGCAACAAGCTGAGCTTCAAAGAGGCCGAACAGTCAGAGCCTCGATTGTACAACAAACACAAGAACTCTGAATTTTTTACATGGATGATTTCTCGAAACTCGTAATATTTCTTAATATCTCTAAAATGTTATCAGTTGTTTGGGCTGATATAAGTACAAACATAAAAATGACAAGTATTATTTGAGGTGGTATTTATGAATGGACTGCCATTCAGAAACAACATAAATCCATCTTTCCTATTCATAGAGGTTAGAGGTGAAAATCACGAGGCCACATGATACATTATTATCACGATTCTTAAGTCACAATACAATATAACTGCGATTTTTAACATGTTGCGATATCCAGAGAATTGCGAAAACATATATTGTAATTTTTTGTAATAATTCTTTGTAATAGATATTGAAATGTTGTAATAATATAAAGTTTTCAGTCTGTTTGTCTCACATCAATCATTATTATTGCAGAAAATTGCATCTGGTAAACTGATAAAATACAATTGATTTTATTATTCTCGCAAAAGTCTAATTTGCATTTGTACTTATTTAATTTATTTAATTTATGTGATAAAAAATTGATATCAAAAAGACAAATTAATATTTCAGGTGTCATTTTCCATCAAACTCAGACAATACGATGGTTATTGTCATTTTTTTATCTTGATTACAAAACTATATATTTGCTGTTTTCTTTTATCGCTCATAAAGCCTTCTTGCTATTGATTTCTTAAAACAGGAGTGTGCCTCTAAAAGGACCTCCGTTTGGAGAGTGATGTAGCCAGAACACTTTGCTGGACTCCTCTATCCCAAAAAAAATCTGAACACTGGATGTGAACGCGCATAATGGAGGGCCAGGGCTGAGTGGTAGAGGAAAGGGGTATATTATGATTGAGCCGAAGCCCTAAAACCGAACGTGCCCTTGACTGCCCCTGAAACTCTGGCACAAAAAAAGGTTTAGTGAGCACACAAAATGATGTGTCTGGGGAATTGAATTAACTCTCTCCTTTCGGATGTCTATGTGAGTGCTTAACCCTCTATGGTACAGCGTTGCCACATGGCAACAACCCCATTTTAAGCCTTCTACACACAGATAATACATTCAAAGTTATGATGCAATGCATTAAAAAAGAGATGGGGTTCTAAGTAAACCAATTGCAGTGTTTAAATTTGTCACATTACTTTCTATAGGCCATTTTGAAACCCTTTTCTGCAGACATCATGGACGGGAGGAGCCTCACCATTTGACGCCTAAAAATTCAACAAAAAAAGTGTTTTTTTGAAGTTTTTCAATGGGAAAAAAAATATACACTCAACAATAGGTTAGTTAAGTTCATTATCATGTAGTTTCTTGCACTGTAGTCGATCAATAAATAATAGAAAATGTTAAAAATGTGTACGTTGCCATATGGCAACACCGTACCATTATGGATTGCTAGCCTGGCATGTTGATAACATTTTGTATATAGGCCTACTTTGCAATTGCATTGGTGTACACTGATCTTCTATAGTCTCTAAACTATAATAATGCACTTTGTGAGTCCTTTCCACATTGCATATGATGATATTTGACACATCTTTCTTCCATTTACAGAATGAATGCAAATTTTTTTTATGGTACATCGCGGAAAAAGGCTGAACTAGCCCTCCCACTAGATGATAGTGAAGATGACAAAGAATTCAGTGACGAGGAAAATGAGCTGCTGGAAACACAGAGTGAGAGTGATGAAGACAGTGAGACCGATGAAGATTATGAGCCAGAGAATGAGGACAGTGGGGACAGTGAGGACAGAGACAGTGAGGGCAATGGAGACAGTGAGGAGAGGGAGGACAGTGAGGATGAAAGTGAAGTGACAGGTATTACCAGTAAGAGAGTGTAAAATGGGTAACATCTTGACCCTAACCCTGTTCAGGCTACTGGGGATTGTTTATACTATAACATGAGTTTTAAAATAAATGTTACATACAATTTTAAACAAAACTCATGTTTTCATTACTTTCCATTATGGTACGGTGTTGCCATATGGCAACGAACCCTAAAAACTACTAAAAAAATAATATTTTTTGAAAATGTCTCTTAATTATGTTTACTTGGTCTATTTTAAGACAAAAAAACACCCCAAACATTTTTTTACCAACTGGGATCATAGTGCGTACCATAGAGGGTTAAGTATGGATTTTTGCTTGCAAGCCGCTCATGAAGATGAATTTTCCCTTTTGTGTGAGAACTGTCGCTGAACGTACCCACGCATGCTGCTAGGATGCGTCTGTGCACCTCATGTGGGCGGTCCTTTCTCACTTAATCTCATGAGCTTTGTCATGAAACTGCCACCAGAAAAAGTCAGTGAATGTTTATTGAATGTTTCCCCTCGTTCCCGTGATAAAACCCGAAAGAAAATAGAAGAAAGATGATGTGATGAGGCCAAGTGTGTGTGTGTGAGTACCTGCCACCCTGAGAAGCGAGGCCAGGTTCAGCAGTGTGGTGGACTGCTTGTACGCCGTGGGGCAGTGGGCGATGCACTCCTCTATGAGAGACAGACGGTCTGATCGCAGGCGCACTGGGATGGAGAGAAGAAGGCAGAAGGGGAGGGGTGTCAGACATGTTTTGCTAATTACTGTATTCAATCTGGAAAAGTTGCAGCTGACGATACAAATGATGCAGCGTAAATGATGGATGCAGCAGCTGTCGTTATGTCTGCAGTGTAATCACATGCTGTACAGTTCGCAAAGTAAAGCCCAACCCTAATTATATTGGCCAATGCTGATGATGATAGATGTTTGGTTTGGGTTTTTTTTTTTGTTTTTTTGCATTATCACATAACAGAAAAAATAAAAAAGAATGAGTGCATATAGAAGCTAACACATTTTAAATAGTAAAAAATGATAGAGGTCTGACTATTTGGGGCGGCCTCTCGCTCGCCTGCTAGAGTGTGCGCCCCATATGCCAAGGCCTTTGCAGCGGCCCGGGTTCGATTCAAGACCGCGGCCCTTTGCTGCGTGTCATTCTCCCTCTCTCTCCCACATTTCATGTGATTCTACAGCTGTCCTATCGATAAAAGGAAGAATCCCCCAAAAATAATCTTAAAAAAAAAATCAAAAAAAAAAAATCTGACTACTACTACTTGAAAGAAGAAATTGAAGTTGCAAAGATGTATCGATTAATCAATTGCGTCAATTATTTGGCCACCATTTTGTATACAAGGATTAATAATTTGCCATTTTAAGCAAAAATAGCTGAAATTAACTGGTTATTTTTCTTTCTTTTTAAAAATATAATTGTAAACTTAATGTCTTTGAGTTTTGGACTATTGGTCAGACAAACCTCGGACTCATGAGGGTCATTTTTCACTATTTGCTGACATTATATACGCTATGTTCTGCTGGGAAACCTTGGGTCCTGTCATCCAAACACAGCTGCAGAATAAGTACAGCCATTCATGTGGACAGCACTCAGACTCTCATCTTTATCAGTCAATACCTTTTTAGATCAATTTAATCAATATCAGTGGTAATTGTTCACATACATTATTTTTTTGTTTGAGCCTGGGAGCTCCACAGTGTACATATATGTTACAAACAGAACAGTATATACAAGTGCTGAATATAATTTGGGGAGATTAGAGATTCAGTGCTTAGTGTTTTGCATTTACAATTTGCATTTCACTTCGCAATTACAGCACCTTGTAATTACAATACAGTAACTTGTGCATATCAGTTCTTTTCCAATCAACAGGACTGTGGTGAACTTTTTTGGGAGGATTTCAACTTTTTACAATTTGAGTTCCAGAAACAGAAACTTCCCAGAAATCCAGTTCTGTATTTTTATTCTGAAACCCTGAGAAATAGCATGTTTAGTGCCTCCACGGGCCTCCCTGCTTTCTCTGCACCCTGCTGAGGATCTTTATGGCTTGGCATCACTTTGGGCGAAGCCTAGAGGGAATTCTGGGAAGGGTGGTATGTATGAATTGTCGCCTAAGGCGCTGTCGGGGGCTGGGTAAGATGGATTACCTATGCTTGAATTCTTTCACTTCATACTTGTGCGTGTTTATCTGTGACTGTGTGAACTACAGGGATATGGCTGTAGTGGAAAAAGAGAGATAAAGTGTATTTTATGTGGACAGTAAGTGTGTGTGTCCTTGAGTTGGTACAAGATTGTAAGAGGGCACCTCAGGCAATACAGAGCCATGGAGCTTGGACTTTGAAAACAGGCTTTGGACAATAATCAGTGATAGAAAACCCATATAGCACAAAGGAGTAATAACTGAAGAGTTTTCCTTTTACTTCAACTCCCTTTCTTTCATTCTTGCTTTCTATATTTCTTTCCTGTGTCACATTTTTCTTTGAAAAGAAAAAAATCTCTCAAGGTTTTTCTTGAGATATCACGCTGTCAAGAATGGGACAGACAAGGTCAAAGTGATCGTCACAATCACTTTGACCTTGTCTGTGATCTACTACTTGTCTGTGATCTACTACTGATCTACTACTACTAAATTATAATAAGTTCATTGTTGAGTCCAAGAGGTCGTTTGTGCCAAATTTGAAAAAATTCCCCTCAGGCTCTCTTGAGCTATCGTGTTCAAGAGAATGCAATGGACAGAGTCATAGTGATATTGACTTCTGACCAATTAATTCTTGTATCCATGTGAATGTTTGTGCCAAAATTGAACAAAAAATCTTTTGAGGTGTTGCTGAGATATGGCATTCATGAGAATGACAAAGACAAGGTCACAGTGACCTTAACCTTTGACTTTTTACCACCAAAATCTAATCAGTTCAACTTGAGCCCATGTGAACGTTTGTGCCGAATTTGAAGAAATTCCCCCAAGGCATTCTTGAGATGTGGTGTTCATGAAAATGCGGGGTCACAGTGTGCTTCGACAACTAAAATCTAATCAGCTTTTCGAGTCAAAGTGGCCGTTTGTGTCAAATTTGAAAAATTCCCTTTAGGTGTTCTTGAGAAACTGCATTTAAGAGAAAAAGACAGACAAGGTCATAATGACCTTGACCTTTGAGCACCAAAATCTGATCAGTTTATTACTGAGTCCATGTGAACGTTTGTGCCAAAATTTTAAGAAATTCCCTCAAGACGTCCCTGAGATGGGGCGTTCACAAGCATGGGATGATGCTGTTCTCACTTAGTCTCGCAGGTAAGGAATAGTGGGCAGTGAAAAACTAATGCAAGTAGACATCAGGGAGTGAGGAGAAAGCGAAGCAAGGAAGCAAGAACAGAGTAAAAAAAGAAAAACTAAGGAATAAGTGATGCAGAAAGAGAGAAGGACAGAGAGTGAGGGAGGGAGAGCTGGCAGTTTATGGCTCTCTCTGTCACAATGGCTTTATGCTGCCAGCTCAGTTTGATGAGGGCAAAAGGGGGAAGGGAGCACGGGCCTCGGAGGCAAACAACACCTCGGTTCAGAGGTGAGGCGATGAGGGGCCAAGCTGGTTCATTGTGGCTCCACAGTTTCCTATAACAAAGAGCCATGTCTGGAAACTGCTGCGATAGGGTGCTGATGTGGAGCCCGGAAAGAGAGAAAGGAAGAGCGTGGAGGTGAATACTGATCGGTCCGGTTTACAGATGGAGAGGAAATATAAAAAATGACATGTTCTGTGTGTAAGGGTGTGTTTGTTTGTGTGCGTGTGTGTGTGTGGGGGAGAGAGAGAGAAAGCACACATGCAGAGCCCAAACACTTCAATCCTAATTAGGCCATCAGGCAGATGTTGTTTGCACAACAGTTGATCCATAAATAACCATATATTTAGATATAGTGGCAAGAAGAAGTGACATATGGAGGGATGGAGGAGCTGACAGACGGGAGGGAGACAGGCTGGATGGTACATGGGTGAGGGAGGTGGGGGACGGCGTCCTTACATCGTCTACATGTTTGAATTTATATTAAGAACACTTGAATGAGCAGACACAGCACAGACAACAAATCCAACAACACTTGTTGTCATTGTGCACATTTAGTTCTCAGACGCAGACAAACCCATTGTGTGGTACCTTGCAGTGGGAGGATGCTGACGCTGAAGTCTTCCAGTTGGCTGAGGGCGCTGATGAGGTCCAGTTCCTCCTGGATGGTCGGAGAACAGTCTGTGATCAGCTGGAGACACGCCCTGATGAAAACAACAACCGTTTTTTTTTAAAAAATCACGTGATAATTAATCAGTTAAATTAATCTGTCACAGGGGTACCCAACCAGATGACCTTGTGAGATCAAGACATGGAAGTCTACATTTTAAATACACACAAATTCGTATAATCTGATCATAAAAACTTGAGGTCAAAATAAAGTCTGACAATTATTTGCTTTGTGGCGGAGACCTAAAACTGAGGAAACTGGAACCTAAAAAAATAGTAATAGCCACTGAATGGGCTGATAACAGCCTTCTGAATATACCAGTAGCAGACTTCTACTGACATATATCTATAAGGCTCATGACCATAGAAAATGGCTTTTTAATGGGCTGATAACATCCCAATCATATGACATATTTAATTTCAAGACATTAGAGTGTTATCCATCTTCTCCACGAGAAAGTAAATACCAGTGTCCCCAAAAAAGTCAAACTTTCTCACTGTGTATCAGGAAGGCAAGGTGAAACTAAAAGCCATAAAAATCATTCACTGTTTTTCACATTAGATGAATTTAGTTTGACCAAACACCAACAGTCACTGAAAATTATTGTAAAGCAGCAGCAACAATTCTGATTGCATTACAAACTTGGCGGGTAGGACAAAATGAGTTTCACTTATTCAGGTACACACTTTCAAAGCCGCAGCAGAAATTGCTTATTAAATCTGAAGTTTGTGAAGTTTCCACGTCGTGACCAGAGACATGGTGAGACTGCTCGAACGGATTTATTTACAAAGTCTAGACTCATTTGACAGATCTACAACAGGGGAGTTTTCTTTTCCAACACAATCCACACTCATTACCCTTAATAGGATTATGTAGCACATCACTTAGCATATGTAACAGTACACTGAATGTGTGTGTGTGTGCGCCTGCTTAAGATGCGAGTACTCTCGTTTTCTTGGTTTTTCATCGTATAATTATACAGCAAAGCAAAATAAAGCAAAGATTGAGAGGGGAGAGGGAAAAAAATGAAATGATTCATTTACAAATAAATAAATCCCACATAAAACAACAGCTTAGCGAGGCGCTCTGACGTCAGTGTCATTTAATTACAGGAGAGGAAACATGTCCTTGGAGTGTGCTTAAAAAAGAAGCACGCAGTTTCTTTTAACCCTCACAGTGTGTTAAAGGCAAGAATCAGAATCTGTTATGAAAGCAATCCGAAAGACATACTCAAAATAGGTTGAATCGATATTGTGAATAGATGAGAGTACACACACTCAGCAAAACACTCTCCAGAGCTACCCACTCTTTGAGCATTGCTGGCGTTCTTGCCAGGAACAAGAGGTTTGTCCTGGCAAATGAGAGCAGAGGAAAGGGCTGTGGATGGGCGAATGAGAGACAGAAAGAGGGCATGTTGATTATATACTTGGGCTGTGAAGTGTATGCAGGCGTGTGTGTTTGTGCGGAGATCGCCTTAAAAAAGATGATGATAAAAAGAAACAAAAAACAGTTTCAAGAGTCACGATTTGCTCTGTAGCATGCACCCTGTAATTTGCAGATAACTACTTCCTGTTAAACAGGCACTCGGGAGAGTACAAGTTTGTGATGCAGTTATCAATGGAGCGCCATAGTAGAGACCTTGTCCTTCTTTTGAGCAAATTCGAGCCGTGCACAAGCCCATCAAGCAGCAGCGGCGTACTGACGCAATCACTCTTTCTCTTTCTTCATTTCTGTGTCATTTCCGCTCCAGCTCCCTCCTCTGCTGCTCAAACAAGGTCTTGCAAGATGAGCTTTCTCAAATACGAGCGAGAAAACTGGCGACAAAATGAATCACCCCTCCTGGGCTTTTTTCTGACATCTTTCCATTTTCTTTCTGCATAATGCTCGTTGAAATATGTGCCTCGTTCTCACCAGAGTACCGGCAAGTTTTGAAAAGCTACACCTGAGACATTTTGACAACTTTCACATATATCTAGAGTGGAATCGACAGGAAGCTGACTCTGGCTGGAACATAAGATGAGTTGGAAAAACACATTTTTTTCACATTTGTTTGGCATGGTGAATTGACCTTGTACAATTCTGATAGAGACATCCATCTAGGCCAACCTCCCTGGGACCAACTGGGAGCAAAAGTACCATAATAAACCTTAAAGGGACAGATCACCTCCAAATACATATTTTTCCCTCTTATCTGTAGCGCTATTTACTAATCTAGATTTTTTGGGCGTGAATTGCAGAATGCTGGAGATATCTGACATAGAGATGTCTGGCTGCACTTCAGTATATGGCACTATATGGCACTCGGCATGTTGTGCTCAAAGTGCCAAAAAATACATTTGAAAAACTCAACAGCAATGTCTCCTTCCAGAAATCATGTCCCACTTACTCAAGATAATCCACAGACCTTGCTGCAAGCAGTTTTACACCAGTACATTTTTTCTTTCAACTAAACTACATCCGCCAACCATACCGAAGGAAAGGCACATCTACCTTTTAAAACCTGAAACAGCTTCCTGATGCTGGTGTAAACGAGGTTGATGAGCACCAAAAGAGTCAACCAAAACTCTAAAATTGAGGGCTGTAAAACCAAAATAATAAGCAGAAAGACGTGAAAGTGAAAAATAACCTCAGTGCTGGATGATATTTTTCTGTGAGTTTGTCATTATGCACAAATTCTTTCACATCACATGCAGACATCTGACCAATTTTTCTTGTAAAAATATCAGTTCCTGCAGCTTCACATGATATATGAACCAAAAAAGTTCGTTAAGGAGCTGTTGATGGTGTTTTTGCATCTCTATTATCTGTCCTGAGTGATGCTGTGTGTTCACTTTAGCAGTAAGAGGGGGATTCCTGTGTTATTTTGAGAGAGATCTTTTTGTCCTTGTGTAAACTCTTGCCTGGTGCCGCTGACCACATCCTTTCAGGACGCCACCAGGTGCAGTTTGTGTATCTGTCTGAGCATGTGTGTGTGTCTCTGTCTTTGGCATTTAGTACGTAGGATAAAATGTGTGTCTGTGGAGCAGGTATTTTAATCTAAAGGACACAGGCAGCCAGTCTGCATGGACTATTAATTTCAAAGCGACACGCACAAGTTCAGACTCTACTTTCTGTCTCATGTCTCAAATCCACATCCAGCAAACACACACATGCACACGCGCGCACACACACACACAGTGGGAGTGTTACAATGGATGATGTTGTCCAAGCGTGTGGAGGGGGGCTTCTGCATTAGTTACTATAAATGAATGACGACCCAATTACTGTCCCACTTCCCCACTAGGAACAGACGGTAAGGTTAGACACCCACTGGCCCCCTTCTGAGATCTGAAAGCAGCAACAGACACAAATGCACTCCCATACAAACACTTACACTCGGCATAAACTTCATGAGTTGTACTATAGGAGATGAAATAAAAGCAGCCACCATTAGTTTCTTGCCTGGTCAGACACAAGAGCACGAAAACATACATTCACCCACTCAGGAATAAATGGTGTTTATCCTCCATCAACAACAAGCAAGGTCAACATCTCAAAGGAAGCATACAAGCACGTCCGCATGGAAACGTTTGTACAAGCTGGTCAGAAATTACATCCAACACATAACTTCAACTCAATATTGCGTGTCACTCTTGTCTTTACTCTCAGACACAGTTAAGTAAATGTGAAGTCAGGCTCTAAATAATTAGAGCGCTCACTTTGGTATTTTACAAACTGGACTACATTTCCCATGTTTTTGTGTCTAAATGACTTTCAGGAACAACAATTCTTAGTCTTAGCTCAGTCTTGAGCAAGAGCGTTGCAGACGAAAACGCCAAACAGTCTGCAATGTAATAACTAGGGGCATTTGTGCACCATCAGTTTACATCCACTAGAAGTGCTTGTTTTAACCACAAATAGGCTCAGGATGTTACTCTAAGTGTCTGACAACATTATGGAGGGATCCATACAGAGAGAGACGTTTTTGTGAAAGAGTGAGATCCTTTTTATGCAGCCAGAAACAGCCACGAAATCTCCATTACCAAATTCACCAGACTCCATTTAAGTAAACAGCAATTTTAGCATGTATAGAGCCAGCACGATTCCACATCTAACTGGGTGGATTAAGGGTTAATTTCGAACAGAGTCGGTGATTGTTGGAACAGTGGAAAGAGGAACCATGACAGGTTTTGTGAGTTTTATTTTGTTTGTGTTGACTTTAAAATAAGTGTGCTTTATGATGATAAAATTACGGTTTACTTAAATGGAGTGTGGTGGGATTGGCAATGACTATTTCGGGCCTGTTTCTGGTCAAACAAAAAGGATCCTGCTTCCAATCAAAAAGATCTGTCTCTGTAGGGATTCTTTCCAGACACAATAACAATCTGAGCCTGTCAGTGGCAAAAAAAATGACTTTTTGGTGTGATTTTTTACAGCATGCCAGGGTCCCGGAGGCAAAAAAAGGGGTTATGTTTGACAAAACAGCGTAAGCTGCACATGTGACGTATAACATTGGCATCATGCAGGACTTTCTAGTTTCTACTCGATCTGATCCTTTGCTCTGAGGTTCCCAAATCTTTGTGTCTCCCCAGTTTGCAGAAATGTTCAGCTGCTGTTCTTATTCTTCAAGTTAGGTGCTGTTTTTTTTAAAAATCCCCCTGCTACATAACACGTCATCAAAGCATTATGCCTGTCCTGTCGATGGTCCGTGGTGACGGCTGTCCCTTTTACAGATGTCGCTTTGATGCTAGCTTAAAGGTGAGACAACCTCCCCACCCCCACCCACCAACCCACACACACACTCTGTGATTGTACATTTTATCAATAACAATGAGGCAGAATAACCATGGGAAAATAGGGTCCAGGATCAAAAATACTCAAGTTACCCAAATGACCATTAAAAAAAACCAAACAGGTCCTCCTTAATAGAGGAATACTTCTTTATATTTCCTTTCTCACCTGGCTAGGCCCATGCAGGGGTCTGTCAGCGTTGTAGATGAGTTGAAGTACTCTCTGGATGCAGCCAACACTAACTCCAAGCTGTTGTCGTAGGCCACCTTCAGAGCGTAACCTTTACCCCGGAAAGACAAGCTGATGGGAACATCCTGGCTGACCTGGAAACATTAATATAACATTTAGAGATCAGCAAAACTGTGGCATATGAATTCATTATGGGTGTTTAAATACTTGGAGACACAAATGAGCATTGTGAGTGTGAAGTGGAGTTGCCAGACATGTTTCAATATACCTTGGAGCAGTGCATGAGCTGCCCTGCCAGACGTACGTTCTCCACGCGGCTGGAACACAGCAGGGACTCGACAAAGACCTGCAGCAGCCAGGGAGGAGAGGAAAGAGATGGCGTTTAACTGAACACTGTGAAAACACACAGCTCAGTGTGTTAATTATGGACCAAAGTGTCGTGTTAGAAGCAAAATGTGCACTCAGACACTTTGTCACCTACAATTACAGGTTTCGCTTTTTTTAATCAACACATTTTTAGGGCACCAATTTGATTATTCAGTGTAATCTTTCGCTGTTTTTATACCTGGTGACAAATCTCCGGTTTCAGACAGGTGTATACGTTCTGCTGCATGTCAAGCAGGTCCTGCAGTAGACCTCTCCAAACCGTCTCACTCACAGGAGGGTTTCTGGACACACGAGGACATACATTTTAAGTACATTCAAGGTATCTTGACACTGATGTTTGTGTTTTTAAGTGTCATAATGTATTGTGTATTTCTAGGTTTATATTTCTTTGTCTCCTCTCAATTTTCTGCTGATGATACGCATAGTTACTTGTCTTTTAAGCCAAATGCTCTCCATCCCAGCAGTTGAATGAGTGATTAACTGTTATTAAGAAATGGATAAGTTATAATTTTCTGCAGCTAAACTCAGACAGAAGTAATCTTCTGCCCTGATCACCTAGCAAACAAATCATTTACTGTTTACTGGTCTGCTGGCAGCTAATATCAAACCTACAGTCAGGAATTTAGGTACCACATTTGATTCTCAACTGAACTTTGAACCACATTTTAACTATGTTATTAAATCTTGCTGCTTCCACCTAAAAAATGTTACCAAAATTAAATCAGCTGTGTCTTTCGTGACCTAGAACCGCCTCTTCATGCCTTTATCTTTTGGTGCCTTGAACTTTTTACCAGCCTTAGAAAATCCTCAGGGGCTCTGCTTCAGCTAGTGCAGAATGCTGCTGCTTGAATTTTAACTGGGACCAATCGTAGGTCCCATATAACCCCAATTCTTGCATCCCTTCACTGGTTGCCAGTTAACCTCAGAATTGAATTTTTTAGATTTTTAAATCACTTTTTAGGCTCAACATAGTTTGGCTACCAGTTATATAAGTGAGTATTTGAATCATGATGCTATGATGCCTGTGTAGGTATGCAAGCCAGCCAGAAGTCCAGTCATTCCTATAAGAATCACTGGAACGTTTGTTTTTTTATCTCCTTTTGGTCCATTTGCCTCTCTGCATGCTATTTTTTTCAGCTCTTAACACTGTTTTTATGATTGTAACTATATTTTTACTGTTTTATTTTCATGTATTTTGTAAAGCACTTAGTAACCTTAAAAATAAACTTCTTATATATTATCTCAATTACTTGCGGCCAGTGTGGCGGCACAGCTTGACCATTAGTTGATGGGCTTCTTCTTCACTGTTCTGGCTGTTCTTCACATATGAAATGGGCTTCTGCAGGCCGTGTTTCTCCAGAACCTCCACCACACTGTGAAATACAAGCACACAAACAAACTCATATAATCACTGGTGTCATAAAGTAGAGAGACCACAAAGTAAAAACAGACAAACACAGTTTCAAATCACATTAATCAACACACTCTGTCAGTAGAAGCAGAGGACAGAATGATTGGCAGCAGTACATATCACAGTAGGAAATGCCAAAGACGAAGAAACGGGGGTATAAAACTTAAAAATTCAAGGGAGGGTAGAGATGAGAAAGACAGAAGATGTGTACGCTCTAAGCTGTTCATTATTTTGGCAGCACAAAGTCATTTGCAAGCCACGCTGCAGATGGAGAAAGTGTAGAGCAAGACTGAACAGCAACATGATAAACGGCACGCCGACAAGACAGCAAGTCTTTGTAAGCATGTTTGTCTGGGAGCATGTGAATCCTGGCAGTCATATATGACCGAGGGAGAAAGTGAGTGTGTGTGTGTGCGTGTGTGTGTGTGTGTGGTGTGTTGGCGTAGGATTAGCATGGCACCCCCGGTCTCAACAGGGTCGTGCTGCTACAGATGTTCGCTCTCTGCTGCAACTCATTACCATAGTAAACAGGTGACTGTGTGTGGATGTGTGTGTGAGCAAAAGACAGTCAGACAACAAGCCTTGATATTTACATGCGTGTGTGCGCGTGTGTGTGTGTGTGTGTGTGTGTGTGTGCGTGCGTGTGAGTGTGTGCTTGCTCGAGTGTGAGTGTGAGTGTCTGCATGTTCCCCGTCCACATATTAATGTGCCAGCGAGTGGTTGTGGCAGCAGCTGAAAACAGCTTTTATTCTGGAGGCGCTCGGTGAGCAGACACTTCGCATTTACTGCCTGATTCATCTGGGTAAGAGTGTGTCTGTGCGTGTTTGTGTGTGTGTGTGTGTGTGTGTGTGTGTGTGTGTGTGTGTGTGTGTGTGTGTGTGTGTGTGTGTGTGAGTCACAATGCTTCAGCACAAAATATACATGAACACACTTCCCAAGCTCCCCGGGGTGCGTTTGCGCATGGTTGTGTGTGCCTACGTGTAAATATGCGCGGATATTTGTCTGCAAAAGGCCAATGCAGGCTTTCCTGTTGCTGCTTCCTCCTCCTCATCATCATCTACATTCCCTTCAGGCTGCCTGCCCTCCCTCTGCCTTCATCCTCACCCTCTTTCCTTCCTCCTCATCACTGCTCTGAGTTTGGAAGTTCACCCTGAGGGGAGGGGTGGAGGAGAGAGAGCGACACGTAGGTGATTTTAACCCGTAACAGAGAAACGCCCGAGGCTGTTTGAATACCATGAGACAGACAGAGGTCCTTTGATATCAAGCCTGTGTGTGTGTGTGTGTGTGTGTGTGTGTGTGTGTGTGTGTGTGTGCGTGTGTGCGTGTGTGTGTGTTGACTGCACATCCATGTCTCCTCTCCTTCTTGGTGTTTTCCATCAGGCCCATAATGGGGGAGGGAAGTAATAAGCATTGCAACAAAGTGAACACTTCCCAGGCAATGTGGCACTTATCACCAAACTGATGGGCTCCTCCTCAGTACTTAAAATATCCTGCTAACGAGTACGGCTGAGATTTTTGGACGAAGTGCCAGAATGAATTATGTTTTGTCCAAAACTAAAAGATATTCAATTAAAACTGTTAGAAAAAATAGACATAAATAAACAGCAAATATTCATACCAGCAAGACTGAAACAAGCCTATGTTTGGATTTGAAGCTCTGATCTGAATGCCCGGCTGAACTGGACGGACAGGAGAAGATGGAGGAGAGAAAGAGGGAATGACAGGTGAGAGATGGTGTGAACGTGTGTTGACGTACCTGAGATGCTTCTCAAGTTTGTCCACCTGATCGTGGAGGGATGAGGTGATGTCCGTGTCTGGCCTGAAGAATGATAAAACACACAGAAGCACTTGTTATTTTAGCTTCACGTCATCGAGAAGGAAAACAAAGTTGAATATTGAAGGATAAGTACTGTTTTGGTTTTTTTTCTTGTTTTATAACTTGGGCCCCATTTTCCCATGTTTTTGTTTTTAAGTGACTAAAAGGGAACAACAATTTTATTTCAGTGGGCTGAAAAAGGCTGCAATGTAACCACTTTGGGCATATTTTAACTGCCAATTTACATCCATTGAAAGTGCTTGTTTTTGCCACTGACAGGCTCAGATTGTGATTTTAAGTGTCTGACAAAACTATGGAAAGGGATCCCTACAGAGATAGACCTTTTATTTAAAGAGTAAGATCCTTTCTATTAGGGCTGCCAGCGTTAATCAAAACAACCAAGTCCTGCTAGCTTCTCAACAAGAGGGCTGTATAACGCTCTAAAGTTATGCTAAATGTCTGTGATGGGAAAAAAACGGTATAGCCATTTCACAGGGATCCCTTGACCTCTGACCTCAAGATAACTGAATAAAAATGGGTTCTGTGGATACCCATGAGTCTCCCCTTTACAGTAATGACCACTTTATGTTAGTCCCATGCAGTTTTTTGCTGTCATTTGATTCCTCATCAAGACAATCTGGAAAGAATTGCTTTATTTTGTCAATATTATGTCAATATTGTCAATATGAACTTCAAAATTGATTTGGATTGGAAAATAATAGAACTGAAAATAAGATGTGATTAACTGCAATTAATTATTGAAATTCTGCGATTAATCACAATTTTTTTAAAAATTGATTGTTTGACAGCCCTAATTGTTATTTAACCAGAAATAGCCCTGAAATTGCTATTGCCAAACCCACCACAATACGTCTACATAGACAGACATCTGAAGTCACAGAAACAAAATAAAACTCAAAAAATTTGGTTTGTCTATCCATTGTTTCAACAATCACCAACTCTGGTTTGGTTGAAATGAACTCTAAATTCACTCAGATGTGAAAATTTGCTGGTAGGAATATTTCCCTTAAACAAAAAGGTTCATATCAGTGGGTTCTTTCCTATAATGATGTCAGTTACCCTGAATAACAATCAGAGCCCATCAGTAGTAAAAACAATCTCAAGTGGATGTAAATTGACAACAATTGCAAACATGCCCAGAGTGGTTACATTGCAGCCTGTTTGTTTGCTGCTGCTTGGAGCCGTCTCGCTCAGTACCAGACTAATTTCAAAAATTGTTGTTCACATTTGTCACAAAGATACAAACACAAAAAATGGGAAAATAGCATCCAGGTTGAAAAATACCAAACACACCCTTTAAATATAAATTTCTTCTGCTGAACAAAGTGTGTGCACAGTGCATGCCTGTGTGCTTCTTCTGTGTACACGGCGTGCTCTATGTGTGGGTGTGTGTGTGTGTGTGTGGCCTACCACTGTGAGGTTGCACTGATTCCCCACTAAAAATAAAACCCCATGATGCTTTGCCTTGAGGCAAAGGATTCTGGGTCAGACTGGCCTGTCCGCCACTAGAGTACTGACCCTGATGAAACAACCTTCCGTTAGTGCGTCAGTGTGTGTGCGTCAGTGAGTGTGTGAGTGTGTGTGTGTGTGTGTTTGTGAGCACACCATGTCTTTGTTCTCACACTCAGAAAAATCTTAACCTCTCAATCTGTTTCTCGTCTTGTGCTCCGGCCGTCTCTGCAGCTCCACCTCCTTCTTGCTCTTCCTCTTTTTAATATCCTCTTCTCCCTCGTTCTGTTTCTCTCCCTCCCTCACCATCTAATCCCCTGCCCATTTCCGCATTCCCCACTCTCTTAGGGTGAATGCACATCACATTCTTCTGAGCAGACTTAGACCTAATTAAGCTGTCTCACACACAAAAAAATATTTAAAAAAAAGAAAATTGGGTTGAAACTACTAAGTCGTGGTTTCTCTCCTAGCTCGCATTTCTGTAATATTCTACGCTGGGATGGCAATTTTGGAGATTAGCAAGTCAGAGAAATCACTCCTGGGAGAAATGTGAAGCCGAAGGCAGAGCATATACAGCAGAGCCTTGCAGCAATGCTAATCCAAACACCGCAGAAAAGAGGCCTGTCTGGGAAAGTGAAATGCTTAGTATGAAATGTGCTGATTTAAGAAGAAACATGTATGAGTATTATATACAGTAAGACCCTGTTTTGAGAAGTTAATACGCTCAAATGCTAAACTGCAGTATTAAACGACTAATGGGAGAATAAATCTTAATAGCATTGAATAATCGAGGTGCCTGTTTTGGTGGAGTGTCTAGATCAACTGTGCCTCAAAGGTACAGTTCACCCCAAAAATAAAGAGATAGAGATGTCTTCCTTCTCTCCAGTATAATGAAAAATATCTCCAACACGCAGCATCTCAAACCAATACAAACTAGATTGATTCTAGATTGATAAATAGCACTACAGGTGAGATAAAATAAAAAAACATGCATGTTTAATTTTTGGGACAACTGTCCCTTTAAGAATTATAACATCAAAACTAACTGAAAATCCAAGTGGTGCTGCAACATCTGAGTCTAAAAATTAGTTTAGTGTGATAAACTGCACCTCCTTTCTTGAAATGAATCAGATCACTAAAAACATTTTACTCCATGTCCACCTCTGCTCTTATTTCTACCTCTTCTTCCAAATTTGTCATCTAGAAGCTCTTTATCTGATATAATATAGGAACTGATATAAGAACTGATATACATCATATGGTGATGAAAGTTGTGATTTATACCCCTAGTAATAACCACCAATTTATTAGACGCCAGTTGCTGACTTTACTAATTGTTTTGAGCTGCATAGCAAGACACTAATGCACCTTTAGTCACCTGCACTTGACTTGTTCGGTTTAGTACAATAATACACCTTGGTTGAGAGCGGCCCTGCTCCTAAGGCGAACCATAATATCTTGTTTCATTGCAGTTATTCCCTGCTGGGAGTGTGCAGTGGAAAAGCATAAAATCACAGCACAGACCACCGCGGCGCAGCCAAAGCGAGCTACGTGAGCCTGTTGAAAAGGGCAAAAGATGCCATTGTTAAAATGTATGGTTGCTTCATTGCAGCCAGCTGCTGAGAAGAAAAAAATCACAGCACTACTTGTAGTAGTAATTCAATTTTCCAATTAAGGTGCACACAGGATGGATAATCCATTTATGATTGAGTCCTTTTAATTCATTTAAAGTACTAAGACACTCTGCAGGTCCATTTTTATCAACAATTTTCTCTTTGTTGCTTTTTACCTCTCATTCTTTTATTACTGTATCACTCACTCTCCTTCAAATGCACTGCATACTGTACCCACACAGCCTCGTGGGAGACTTAAAGGACGGGCCCTCCTGCCATATGAAATAAAATGTGTTACAGAAGAGGTGGGGGAGAGAGAGCGGCAGAGACAGCAATAGCAGGAGGTGGGAAATATTGTACAGACTGTAGCCAGGCTAACTGATGGCTCCTTAGAGTCAGAGTAAAGCATGAAAGACGGAGAGAGAGAAGTAGGAGGAAAAGAAAAGGTGCAAAGGGAGGGAAGCGGAAACAGAGGTGGTAGTTAGGTTTATTGATGGGCCCTGGGAGAGAGGCGGAAAGGTGGAAGGAGAGGAAAGAGGTGGGAGGGGTGGAACTGATGTATTCTTATGTATGAGGTAATGGACCTCATGACTATCTTTATCATGGTTTACATTAAAGGTTCTGTATGTAACTTTCCCTCAGCTGCCTGTAACAGCCTGTGGACTGATTTCTATGTAAAGAACTCGGGGAGTGGGGAGTTGTTATTGTCTCTAAGGCAGAGAAACAGAAAAATATCAGGAGGCCAGGGGCCAGTTGCAGCAGTCCCAAACATGTTTCTAGGATTTAGAACATTTCTAGAAATTAGGACATTTTAAAGATTTTAGGAAATTTCTAGGATTTCTAGGATTTAGGGTGTTACTTTAATATTAGGAGATTTCTAGGATTTTAGCAAGTTTCTATGATTTTAGGACATTTCTAGAATCAAGGACAGATTTTAGGACATTGCTTGAATTTTAGGGTTGAGCTAGGATCTCTGTCGGGGGTGCGGGGTCTCCTTCACCTGCGCTTTTTTGATAAACAAGCTCTATTTTGACGGTGTTTTATGCACTCTGGTACCTTCTGTGTACTAAAAGTACAAAACAATCTCCAGTGTGAATCACTTTAAACATGTTCCATAAGTGTGTGTTTGTGTGTCTGACCCGTAGCCCCTCTGCGGCAGACACTCCAGGATGTCATAACAGAGGCTGAGCTGGTCATCTCTCTCACAGCTGTAGATGCACTCGAGAGCAACCGCCATCAGCTGGTCAGGGTCCCCGATGATCTTCTGCTGGCACTAGAGGAGAGGAGAGGTCAGTGTGTGTGTATCGAGGCGTGACTGGCCTGTAGTCTTTCTGCACGTAAACACCAAGGCTCTGTATCAATTTGAGTAGTTTCTTCCCGATGAGTGTTTGTGTGTGTGTGTGTGGTGCATGTTTTCTAATAGCCAGGAGACATGTCCTTGGCTGTGCCCTTATGAGATCATAAATATAACATTTACAGCGCAGGAGTACAACACCGGCCCTGACATGGCACAAACAGTCAGAGGCACAGTGTGTGTGTTATGCCTGGCCAAGTGTGACGCCCCCGACACTCGTGTTTGTATGCGTTCGAGTACTTACGTCAGGTTTGGAGTGCTGGAAGATGATGAGGGGCAGGGTGAGGTCTTGCTGGGCCAGGCCGACCAGGTAGTCTGTGAGCAGAGCTTTGGCAGCGCCCTCTTTCTGTCCCTCACAGCGGTGCAGGAACGGCACCATCCACTGGAAGGCGTCTTTCACATAGCGCTCCGTGCTGGACTGGTGATAGAAGGACATTTACTTAATCCATTGAAACCTGGAACAATGTCACTTTTCTTGTGCTGCTTTCAAATGCCTTTTTTCAAGTACTTAAACCATCAAACTGTGAGCAAATATGTGTAATTTCCCTCAAACAGGCAATAAGCAGCTTGCTGAGAAATGTTTCACAAATTGCAAGAATTCATTTGATCTGGAAAATTATGTTTAAAAAGCATGAGAAAAATGTCAAGGGAAAATGAAAAAAGCTTGGGAAAATTTATCATAATTTAAAATCCAAATTTTTTTAAAGCACTTTTCCCAGGTAATTTTCTCATTGCTGTTTTACATTTTTGTTTTGTTCTGGGGTTTTATTTTTATTTATTTTTAATATATATTATTTTCGGGTAATTTTCTTGTATTTTGTAATAATATCTTGCTAAATTTGGGGTAATTTCTTCTTTTGTTGCTCATTACCCACTTTCCATGTTTTTGAAAAAATGAAGCCAATGTGCTCAGGTTTCAAAGGGTCAATGAGACAAAAATACGACAGAATTGCTAATAAAGAGTATATTACTTCAGCTTTATTGTTGTAAACAGCAGTCGTATTGGATTTTGAGTTTGCGGTTGGTGAAGTTCCTTTGAATCAGAAATCCAACTTAAGAGGGCATGTCAGGTAAAATTTGCGATTGGGAACTTGGTCATTCCAATTTCCCAGTTCAGTGCAGCGCACCATTAGCCAAATGTCATATACTTGTTAATATTATACGTTGCTGCCACAGAGGAAATAAATTCTTTCTTGTTCAAAAATAGATTTATGTTTTAAGATCCCTGCAAGGCACTCAAGACTGCATTTAAATGAAATCATGTCATGCAATTAAACCTGAACTTGAACAATAATAGTTACAGTATGTGGGTTGTGCTGTGATTTAGGCAGATGCATGTCAAGTTCGTGCAGGGCCTCGCACCCACCTCACGACAGCTCTGACTCAGGATATACAGATAAGAGATCATGCAGCACATTTTTTTTCCACAGGAGATATTAGAGTCAAAAAATATTCAGACGCTAAATGCAAACTTGCACACCCACATGCAAACATTTCACTTTGCTGTACGGTGTCTCTGATAAAGGAAGACATCAGACGCAGGCAAAGAGGGAGATTTAATCGAGGCAAGTTTGGTAAACACTCACACACACACATATACACTCATACAGCACCCAAAGGGAGTACCAGTCAAAGAGCATGTGTTAGTGCAGTCAACAACATTTGCTGGCTGCCTGCCTGTGTGGCAGATCCTACTGGCAGTGGTCCTCGCAGGCTAAAGCTGGCAGTTATTAGCTACAATTTAGAGGACAGCTCACATTATGTACTCCAAAGGGGCCTTGTAACTGTAGTACCTGCTACACTGTAGCTTTCATACAGTCAGTGTCTTGCTGTTGTTGGATGAAAAATTTGTGTTGTCAAATGTCATTTCAAGAGTTAAAAGAAACTGATTTACCATAAGATCGTTTTAAAAAAAAGGTTTAAATTATGTACTTACTACTGTTTGCTTAGTTGCCTATTTAAGGTTCAATTAGCAGACATAATGTTATTTTAAGCATCAATAAAGGATTTAAATCACACTCTGGAACTGTAAAATCAAATGTAATTGCAGAGAAATTAAAGCAAGCACTTTCATTTTTTACTAACAATTAAAACCCCAAACTTTAAACTAGATCAGTGATTCTCAACTTTTTATGTGTCAAGGAAAAATCACCAAAGTTTATCATCATCATTCATTTAATTTATTTTCCATCAAAAAATTTATAGGAAAAAAACGCCAGTGATAAAAATAAATTGACAGTTTTTTAAAGAAAACCTGCCTTTGAAACATGTTTTTTTTTTAAATACAAAATACACACTAAAAATAGGTGACAGTCTGTTTTCTCATTGCTGTGTTCACAGCTCTGCAGCAGACAAGTTCACCATTTTGTGTTATTTTCTTTTCCCTGGTGTTTCATATTCTCACTGACGGGCCAGAAAACAGGTTTTAAAAAGTAGAAAGCAGCATGGAGACCATTGAAAATGTTACAATGGTTACTTCTTTTTTATATAATTTATGTAGTCTGTTTCTCAGACTCAGTGCCCACTCAATTTGGAACAATGTTCAAGTGCTGCTCGGGCGGAGGCGGACAGTATTTTCTGCTGGTCCATCATTGCATTGTGCCCGCAAAGGTGCAAAAATTAGCACATCCACCCGGGTGTTATGTTTCCATCACTGCCAATGGAAGCAGATCAGAGCTGGAGCTGATAAATACCCACGACTACTGCAGAGTCATTTGACCTGAGAGTGCAAGCCAATTGTAACCTTTCCTACTAAATAAAATTAAGCCAGATCTTAGTGGGTGTAAGTGAGTTTTTTTGTGCAGTGGGAAAGGGGCATCATATGAGTGACTATTTATAATCATAGGCTTCACTTTCTTCACTGTTATCTCCTCAAGTGTAGGTGTGTAGTACTGTAGTAGTACAACTATAGAACTCAGGTCTTGATCAAAACAGCAACCAAAATCTCTCAGATGGAGGCCCCTGTCATGAAATCTTATGAAATCAGATTCTGGGACCTTATGTGTATAAATTTTGGGGTTCTAAAAATGAAAAATGTTGAGAACCACTGAGCCAGTATAATGAAAAGCATCCTTATTCACATTGGGTTCTCTTTTATAGTGAATAAAATAGTGAAAATAATCTGTTACTCATTTTTTTGAGGACCCCCTGGAGCTCCCTAAAGGACCCCTGGTTGAGAATCGCTGAACTAGAAAAAGCAGCATGCTGGGAAATGCACATTTAACACCGTGGAAAGTGGGGTCAGCAATATTTTTGTCAGGAGAGACTGCCTTTTAAAAACAAGATACATTTATTCATTTCCAAAAGCGGTTTGGGAGAAACTGTGAAAATGCTTTTAAAGAAATATGCTTCAATATATGTAAAGATGCAAAACTAATAATAACAATGACACATCTCCATGGCCATCGTGTTTTGAGAGTGTAGAGAGGGACGGTTTTATTTCAGAAGCAGGATGATCTTTCATACCTAACATCACTTTGGCTCAGATAATGCTACATCAGCACATGCCTCAAAAAAAAAACATCAATTCAGACTCTTGTCATTAATATAACCATATGAAGAAATACATTTCAAACCCATTACTGATTTCAAAGCATATTATGGAAAGAATGTGAAATGTAAATTAGGTCACTTACATTTTTCATGAGCAGGCGGAGCTTGTCGATGTCACTTAGCTGCTGCAAATCTTTGAATGTCAGATTCAATTCACATGATGTCTCATATACGAGTGTTTCCATGGTGACCAAGTCATCACACAAGAGCTCCAGCCCAGGGATTTCCCGCTCCTTCGCCAGACGCACCAGCGACAGGGCGCAGTCCACCTGGTGGACACAACGAAATGACAATGAAGGAGGAGGGGGGAAAAGCACAAAAAAATGCTGAACAGTCAGTGTGAAGCATTTACATCTTTCTTATTTTGTTATAGGCATTTGTAGGAGAGTATCCAGCTGGTCAGCCTCTCTATAAATCGATGATACCATGACATTATGTAATTCTCTGGTGTTTATTGTGCTGAGTCATGAGTCTCCAGCCATGCTCGTAATTCTGTGGGGCCAAAGTGCTTATTGTAAACTTTTATATAATGAACAAAGCAATGTACTGGCCAAACTGACATTATGATAAAGATGCTAGATGAAACGTCAGGGGATCACAAAAGTTCACAAAGACCATAAATATGAACAGGACAATGTATCAATATCCATCCAATTGTTGTCAAAATATTTCATGCTGAAGCATAACCTGGTGGTGCTGATAGAGGAAAAGTCAGGAGATCAAGCGAGAAGGCTTTATCCTCTGGGGAACATGAACATCTTTACCAAAATGTATTGCCAATCCATCTAGTAGATGTATAGCACTCTCCCTTTAACTAACTAGTAAATGTTATTGCTCTTTTTGTACGGTTTAATATAATAATGGTTATAGACTCTCTCTCCAGCTCCATGCATTCATATTTTGAGCGTAATTTGCCAGGCACTTGTCACTTACCCAAAAAAGCACAATCAAAGAAGTTAAATATGAATTTTCCTGATAGCATTTTGTTTTGTTTTGTTTTTCAAAATTTTTAGATGTTGTAATAATATAATTATCCCAAACTCTTTTGGCCCTGTATATAGTGAACTGTGTGGTGAAATTCTGATATTTTGGCAGCCCTAGATATAGGAATACAGTTTAAGAGATAAAATGTTAAATGATTTAGAGTGTTTCCCACAGCATTTGAATTTATATGTTGCTGTAGCTAACGACGGGGTGTGGCGGCAGATGTTTTAATCGTGGTGGCCGCCACGAATTTGTGGGAAAAAAAGGCGCTAAAATATTTACACTAAATTTGTATTATATGTGTATAACTGACATGATATCAGTATAACATTTCTAAATCCCATGATTACTGTCAGTATTGGTATGTTGTGACACTGCTACCTATACTTGAATCTTGTGCTGTGTACCTTTCCGCCTTGTTACAATGCGATTAACCCAGTCAAAGAACTTGCACAGCAGGTGACTAAAGAGGCTGTTTAGAGCACGGGTGCCATGTCGTTGAAAAACTGTTGCTGAGGTCGCTGAACCGGGACGTGAACAAAAACAACAATATCCCAGCTAATTCCAGACTAAATAATACCAGTCAGTCATTACTAATATCCAATCATTAGTCTTTTGACAATAAAAGAGGGAAGATTTGGGCTTCCTGCTACTCTAATCAATAAAATCCCATCCAGAAGAGCAACTAATCGATATCCGACCACCTATATGCTGGCAGCGCGCCCGGCCAATCGATGCTCAGCCACCTGTGGACGCTAGCACATCAATAGCAGATGCCGCTGGGCCCTGTAGTGATGATTGCTTTCTCTCTACCTTTGAGAGAAGAAGAGCCCTTTGGCACAGTGGTTAGCGCAGCATCTCGCTTGTGCACGAGCACAAGTAAATGCATGCCGGGCCTGCAACACCTTGTCATCTTGAGCTGATCTCGACACATTTCTCGCTGAATAAATAATTGCACGCCTTCATTTGTAAAAATGCACACACGCGGAAGGAGAGAAAACCCAAATCACCTTGAGTCAGAGCCTGAGCAATTAGATACAACAAGAGAGAGAAGTCTATTGATCTAACTGTGAGTAAAGATCCTCCCCGTTCCCTCCACCCCTCCCTCCTTCTCTCTTTCCCTGCTCTCCAGAGAAACACTCCCCAGCTCACCACAGACAATTCAGATGTTAAAATCTCACACTTTTTAATTACCACCTCGTCTCCATGCCCTCCCCTCATCATTCTCCGCACCGTGTAACACGACGTGTGTCCTCTGTCTCACTCTCTCTGCGCCGTCTCCCTCTCTCGCCAGATTTCACCGACTCTTCAGTTTAATTTTCCAACTCAATTTGATCCTCCTTTGTCTCTCCTCCCTGTCCTATATCGGCCCTTTCTTTCAAACATAATTCTGCTTCCCACCTCTTGCGAGAACACCATGCCTGGCCTCCTCTTGAACTCTGAATCTGGCCCTTTGCCTTCTCTGTATGCCTGTCTCCCCTGTTTCAGTCTGCCTCCCGCAGCCACCCTCTCATTTTGTGTCATTTTGTTGCCAACAGTGTTCCAAACAACACTTGTCTTTAATATCCTTTATTTCTACCCTTTCACCCCCTTATAACCTGTGATTTTTTCGTTCCCAGAGACAGCTCTCTCCATGAGATTGCTTTCCTTTTTTACCTCAGCATCTGTCCTCCCCTATTTCTGTTTGTAATACACTCTATTATAACAAGAAATGTCGCATTGGCCCAGCATTTATCTCCCCTTTTTTCTTCTTGTTGCACTTCCATTCTCTGCTTTTTCCAAGCCATCTCTCTCTCTCTCTTCCTCTGAGTCATCTTGTCAATCTTCCCATTCAGTGCCTCGCTTCCTGTGGCTCTGTGACTGGTTTAAAACACTCCAGCTTCCTCTGATGTGGCTCCTTTTAATCAAACCCCATTTTCCTCCATTAAAACGCTCTCCCAAGCATAAACACGGCCAGATGAGCGATGGGAGGAGGGTGCAAACAAGAGAGAACAAATGAGATAAAAAAAGTAAGGAGGGCAGAAAGAAGAGGAAAAAGGAAGCTCGGCAGAGATGTTCCAGTGTCTCTCGCTGTTACGTCTGTGAAAAAGCGCAAGAGACACGCGAGTTTGGGATGATCCCAAGAGGCTCTTGGAGTAACGTGTGAGAGAGCAGAGGGGGATCAGGTCACATTAAAAAGGAAGGGAGAGAATGAAAGAGAGAGCGAGCGTGATTCCTAGAGATTAACAGAGACTTCCTGTTACTCTCTTTTATTTCTCTATGAGTGGAAAATGAAAAGCAGAATTCCCCAAGTGTCTTCAAAAATGAGCAATGGACCCCCAAATCCCTTCTCCCCCACCCCTCCATACACCCAGTGAAAGGCATGAAATGAAGAAATGAGGGGGAAAGATATGACTGCACCCTAGTTAGACATTTCACAAAGACAAAGAGAGCGCTGTGACAACCTTGATCCATCACTGTGAAGGAGGTAAAGAGGGGGACGGGGCTGCCGTGTGGATGGTGTGGGTGGAGAGTGGGCAGCTCCAGCGGTTACATCCCATTACTCCGCTAAACAAGTCCTATCAAGTCCTATTTTTCAGTTACAGCGACAGAACGCAGATGACAGAAGCTTTGGTTACTCTTCATTAGAAGTCCATATGGCCAATATGCTAATGGCTGTCACAGAAAGGATCAAAGTGACCTTGACTGATAGAGGTTGGCAACGTCTCTTTTGCAGTCTGAATCCGAGCTTGTCACATTTTCCTGCCCCAATCATGAAAAAGAAGTGTGCAATTATCTTCCCAATTGTGTGACTTCTATTATTTCTTTTCTGCTGCTGTCCTGAGTTCGAATCAAGGAGACGAAAACTTTTGCAGAGTGTGAAAAATGTTTCACCTAAAAGGAATACTTCACCCCCAAAAGGTCATTTGTTTAACAATAACTTAACCCGTGTTTAGTTGAATTTGTAAAGGAAACTGTTTTTCTCGCACGTCTGAATGGTTGAGGAAGAAACCAAAAACGGATACATTTCTTGACGAATTGAAGTCATAGGAATCAAAGTTTAACCCTTTGAAACCTGGATCGACATCAGTTTTCTTGTGCTGTGTTCAGACACCTTTCACAAGTATTTAAAATTTTAAACCCCAAGGAAATTTGAAAACATAGGAACAAAAAGGCAATGAGCAACTTGCCAAAAAGCTGAAATTAGTGAATTTAGAAAACTATATACATACACAATTATCATAATTTTGTATTAAATATCATGCTACAGAACTGTTCTTACTTTTTAAACAGAGGCCATTTCCTTCTTTTAACATTACTCTTCTTTCTTCTACTTTTCTTTTTCTTTTTAACAATTTCTTGCAAATTTTGGAGACATTCCTCATTGCCCTCTTCCCATATTTTCAAAAGAAATCAAGCAAATTTTTTCAGGTTTCAAAGGGTAAACAACAGCAAAAGTGAGTGAGTAATTGAAAAACAAATGGTCATTGTGTAGCTGAATTCCTACAAAGGTTGGTGAGACCTGTTGAAAGCCAAAACCCTTCTTGGGTAAAGCATCTTTTTTGTCAATCAGCTGTCTGATACTTAAATTCTCCTGATGCAGTCAGATGTCGGCACTGTTTATATTTGTAGCCACAGCTGGGAACCTGCAACGACATAAAGTGTTCCCACCTGTCTGGAGCAGGAGTCGATATCTTTGGCTCTGCTTTGGTACCAGTCGGTCAGCAGCTCGATGGACGCCGTGGCTGTGCGGAACCTCAGCAGCTCTGGGGCCTCCTCATACAGGAAGCTGTCATCGTCAAACAAGTTCTGGTCCAGCATCGCTCTGAGGAGGACATGCAGGGAGAGAGGAGGGAGATGCATGCGAGTGTTGCTTGATTTATTTGCAGGGTTCATACATATTTCTATCAATCGATTTCCATGACTTTTCCATGAGTTTGGGGCAAATTTTTCAAGACCAAAAATCCTCTGAAACAATCATCAATACTCATCAGTTCTTTTTCATTACTATATAAAAGCTCTTTCAAATAAAATGTATTTTAAAAAATAATGTATTCAGAAAAGAATTAGAGCTGAATATTTAAAATAACTTTAGGACTGTTTGATATTAATATGGGTCGAGGAGTTGGTGCAAAAAGGTGGAAGGATGTAAAATATTTTTTTAATCTCTAGGGAGGAACTTTTGTTTTTTTTATTTTGGCTTTAGGGGAGGGGCAAAGAACTTTAAATGGCTCTTTAAATGGCTGCAGGCATGTTTTTTTAAAAAAGAAAAGAAAGGTCAGGAAAAAAAGGTCACCTTTTCCAATTTTGTAGCAATATTTTAAAAAATGCATTTTTGATATATATATATACATACATATATATATATATATATATATATATATATATATATATATATATATATATATATATATATATATATATATATATATATATATATATATATAAAAAAAACATCAAGAAATGACACCATTTATCACAACCAAAAAACAATAAAAACAAAAATTATCACTGGATTATCAAATTTCAACAGTCATTATTATAAAGGTTTTTAAAAAAGAATTCCAGGGTTTTTCCAAAACCTTCAGGGTATATGATTACTTTTACAAAACTTTTGCAGGCATGGAAATAGCTTTTTCAAATTCCATGACTTTTCCAGGCATTTCATGACTGTTCGTACCCTGCATTTACCAGGAATGCAAACACATGTATGGTGAATAAAAAGAGACAGCTACCCCTCTTATTGGATTTGTTGAGAATACAAAAAAACATTCGTATCACTGCAGTCATCCTTTCAGGAGGAGGATAAAGGTTTAGAGAGAGAAGGGAGAGCAAACATGAACAGAAGAGAGAACAATGGGAAGAATGGGGATATATCATTGCAAATGAGGGAGCGTGGGTGTCATAAACACAGTCCTGAACATTGCTGCTGCCATCACACAATCACAGTATCAAAATTTCACCCTGCAGTCCGCAGCCAAGCACACCACAATAGCCAACTGATATTATGACTCTACACCAAAGAGCAATAAAACGAGCTTGCTAAATGAAATTGTAAATGAAGCTGGCCTCCCCACTGAAGCAAGCAAACGGCATAAATTGGCAGTGCAACAAGATTTGGTATTAGTTTGTTATGGTTCTGTTTCACATTTAGATAATAGGATGTCATGTTTTGTTTTCCATAATGATGCCAGCACAAGCATCTGGCCTGTATGGAGCATGAATTTTAACAATTCTACGCTGTGAGAGGCTTTGTTATCACGGGTATGGAGAGATTTTACTGTGATATCAGCTGAGCTAAAGTATTGCCCACGTTATTATTACAACGCTTGGTGTGGAACGTGATAACGTTTATGTCAGAGGTGATGTTCACTGTTTACCTGCACTCCTCCGCCTCGCACCAGTCCATCTCTCTGTGTCTCTGCTCGTCCCATGGAATCAACATCAACTCACCGCTGTCGTCAAGGCTGAGAGAGTAAAGGAAAGAAGCAGATAGAGGCAAATAAACGTGAGAAAATGAACAAAAATATTATTTTTTTAAAGCTTTAGCAATAAGAAAGGGTCTTAAGGGTAAGTGTGAGGTATATGTATAATTGTTTAACCAAGTCGTCATTCCAAAGCATAAAGAAAAAGCAACTGTGCCAACACCAGTGGTGCATACTAGGTAGAAGAAAAAAACAAAAAAAAATCACAAATTCAAATTAGGACACAAATGACAGTAATGATAAATGATGAACATTAAAATCTAAAATACTGGGTACAGGAACACAAGCAATATTCTGAAAGCTAAATTCTTAATTAAGGCTGTCAAATTATTCATTTTTTAATTGCAAACGATTGCAGAATTTCTATAGTTAATCAAGATTAATCACATTCTTCAATCACGTTTTCAATTCCATTATTTTCCATTTCAAAACAGTTTTGAAGTCCATAAATGACAGCAACAAAACTGCAAGGGACTGGCATAAAGTGGGCATGTCTGTAAAGGGGAGACTCATGGGTACCCACAGAAGCCATTTTCATTCAGATATCTTGAGGTCAGAGGTCAAGGGACACCCTGTGCAATGTTTTTCCATCATTATTTTATTTTCTGATCTGGGATGAACACAAGGGGCGGTGGCTGTGACTCAGGACGCAGAGCGGGTAACATCAAGATACTAAACCCCAAATTGCTTGTGAGTGCGTGTGAACACCTTGTGGCACTTTGTACGGTAGCCTCAGTCACGACTGTATGAATGTTAGTGTAAATGTGACGTAGCATAAAAGCAGTTTGAGTGGTCATAAGACTAAAAAAGCGCTATGCAAATGCAAATCCAAGATTAGTTTTCTTCAAAAAGAGAGAAAGAGGCAAAGGCAGAATGAGACATAGAGGGGGGAAAAAGGAGAGAAACATTAAATTCAAGGAAGAGGGATCTGTTTAAGGGCAAAAAATGCTCATGAGCAAATCCAAATAGAGACCAATGACTAGCCAAGAGTCAAATAATAAACCGCACCACACCCCAGCTATCCGCCTATAATGGCGCCTGATAAATCAGCAAAGACATTTACTGTCTCAAAACTAAACATGGTCATAAAATACAGGAAAAACTGTGGTGGAAGGTGGCAACATATGGGAAATGGAACCTGCAGAGCATAATAAGGAAAGATCGGGTGGGGAAAAAAAAAAAAAAAAGCAAAGCAATAAACAATTCAAAGAACTTTGGAGAAGAGTTTGAGTCGTGCCTCGGTTGTAAATAGTCAGGACTTTTATTTTCTAAACGCCATGTTGGTACTAAGCTTTACTTTTTCCAGGTCTCCTTGAGTGTGACAGGTCTGAGGAAGATAAATAGGGAACACACAAGAAAAGAAACCAAAGTGAGGGATGACTCTGTAACCTCAGATGTCAGCGCTGACAAGACTCAGACACTTGGACACACACATTCAGAGGAGTATATGAATGCATGCACACATACTATGGGTGAACAGAAGCTGTTTTATATCTTATTCTGGGATTAATGCATTCCTTCTTGTTATCTATTTGTCTGTGGACAGAAAAATATGTACTGTTGCTGTAAAACTCAAGGAGATAGCGCCAGCTACAAATCATCTATAGCTTTGGTGCAGTTAAAGGCCGAGTGCACACGAGATGCAGCAGTTTTTTAACACGGCCATAAATTCTATCCAATCACAAAATACATAAGATGTGTCCGAGCAAGCGGGTGTGATTTATATCAACGTACAAAAAGTAGGAAGATTTTTACCAACGCTCCGGCACAAGTTCATCCATTCAGATTGGAGTTTAAACACTGAGATGACAGAGATCGAGAAGTCTCGCTTCTTCTTCTAAAGTGCCCACAGAAGTGAGCCTCCTTTTTTTCTGTCGTTTCTCAACTCCCCGGTCCTCTTTTCTCATTAAAGACAGCCAGGTTAGAGGGTGGAGAGTAAATATTGGTGTGAGAGCTCGGATATCGATGGGAGGAATGAATTATTCTGTGCCCGCTCTCCTAATCTACTTCACGTCAGCCTGAGAGAGGCAGGGAAGCGGGACGGGAGGAAAATGGAGATGCGGAGCAAACTTGGAGCTGCAGTTTATTTTTATTTCCACCAGGCCGACCGTGTTTCACGGTAGGGGCGAAGTTTCCAACAAAATATCTGCGTTCTTCCACGCGTCCCTTTTGCAGATCTGATCAATATTACAGGAGGATATTTTCTCCCCTCTCAGTGAAGCAAGAGTTTAGTATATAGCAAGTGGGCTCCGAACAGATGGCGTGAGCCGAATCCGTCTGCTGCAGTGGAGGAGCGACGCGCTGTTGGGAGGAGCAGTTGGTGCTCACAGGCTGGGGAAAATAAGAAACTGCCCCACAGCGGCAGAGCCATGATGGATGCTCACTGCAGAGCCACAGCCACCTGACCTCCATACAAACGCAGACATGGCTAATAAAAGGGAGCAGTGGTGTGTGTGTGTGTGTGTGTGTGTGTGTGTGTGTGTGTGTGTGTGTGTGTGTGTGTGTGTGTGTGTGTTGGAGGAAGCCGTATAATAATTTCTATACATGTATGTTTTGTAGCTCATGACTGCAGCGGACTTTGGCCTTGTGTTCATGTTTTTCCTCATACAAATTTCTGTGTGGTATACTGTATGAATACACTCAGCACAGAGAATGTATCAGAATGCTCTTTATTGTCATTATACAGTGTATAACGAGATTGGAGAGCTTCTCCATTCCTTCAGTGCAAAGTACAAAAGCTTTTTACAGAATTAAGTACGAAATAGGTAGAAAAATAGAAATAGGAATATGAATAAAAAAGATAGAAATAAAAATAAAAATAGACTTATATACAGCTATGTACATGGGTGAGGAGGTATAAGTTAAATAATAAATATGAGTAGAGCGACTCGGTGTATTGCATGACATATTGCACAGTATGTGAAGTATCAATGGAGGGCTGAGAAAACAAAGAGAAAAAAGGCGAGTTCTGTATGCCTCCATGCATTATTAAAGTTAGGCTCACAGTTTACATCCATTTCTGTGAAAACATGGATGCTTCACACACAGAGGATCTATACAATCAGCACAGTTTCAAGGTGGACACCCAAGGATCTTGAGTTATGGGAAAAAAACATGTCAGGTCACCTTTGACCACTAGATTCTGATCAGTTAATCCTTGAGTCCAAGTGGATGTTTGTGACAAATTTGAGGAAACTCCTACCAGGCCATTTTCAGATTTTCTATATATGAAAGTGAGGCCGATGAGAGGTCTCAGTGACCTTGACCTTTGAACACCAAATTCTAATCAGCTCATTGTTGAGTCCAAGTAAATTTTTGGGTCAAATTTGAAGAAATTCCCTCAAGGTCTTCTTGAGATATTGCATTCACAAGAGTGAGATGAATGCAAGTTCATGGGGACCTTGACCTTTGACCACCAAAATCTAATCAGTTCATCCTTGAGTCTACTCAAAAGTTAATGCCAAATTTGAAGTAACTCTCACAAGGTGTTCTTGAGATATTACATTCACAAGAATCAGATGAATGTAAGGTCACTGTGACCTTGACCTCTGACTGCCGAGATCTAATCAGTTCATCCTTTAGTCTTTCAAATGTTTGTGTTAAATTCAAAGAAATTTTCTCAAGATGTTCTTGAGATATAGTATTCCCAAGAATGAGATCAATGTAAGCTCATGGTGACCTTGACCTATGACCACCAAGATCTAGTCAGTTCATTCTTGATTCTACTTGAGCATTTGTGCCAAATTTGAAGAAATTCCCTCAAGGTGTTATTGAGATATCGTCATATATCATCCACAACAATGAGACTGACGGGGTCACAGTGACCTTGACCTCTGGCCTTTGACCACCAAAATCTTTTCCGCTCATCATTGAGTCCAGCTAAATTTTTGGGCAAAATTTAAAGAAATTCTCTCAAAGCGTTGTTCTTGCATTCACAGCTGGACAGAGGGGCGACAGACAACCCAAAAAACATAATTCCTCTGGCCTCGGTTATCACTGGCACAGAGGCATAAAAAGGGAGTTATAGGAAACAAAAAAGTCAAAATGTATGGCTGGCTGCACTCATCAGTCTGTCACCTCTATTAGTGAACCATAAAAAGAGGTGATAAATGACTTCTTCACCTCCCAAACACTCCTCCATCATCTTCCTCTCACATATCCTCACTCCCTGTCAGTGTTCTTCCGATCCAAAAGCACGAACTGTGAGAAAACTGGAACAAGTGCAACCACTGCCGCAAGTACTGTATTACTTTGAGTAAAAGTAACACTTTGAGTGTTAAATTCTGTTTGCAAATAAATTCAGCGGCAATTAAGTGTCTTTCTTGTGTTTGCCAATGTCAGCCCCTCCTCTGTGGCGCGGTGTGTGCCCTTAATACTGTGTAAGAAAGATTCCTGCTCTCTGACAGTGAGAACAAAGAAGAAGTGAGAAAGACCTGCGAGTGCATGCTTAGAGGTGCGATTCCTGATTTAGGTGATCTTTAATTTGACATGCAGTGAGATGAGCAACTTGTGCAATGCTGAGAGGTGTAAATGTTGATTTCCAGACATCAGAGAGGGTGTGTGTCCCTGAGGTAATGCGTGGATTTTCATACTGCAGTTGCTTTCTCTTTTTTACACGAAGTGAAATGTTGCAAAGAGGGAATTAAGAAATAGATAAAAGTATAAAATAGTTCTTCAGTTCGGCTTCATTTTTAAATGCTCATTTATATTTTTTTACAGCAATTCTGATCTGCACATATGCATTCGTTTATGTTAAAAATAAGTATTTCCAAGTACTTTTAAAGTGTTTTCATATTTAATATAAATATTTGTCCCCATTAATAATTATTTTTTTGTTCCATAGTGTAGTGAAAAATACTATACATAGAGACATAGAGACTAGAAATATTTTAGTTAGGGCTGCACCGAATAGTGCAAAGCTTCATTCATAACATTGACATTCAAATAGTGAATCAATATTTGAATGTTACACAATTTATTTATTTTTGCGTGCCCAATAACTCTATTAAAAACTGCATTTCTGCATAAAATAGGCTACACAAATATTATTTGTATTGGACTAAACATTTATCTAGTAAAGTCTATTAGTCAAAATGTATTAAAAAACGATGAAGGGAATATGCTTTTTTTGCCTTTATTAGGATAGAACAACTTAAGCATGAAAGACGGAGAGAGGGGACGACATGGGCCACAGGCTGGAGTTGGACCCGCAGAAGCAGCTGCAGCTGCTTGGACACAGCCTCTGTACGTGGGGCACCTGCTATACTGGGTGAGCTACTGGGAGCCCCATGAAATAATTTTCAAAATTCACAACATGTTTTTGTATCACAAAATATTTTCTGCTTGAATCCATATTTTTTGGCATTTAGCCCCCCAAAAACAGCATTTTCACTAAGGCTGAAGAACTTGATGCTCTCTTGCACACCGCACACAAAGGCATGCATCTGTATTAATGTGGCAGTCTAGAAGCAATCTAACAGCACCATTACTTACATTTATCCATTAAAAAAAGGTTAATCTAATAAAGGAAGACTTTACTTGCTTCATCTAATAACTCAGTTTATTCAAACTGATTATGTTCAAGGATTTTTTTTAGGGTGATAACGTCATAAATTATGATCACAGACATTCAAAGTGTCATTAGAAAACCTCTGAAGCTTTGAATACAAAAAAAGGATATTCAATTTAGTCCACATTTTAGGAAGTAATTCAACTCAGTGAGTGTGTATTTGTGTGCGTCTCACCAGGCTTCAGGCAGCAGGATGGTGTACTCGTGTGGAGAGGTGGTTTCTGGGAAGTTGTTTAGGATAGCCAGTCGATGCTGGAGGAGCTCGGCTCCGTGGTATGTAAACAGGATGTCCAAAGCTTGAACGTTACTCTCCTGCAGACAAACAAAGACATCATCCAGCAACAGAAACCTTTAAGTAAATCAAAAGAACTGAGTTTATATCATTATGTTATTAATGGAAAGGCATACAATTCATGTCAATCATAAGCTAATAATTTGACACAAAGCAGTAAATTTTAAAGAGGTAAATTATTGAGTTTTTTCAAGGCATGTCATCAATCCAGAAGTCGGTCATTTTGGAGATACTGAATATAAACAATGCAACTGAACTAGCATCTGTTCTTCATTTTAGTTGCTCTAAATGGTCAGTTATTGGCATATTTTTGGCTGCACTAATTGGTCAGACCAGGAAAAGAATTTGGAGTACTACCAAGAGTTATTACTAATCAGGGACTAAATGTCTGTGGACAGGAGGCGTTTGTGATTAGCCAAAATGAACTCCAGGGCAAGAAGCTTAATGACGTATGAGTGTAGTCTGCGCATTTCTGTTAAAAACAGCAACTCCTTATTACTTTTGTAGTGTAATAGCATGTAAAATTATTGATATAAAGCTGCTGTTTCTTGCATTCTTAGCTAAAAAACTCAGAGCCTACTACAGTAGCACAAAACTTCTAGAGTTTCTGTAAAAATTGTGTGGACCTCATTTTATATATATATATAATATATATATCTTATCAAATACCAGGTAGTTCACTTTGTCAGGTTAGGAAATAGAGGGCAGCTTCCACAAGTTACCCTGAACATTTAAGAGGTGTCGGCCAGTGGTTCTGTACTGGTCCAGCTACTGGGCCCAGACTTTTCCTTAGTCATTAGCTCAAGGTCCGCACATAAAAGAAATTACATTTTCAATTTTATTTGAAAAAATTAAAATAGCACGTGGGTTTAAAACACAATGAAATAAAATATCGTGCAAGATTTAAGTGCAATTACTTAATACCTGCAGTGTGTCTAGGATTTGAGGACACTGGGGGCTAAAAAAAAAATAAAAATCACCACCAAAATTTTTTAAACAAAAAAACACACGCTCCACATTTTTGGTGATTTTTTGCCCTGTTAAATTATGGATAATTTTTTTTAAACTTCAAGCATTTTTTTCTTTATATATTACTGGTCTTTTTTTTCCTTTAATTTTTTTTGGGATGACTTCTAAAAAAAATGCTTATTAGTTCTTCAGGACCAGTGCAAAGGCACAGCATGTTAACATGCCAAATAAACCAAGAACAGGTCAATAAAATAGTTTCTGTTCTCTCTCTCTCAAAAAGAAATCATTCAATCTACAGCAGGAAACTACACTTTAAAATAAAAGCCATGTGCTTATCACTTGTGATCCTTTCAGAGTGGACCTGTGACCCATTTTTGGACCGCAACCCACCAGTTAGGAACCACTGGTGTAGACAACCTAAAATCGGCTTAATTTAATCAATCAGTGAGCAATCTATTATGTCGTCTACATCCCAGAGCCTCCATAATGGCTGCACCCAAGTGAACCGTGATGTCAGTGTTAACACTTGATAGAAGAAACAAATCAGAAATACTTTTGTAGAAAATACAGAGAAACGCAGAGTTGCCAGTTTATTAGCTGAAACTTGCCAAAACTAATGCAGCCTAATACAACAATTCAGCAATAAATCTTACCTTTATGAAGGTTATGGCTGGGATTTATTGCAGGACTGTTGCATTAGACTGCTTTTGTTTCATGAGCGTTTTATCACATTAGTGGAGTGGAGATTCAGACAGCTGAGACAACCAAATTAAGTCAGACAACGAGAGAACACAAGAGTGTGACGTTACCCTGGCGTAGTTTCTTGCTGACAAAACGATATTTTGACTGCGGAACTTCTTGAAGAACTCGGCATCATATTTCTGCTCCGCTGCGTGAGGACCGCCAAGTATCTCCTGGAGAGTGTAAAGCGAGAGAGAGAGAGAGAGAGAGCGAGAGAGAGAGAGAGAGAGAGGAGATGAATTGAGGAATACAGCCGCGGTTCATAAAAAGACATTTGTGAAGCAGAGGGTTATCTTTCCAGAGAAAATAGTGTGAGTGGGTAGAAAGTCAAACCACAGATGAGAGGGAAAAAGAGTGAGTGCGAAGATGTGACTGCAGATGAATGCACAGAGACAAAGTCAACAGAGATGCTATTTAACTTCCTCACATACAGCTGTCTTGTCCTTTTAGGTGGAGCCATCAGAGGAAGGTATGAGAGTGTGGAAGTGTGCGTGGATGTCAGGAGGGAACATTTGTTGTCCTGGCCTTTGGCTTAGAGGGATTTATGTGTGTCTGTGTGTATAAAATCTCTGTAGCATCCTCTCTGCCAGTGTGTGTGTGTGTGTGCATCATTGTGTCGATGTGTGTGTGTGTGTGTGATGGATAGCCTTTGAATGGGCCGTATGCAGACAGAGCCAGCCAAAGTCGGGATGATAAAAACCCTAATATGATATTCATAGACAGCCAGCGAAAATGGATTGGGGCAAAAGGAATCTGACGAGTGCTGCAGTTACCATGACAATGTCCGAATAAAGAGAAAGACGTCACTCTGTCTGAATATGTAGCAGGGTGAAATCTCATCTCTCCTCTCCTGCACGGGAGGAAGTATGGACCCGTTCGTTTGTGATGTATGGTGGATGAAAAAGGGCGTACGTGTTAACATTTTTCACCGTAAATCTGAAATCTAAGAGTTTTAAGTGGTTGGAAGTGTCAAAGTTCAACTTTAAGCATGTATCTATTTAAATTCCTGCTTTTCTCAAATAGAAAAAAGCTACCATCTATTCTTCCTAAAATTTCAACTGCTCTTACTTAAACACTATTAAAATACTTTGGGAGTTGGATCTGGGAGATTCCTGGTGAAGTTTGGGAGCATGTCCTTGATAAAGTACACGCATCATCTACCTGATTCAAGGCTAAAAAAAAAGCAGATTTCAACAGTTCAAGGGATTAAAGTTGAAATGCTCACAACATATACGTATCTAGGCATTATCACTGATCAGAAACTTTCTTTCAAACTACACACTGAAAACTTTTTTTTCCAAGCTGAGACTTAAATTAAGTTTTTTACTCAGGAATAAATCCTGTTTCTCCCTTCAGACAATGAAACACTTGATTTCAGCAACGTTTTTACCTTTACTGGACTACAGCGATCTTCTCTTTATGAATGCACCCGACCAGTGCCTGAAGAAGTTGGATACTGTATATCATTGTGCTCTACGTTTTATGAAACTGCGTACACCACCGTACACTGCATGCTACTACTGAAAACCTTTTTTGTCTGCAGATTCTTGCAATGTTTGTTTTTTGTATATGAATCTCTGCTTGGGCTGGTTCCTTTTTATCTGTGTACATATAAATGTAAAAACAAAACCAAAATGGTCTGCGCTCTCACAATATTTTCTTGATGTTGGCCCCCAAGGTTCAAACAGAACTTGGCAAAAAAGTTTTTAATTATGTTGCCTCCTCTTCATGGAATAATTTACAGAAGGAACTGACATTGTCTGAGCTGATAACAATCAGGGAATTTAAGTCAATTTTAAAAGAGCAAGAAAATAGTACTTTTGGTCAATGTGATTGCTATCCAGATAATCACTGATTATTTTTATTTTTATTAAGACAACTGTACATGTCTATGTATATATACATATATATAAGCTGCACAGTACTTACATACTGTGGGCCCATTCATATTAGATGAGAGAAAAACTGTATTTTCTTGTGTCAGATTTGTCTCTCATCTAGCTAAACCCTTTGTTCTTTTATTTACATACTTGAAATGCCTCTCACGTAAATATCTCCCTCAACTTTTCAATATTTCTAAAGAGATTAGTAGGGTTAAGAGAGAGTATCAATAAAAGGCAGATGAGAAAAGCCTCGGTGCTGCGGAGGGATGTGAAAAGAGAAAGCATTCGGTTGTCAATGGGAAAACAAGCAATGAAGAATGTTTGACAAAAACATTAAGTTACACAAACATCTAATTGAATACATAATATTTTACTATAGTGACCCTCAAACTTCATTATATTAATAGCAGTTAATAACACTTCAAACACAGTCTGCTTCACATAAAGTCTCACAGAAGCAAGCCGAAATCTCGTGTGCTCCATTTTCATAATGAGAAAGTCCAGAAAACATTCATTCAGACTCCACAGAGTTCGCTGGCTACACGTCAGACCAATTAAAACACTATTATAATAACTTTTCATGATGATGAGTAACACTGATGATTTCTTTTCTTTCTTTTTTTGTGACACTTTATTTTAAGTCATGAGGGTTGGGGGGACTGTGGCTCAGGATACGATACATATCACAATACAGGGGTAACGATACGATACTTATAGTGTGTGTGTGAACAGTGTATGGGCTCGGCTGCCATCCACCCATCCTGACTCTCACCTATTATTAATGAGGCGAAATGTTGAACAGTCTCTGTTTATTTGAATTGGCTCTTACTGTATATGACAGTTTTTGGGCTGTGTTGAACATTTAGTAGGAGGTGTTTGGCGATCGCTCCATAGATGTCTGATAATGCACTCAGAGGGCTTTAGTTGACTTTAGCTTGTAAAAAACGATTTAAATATATATATATATTTTTTTATAGCTGTACAGTGGAAGGTAGGACTAAGTCTGATTTTTTTTTAGACCCAAGAACTGGTCAAGTTCTTGGGTTTAGAGTCTATTTGCTTCCGTTTTAAACATGTTAACCACAGTTTAGATGTTGCTAAAGTGTTCCAGCGCAGACACTGACAGAGGACTGAAGATGATGCTGACAGGCTGCCATGTAGACAATAATATTTAACTCCTTGCTTCACAAGCAGATTTTCACATTTGTCAGTGTCATGTTTTTATTATTTAATCTAGAGCTGAAACAAGTATTTAGTATTTAGATCTGCCATTTGGGGTATTTTTCTTTTTTTTTCTGACATTTCATGGACAAACAATTGATTGATGGAATAATCAGAGGATTAATTCATAATAAAAAACAATCTCTACTTGCAGTCTGAATTAAAGTATGATTTCAGGCTGTGTAATATGTTCAAGATTTCCAGGAGCCGAAGGGTGTGTTGATTGTTTTTACCTCGTATGTTTCCAGCCGGTCCAGGTAAGAGAGTAGTTTCAGTCGGCTCCGGCAAAGCTCCTTCTGCTCCAGAGTCAGCCTGAACGTGCACATGCATACACATTAATCAGCCTGCACATTCACTTCAACACATCACAATTAACATCCAAAACGCCACATTGAAAACTCAAATTACAAGATCTGAATGGTGTTTTGCTGTCACACTTTGGTCTGCGCACTGCACAAACACACATTCCAGCTTTAAATTAACTGTAAATTGACCCCATACAGTACACCCGCAGGGGCCTATATAACAATGCCTGGGACCGGTGACTACAATACCACACAGTGCCCTCTAGACCTAATCATTTTCTGAGGGCAGCAAATCAACTGCTTATGACCACAAGAACCCTTGGGTTGTTATGTATGGGATGCTAGTTGTCAATGGGGTGAGTGATTGCCCTGCGAGAATCAAATCCATTTTCAATGTCATTTAATCACGACCATAAATAAATTGGATGTCCACAAACATTGAGGCGCTAGGTTATATAGGATCTACCTACAATTCAATCACCCAAGGTATGCCCTGGGGAGGGGAACCACAGGGCTGAAAACCACAGCGTGTGGTCAGCTCACACAGTAAAATAAAACACTTTTCACCACATATTCACACGCCCTCCGAGCACGATCCACAAGGAAACAAACCTGACCAGGTGGAGCCCTAAAAACTTGGCCCGGATCAACCGCAGTGTGACCACGGGGAGCTGACCTCTCCACCGCCGTCTTAATCCCTAATCCCTCATTACAGAGTGCGCTATCAGGCCTTATCAGGGTTCCTCTACACAGACTAACAGAGATTAACACTGGCTCAACACACTCTCTGGCACATCAAAGAGTGGCGGCTTAACACTCGTACTGGTGGTAATTATTGCTTTGCTCTGCCTCTTCAGAGCAAAAAAAAAAAAGTATAGATAGAAGAGGGAGAGAGAGAAGGAGTGAAGATGAGAGGAGATGTTAGAAGGGTAGTTTAGCCCGTCTATTTTCCTCTTGGGGTTTTGAATTATGGCTCAATCATAAATTCAAACATAAACAAAATGACCTTAGAAGAAGTAAACATGGTGAAAGGACAGCTCTCATTCTCAAGGTTTAAAAACCTTTTAAAACTGTGGCAGGCAGTTTAAGCTCTGCATCACCTCCTCTTGGCTCTGTTTTCAGGCTTTAGAAAATCTAGCCTGTGACTGGAGACTTTGGCCAATCACAGGTCTTTTCAGAGTGAGGGCATTCCTATAGGTCATAAATGGCATATACACCTGGTCAAATGACTGTGCAGAGGACCCGGGTATTTATTGCCTCCGACTCCGTTTGGCAATGATGGAAACACAACACTCCTTTAATCATGCTGGCCAGACAATGTAGCCTTACATCTTTGGTGATCCTCGGACGTTCTCTAGTGCCACAAGCAGGTCAAAATTTCCATCTGTTCAATACTTTGGTTTGTGACTAAAGTGTTTGCCTAACTATGTCATCCCCATCCTAATTACCAGTTGGGGATTTAACACAAAACATTGATTAAAAAGTCTTTTTTCTTTTTCTCTTTCTCTGTCTGCACTTCACACACAAACACCAGCGCGGCACTGTGGAAACGGCCACCAACAGGTTAGAGGTGGCCGAATGTTCAATTCAGGTCCACGTCTCTCGCTTCTAAATTGCTAATCCTGCTGCTGGATTCCACTGACGTGCAGCATAAACAGCATGTAGTACACTGTTACACATACAAATGGGAAACCTGGCTTTACACAAAAAGGGTAGCAGCAGAGTGCCTGTGCCTTTGCGAAGGTTTATATTAGTTCCCGGTATTGCCCTTACAATAAACAGTGACTCAAGGGGAAAACGTGGTTAAGAGAGGGTCATGAATGAACAAAAACACTGCGACACATCTCAATGGAGACTGAAAGCTGTGAGCTTTCAGATGTAATGTGCACGCAACTTAAACTGTGCTTTAGACTGTTACACTTCACTGCACATGCTGTCTAACGTAAAGAGATGAGACTCTGATTGCCTCAAGGTGTGTGAATGCATGCGTGCGCTATTAGGACTGCAGGTTATTACAATCAGATGCTATCGCTCTTCTCCATCTCTGTACAAACACCCTGAATGATATGACTGTACTGGACAGAGACTGAGCCGCATAAACAGACCAACACATTCGCATTCATGTACACTCACACACACACACACACACACACAGAAACGCGTTGTGTGATAAAAGCGATTATCACACAGTGTGAGGGACAAAATTGGACTGCATAAACAGGCAAAAATACTTCGGCTCATGTCTTCACACGCATATGGATGCCACAGTAAAAGCATAAGCAGTCACCTGCGCGCGCCTACACACACACACAACCACTGCTGGAGCAAATGAGAAAATGAGACCTGTGATTGAGGTCTGAATCTGATCAGATAAGAGCATAAACACCTTGCAGCAGACTCTCCCCCTCTCTCTCTCTCTCTCTCTCTCTCACACACACACACACACACACACACACACACACACACACACACACACACACACACACACACACGACTACTGCAGTATTGTCCGTCTTGTCATTGTATGCAGAGAGTCAGAGCAGCAGATATAAAGGCCCATGGCAGATTCTGAATTATATTTTATTATGCATCCACAGACTGATGAGAAAGAGGCTAAAAGATAAAAATGTCTGCATGAAGCCAAAAACAGTTTTAAAACAGACTAGAGCATGACAGTTAAGAATATGAAACAATAACTGAGTCCCGAGGAAATCTGTATTTTATGTGACATTACATTTCAGGATAACTGAATGCAGCGTGTGTGCAACACACTGCCTGTAGGGGTGAAGCTGGTAGTAACAAGAGAAGCTAGAGAGCTGCATTAACATCTATCATTTCCTTTAAACAAAATATGCTGCTGAGAAGGAAATTAACATCGTCTGGAAGAAAGAATTAATTGAGTTTGACTAGTTATTTATAATATAATGAAAAGTGTTAATCTTAAATACCCCTTTTCCCTAAAAAAATAGCGCTTTTACGCAGGTTTTTCAGGTAAACTTGCTAAAAAATAGGCTATATACTCCTTTCCCATTGCCAGTAGACTAGAGCTGTGTACACGGCTCTGCAGCAGATGAGTATGCCTTTCTGTGTGTGTAGCGGTTTTTTTTGGTGTGTTTTATTCGACGTCATGGACAGGCTGGAAAACAAGTTAGTGGTAAACAGTAGAAAGCAGCATGGATGGAGGTCTGTGAAAACTTTACAGTTACTTCTCCTATTCTCTTACTTATTCAGTCTCTCTTTCAAACTCAAAGCAGACTAATTTGGATTATCGCTGCTTGGGCAGAAACGAACAGTAATTAGCAGCGGCGTGTCATTGCATCTGGCCGATTAAAGGCCAAAAATGAGTACATTACCCCAAGTGTTGTGTTTCCATCAATGCCAATCGGAGTCAGAGGCAATAAATACCTGGGTCTTCCGCACAGTCATTTGACCAGTTGTACATGCCATTTCTGACCTTCCCCATTACATTAAAAATCCATATGTGAGCGGATAATAGCAGGTTTTTTTGTGCAGCGCAAAAGGGGCTTAACAGTGACTTCCAAAAGTCTTTTTTTTTCCAAGAGTTAAAGCTGTATTTTGCAGCCTCCTAATTTTCATAGGAATAACTTTGTCATAATTACTGAAACAGTCACTTTTTTCCACACAGTAGTACATGAGACAGATGATCTGTGAAAAAAATCATATTGCTCTGCCCCCTTGTACTGCATCAAATGGCATTTACAAGAAACTACTGCAAATGAATAAAAACCGGACAAAAATGAAATCAAAATGTCCCAGCTACAGCTGCTGGTGACACGGGAGCCAGAGTCTGTGCAGTGGAAAATTCTGCAGTATTGAGTTCATGCCCGTATACCCATCTAACCAACTGTGAGCAGCGCCATTGATCGTGAGCACACTGACTGGCACACACAGCTGTCAGGGTGTCATGAAATCAAATAACTACTACGAACTTATCAGCAAAATGAACAGCTGAACATGAAGCAATGAGGTAAGAGCTACCGGAACAATTAATTTAATGTGGACTTTGAGTTTTAACTTGGCATGTTGGAAATAGTCAAGCCAAAAAGGAAGCACCACCCATTGGCCAAAGCAAAACTTTCTCATTTTACAAACAGTACACTAAAATATCTTTCTCAAAACATCTGGATTCATCTGATCATTGCTGCCTTGTTTGACCGCAGTTCACGAATCCTTGGCTCTGATTGGTTGCTTACTTTAGCTGCTGTGGATTTTGAAAAAATAGCTATCTGAAGCACTACGAGGAGGATGAACATGATTTTTTCACAGATCATTTCTCTTATGTACTACTGTGTTGATAGTGAGAGCAAATTTGACAAAATGTCATTTTTGTAAAAGTTCCAACTGCAGCTTCAAGAATAATCACACTTTATTTCACTGGATGACTGGTGAAAGAGAAAACAGTCTAAGTCAATTGTGTCTTCCAAGCACACACATATACAAACACACATACACAGACAACCAAAGAAGACATAGAGGGACCAAAGATGCACTCGGTGTGACTGTCAGAAGTTAAATGCAGTCCTTATCAACTCACAAGAGCATCACACACAAAGCACACACGGAGCAGCTGTGATCGATACCGAGCCATTTCTATAATGGTGGTGTAGTTAAAAAGAAATTAAGAGAATTATTATCTGTCTCAGACCTCAGCCTCGGGCCTCAAGGCAACATGGGCACATCCATTAGTGAGGAGCTTCGCTGCACCCAAACGCAAACACACACAGACACACACATATATATATATGTATATATATATGCATAAAAAATGTTTTGGGGATACATATGAGCTTTCTGGCAGACACTTAGAGTCAGAGGTAGAGCAAAGAGGAACATCAGCAATTTTAAAGAAGGTAATTCCCTGACGATTTAATGTAATGGCCTTTTTTAATGTTTGCGAATTATCGATTTTTTCACTCTCCCTTCTATCTTTCTTTCATCCTCCATCTTTTCTTTATCTACCACGGACTAAAGGTCTGCACTGAAGCTAAACAGTTTTATAACACAATGAGCCAAACAGAAAGAAAATCAAACAGGCAAAGGGATAAAAACAAAAAATTAAACGTGGCGCTGAGGGGGAGATAATACAGCGTTCTTGCTCTTCCTCATTCAAATGCAGACCGGAGGCTCACTGGTTAAGTATCTGAGGTGAGGAGAACAATAGAGACAGCAGCACAATCCAGCTACTAAAGCTTGAAATACCTGTATGCACAACGCTTTTTTGCATAAGCAAACATTTTAAAAATGCATAATTTACTTCACTTTATCTCCTTTTGTTTTTATTTTTACAGATGTATGTAACGTGTTTGGACTCATATTAAGCTTGTGGGTGTTTCATGATGCATGTGTGTGTATTTGTGTGTGTGCGTACGAGAGGTGATTAGTGATCACTAAAGGGTTTTTCATTAGTCTTTCCCTGGGCACTCAACAACAAAGGCATAAATTACCTTCAGCAGATTACCCACTAATCTCCACCAACGTGCTCTCCTTCTCGCTCCCTCACCCTCATTAATGTCCCAGCCTTTATGATCCCCGCTCTCCGGTGTGCGACCTAATCAAACAATCAGTGTTAAATTTGGCAGCCCTCTCTCCCGTTTCCTCATTGTTTCCTTGTCTGCACTTTAAATACCGCCACCACAATCTCTCCTTTTCTTTATTTTCAACAAATCGAGTCACATTCGCAGCCCCTATCATTATAGTTCATACTGTGAATACTAATTACTTAATTTAGGCTCTGTAGGTAGGCAACAACCTGCCGACTTGGCGACACACATGGGTCAGAGTCAGGTTTCCCTTGGTGGGATATTACCACCCACCTAACAACTGCTACTGAGAGTCGGAGGCTGGTGTTGGATTTTGGTGGTGCGGTCTTAAAAGTTTAGTGGGAAATTATACAAACAGTGCTGAGCAGTTTATTGACAAGGCTAAGGGTGCTTTCACACCTGTGGCTTGGTTCATTTTAGTCTGGATGTGATGTTTTCACTGAATAAAATATGAAAATGATGAAGTGATGTTTGCTGTGATGTCAGGACCACACAAACATTTTCTGTCATATCGGGAACATGATTTGTAAGCCTTCTCTATAGCACCACAATGCTTTGTTTCAAATTATTCCCTTCAGGATTGAACGACGTTGCGATCGCAGCAATTCACACAAATTCAGCCAATCCCTGTGAATTCTGCACAACCTTGCAACTATACCGCAAATTTGACCGATTTCACTGTACAGCTGTGCACAATGTATTGATCCGCTCAGCCCCTCTATTTCTCTCTCAGTTAATTATGAGAGAAAAATCTACAACAACAGACAAACTATCAGACACAGTAACACAACAACCATCAACACAACCAACAGACCAACCCAACTGCAAGAAAAAATGTTGGCATTGTACATTTCTGCACACCTCTGAAATTACTTCTTAAATTTGTTCATTATTATGTAGTGAATAAGTTGTTCTATGTTTCTTAATATTCCAACAATGCGGTGGTTTACATCTGGTTAGGTTTAGGCACAAAAAACACTTGTTTATGGTTAGGAGAAGATCAGTTTTCAGGGCACTGCCTCTGTTGGAAACCCAGCAATGTGTACATACATCCCCTGTGGAAAAACAGATGAGTCTCTTTAAAACACCCACGTTTGGGAACTGAAAAGCTGCAGGAAACACAGAATCAGGTCGCTATAGAAAAAAAAGTTTTGTCTGAAGCTTGACAAGCATCACTTAGATGTCACGCCATTTACCCCACCCCCTCCACCTGGTGATGAGAAAGTCCGCTCATACTGCATCACTTTAGAAACGTTGATATGATACATATTAGTACAAAACTTATTTGTGGTTTGCAAAAACATACAATGCCAACTTGTGACTAGGTTGAAACAGCAGACCAACATTTCCACCTACAAATGTATGCAGCTTCCATTCCTAAAAAGAAGAACCACTCTGTAAAAGGATTGTATGCATAAAGTTAGGGCTTTGGAAACTTGCACAAGGACACTTCAGCAAGGTAGATACATGCCAAGTGAGCTCCGGTCCTCTGGCTGAAGGATGGTTTCTCTGTAACCACAAGCCATCCTTGGTGATTTTGTTCAAATAAATGCTGTAGTCTCTGTAAATTCAGAACACTGGCAGCATTTCTGCCTTCTGCTACTTTCTGTCTTGATCTGCTGTCTGACTGAATAACTGAGCTGACTAACCAACAGTCTGACTGTCTGTGTACCTGCTGAAGTCGACCTTGGCCAGCAGCTCTCGTCTCTTCCTGTTCTCCCTCTCCTTCCTCCTCTCCAGCTCCTCCTCGCCTGACAGGATGTCTTCGTAGGGAAGGTCGTCGAGGTCAACATCGCCTGGCATGATAAACCTGCGAGATGGTGAGGAAACACATTCTGTAGCCAATAGGTAAATATGGATAAACAAAATGAGACAAGCAGAATGAGCCTCGGGTTTATGAAGAGAAGAAGGAACAAACATCGACTGGCATTCATACTATTTATGTTTAAGGATTGCCTCAGTGTGTTTTCAGGGCTTACCTGCCCCCATCTTCCCGGTTTCCTATGGCGATGAGGGCCTCGAGGTCGGTCCCCTTCAGGCCGTACTGCAGCAGCTCCTTGGCCGCATCGACATTTTCCGGGACGCGCTCCACACACTCGTGCAGCACCCATGAGCGCTTGCAGATTTTGCTCTGGGTGGGATGGGGGGGGGGATAAGTTCAGAAGAAATGATGGGATAAAATGAGATAAAGAATTAGGATGGGAAGGGTGTGAAAATTTTCAACAAATTGGTAAAAATGATGCGTGAAATAGAGTAAGGGGGCTGTGCTGCACTTTAACGTGTGCTGTACCCTCCTCAGCCCCACACACACACACACACACACACACCCACACACACACACACACACACACCCACACACACACACACACACACACACACACACACACACACACACACACACACACACACGACAGGGCTCAGACACATTTTTACCAATAAATTTCCATGACTTTTCGTGACTTTGTGGCAAATTTAAGCTTTTGTAAATATATATCATTTAAAAAAATGAAAAAAAAATGAATTCAGAACACGATTAGAACTGAATTTTTAAATATATCTAAGGAAATGTTTGTTACTTATGAGAGAGAGCTGGTTGCTGCAAAAAAAGAAGAAATATGTCAAACAATTTTTTAAAGCATTGGGAAGGAACTAATTTTTTTTTAAAGTTTTTTATTTTGGCTTTAAGGGAGGAGCATACAACTTTATATTGCTGTATCTTTTATTTATTTTACTTCCATTTTTTTTAAAGAAAACATGCCCTCCAAACCCACAGCAATGTTTTCTTTTAAAATACTGGCTGTTTTTTAAAATCATTGGTGAATTTTTTTTGTTTTTTTTTCTTTAAAAAATGTCTGCCTTTTTTCTGTAAAAAAAAAAAAAAAAAAATTAAAAAAAAGGCAATTTAATTTTTTTTTTTTTTTTCTTTTTGGCTGATTCTTGAAGAAAGCCTTCCAAATCCACGAGCCTCTCTAAAAATGTCCAAAAATGATACCAATTAGCACAGCAAGAAACTGTAAACACATAAATTATTAAGTTTTAAATATCTATCGGTCCTTGAACACATCATGTGTTATCATACAGGTTTGTGGAACAAAATTCCATGTCTCTTCTAAAACTTCCATGGTATATTTAGTTTTCCATACATAGTCCAGGCCTGGAAGTTGATATTTGCAAATTTCATGACTTTTCCAGGTTTTTCATGACAGTATGGACACTGATACTTTATATTTCTTACCACAAATCTAATATACTGAGAAACACCAAGTCTAATACAGTTCTCTTTCTCTCTCTTCTTAACCATCTCTCCTCTTACTCTCCTCATGTCTCATTCATTCTATCTCTTACCAAATAATCTTGTATTGAGGCGATGCTGACGGTACTCTTCCTCCATTGTCTTTGGTAGACCAGGTCAGAATCCAGATTATACGCTTGAGCAAGAGACAGAGCTTCGCCGTATTCTTCATTGTCAATCTGTGGGATAAACAAAAAAAACAAACAAACAAAAAATGAACATGATCAGGAAAGAAGGGCCGATGTATTTTGAAGTGATCCAGTTTGTGAGATGAAAGAAAACATTTGATGAGAAGCTTTTTCAAGCTTTGAGCAGACAAAACTCTAATTAAGAAACACATTTAATTGTCTGATTCTGTACAAAAAATAGAGCAGAACTACAGAACTGTGCATCAGTTTAATTTATTTCAAATTCTATGAGGTATTTTTATGTTTTATATCCAATTATCATCCCAAGGGTATTTTACTGATTCAATCTTCATGCACTGTGTTCCTAAACAGCACTAAATGAATATATATAAAGCAAATGTCTAGGCAAAAAAATATCACACGGGAGAAAAGTCCATGGCCCAATTTTCCATCAAACTGATGGACAAAGAAGCAAAAGCTATGGCACTTGCGAAATCCCAAATATGCCGTCTGAATGCACAAAGACTGAATAGGAACAGCTCTAACACACAGATTTCAATCTGTGCAGCAATGTGTGGTGTGACAGTCTGGATTGGGTCTGCTACAGAGGGAAAAGGACAATGGCTGAAGGGAGGGACTATTTGGGGATATTTGAAGAAAGACAATCAGACGCACAGAGGGAGAAAAACTGAAGGAGGAACCAGGAGCCAGATATTGGGACTATATATCATACACAGCGTCAGTATTACTTCACAAAAATAATAAAAAGTCTATGGCCATGCAAGCAGCTGTACTTACACATAGCAGCATGCTAACACACTCATAATGACAACGTTAACTAACATGTTGATTTTAAGTGGTTCACAATGTTGGCCATCTTAGTTAAGCATGTTGGCATTGTAAATGTGCTGCTTTGCACAACAGAATATGTATCAGTTTTGCAGGTTTTTGGAAATAAACCAAACCAGTAGATAACTTAAAAAGTTTGGCCAATAGAGGTGCTAACATAGGGTTTTTATGACTTTTTCAATGCCACACAAACAAAACTGAAAAAATACGTGGCCACTCCTACATATAAGGGGCTTGCCTTTCCGTTATTGCTTGCCTAACAGGCATACATCACCTCCGATTGGAAATAATGACAGCTAGTGCTGTGGCTGCAATATAAATATACGTGCTGTTTTGAACATCCATCGCCATGCTTCTGGGAATGTTATAAGGAGAGGAGAAGTCACATAACATCACTCAATGGAAACAGAATCATCTCGCAATTGTGTTTTATCAACATTTTAAAAACATCTTTTACGTTTTATGCAAATCTGTAATGGAAAACCACTTAGTGAATTCAGGGCTGTTTCTGGTTAAACAAAAAAGGTTTATCTCTAACCAAACACTTTTAGTGAACGCAAGTTGACAGCGCAAACATGCCAGACAAAATTTTAAAATAGTTTCAAAAGTTGCTGTTCCATTCGTTGTTAAGACACAAGCACGTTTAAACAGGGTCCAGGTTGAAAGATACTGCACATACCCTTAAACACATGAGTGTATTAAGGAGAACATTCATTGTGTACATGTTAGGATTTAACTGAATTCATGCATGTATTCTAAAACAGTCACACAACTGCTAGTATGGTGTCGACTGTTACGATACACAGCATATATTATTCTTTGGCAGATGTTGTAGTATTGGTTGGTGTTTTCATTATTATCATTATTATTATGAAATTAGTTTGGCTTAGATGTTAACATATAATGATGCTAAAGTAGGTTTTGTGCCATATCAATGTCTCGCGAAATAATTTGATCCAACAGCAGCATGACACCTCAGTTTATCCAGGCCCACTCAATTTGTGTGAAAGTACATGTGTATACACACACACACACACACACACACAGAGTATCCAGCTCTTTCTGTGTAGGAGTACAAAGCAACACATTAGCCAGACTGTGGTTCCTTGAGGGCAATAAGAACCCCACACAGTTAAACCTCACGTAGGAGGACATCAAAAACTGCTTCCTTCTCTCTCCGGATTCGGCTAATAAAACTGTTAGCAGCCCTGCCAGTATGGTACTCACGCAGGCAGGGTTACGCCACAAAACGCATCATCAAACTCCAAAACACATGAAGAGGCTGACTTGAGGAAATAACTCGAAATCACTGGTTCTGGTCGACTCGCAGTCAGCCGGACTACAAACCTGAAGTGAGGTGAAACTCTGAGGAGAGATCAGGTCACTGATTTCTGCGTGTGGGTGAGTGTTAATGTAAAACTGTTCATATAAGCAATATGCAGGTACTGACATACACAATTAATCAAATATGGATTCAATGGACCCCTACTGATATATTGGTTGGCCAATTTTATTAGCCAATATTTGCCGATCACAAATATATTGATATTGGTGTATATGTTGTCTGATATGCTGTCTGATAATTTAGAAAAAGATGCTTAGAATAATTTATAATTTTCAAATCTCATTGAAGTTTATATTTTCAGTGTCATTTTGACTGTAAATGTTATTATTAAACTGTCAATCACATCTTTGTCACAAGTGTTACCATATTAGAGAGAGATAGGGAGATAAAGAGATAGAGATAGACAGACCGATAAATAGAGAGATAGAAAGATAGATAAAGAGATAGATAGAAGGACAGGTAGACAGATAGATAGATAGATAGATAGATTTAAATTCAAATACATAGTGATATATTGTGTATTTTGCAATAATAACATAAGCTACAGGTTATAAACTTCTTTTTAAAATGCATCCAAATATCTGTATCAGCATTGGCACAACAATCCAGTGTTGATGGAGCTCTAGCATGCATACCATGTATGCATGCACACAGTACTCACACGCTTCCTCCCCTTTACACGCCTCCATGTGGTACATGTGAATATAAAAAAAAAAACCAATTCCAACAGGAGAGCAGCAGCTGGGGAAGTGCCGCGGGTACCAAGTGTTACAAAGAGATAATAATGATACATTACTTTGTAACTCTCCACTGTTAGGATTGATGGCGATGACTAATGACATCTAATGATGATGACAATGATGAAGAAGGAAGTAGATGATGGGTCATAAAAATGACTGATGAACCATGCTTAAACTTGGGACCGTCGAGAGCCGATATTGTGCTTTATGACAGAGCATGTTGTTGCCTTTGCTGCAATTTGTAGCGAGTGGCAACAACAGCCATATTTCTAATGCAGCAATTAGCATTTCAGAGAAACCCCTGGGACTGAGAAATAGCCTTAAAGCAGACTGAACATCTTGCTTGGTTTTCATTTCTCCTCAACAGCGCTCTGGAGCCGATCCAACAGAACAATAGCACTTCACTGAGCTGGCACAGGATTTATTTAGTCAGAAACCAATTTCGCAGATCAGCCCGCTGTAATTCAGTCAGTGACCAAACGGATTCATGTGACGTCCTTCAGTTGCTGCTAAATTAAGCTGCAAAAAGAAATGAAGAGTTTCATGGTAAATGTGATATCCGCCCCTGAAGAGAACTGATCTTAAAAAATTATTACTGGCATTACAGCGAGGCGCATGTGACTCATGTATCACTTTGCATAAGATAAAGGCTTTACAAAAGAGGCGGTATAATTAGGAATGGAGTATGTTTGAAATATTAAATAGGTATTATCAATTTCTTTGCCAAAATGAATTTATAACACTGTGTGAGGCGGAGAACTGCACGTCAGCTCTGAAATTGCTGTTTAGATTGCTGAGCTAAAAGAACATTCAAATCCAAACATGAAGGCATGAGCACTGACGAGGGCTTTTCTCGCATAAGCACATAAGATTTTGTTGTGTGTGCTGCGATGAATAAGTAAACAGTGACAGAAATGCGACTCTTCATTGTGACTCTCAGACTGAGATATGCTGCCTCATTCTAAGGACTCCTGCTGGGTTTAACATACTGATACTGCAACCTGACTTGTCAAATAAAAAGTACCTTTCCAGACAGGTCACACCAATTATGTAAATGTTATGAAATATGAATACCGTTATGTGACTTCTCCACAGAGTCACCTCAGTAACCAAGCGACCAACTGGCTGCTCATTCAAACCTCAAAGACTGATGCTAGCAGCTCTGTGAGGCTGATCTTTGGCACAGTGTGCATGTTAGCATGCTAATATTTGCTAATTAGCACAAAACAATGTGCAGTTGAGGCTCATGGAGGCTCAGAAAAGCATTTGACTGAGTGATACTTTGACCTGATGATGGGGCTAGATGAAAAGTGAATGGATCAACAAAGTAATTTCAGTTCACCCTGTGGGGAAGATGAATGCAAGAACCAAATTTCATGGCAATTCATCCTACAGTTGAGACATTTTACCCAAAATTACAAATGTCAACTACATGCTGGAGTTACAGGAAAAGTCACCAAAGTCATTCGGTGGGTTTCCATTAACCCTCACATTGTGCACATTGAAATTGTGAATACAAAACACACCTAAAGGAAACAAGTCAGTTTTAAAAAAGCTCCCATTAATCGCAAAAAAATATAACGCTCACATTAGGTGGTATTTCAAGTGATTCCCAAAAGTGATATTTTGCAAAACTGCAAATGGAAACACTTTTTTCGCTTTTATAGGTCACATGATGCTATGGCTATGTGCTTGTCGGTGGGAATTGACTCCCTCTGGATGATGCAGCAGGCGCTACAAGAGGTGTTATTGCATCACATAAATCTTGAATATATAAAATACATAAAAAAATATGTATTTTATTTGCTCTCCCTTTAATTGACATTTATTTAAATATAAATCTTTAAGATTACTTTTAACCACAGCCATAAAGGGGTCGTTTCTGCCTGATCAAACTCCTTCAAACAGAAACTGTGACAACGTGGATTCAGGATTCGGAGAAAGTCTAAAATTCAAAAGTATGACACCAGTGAAATTATCTACATCCCTACTTAATAAACTGAGCTCTCATCCTGCTATCAAAAAAGCTATGTCAAGAGGAGCATTCTGTATAAAAAATCTGGAGATGAACTCAGAGCTATTGCCCTCACAGTATAAACCAGATGCACAAGATTAGTGTTTCAAAAGAGTCGGGTTAAGCATCAGCCGGTGAATGTGAACACTAATATTCCAGTCATTTATAATCCTACCTTCCTCTGATACAGTTCCTCTGGGGTGGTTGACCTCAGGCTGACCAGACGGTAGTTCTTGATTACAGTGCGGGGGCGTTTGCGCAGCGGGGCGAACCGCTCCATCTCTGTCACATAATACAGGCCCTGCTTGATGTAGCCGAAGTAGCGGGCTTTGGCTGAGGACTCTTCGTCTGAGTCAGAGTCTCCGCCATCATCGCCCTCCTCATCCTCACTGGCCCCGCCACTCAGGTTGCTCTCCAGGCGCCCACGCTTCTGAGCCAGCTTCACCTCACACTGCGGATAGTAAAAGATATATTGTCACAAAGAGGATGGAGGTAAACTGAGAGATGACAAAAGTTAAGGTGAGACTACAGGTGAAAACACAGTCTATTCATGCACCGGTCAGTTTTGACATATTGCTGACATTTTTGCTTCTTTCAGACTAATGGAATGAAAACATCAAAAATGAACATTTAGTCGTTTATTTTAATGCAGATTTCTGTTCTGGAAATGTGTGCAAAAATTATATTTAATTACATAATGCATAATTTGCATATTTAAACATGAAATTTCGGAGAACAAAAAATTAATGGCTTTATGTAAATGATCAACTAGGGAGGCTTGATGAAATTGGTGGCTTGGTAAAAACTGTTATGTTATACACCAACACCTATTATCTTGTCTTAATATGTATGAAATTTTACAATATATATATTTAAAGTCAGTTGTTTAAAATTAGGGTTTTTTTTCATACTCATACTTAAAAAAAAAAAATTAAAAAAAAAAAACGGGGGGATGGGAGCATTTTTTTTTTTTTTTTACATCAAACTCTGATGTAAAAAAAAAAAAAAGAAGAAGCAAAAATGTTAAACCTGGCTTTATCCAACATTTAGATTTTTATTGTGACAATGTGTGCAAATCAGCGTCTATTTAGGTTGTTGTTTGTTTTAGGTAATTTATTTCATTCCTCTTTAACAAAAAAATAACATCAAGGCATTAAATTAAAAGGAAAAACAAAAGGAAAGAAAGAAAATAAAGACTGAAAAGGTGTAGGCTAGAGCTTTAGCTTATTATACCTACACTTTTTGCTTTGCGTATTCTCATGGGTAACTCCTGTACTACTAAGTTATGTAAAGGAAAAAACAGACTCAACGACAGAAATACATAACGGAAAACAATAACAAAATTGTGAAAAAAATCAGACAAAATTAAAAAAAGTTTAATTAAGTAACGCCTCGTTTGCATATTTAAACATACATTTTCAGAAAACTTGTCATAAACAAAAAAACTGTCTTAATGTGAGTAATCAACTGGGGAAGTTTCATGGTGATATCTATAAGTTTAAAACCCATTCACCCGGGGATGGAGGCAGCGGGATTCAAAAATGATGGAGCACAAGAGAATTGATGAACAAGAGTAACAAGAAATGATTTAAACATAACTTTGAGTTATACTGCTAACATATGCCTTGGATGCGATCATAAAGCCACAGTTGTCTCTTTACATAAAAATACATCTGTCTTGTTGGACCGAATCATAAAGCGAGGGCTGCAAAACAGAAGAACGCCCATTCCCGATGATTGAGGCTGTCAGATTTACAGCCCCTGCCCAGAACGACTTTCTGATGCTGAGTGTGGACGCTTCTTTGCCAGCAGGAAGTGATGAATGAAAAATGAAGCAATGCAGCACTGTTTACATATAGCTGTGCTTAAGCTGGTAAACACAATTTAACACCCTCATGCCAGATCAGCAGGCTGCCTAAAACACAAAACAACAGCAAGGTCAAGCTGCTTGATGAAAAAAAAAACTAAATCCAAGCTGTCCAGAGTTCTTTCTCAAACTTGTCCTGTTCTGTAGTTTTTTTTCATCGCCTCAGTTGGGGGAATATTATTTGCCCATTTTTCATCCGCAGCAAGTCCTCATATTTTGTAAAGATGCCCCTCTGGGTTTTAGCACACTGGAGAAAAAAAATGGTAGCTCCTAGCCGAGGAGCTCCCAGCCAGGGTTTATGAAACATTTAGCACCTGTAAAGCATTAAGCGCTTTAATCAATGAGGAGCTGAGACAGCTTCCACAGTGCTGCACTAATACACAGCCCCAACTCATCCCACACAGGAAGATGTGCACATGTAATCATCGTAAACACACAAGGTCACATATTGCACATCTGTGAAGGCGTACAAGCAGCACAAGCTCCATGCTCATGCACAGCCCCACGCTCAAGGTAATTTCAGCACACACAAAAACCCTCCGCTTTAGATACAGCTACACAGGCTCCCATCCCCCCCTCAGCTCCACACTGAAGCAGGCTGATGAAACCTTTCCAAAAAGTTGGCAGCTGGCTGGTAAAGAAATCTCTCTTTCTCGCTCTCTTTGCAATCAGAGGAGAAAATAAAGAAAAGACTGGAATAAAAGTGGAGGGTGATGTGATAACAGCGTCTTTGTTAGGGAATAAAGACGTGGGGATACATATTTCATCATCACACACTTTCTACACACACATGTACACATGCTGTTACACAATAACACTGACAAACTGGGAAATATATTCATATAGGGCTTTGGGTTCATATTTGTATTTGTCAGAAAAAAAAATGTCCTCTGGGAAATCACATCAGCTCGATCTTTCACAAATCAATGCACACATTGACTTTACTGTACAAAACCTCACTTTGCAGAAGGGATGGGAATTAGAGGACTGCATTGGTATATGGGTCCTGCTCGTCCTGTAGGGACCAGCAGGCCAAAACAAATCTCACGGAGGCAAGCGGTTTTATCTTTGCTTTGGATTCATTAGAATATGAGGAAATAAGAAGCGGTGAATTACATTTAAACCAAGAACCCAAACTGATATTTTCAATGAAAATTGGTCAGAATGACTTAACTGTGTGAACTTCAAGGCCTGATTTTACTTGGCAGTAATAGCATGTTATGTGTATGTTTTCCAACTTAAAATAATTTTTTGTTTGTCTTCCCATTCAAGTTAGCAGAGTGCTGAAGTGGAAGTTTGCCGGCTCGGCCAGCAGAAGAGCACATGCTCTGACTTTTCTGTGACAGAAAATAAACCACATAACAACAACTGTTTTTGGAGTGTTATTTACCTTAGAACATGCCACAAAATGTGATTAATATTTGCATTTTTGTGTAGGATAGGGTTGTAATGACTGTCACATGCTTTACATATGTAATCAACCTTAACAGGCCTATAGCGCACCCCCACACCCTCCAGGCCGCGGGTCCGGGTGGTAATAGTCAAAAATCCAGTGGGAGTGGGATTAAGAAAACAGCCTCACGTAGGGCTCTAGTGGGAATCTCTGGGCACCTAACAATTTGTTTACAATTCAGAGGGCTATAATGCAATTATAATATGATTATTGATGCATTTAAATTTCTGATTTCTCGAGCGCTCTGCAGCTCACTTTGTGGAGCTGGCGCCCCCTGTGTCCTCCCTACAACAGCCGCATGTTTGTTTTTCTCACTGTCACTACTACTTTTAAAAAATAGAGTATTTGCATGATCCATTGTTAATAGAAACAGATTAATTTAATTCTATTATAGAATTACTATGTAATTCAATAATAGTAAAAAATAGAAGCCTAACCTAGCTGAGAATGTAAACAAGATCCACGATTATATCTGTTTTCCTTTTCACCATCCAATTGGTTCAGCCATTGAAATTGTACATGACGACCTTACAACATTACTACAGGCGATCATAATGTCAAGAATTTGGTTTTAAATGTCCCATTATTGACTTTTCTGCACTGAGACATAATCTTTCAACAGAGAACTGTGAAGCATCTGACTCTGCTTTGCACCATAAACAAAGTGCACTTTCGTTTTAAATTTTTATTAATTAAAACAAAAGAACTTAATTCCCCATAACAGACTGGTGACCTGTCCGGTGTGTTCCCTTTTTCTCGCCCTGTGTTCTCGCTCTGTATGACCCTGAACTGAATAGCTGCTTTAGAGAATGTATGAAAGAATGAAAAATTGTCCTCTACTGTGTAATATGCCTTTTGAAGCCCTGAAGGCCAAGATCTCTGATGTATGACAAGCGCTGGAAGATGGTTACTAAGTCTCGCATGTCATTTCTATCAACTTACAAAGTCCCTCTATCTGTTTACCTAACCACACATGTGTACCTCTTTCTTGACATTTACCTCCAGGCTGAGGAAGCCCCCGTCGTGTGCCGCAGTGACTCTAGGAGAGGGCTCGAACCATTCGCAGGATTTCCCCAGCAGGTTGCGTAGCGTCCTGACGGATGACACGGTGACGGAGCCGGAGCAGCGAGCCAGAATCAACACGAGGTCACTCCACCAGCTCACATCCACCAGCGGGAAGTACTGCTCCTTATCTGGGACAGATAATAGAGAGACACAAGTCTTACAAATATGGTTGCACACAAGAGGACGGAGGGCCAAACCTGAGTGAGATTTGTATTTGTATTAAAACTTGCACTATTTTGGGTCATTTACTTAAATCCCCAATAACGTTTTTGAATTGGTTTCCCTCTCCAAGACATATTTACACATGTGGACATATTCATCACTTGTCATGCATGAGATGAAGACTCACACAGATTATTGCTAACACAAACTGTCACTGCTGTCATAACTGGCCCAAAACTGTCAAAAAAGACAGCAAAGCTGCATAAACAGACACTCACACAGACACATACAGGCAGTTACACAAGCATGGAAACACACACTTACAAGCGTGGACACTGAAGAAGGAAAATATGTTCTGGCCTTGGCAGAAGCTATATGGTTGTATGTCTAAATAACTGTATAATTCAGAGAAGAAGACATGTCAAAGATCATTAAATTGTATCCAGTGTGCACTGCTGTGTCAGCAACAAAGTCTGCTCACTTTTGCCCTTCGGACCAAACTACCTTTTATTTTCTTCCTTCTCTCCAGCGATGTCTTCCACTCTGGGTTGATCTCTTCAAATCCTGGCTGCGGGGAGGACCGAAGGATGGAGGGACCAAAGAGGATGGGAGGAAAAGAAGAAGAAGGGGAAGAAATTAATCTGCTAACCCTGTTTACACTTACAGCACACACACACACACACACACACACACACACACACACACACACACACACACACACAGAGTAGCTCTGTTGGCTCAGTCCAAGCGATGAAAAAGAACATACACACAAGCTGCGCAAATCGGCAAAACATTCTGCAAATATAAGCTCTCTCTAAGCCACCTCACTTAATGTCTAATGGGTGGACACACACACACACACACACACACACACACACACACACACACACACACACACACACACACACACACACACACACACACACACACACACACACACACACACACACACACGATCTCTCGCTTCACATACACTCATACTTGGGCCATAGAGAGATTACATTAATACACTCAGTCATGCATCTAATTCACAAAATAATAGCAGTGCACACAACAATAATACACACAGCATATACAAAATCATACATACACATGTAGCAGCTTAAAGGTGTACCTGCTGGTCTTGGCTCCATGTGGCCCTCTGTCTGAGGGAGGGGACGTCCCAAAGAGACAAGCTTCCAGAGAAGTGGATGACAGCCAGCAGGGTGCCATCAGGGCTCAGGCTCATGCGGAATACACCGTCCTGGACATCACAGATGCACACACAATTTTAGGCCAGGTCCTTCATATTAAAGGATTACTTTACCCCCCCCCGAAATGACAATTTACACATTAATTACTCAACCTGTGTTATGTTAAAGTTGTGAATCAAATGTTGTTCCTCTCACATGCTTGCACGGTGAACAAAGAATCGAAAAACAGAGAAAATACTTGATGAATTGAAGTCATAGGGGTCCACATTTAACAACAGCATAACTACAGTACTGTTCAAAAAGTCTTAGGCCACCTTAAACTGTTATTTTAGCAAGCATATTACAATCAACCATTCTTTATTTCCCAATAGTCTCTTTACTAAAAGACAACCAGAACATACAGGAAACATGTATACAGTATTAAAAACTAAAATATCTCAAAATAAAGCAACTTAAAATATGTCTTGAACTCTCTTGGGCTGACAGAATGAAATTTACAATACTAATCCCCTGGTGTATTTACACCAAGTTGCATTGTCCAAAACTCAATTTTGATTGTTTGAGCTACCTTTTGTTATGGTTGTATGATTCCATATTTCAAACTAAATACTGACTTAAGTCTAAAGAAGCCTTTTTGTTCTGATTTTTTAGGTGATTTAATGCATTGTACATGTTCTCTGAATTCTTTGTATCTTCATAAAGAAATACAAAATATCTATCCTCATTACAACTTTGCCAAAATAATAAATCTATTGTGGCCTAAGACTTTTGTGCAGTACTGTATATCAAAGCATCTTTTTACAAACTCTCAAATAACTGGTTTGGTATAATCTAAGTCTCATTTATCTAGCTGTATGCTCAGTTCTACCCAAACAGGTAGCCCTTTCCGACAAGGAACTGAACTAAAAGTTAAACTTATCTACGCTCTCTTCAATGCCAGAACTCACTGACAAAAACAGTAATTTTACCTCGCTGAACACAGGAGCTGCTGGTCTGCTGCTGAACTCCATCAGTTGGTTTGCATGTGTAATTGTGTGAATTTATTGTTTCAGACTTACCTTGGTCACACAATAACACACATTAACTGCAGGGTTCCCACACATTTTCATGGGCAAAACTTTTTTAAAAATTCCATGACTTTTCAAGAAACCATCTAAAAATTTCCATGACCATTTATAATGTATAACACAAAGTTTGCTCCATGTGTTAAGTGCATTAACAATTGACAAGTCGTAATGGGGCATAGCATAGGTATGGCAACTTTGGAATTCATGACCCTACATGTTTCCCCTACATTATTTTCCTCTCATATCATATCATATTTAAAATATTTAAATATAATCCAGATAGCTGGCACACATGGAGACAGAAACAGAACGCTGGGGAAAGTGAAGACACGTATGTGATGGTACACAAAACGTCACACATCGGAGCATATCAGAGCTACACACAACAAAATCCTATCAGTTTTCCAAACTTTAAAGGATTTTACTAATTCCATGACTTTCCCAGCCCCGAAAAATGAGAATGTAAAATTGTATGACTTTTTAAAGGTTTTTTTTATGACAGAGGGTAGCAGCAGCTCCTGTGTTCAGCGAGGGAAATTAATGTTTTTGTCAATGGAGTCTGGCTTTAAAGAGAACATAAATACGTTTCTCTTTTAGTTCAGTTCCTTGTCTGTTTGGGAAGCACTGAACACATGACTGAGTTGTGTGAGAGTTTGTAAACTGATGTTTTTATATAGTTTTGCTCTTGTGAAAACGGTCCCCCAAGAATTTTTTTTTCAGTTTTTTGATTCATCATTCACCCAAAACGAGAAAAAAAACATTGTTTTTTTTACTAATTCAACATAACACGGGGTGAGTACTTGATATACAAATAGCCATTTAGGGAATGAAGTATTCCTTTACGCTTTTAAGAAAGAAGGAAAAAAGGAGAATTGCAGTACCTTTTCATCTCCCTGTCTGGAAAACAATCTGAAGCTGGGGATCTTGAAGAATCCTCTCTTTTGATTCTAACAGACACAAAGAGGAGATGTCAATAACTTGTGTGTGTGTGTGTGTGTGTGTGTGTGTGTGTCTTAGATACTGCATGAACAACTCGTGCACAAACATGTTTATAGTCTCCTCACCGCACCAGTGGCGTCCTCATAGCTGGTGACCTGCTTGTAGTGTGGCGATCCAGACAGAGCTCTCCAGGCCGTGATCCCACAGCAAGAGGCCTTGGACGTACAATCGTCCCCTGACTCACAGCCGCCCACCAGCAGCAACCTGACAACACACACACACACTCATGGTTACCACCTCTGTGACTGTGCCCCCTGACACATCAATTTACGCCGCATAACAAGGACAGCAAATTAATGAGGTCACGGTGAGGTCATCGTTCAGCCTGGAGTTTAAGCCAGGGTATCAGTGAGTTTTCCCACCACTGAAGTGACACTGAAGTAGCCAAGTTGTGGATTTAAAAGTTATCTATCAGAGTTAAAAGTCTGGCTGGAATCGATGTTTTCTAAAGACACAAAGAATACCACAATGACCACAGTGATCTGTGGCTCTCTCTTTGCAGTAAAACAGAACAGATGCGACAATGGTCAGGAACTCAGGGGGAAGAGGTGGACGGAGCAGCGCTGTCCAGCTCAACACTGCCCCCTGGTGCACAGAAAGTGGACATTTAGTGAGAGACAAGAGCTGATGGTTTCTGCAGGTATCAGACACTAAAATGTAATGCTTTTTATGACCTTTTTAACATTATTTGTTGTCAAATTTAAGATTTATTTTTCATCTTTTTCTTATTCAAGCATTGCAGATGAAAGTTGGTAGTATTTGAGGTTCTTTGCAGAGTGAGTTTGGTTTATGTACATATTTGCCAACAAGTATGTGCATGTGCACAGTAAAAAAAAAAAAAAAAAGACTATGAGGTTGCACTTGCATTTTAAGATTTATAACATCAGAAATGTGACTTCTATGCAGAAGAGCTTGAGTCATTTGATAAGAAGAAATAAAAGATGGATTAATGATATTAGATAAAATATGAAAATTATGACCTTGCAAATTCAAATTTAGGACTTTTTAATGACTTATACAGTATATTAATAACTATAAAACTGAATTTAGCACTGCACGGTGTCGTAGTGTATAGCACCATATTGCAGAACAGGATTCGAAACCCCCCGGCTGGCTGTGTGGAGTTTACATGTTGTCCCTGTGTCAGCATGTGTTTTCTGGCTACCTCCCACAGTCTAAAGGCATGCAGGTCTGGTTAATTAGTGACTCTAAACTGGCCGCAGGTGTGAATTTGAGAATCTCACCTTTATTTCAGTTATCTGTTTAACTAAAAAAAAAAAAACGACCTTCTGTTCTCATTCATTTAAGGGTCATTGTAACTGATAGTAATAATGACTCTGTAATACAGTAATATTGTGACATGACAATATTGTCTGGTTGCCATATAGTGAAAATCTCGTAGCAACCGGAGTCAGCATCGATAAAAGGAACTGATGAGCTCAGAGGCAAGTAATTCAGACAGTTGGGAACCGGATCTTGATTCAGATTCCTTATTAACTCTCTCTCTCTGAAAATGAAAAGATCACAATGTCTAACTGCACATCTGAATACACTTCTGAGTGTTTGTATTCCCACATGTGCCGCATAATTTAAACTTGTCACTAGTAAACACTTCCGCAATGTCTACTAACATTTTACATCTTTATTACTGTACAGATTTTTTCCATCTGTATGTTCAGCTGTTGAAATTACTTTTTCATACCCAGCTTCTCACCTTGCCTTTTTCTTACCTCTATCCTATTCTCTCTGTTGCTGACCCAGTTTTCACACAGGGATCATTAAAGTTTCATCTCATCTATCAGTTGGCAAACACTTGACAGTAGCTGCCAAAATCCATTAAGCTGCCAAACCGAGCTTCACGGGCCAAACTAAATCTGGTGCGTGCAAACTGGGGGAGCGTGGTGGAAAACAGTAAGGTCACGGGTGTGAGCCAGACATAATTAACCGAAACCTTTGAATGCCACGTGGTGAGGAGGGCCAAGGACGCATTAGAGACTGCGATAGTCAATTCCTGCAGGTATTGCATTAAAGTGATTGGTTCATTTATTCCTGAGTAGGCCAGCTGGCCTTGTTCCATAATGTAACATCTCATGCCTGTGCAGGAATGTCTGCATTAGACTTTTTTTCTTCTTTTTCTGGTGTTGATTTATGCTTATTTCATTATGTGTTCCTGTTACTAAAGGGATAGTTCAGATTTTTTTACATGATGCACTTATCCACAGACAGTGTATTAAACACAGCAGATGGGGGTTGGCACATCCCCCAGTTTGGAAAAGCAGGATGAAGTCCGACACACCAGCAAGCTGAGCTGTGGGCAAGGGCAGAAGCAAAGTGTATTTCAGCAAACTAAAAAAGTCCTGCCTTAGAAAGAACAGTCGATATCAATTGAAGTGCGCATTATATTGAGCATATTTTCACCGCTTTATCTTTCCACAGACAGCTTGTTCCAACAGGAAAGCCAGTAACAGCTTCAAGTCCACATCTATTGTCTCTTCAAAGCCACCAGACGCAATTTTAGCTCGCTGACGATTCATGAGAGGCTGGGACACACTCTTTGGCCCTATGACAGCTATTGGGTATGACAAGACGCCCAATGCAACTGGAGCTGCGATGTTGGAGGGTTACAACAGACGGCGCTAGAAATAAAGGGAAAGTGTCTGCTCAGATGCTCTTCAGGCGCGCTATTTTAAGCCTCTTCGGTTGCGCAGGGCCTGACAGAGAGGATGGGGGCGTAACACTTATTATAAAGAAAACATTTTTTATGGTCTTTTATTAAGGATATTTTCAGTAACTGCAGAATTAAAATTCTTAAGCAAAAGTTTGCACGCGCAATCAATCCAAACTTGGAGCAGGTGTTGAACCAAACATGAGCGAAAAGTAAAAAGGCACAATGGCTCAAACACTGCAGGGCCAAAATGGTGTTTCAAGCAAGACTGTTCTTCATCAGACCAGATTTACACTGCAAGATGTCGTCTTAAATACATATGTGAACAGTCCTGACCAATCACGTGAACAAGAGTCACACTATAACACAAGTCACACAATAACACAAACAATTGCTTGAGGCAGCAGTAGACCTGCAGCTCTATGTTCAGTGATGTCTACTGATCTCACAGCAACTAAATATGATACACGCTGTGGCTTTTGTTTTAGTGTCTGCAAAAAATGTTGTTGCACACTGCCGATCTGCCGTTAGGGCCTTTAGCTTGTTTACAAGCCTATGAATAAATGCTGTACGCTGAATGTCCTGTTTTATCTTTAAAACTTTGTATGAAAAACAGAACAAATCATTGAGTAGTTGTATTGAACAGCCAAATCAGATTCGACTGGCATAATTCTGAGTCTGGTACACCACTAGACTTTTTATAAGAGACTAAAATATGTTTTATTGCTGACACCATCTACAACAGTATATTGCTTAGTCTTTGTGTCAGTACTCCTGTCTGCTTCACCAAACCAGGGACGTGCCGACTAACATGTATGTAATACACTGATTATGGATCAGTACCTCATACAAACCCACTCCAAAAAATCTGAACGATCCCTTTATTAAGTGTTTCAACATGTCTGCAAAACAGCTTTTTTCACTTCAAGTCAACTGAGATGCAATAAAACCACACAAAGTTCAGCACGGGGGATCAATACGATACATATTTACGAGCATATTGACAACATGTTGGCATCTTTCCACATTGCCCCATGATGTCAAATGATGAAAGTGTTTGAAATCACTCATCAGCTTTCAAATGCAGATATTTAAGATGTACATGGCATCATGTAGCATCATCTGGAATGGATTTAAGGATGAAAATTGATTCAAAGGATGTCTGTAGATGTTTGAATATAAATGTACGAACAACACTCTTGATGAAACACTGTTGTAATCGAAGCTGGCTTGGACTGTGGAGGCCACGAGAGAAAAATAAACGTACTAAGGGTGTCAAGTGAATGCTAGAGGCATTAATTATGCTGCCATTGATGGATTTAAAGCTAAATTCTGGCAAAAATGTTCATTATTCAGGATATTTACTTACATTCTGCGAGCGCACAAGGCTGACAGGGTGTTGGATTGTTAGAAACAACTAACTTACCGGTGTCCAGGGTGGTAAATAGCCGAGGTGATGCCATGGGAGTAGTGAGCAGAGAAACTGAAGCTGTGGTTTTCTTGGAAGTTCTGATTGGTTCCCACACTGAGAGAGAGAGAGAGAGAGAGAGAGAGCGCAAAGTCAAATGACGAGTCACCTATAATTGAACTCTGGCACATGAACAATCAAAACACGAACACCCACGTGCAAAACGTTAATGGTGCGGCAAAGCTGTTTTGAGGAAGATGACGGAGCAATTTAGATCCCAGCTGCAATTAAAATGAGACATGGCAAAATATGTAATCTAATTTAAGTGGGCAATCTAAATTAGATTGGTACTAGAGGAGATGTTGTATAATTTGTGCGGGCATGTGTCATCAGGGAAATGTTTTGCTGCATTGTAAACTGTATTGAGATAAGAAGACAAGGAGGTAAAGAAAATAAAAGTGGGAAAAAGGGTTCCTGCACCATTAGGAAAGTTAAAATTATGACTTAAGACTTTTGTAATGTCACACATAATAATATATATTTTTTTATTATTCAGTTTTATTTTACCAGGAATATTCCCATTAAGGTTCAAAATCTGTGCTGCACAGGAGTCCGGGCCAAGAATGCAGCATAAAGAGCTGCACATAAAATAATAAACAGACCAAAACACAACATCAAAAAGTTAAAGCAAATCGTATAAAAAAATTTACACACAAGCAACAAGAGAAAGCCTTGAAAAAAAAGCCAATTCACTGCAAACAATCAATGAGCTGTGTTCAGTAACTGGACATGTGCATTCAGTGGTCAAATAGTCCTAATAATCCTATTTTTTACGTCTCTCAGGCTTATAGTGGGATCTTGTTTAAGGTTATTTGTGTGGCGGTAGCTGATGACGCAGGGTGGGGGACGACAGCAAACTTCTGTTTTTGTTCCTTCTAAAGGCCAGTGTGTCCTTTTGTATCTTTCTTTGTGCCCTCTTTAATATCAGAAGTTTTTGCAGATCCGTGAACGCGGCGCACGTAAAGTTCTCCATGAGTTCATTTTTTCCTCAGCAGCAGTTTGTGACTCACAGCGTGGAAAACTGAGCTGAGCAGATCAGCGAGATGGTTGAGAGGAGCAGCTGCTGCAAGTGAATACAAACTTTTACACCCAGTAGAATAAATAGTTAAGCTTCTCTTTTACCATGACTGGTGTTCTGCTGCTCCGTCTGTGCCCAGCATACAAACTGCGCTCTGAGAGTGTGGTGCAAAGAATTTTATAATTTTTTAATTTTATTAAAAAATGAAATGCTGTCGCAGAAGGGTTGTTAATTATGGTGGCTGACTTGAAAACACAAATGCACCTATAGGTTTTGTTTGTCTGTTTTCGGCTACTGTAGAAACATGGCGGTGCAACATGGGGGACTCTGTAGACGAGGACCCACTTCCTATGTAGATATAAATGATGCTTTCTAAGGTTATGAAAACACAACTACTCTTACATTTAGGTGATTACTCTCTAAAGTAAACATCCTTATTATACCAAATTCCATCTCTGATTATACATCCCACTAAAAACTCCAACACACTGGACCTCTAAGGCCCTAATTTAAATTAATGAATTCAGTGCCTTTTAAGACTTTTTAAGGATCTGCAGGAACCCCGGGGTTAGAAAAAGAGCACAAAACTGTTCAACTTCCTCCAGACATTTAGGTGTTTATGCCGCAGTAAAATGTTTGTGTGTATGTTACACACACAACACAAACACACACATACCAAAGTGCTGGCACAGTCAGAGCAAGAGAGAGAGACAGAGTGAGAGAGAGGACTTACTGTCAACGCTCAGCTATAATTCTGAAATTCTAATTCAAAGTGTTTGAGCGACAATATTGGAATGCAGTCGTATGAAGAGAAGGAGTGACTATGAGATCCATTCTGAAAATGAACCTTTAAAAACAAGCCAGCACTTTCAGAGTAAATCTGGAGCAAATGTCTCCCACATCTTAATTACCTCCTCAGACACACACACGCACACACACACACATTCAGACACAGACAGCTTCAAAGGCAGCTAACACTATTTATCTGCACGTAATAGAAAAGTAAATCAGCATTTTCCTCCGTTCTCGGCAAACATCACTGCACACACAGAACTGAGTGGGAAGTCATGTGCGGGATGTCGTCTGATCGAGATTCAGCACACATGCACAATCTCATCCCGTGTCTTTGAGTGTCGGCGCACCGGGGGCTCACTGTGACAGCGGCAATCATACAGACTGAAATGGGAAATCTCTGAAATAATGCCATATTAAATAACACCAAATTAAAAGGGAAGGCGTGTGCAGCCATGAGGAAAGCACACACGCAGACTCCTGCAGGTATGCATGCAGAAAAATCAGATGTCATTAATCAAATATTCAAAATGTGTATTTGAACTGGCAAGGAGGGGAATTGGTATGCAAAGAGAGACATCACTCCCCCTAACGTTTACATATAGACAAGCATGCAGCATCAAATCTTACCACAGACAGGCTGCGATTTCCTATAAAGGTCTGAATGTACAGTACACGCATTTAAATCAGATGATAATAAAGCAGCTAAGAAAATCAACAGAAATGGGATGGCTAGAAAGCGATTAACTTAAAAGTGCTTGCATCTGAAACTTTTCAGCTAAAGTGTTTCAAATGCAGGAGTGTGGGTGTTTAATTGAGCTGGAAATGTCAGATGAAGAGGATTTCTGTAAGGACTTTGCAACTGTTTAAGTGTATAAACTGAAAGATGATGTCATTTGAAGTGTCGGCTTGACCATAAGCAGGTGGACAAAATTGAGTAAAAAAAGTTGAGAGGTGAAGACCTGACAGCTGAAAAGGTTTGAAATGTTAGTGTAATAAGTTGAAATGTCAATTGCAGAGAAAGGCAAACACAGTTGAAATGTAAATTTAAAGCATGGACACGTGTTTTTGCAGTATGTTCTGCAAAAATGACACTACACGGCCCGATTTGAAATTTTTTTGGCTGACACAGCATGATGAATCAGTGTTGGAGCTGACGGGACCCGCAGGTGACTAGAGAAAGGTACCAAAAATCAGTATTAAACAGACAAAGGGGTCAAAATATGTACGCTCTGACGTTAATGGTTCATGAAACCCAGCAGCAAGAAAGGAGCTCCCAACAACCCTTTATACCGCCATATACCACATACCCTGGTGAAATTTCAGGAAGGTATAAAGTATTACATACCGCCCGAGCCTAAACCCTGTTTTGTTTTGATGTATTTGTGATACAGTTTAGTCTCTCACCTGACGAGGTAACTCTTGAGCCCACCACTGTATGTGATAACGAGCAGCTCAGCTGACCATTGGGCGCTGGCCGTGTACTCCAGGAAGATCAGGCCCGCCACAGCACAACTGAAATCCCCAGGAAAACTCACCGCCTGGAACAAGACAGAGATGAGAAAGAAGAGTCAGCGGCGGTGTGATGTAAATGGCAGAGGAAATCAAAAGAAGTTGCAAACAATGTATAATTATCTATCAGTCTGTGCCCCCACCAAGTTTTTACAAGGACAAACAACAAAGATACATCACATCAGCGGCAACTCTTAAAGAACACACACACAAAAAAAAAAGATTAAGAGAGAATGTGACGGGACAGGGAAGGCAGGGAACAAAAGATACGAGACACAGAAAGCGAATGAGAGATGGGGGAGGCAGGGAAGCAAATTTTAATTTTTTTCATCCATGCATACTTTCTGTCAAATTGACGTTTTTTTATCCTCTCCTCCAGAAATAGCAGCAAGTCACCGATGTGTGCACTTAACGGTGACAAACAAGAGAAACAGCAGAGCAGAGCTGGGGGGTTGCAGACACACATACTGTAGATACATAACAAAGTAGAGCTGCACTAAAGGGATGAAGATCACGGAGTTGGAGAGATGAGCGTGGCTGGGGAGAAGGACGAGTGTCTGCGCTCATCGTCTCTGACGGCACGAATAGAGAAACGGAAGGAATGACGGATAGAAATGGAGGAATGATAATATGTAGCACACAGAGGGCATTAAAGTGATGGCAGAGCTGAAATGGCAGAGCTACTGAGAGACAGACATGCGAGGAGGGAAGGAGGGGAGGACCTAGGGAGCAGCACGTGTGAAAAATTAAAGAGAGGAGGTGATGGAGATGGAGAAGAAAAGGGCAAATGGAAAAGAAGAAAGAGATGACAAGAAGCATCATATAATAAAGAAAGCATACATGGCAGACAAAGAGAGCACAGAGGGTGTCTGACAAGGACACATTTCTTTAAAAAAGGTGACAGGCAGCTCAAAGTGCCCAGTAAATGTGTGCTACACTGAAAGAACAGAACCAATCTCTGGAGCCAAGATTATGGTTGTCTGAATCCTCAAAACTGTGTCACCGTCAAGCTACAAATACAGCCAAATCTGCTAAAGCATATTAGCATTTAGTCAGAACAAGAAGCTGCATTTACCCGATTTATAATCTGTCTGATGATTTAACTCAAAAACAAAACAGATTCAGCATGTACAGTGCTCAAAACATGAATCCGTATTAGAAATCTGAACCAATCATCTGCAGATAAAACTGAAAAGAAGCCAAGTGAATCCTGATCACTTATAATTAGCATCAATGCATGCACAAGACAAAAAAATATATATTTCAGACATAAGGATAGCTTAAAGGGAGATATTTCTAATGATGTTAAAGAGGAGAGACTTGCACATTTACCGGCGGGATGACGAAGAGCTCGCTGCCCATGAGGTCGAAAAGGCGCACGGTGCCAGTGCTGTCAGCGTAGCCCAGCAGGGTGCAGTCATGGCTCCACGCCACCCTCCGCCACTGGGGGTTTGGATCCTTTGGCACTGTGGCAGATGGAAAGAAAACTTGAAAGCTCAGACAGAAAAAGACAGAGTGAGATTCAGAGAGTTGGGGATTTCTTTTCAAAGAGCAGTGTGTAGGAATCAGTGGCATCTAATGGCGATGACTGCAGACTGAAACCAGCTGAAACTTCTCCCATAAACTGCTGATTAAGATTCCTTCAGTTGTCATTATTCAGGAGGTTTTTGCCGGGAGCCGAGGGTCTGTTCCTCTCAAAAAACAAATGGACCAGAGGTCTCATTTATAAAACAGTGTGTTAGGACCGCCCCTTGAAAGTCGGAGATTCGAATCATCAGTCGGAGACCCTCAGTCGACTGAGATTGCATCAAGTCGAGTAGTCGTTTTTTTTCTTTGCAGTGTACTAATGGAGACGTTTTGGTCCCCAGATTTTGCTGCAGAGTGAGTGCTCTTAACTGTCACGTTACTCTTTGCAGCTGCGTATATGCAGCATTTGCACAGAGTGAGTGAGAAAGAAACAGCACAGTGAGGTAAAGAAGTGGTGAATTTACAGCTCACAGCTTTTGTTTGATATCTAGTGTCTGCAAAAAATGTTGTGCATGTGCGAACTCTTGTTAGCACCATTAGCTTGTTTAGTATATTTGGAATCAAATATTCATATTAAACAGCCAAATTGAATTCAACTGGCAAAATTCCTGACAGTAGGTAGGATACATACTAAAAGTATGGACAAAAGCTAAATATGGTGTGCACCAAAGAATATTTAGATTTAAAAAACTGTGCATATGCCTACCAATGTGAAATTTCTTTTTATAAATCCCAAACGTGGATTTGTCTACATGTGGATCATCCTCATATCTCGGCCTCTAAACACACACATTCAACTTGAAATAGTCGAGGCAAAGCATCTCATGAATGTGCATGCATAGAACCCCCTGATGACTGGTTCCCTATGTATTATTAAACATATAATGATTCCTCTCATAATCAGTTTCTACAATCAGGCTTTAATTCACTGCTGCATCATCTGCATCGCCAGTTTTACCTGCTTCCAAAATGTTCGTGCACATGGGTCAGCATTTCAGTACATTCTCCTGGCAAGTTTGTTTTTATAGATGACAAATTTTGTATGGAAAGTGGCGTATACCTCTTACAGGGCTTATTTTTTAATAGTTATGAATGAGACCCCAGGTGATCAAACCTGTAAAAACACTGAATAAAGCAGTTAAAAGACACAGATTAGTGTTTTCTCGGACATTGTTTGCACAAAAACACAAATGGCCCGTGAGAGCCAGTGTTTGGTTTGTCCTTTCTGGGTTACTGTAAGAACATAGTGGTGCAGCATTTCCCTATGAAGATATAAATGGCTCATTATTAGGCAACAAAAACACATCTACTCTTATTTTCAGGCGATTAAACACCAAAGAAAACATGCTTATGATATTATATTCCATTCCTGCCAATATCTCGCCCTCTGATCCTGCACACTGGACCTTTATGCCAGATGAGAAGACTCTCTGAATAATCCCTGGTGTTCTGTGGTGCGTCGATGATGAATACAGATGGGAGGAGAAGGATAAAGCTAATGCCATACATCAACACAGTGTGTCTGAGGACCTATCCAATTCATCTATGACGGATAGCTAAAGTAATACATCTCAATAATTGTCTTCCAAAGACGCACGCACTTTCAGGCGCGCTCGCGATGAGAGGAGGAGAAAGCTAGAGTGTAGAAGAAGAAGGGGGAGGAGAACCCAGATCATAAATCCAGATTTTATTGAAGTATAGGCTACTGTTTTACCAATCTGCTGGCTCAGCAGTGCTGTGAGTGTAACCATATCGCTGTGATGAAGCACATCCCTGCCTGCTGGCACTTTCTCAAGGCTTTGCTGTCATACTTCCCTCTGATGGAAGAGCTGGGGCGGTCTGGCAGGCCTCCGATCCAGAGTCTGTTTTGAATACCTGATTATCTTATGACACATTAAACACTTTGAGGGATACAAGGGGAGGCTTTTCTTTGGCAAACACAATCTTGGGCACAAAAAAAAAGCTGAGAATATTTACTAGATACAGGCTTAAACGCAGGCTGAGATTTCTGCATCGGAGAACAGTGTGAAACATAATATGCCACCACGGGTGCTGTGTCTGCTAAGCAATAAAGTTATGAAAAGGAAGTTATGTTTTTGTTGATATCACATAACAGCGCTATTGGCGTTTATTGTATTGAATTTCTTGGCTGAGGAACGCTGCTGCAACCCCTGGTGGGCAATACCGCAAACGAATGGAGGCGTCGGATATTGTATGACTAGAATTTTAAATGAAGAACAAAGGGGAGAAGTGGGAGGCGAGACAGACATAGAGAGAGGGAGATAGGAGAGAAAGAGAGGCGCCAGATAGAGAGAGAGAGAGAGAGAAGGGAGAAAACAATGAATCCGGCACCCACTGAGAGAAATAATAGCTCCCCAAATTTTAAGGCCTAAGTATCAGAGCGCACCTCAGGAAGTAGGCGATTTTAACACACCTCTGAGACTCTCGTCTGAGGAGGAGCAGACGAGAACACGGAGCCATTATGAGAGCCATAGGTACCAAGCATCTACTCTGTTCTCTTCTTGTTCTTTTGGCTCTTTTGCTTCCTATTTCAATCTTTTTTTTCCCATTTCACTCTCACCGGCATCCCCTCCTATCTCACTCCCATTATGAATTGTATACAGTGTGTTGTTCTGCAGCTGAGAGGGCTCCATTTCCACATAGATGGCTTTTTTGGGGAGCTGGAAAATTGGATGCTACTGTTCTGGTTCTTTTTTTTTGTTGTTGTTTTTTTCCTCCTCCTAGTGATGGCGGGGGTGGAAGTTGGGGAGAATTATACCCAGCGACCCAATAGCAGCCTTCTATCTAAAGCCTCACAGATGCATTTAGCAGAGCTCAACACTTATGAATTATGTACAGGGATGAGAGACGACTCCTCTGTAACAGGAGCAGACAGGAGTCAGGGCGGGAAGGTAAAGGGAAAGAGACAGAGAGTGATACACAGGTGTGGATGCACCTTCTCGCTCGAGGATGCATAAGTGCGCGCGCAAGCAAGTAAAGCAGCGACGAACGCACACATGTGCACTCTCCTCCATTAAAAGCAAATGCCATTAAAGCCAGGATCACAGCAAAATCCATTAGGACAAATCTCCGTGAAATGAAATGAAGTAAAAGTAAAATGAAAGGGAGAGATGAAATGGAATGGAAAAGAGGAGAGAGGCTGGGCTTTACACGGGCCCAGGGGCTACTGTTATCCACACGATGAACCATTAGAACAACGGCCCACAATGACGGCGAGCCAGAGCTGAACAAATACAGTGTGAGAGAGAGAGAGACAGACAGAGGAGGGGTGGGAAAAATGAGGAAAAAAAAGAAAAGAAAGGAGAATGATCGGGGCGAGAAGTGGGGAAAACAAAATCCACATAAATGTCATTCTTGGGGTTTTTTGATCTTTTCTTGGAGTTAGAATTAAACATGGAGAAGGGGCATTTTGTCATCTTGCATCACAAACCTGGAATAACCTCCAGAGGATGTAAGACAAACTTCGATTCTGAAGTCAAAGCTAAAAACGTTCCTCTTTAACACTGCCTACTCCACCCTGTAATGACAGCAAAATGCATTTGTGAACTTGATTTTTAATTCCTTGCACCTCCTGTCTGCACTTTTTATATTTTTCATGGTGATTTTTATGTATTTTTTACACTGTACAGAGTACAGTGGATTGTAGCATTAGCACTATTTGTACTGTTAACACTTATAGCAGCTAGCCGCCAGCTCAAGCACCTGCATGTTGACAGCATTGTGAAGGTAATCCCACCCCAGACTCTGAATCATAGATGCACTGTGAATGTAGTTTACAACTCCCATAAGTAAAAAAAAAAAAAAAAAATTAAATTAATTAAAATTCCATAAAACTTCAATGAATAGCCCCAGCTATTATTTGCCTAAATCATTGACCTCCATGGGCTTATATTTAGGACAGGCATCTATATGGTAAGGGCTTTTAATTTCTCTCACAAAGAAATTAATTCTATTTTTTTAAGAACATGGGAAGAAGATAATGAGCAGCAAAAGAGGAAATGACCCAGAGGGTAGTAAGAAATCTGTGGAAAGTACAGGAAAATTACCTGAAAAATTGTCCCAAAAAATACAAAAAAAAAACCCAAACAAATACAAATGAGAAAGCAAAACAAAAATAATTAAATACAAAGCAAGAAATGAACTAAAAAAAATAGCTTAAAAATGATATTTTTCTGTAAAATAACTTTAAATATACAATTATGAATATAGTTCACTGGACATTGTTTTCCCTGGCTTTTTTAAAAAAAAAAAGTCTCATATATCTACTAATCTCTTTTTTCCATCTTTCTTGTTTACTCTGCCAGTTTCACTAAAATGAACTGAATGATTGAGCTGTAGAGACTCTTACCAAGCTAACAACGTTTGTTTGCATGTCCATACTGTCAAAAGTTTAAACATATATACATGCTGTAGCGTGATCTAAGCATTTAACTATAGTATCTCCAGCAGATAGCCAACAACCTGGTTTTATAAATTATACATTTTTATAAATTTTATTCAAAGAACTTGACAACCAGACTGGGCTTCTAATTGAGACGGGCCTTTATTTGTCAAAATGTGAGGTCACACCTGGCAAGTAAAAGGGACTGGACGTATAAGTGGGATTAGGCTTTTATTTGCAGTTTTATGGTATGTGAATAAGATATACGTCAGTAGGAATTATTTCCAAACATTTTAGTGTTTTTTGTGTTTAAAACTTCTCAACTTGCAAAAAGTTTGGGCCTCCACCTGTTTCGAGCAATTAGAGCCGACGCAGCAGGCCATTTTAATAGCTAATCAAACAATGGAGGCCATTTATTTTTATCAGCCACTACGACGCTGCGTTTAATGACTGGCAGTGTGGGGGATGAGGGTGATTATCTGTGTTGCTGTTCACAGTCTCCCTCACACATTCCAATTAGCCCCCGTGGTCGATATTTCTCTTTGAAACAAACTCAAAGTACATGTGCACAAACAGGCTCAGACACTCAGGCACAGCTATGATACTGTAAATGAAGACGACAGGTTAAAAAACATGTCTGCATGCGGCTGATAAAACAGGAGGGGAGATGATCTTACCTTGGCACTTCCCGATGACTGAGCCGAAGTCATCTCTCACAGACCTGAGGAGCAAACACACACAGAAAATGAAACATCTGTGGCGTTAAACTGCGTGACAAGGATACACACACTCAACTGTGCAATATCACACACTCTCAGCCTCATATGCCCTGGTATAAGGTTGGTTCTAATCGCCACTGATGGGCTGCCAACTGAAGTAGCTCAATGGATCAAGCAGACAGGGCCTCGAAAGTAGGCAGTGTTTAGACAGACTCTTAAACAGAGCTCAGTGGATAAGGCCTTGAGCTGACTTAACACCCCCTCACACCAACAAATGCCATAAAGCAAGGCTATAAAACACTCTGTGATTAAACAACAGTGGTGCGAACAAAGGACACCGCAGAAACTCACAAAATCAAACCGGGGCTTAAGAGGAGAGGCTTGATTGCTCTCGATTACAGCAGGTCAACCACAACACAGTCCCGAGCGTAGTGAAGAACAGAAACACACTCCGGGTTTTTACATAATGATGTGTGCATTAAAATGACTTCCAATTAAGCAGAGGGTCAAGAGCAAAGCAGTCTTCTGAGCCGAAGCTCTGCGTTCAGTTTAACTCTTGTTAGCCTCTCGAGAGCAATACGTATTTGTATACCTGCTTCATCGCCATCGATTTTCATTTCAATTTTCCCCCATTTGAAGCACTACATTGTGTCAATAGAGCTCATTGCTGAGTGAGCACATTCTCTCTGTGTACGGGGGAAATTGGATTTGTGTCTGAAAATAATTACAACCACTCGAAATGAGCACAAACATACTCATGTGTATGTATGCTTTGGTCTCCTCGTCTATCCTTCACACACACACACACACACACACACAAATAAATGAAGCATTTAGGGAGCACTCATATTTTTAATTTGCTAGCGTTATTTTTGAGTTGCCTTAAGTGCCACAATAGGTATTCTATACAGGGGCTTTCTGTCACTCTCATTTAGAAATGAAGCTACACCATGGCGCAATCAAATAATAAAAGTCACAACAAGCCAAAGCATCTCTGACATTACAGAAGTTTCTACAACTTTTCATCAGAGGGTGGATCTCACCGGATTACTATCCGATCAGAAGAAACGAAGACGCCACAAAATACAGTTATTTTACTGGGTAAGAGATTTATTTTTGAACTGAAAGAAAAAGAAAGTTTGACATTTCCTTTTTTTATTTTCCAGACTAAGACTGATGATCATGATGAATGTAATTTTCTTTGTTTTGTTCTTTGGTAATAGTGTCTTTGTCTCTGTGTTGTTTTTTTTACTCATTTTGTGGCATCTGTTTGTGGCATGTTGGTGGTTTGTTGTTAATATGGTCTATCTTGTGTGTATAGTTTTAATGTTATAATGTTATAATTTTTTAAACGTGTGAAAAGAAAAGAAATTTTTGTGAAAATAATTCTTACCGTCTACTGCCTATTTTTTTAATGACCAGCAAAGAGATGAAAGTAAGTCTCCGCTGCCTTTGCCTACACAAATATTTTTACTATAACTCATTGTATTGTTACTAAATGTATTGATGCTTTAAATAAAAACTCCATTCTTTACATACAACCTGAGACTGTGGCTCTTTTTAAGTGAAACATAATAAACCACCCCATTAATTAAACATCTCTCTATCGCTCTGCACACACTGACAGAGAGCCTCAAACAACAGAAAGAGTTCAATAATAGTTACCTAATCTCCACACACTGGTCCTGAACCACCGCCAACAGTTTGCCATTACTGTGGAGAGAACAAGGGAACAATCAGGAGTGAAGAGAAAGAAATAAAAGAGAGAGAACACACAAAAAGAGCAGAAGAAAAAAAAGTGAACAAATGACCAAGATTTTTAAAGGCGGGGGATGAAATGAAGACCGTCTGGGGTGATTAAGGAAGATAAGAGCGTGCGTGTGTGTGTGTATGCGTGTGTGTGTGTGTGTGTGTGTGTGTGTGTGTCTAACAGGGCCATTTGGATGGAAGATAAAGTCTGGAATAAGGACCCACATTGGACGGCTAAAAGAGAGCAGGAACAATAATAATTGGGGGCATTAAACAGAGCAAAGATAGTTTCAGAGGGAATGAAATGAGGAAGAGAGATTTAAGGGCAGCCAGAACCCAAATGGAAGGATCAAGCACATCAAACTAATGGACATCCGCAGCATCGTTTGACCACGCTTAACACTGTCTTACATGGTGGAATCGATAGCCAATTAAAAACAGCCTTTCTACGTTTGTCTGTCGTAACGAGTACAATTAAATGATTGGTTGATGGGAAACACAAAGGGAGAGCAATCCAGAGGAGAGGAAGGCTTAGTGCATGTCAGCAACAAAGTAGCCCACATTCAGGTATTGATCAGAGTGTGTGTGTGTGTGTGTTGTACCTTGCAAGCACCAGCTGCCAGTTGATCTGCTTGTTTGCCAGGCGGACGAGACCGAGAGGCAGAGACGAGCTGGAGGGGCTGAGTTTTACAGAATTAAACAAACAAAACAATCAGACGATGAACACATTAATAAGTGCAGTATCTACAGTGAGTGTCTTATCTTCCCAGGAGTCCTTCTCAACAGTGTGAGAAGTTCCCAGAATAGAGTTTTCGCTTAAGAACTTTTCACAAAGTCGCTGAGAGTACTTTTATCTGAGAGACCGAATGAGAAATAACATATTTATCATTACATGGAATTGCGAGCATGAGTCCATTAGATTACAAAATGAAAAAGTAAGTAAGCACAAATCTAAATAAAACCTTAAATTTAAATTATAAAATAAACTTAGAATTAAATTAAATGAAAAAAAACATAAACAAATACATATTTTTCCTCTTACCTGTAGTGCTGTTCATCTGTTCACATTGTTTTGATCTGAGTTGTCGAGTGTTGGAAATATCGGCCGTAGAGATGTCTGTCTTCTCTCCAATATAATGAAACTAGATGTCACTTGGCTTGTTATGCTCGAAGCAACAAGAAATAAATTTGAAAATCTCAACAGCAATGTCTCTTTCCAGAAATTACAACCCAGTTATTCAAGATAATCCACAGATGTTGTGAGCAGTTTCATGGAGGGACTATTTTCTTTCAACCGAGCTACAGCCACCAACCATATCATTGCATCTATTCACTGACAAAAGGCGGGTGCTTGTGACAGCGCGAAATGTCTGCCTTCATGTCGAAGGCAGACATCTCTACGGCTGATATCTCCAACACTGCAACTGCAAAACAATCTAGATTATTAAATAGCACAACACAAAAGAAGAAAAATATGCATTTCTAATTTTGGGGTGATTTGTTCCTTTAAGTGAAAACATTTTTTTTTTTAAATTGTATTAGATTAAGTTCAATAAAACTACATACAAATTAGTTTAAAATGTCAATTAAGTTAAATGAACAAATGTAATGCAATTAAACTAAATAAATTCAATAACACTAAAACTTCAATTAAGTTAAATTAATATTTGTAATGAAATGAAATTCTGAATGGCCGCTTGCTAACATCTTGAAATTTTAAAGTATTAATTATAAAAAAAAAGATATTCAATCAAACTCGAGTATATTTAATGTAAATTAATTTACAGTTAAATTAAATAAAATAGTAATAAATTTAATTAAAAATCAAATGGCCACTAAAATTAGCTTGATTCATTGATTACATTTGGTGATTATTTAATGTACACTTAATAAACTGCCAGAAATGTGAATCCGAAAGCGCATTATTGGAGTAATAACTCCACAGACAGCTGAGATATTTCAGGTTCATCGGCAGTGCAAACGTATATATGGTATTGGATTGAATTGTTTTTATTTGTTGCTGAGTTAAAATTATGCTTTTTAAAGTTCATTGTCGTTGTATTTTGGTCTTTTCTGTTTTTGGGCTACAGAAAAACTGCTAGAAGCTTCTGCTGAAAATAGAAATGTCACAGCATGTGGAGGGCGGTCTGCTCACTCTGTTTGGTAATTTCTAATAAAATCTGCGATCCTTTCTCATCCAAAAAAGGAAGAGAGCTAAAAGACAAGCAAGGCTAGAGGAGTTCTTAAATATTTAACAAGGTTATTGATGGTGCTAGCTAACCACCTGCTGAGCGGATAAGCAGGCCGCGGTGCTACAGCATTAAAGAATCCACTGCTGGATGAATCCAGCCATCTGTTAACAGGCTCCAACAGATAGTGTGCCGTGAGAGCAGGGTGTAAACAAATATATACATCTTAAATACAGGATTTTATCTATGAAACTTTGGTGCAGAGGATCTCAGGAAGTACAGATAGTTCTGCTCACATTTGTTGCAAATAGATGCAAATAAACTTTCCCTTTAATCTAAGTTAGGAAAAAAATAAGACACCTAAAGCCCTAATATAACGTAATATTTAATTCAGTACACCCCGACTAAACTGTGAAACCACAGGCAGGATAATTCCCAGAGCAAAAATGTATTTGCTTTAGTTTTTATTGTCATATTTCCTAAATTGTAGCTTCTGCAAGCATGTGGCAAATTAAACTTATCTGAAGGATTTGCACTGAGGGAACAAGGTACAGCTTTAAGCTGTTATTTACAAATATGTTGATTCCAGGTTAATATTATGTGGCTGTAATTGAACTGAACAAGGTTACATCTGATTATTTACAATGGGTAAAAAAAAAAGTGCTGTGATTATTTTCTTTTTTAAGTAGTACAGCGTAAGTGCTGCTATAAGGACACAGCACTATATCCATCATCCAGCATTACAACAGAGTTCTTATTGTGTAAATGTTTAAGTTCTTTTGTAGCACATTACAACTGGTCCTTGAAAATTATTTCCTTGATCAGCGCCTGGAAAATGCACTCACATGCACATCACATTTACATTCAAAAGGTCCCAGATTCATATATAAGCTGACTGACAGACATTAAAAAGAATAACTGTGCTTATAATTGTAAGTGGTTAAGCGTGTATAGAGTCACTGTATGATTCTAAAAATCATAATAAGCAGCATGAGTCACGGCTTCATGAGCCATGTCAGTCCTTTACGCTGAGTAATAATACTGGTGCGTCTTGTGCACCTGTCAGCATTATAATGATGAACTTACCTGTACCACAAGTAGTGCAAGATTAAGCGGAATGGCCCTGTAAGAAAAAAGTAATGAGATATTTTACTGATTGTCATAGAGTCTGTCTCTTTTCACGACCTGAATTGAGATTAGAATCTGATTTTTATTTTAATGATCGCCCATAAAATCAATAAATGCATATCATACGCCACCAGAGGTCTGTCTGTGTTAATGGAACAGGCAGCTGTGCCGACAATAATGGCAACTACAAGGCTGGGACACGTTTTTTGACCCCACGGGAGTGTGGGGTATGACACATGCACAATGTCACTGGAAATGCGATGTTGGAGGGTTACAGCAGATGGCGCTGAAAATAAAGGTTTAATGTCTGCTCAGGTGCTTTTTGGGTGCTGTATTTTTAGCCTCCTTCAAAGTACTCAGCCTGACAGAACTTTTGGATATGCTCACATTGATTGTGGCATATATACTATAGAACATTTGCACGTAGACAGCATTTGTTTTTGGTTCTCTATTACGGGCTTTTTGGTTCTATGATAGTGCGCCAGCTACTGAGCCATTCAGCACCTACAGACCAGATTTCCCATGTGTTATACCCCAATATTGTGATGTCATTTGAGACTGTGACTTCTCCTCTTTTGAACTCCCTTGGAGAACTTTACAAGACTGAAAACAGCCAATCAGCAACAGAAGCCACTGGCAATGGGAATGCACTCTTTAGTCTGTTACTAGCAGGTTTACTCATGTCTGAAAAAAACTGTGTTAGTGTTAATTTTGGTGGGAAAGGGGTATAAATCACATTAACTTTACTAAAAGGGCACTTAATAATTTTTATGTACCTCATGGGGCTCCTTGAGGACACTTTTGCATGCTTTTTTCAAACATGGGTGCACCAAGAGGGACAGTACTTGTGATAGTGTGAGACCTGAAAAACAGTCTATTTACCTCTATCCACTCAAAGGATGTCTTATTATACCAGACAACAGCACCTTCCAGAACTAATAACCATGTTCATCAATGACTCTGACACCTCCTACTGTAGGATTTGGGATTAATACATTTCCTGAGCTATAAAGAAACTCATCACAGTCAAGCCAGCATAATCTTGACTGTGCAAACATGCAAATGTGATGAGGTATAATGTGTTAAATAATTAAGATATCTTGCATACTAAGGCCTATGATAAGATCCCTATAATGCATCCTTTCTTTATTTCAGACTGGGGTAGATATGTAGATTTTGAATTTTCTACAACACATACAGAAAAAACCACAGTAGCTTCAACTGCAGGCGAATTTAGCAGCAAATTTCAACATAGCTTGGTACCGGTCCTACACTGTATTCTGTTGAAAGCAAACTCAAGACGTATATTAAGTTTGAAGAGTTGCAAAGTAGGTAAGTTCTTAATGTCCTTGTCCTGTTCCTTGTATAATTTGTTGATACATACTGTAACCTTTCAGTTCTCCTATTATTTTATAAATTACTGATGTATACCGTAACTTTTGTGCGCATCTATTATTTTTTTTTTTTTGCACTGAAATCAGGGTGTCTTTGTAAAAGAGAGATTGCTCTCAGTGGCCTTCCCTATTTCAATAAAAAAGTAATTGCTAATTTCAAAAGCGAACACATATAATCTAGAAAGGGTCAACGGTCAGATGTTAGGTATATATTAAAGTGCCCCTTTTCAACATGAGTTTCATTATTAGGATACAAAAAAAATCAGAACTTACCCGTGACTGCTTTTGCAATAAGTGAGGTGTTGTGCTCCTTGTTGCCTCGTAACTGCAAATGTTAGAAAGTGAGCCTGTCAGTAGTGTCGAGGTCATCACTCATTATTGGTTAACACTGAACTTCAAAAGGAATAGCCATGAATTCTTTACTCCGTAATATCATTTATGTATGACACTGCCAAAGTTGGTCTAGCAGCCACATACTTATTAAGCTATAGCTTCCTAAAAGACTGTTCGTTATTTCTGAGAGGGGAGTAAGTGGTGCAAAAAGGAGGAGGCATGTCAAATATTTTGACTAATTTAACTTTAAATGATTATATTTTGTATCTATTTTACCACCAATTTAATCAAAAACATTGCCAAAAGTACACCATTTATCATAATCTGTAAAAAACAGAAATTGTCATTGGATTTTCAAATTTCAGACTGCATTTGGACAAATCATGTATGATGATTATGTATGAAGTCCATCAGAAAAAAAAAAAACACATCTAAGCTTTAAATACTGACATGTCATCAAACTCACTTTATATATATATATATACTCCAGCATTAAAACAGACTTTTAACTTTCAAACATCAAAGGGTTTAAAAACCTAACAATACATTTTTGGTGGAGGGAGAATTTTACGTTTTAAAGTCATTCAGGGAGACTCAAAGAAGATAAACCAGCTCCTCCTGTGATAAATAAAGAACAGCCCCTTAATGGCGCAAAATACGAACGTTGTCTCATAAATGGAATTTAACTGCCTTTTGCACAAGTAAATATAATAAAATATGAAAACGACACTATATGTCGACGTGAGGACTTATCTAAGCAATGTATGTTCATGCTACGTGGCTTTGAGCGGTTTAACCCCACACAACTGATTGCAGTTGACTTTCGGGGACCATTTTTACTAATAAATGTTCGACAAAAATGCACATAATAAACTGGAAACGGTTAAAAATGAAAGTTTGGCAAACCTGAGTGTCCGTCTCCGGCGGCCATTCAGTAATAACAAGTAAATCGTACAAAATGTTTTCATCTTCGCTTTCTATCAAGCTTTCTTCGGCCATATTTACTTGAACTCCAGCTGTCAGTCGTCTACGGCGAGTCGCAGGGGACAAACATATAAGGGGACCGCGTTTTGAAACTGTAGCTCACCGCTTAGAGAAAATTAATTATAATTTTAAAAAAAAACCACAATAATGGCTTGCTACTATGATGTGATATTAAAATATGAGTATGTGCTCCTGACTGTCTCTGCATATGCGTGGTAAAATGTTTAGTGTACTTTATAAACTAACCGTTAGTTCGCTAAACGGAACCAATGGCGTACATCTGCCGGAGCAGCCCACTAATAGAGTTGCACCGAGACACGTTCCTTCCGGTTCAGCTGCGTTCGTAAGTGCAATCATGGCAGCGTTTTCTGGTGAGATATTTTTATTTATTTCATAATGTTGACGTCGCGTTTGTGTTTTACTTCACATTTAGAAGCTGCAAGAGCGTACTCAATTCTAAAATATGTCTTTTGTTTGGCAGAAATGGGAGTTATGCCTGAAATCGCGCAGGCTGTGGAAGAGATGGACTGGCTGTGAGTAAAGCCGGCCGGGATATTTTTGCTAAATCATGCCTGTTTTTTTTGCTTTCTGTCCTGTTTTTTTTATAGCTGCCACTTGTTGCTGTAACAGTTAACACTGGACTATTTATTTCAGGCTACCTACTGACATCCAGGCAGAGTCTATCCCCCTTATTCTTGGAGGAGGAGATGTACTTATGGTAAGTTTCAAGATTAAAAAATCTTTGTCTGTCTGTCATATAGTGACAGAAAACTCCTTCTGCTCGGGGCTCAAACAACATGAAAAAAGCATTCACGCCCACGAGACTCACATTAAATCACACAACAGTTCTATAGATCAACAAAACCACGTGTGCAAAGTTACATTGAAAAAGTAGTGAGTATTTTGCCATGTTTAAAAAGTATATAGTGATGGAAATAAAACGGTCAGAGATGATGTGAAACGTTTGTCCGAGGGGAGTTGCTGAAACAAGTGGTGAAGTGGGTGTGAAGTTTTGCACTTAACCTTTTTGTTTCTGTTTCCTTCAGACTCAAACTTTACACTTTGCACATTTAACATGTCATTCTCTTCTCTTTTTTTAGGCAGCAGAAACTGGTAGCGGCAAAACAGGAGTAAGTACTTGACAGGCACTTATTTTAAAATACAACTTAAAGGCATGGTTCAGATTTTTGGGAGTGGGGTTGTATGTGGTATTTGTCCATAGTCAGTGTATTAGAAACAATAAGTGTATGTCAGCTCGCCCACAGTTTGGAGAAGCAAGCTGGAGTCTGACACAGAAAAAAAGTTATGTACTGCTGTGGATTGGGAGTCAGCAACAAAATCTGTTTTAGTCACCTAAAAAAAATCAATAGCAGTTTTAAGTTTGCACTATATTGAGAGTGTTTTTTACAGCTTTTCTATTCCGTTACTTTCCGTTACTTCAGTTCCCCGTCTGTTGTCAAAGCCACCGGACTCCATGGAGACAAATAGTCATTTTAACTCACTGAACACTGTAGCTGCTGATCTTCTGCTGCTTTGATCAGATAGTTTGTTTGTGTTATTGTGTGACGTCTGTGAATCTGAGTTAACCCTTTTTAAATAACACAATAACACAAACAAATTGAGCTCATTGAGGCAACAGTAGACCAGCAGCTCCCTAATTTAGCAAAGTTAAATCAGTATTTTTATTTTTATTTTTGAAAAGAGCAATTGAATTTTCATTTTCCCTTTTGGAAATCAGTGTCTGATCTCAAAGTAAAGTGGTGAAAATACTCTTAATATAGCACACCCTTAGACTGAGATAGATTTTTTTTTAAGCAGCTAAAATAATTTTTTTTGCTGACCTCTGTAAAGCAGTACAGTGCTTAGCTTCAGTGGCGGACTCCAATCTGCTTCACCAAAGAGGGGGTGTGCTGACTGACATCTACTGTTTGTAACATATTGACTATGGATAAATACCTCATCAAACCCCACTTAACAAAATCGTAACTATCCGTTTAACCACTGCAGGATGCATGTAAACATTAAGGCACATCTACTTGCCATCCTCAGGCCTTCAGTATCCCAGTGATCCAGATCGTGTATGAGACCCTGAAGGATCAACAGGAGGGCAAAAAGGGCAGAGCGTCCATCAAGACTGGAGGAGCCAGTAAGATCACTCTAATATTAGTGACTTATTTGGTTGCAGTCAGGGCTGCACAATACATTGATGTGATGTAAATATCTTGGTACGAGTCTAGATTGAATTGTAGATAGTACTGTGAGTTTTGCCATCTCCTGGTTTTAACCCTCTGAACCCTGGATGGACATACCTTGTCTGCTGCTTTCAAAAACCTTTCACAACTTTTTCAGGTCATTTCCTTGTCTGTATTTTTACCCTATTTATTTCTAATTTTTCAGTTTTCAACAGCTGGCAGATGAATCCTTATGACCGTAGTACAGCCTTTGGTAAGAGGAGAAAAATAAGCATGTAGTGTCATATACCAGCTTGATACTTTGTGGCCTCTCCCTCCTGACACTTTTTGTTTTTACCTCTACAGCAATCGGTCCAGATGGACTGTGTTGCCAGAGCAGGGAGTTCAAAGAGTGGCACGGCTGTCGCTCTACAAAAGGGGTCACCAAAGGTGTGTAATGCACACAAATACTTTGAACAAGGCAAATTGGATTTCAAGGCAGAATGCGTGCATTTCACAGAGAACCAAATTTTTATTTGACAGACTAACAATGAAAGTATCTTTTTTTTTTTTCTTTGTGTGTCCAGGGAAATACTACTATGAGGTGACCTGTCATGACCAGGGTCTGTGTCGCATTGGCTGGTCCACCAGTCAGGCAGCCCTGGATTTGGGTATGCTCCTCTGCACGTCACAATTGCCATGTTATAGAACATACAACAAGTAAAATATACTGTCTTGATAGAAAAATATTAAATCAAATTAAAACTCTTAATTTCTCTCTAGGAACTGATAAGTATGGTTTTGGTTTTGGAGGGACTGGAAAGAAATCCAACAACAAGCAGTTTGACAGCTACGGAGAGGTAACAATAATTTAATAATATATACATATGTAAACAGTTAGGAGTATCATTGTCAAACCTGTTTTCGCTTTGGCATTTTGTCTCTGCAGGAGTTCACCATGCACGACACTATCGGATGCTACTTGGATCTAGACAAGGGCCAAATTTCCTTCTCTAAAAACGGTAGTCTCACTACTTATCATTGTCATTATCATGATTGTGCAAGTCATGCAGGCTCGGCGTTGAATAAGCAATTTTACTCATGTTTCCTGCCCCCTTCTCTCTCTGTTTTCCTCCTTCAGGTAATGACCTTGGTTTGGCGTTTGACATTCCTCAGCATGTGAAGAATCAGGCCTTCTTTGCCTCCTGTGTGCTCAAGGTAACACATCAAAATGGTGCAAAAGAAGCCAAACTGGTGCCTGATTTGCATTTTAAAAATTGCTGTTTTTCTTATCTTTTTGCCAGAATGCAGAGCTTAAGTTCAACTTTGGTGGAGAAGACTTTAAAAATGCCCCTAAGAGTGGGTTTGTTGCCCTGGACAAGGCGCCAGAGGGCCACATGGTCAAATCAACTCAGACAGGTGTGTGGATGCTACCTCATTTCAAGTGCAGCAAGAAAATATAACGTGGTTATTATGTTAATATCATACACTCATACAGACACCAGAGATAATTTGATGATGACATTAGATAATGCATTAGATCTTTTCACAATAAAAGCTTTCTTCCACCAGGCTTTTTAAAACAAGACAACAGAGCTTTATTTTTACTGTAGCTTATGCACGTATGAATTCATCACCACTAAGACAATGTCACTGGCATATTCCAGTGTTGAATAGTTGTTTTTGCTCTGTGTTTGTGCAGGAAGTGCCAAAGTGAGTCAGGTGAAGGCATCATCCAACGCTCCCAAAGCCCTGATCATTGAGCCGTCTAAAGAATTAGCGGAACAAACCCTCAACAATGTCAAGCAATGTGGGAAATATGTGGATAACCCGAAACTCAGGTATAACTAAACAGAGCTGGTGTCAACATTTGTCGGCATAAATATTGTAAAAACTATGAATTGCACAGAAAATGCACATGTAATAATGAGCCACGTCAAAACTATGCCTACAGCATTTTTGGATGCTATAGAATTTCAAGTTATTATATTATTGTATGTACTGTTTTACTTTAGTCAATGCATGCTGCAGTTGTTAGGGGTTTTTGTCCAGTATATATGTAGTTCTTGTTTTATACCAGCAGATGGTACCAGTGCCTAATTTTAAATATTGACATGAGCATATGCAGTAATTGGTTGATCTGTCACAGGAACCTGCTGGTGATTGGTGGTGTGGCTGCCAAAGACCAGCTGGCTGCTCTGGAACAGGGGGTAGGTGATATAAAGTGTCTACAAACACACATTTAATTGAGTTTACTGAGAGTTTATTAAGAGAAAAAACAGAGTTAAAACCACTTTTCACTAACAGACGTCCCCTCTCCTGTTTCATCTTATTATTAGATTGACATTGTTGTGGGAACACCTGGCAGACTGGACGACCTTATATCCACTGGGAAGCTCAGTCTCTCCCAAGTGCGCTTCCTGGTCCTGGATGAGTGTGTATGTACAACACATCTACTGTATTTTAAGGGGACATTTCACACCAAAATCAAAAAAATTTTCCTCTTACCTGTCGTGTGGTTTATCAATCTAGATGTTGTTATTTGCCAAGTGTTGGAGGTATCGGCCATAGAGATGTCTTTCTTCTCTCCAATATGATGAAACAAGATGGCACTTGGCTTGATGTGCGTAAAGCACAAAAAAATACTTTAAAAAACTCAACAGCAATGTCTCTCTCCAGAAATTATGAGCTGGTTATACAAGGAAATCCACAAACCTTGTCGTGAGCAGTTTTCTGTAGGAACTATTTTGTTTTTACCGAATCACACCCGCCAACCAAATCCTGACACGGAAGGAGGTGTTCACCTTCTCATGTAACTCTAACTCTGTAACTCACAGCAAAATGATCTAGACTGATTAATGGCACTACAGGTAAGAGGAAAAATCTTTGTTTTTGATTTAATTTTCACAACCTATAAAACTGACTGTTTTTTAAATCGTTGATTTTCATAGCATAACAATCCCTGAAGTCAGTTATTATTTGTCTGTGTTCTCCTTTAGGATGGCCTTCTGACCGCAGGCTATACAGACTTTATCAACAGGATCCATAACCAAATCCCTCAGGTCACTTCTGATGGCAAGAGGCTGCAGGTAACACTGAAGATAAACTGCATGTATAACAATCACTTTTTAAACTGCAATCTAGGCAGAACAGTTTGATGACATTCAGAGCAGTCTTTGTGTATTTTCTTCAAACTTTTTATGTGCATTGCAAATGTATTGTATGTAAAGAAAACTCTCTGGTCTTCACCAGGTAGCACATAAGATAAAATATATTTTTTTCTGTAAGACAGGGAAAGTCCAAGTGAACTCTTTTCAAGTTGTGTCCATGTGCTTAAATTGACATCGTCTCTCCAAGGTGATCGTTTGTTCAGCCACGCTGCATTCATTTGATGTGAAGAAGCTGTCTGAGCGGATTATGCACTTTCCCACATGGGTGGACCTGAAAGGGGAGGACTCTGTCCCCGAGACTGTCCACCATGTAGTGGTGCCTGTCAATCCCAAAAGCGATCGTATCTGGGAGCGCCTGGGCAGGAACCACATCCGGGTGAGTCCGTCGTGTCGGGCCAAGGGCACAATGGATGGTGCTGTTGATGCACCGTAGAGGATTTAACACATTCATTAGCTTGTATCTTGCTATTTCTTTAGATGATTATGTTGACAAAGCTTTTCTCCTTTTATCTGTTTTGCTTTGTTTAGACTGATGAAGTTCACGCCAAAGACAACACCAGACCAGGAGCCAATTCTGCAGGTATGAGCAGACACAAAGCACAGTTTGCAACATTTGAATGTATCACTCAAGGCTGATGTGTCAATGATATATTCCTTGAAGGGCATCTCCTATCAGTGTACATCACATTAACATTAACAATAACACAGATATCATGTAGTCATTGCCTTCTATGAAAAGACCTGATTGAGAACAAAAACGTGCGTGTGTGTTTTAGAAATGTGGTCAGAAGCAATCAAGGTGCTGAAGGGCGAGTACACAGTGAGGGCCATCAAAGAGCACAAGATGGACCAGGCCATAATCTTCTGTCGCACCAAGATTGACTGTGACAACATGGAGCAGTACTTCATTCAGCAGGGTGGAGGTAGGAGGCATTAAGCCCACTAAAGTTTCACTTTTCTGCAATCAGTGAACCTGATATTTTAAAAGTTGCAACATCACATTGCATACACACACCGACTGTTTACATGCATAAAATATTCTGTTTTTTGACATTATTCCTCAAAAGACTATATTTCTACTAAACTTTTTTTACATGGTTTATGAAGGTGAATGTTCAACTAATATTCCTGTTTACATACAGCCGTGTATACTCAGATTAACATGCCCTGACATGTTGTTCATCGTGTCAAAATATGGAAGAATGGAACTTGCTGCTTGTTTCCATTTTTTTTTGCTTTGCATTTAAATATTTTTTTCAAAGTTTTCCACCATTGATAGATGTGTTGGACTGTTTTTACATATCTTAAAAACCTGTTGACATTCAGGTCTTTCATACTGTTTACAAGATGGGTTTCTCCTTGTGAACAAGACGTGGGCTTTTTGTTTAGGCATGCATCTCTATCCCAGCTGTGCAAACTGGTGGCTAAATGGGTTTCGTACAACACAGAGCTACACATAACAACAGGCAAGAGGCCGTGGGATGCAAACTTCAGTAAAAAGCATGATATGTTTATTCCGAATGCGCTGTATACATGACCAAAGAGTGCTTCTGGCTGAAGTCCAACATGTCTTAAACTGAAAATGCTTTATTTCGATAAAACCCTAAGTCCGAATATCAAAACAGAATATGCTGTTTACATGACCTGTATTAAATTCTGAATAGGAATACAAGTGTGCTTGTAAACGTAGTCACTGATAAAGAATATAGACGTAATCTGTTGTTGGTTTCCTTTCTTCAGGTCCGGACAGTAAAGGCCACCAGTTCTCCTGCGTCTGTCTCCATGGTGATCGTAAGCCCAATGAGCGGAAATCTAACTTGGAGCGCTTCAAGGTAAAAGAACAATTTAATGGTAACCATTTTACAAATTACAACTTGTCTGTCAATGTTAAAACATCTTCCTGTGCTCTCAGAGAAAAGAAGTGAGGCACTTGATCTGCACAGATGTAGCTGCCAGAGGAATTGACGTCCATGGGGTTCCATATGGTAACTATATTCCACTCCTACATACCTTGATTATATGCAGTGTTCATTAAAAAAGAATACTTTGCTGTATTTTGTATCTTTAAGTCCACTTTCTGCCATCAGCTCTGACAACTTTCATCTTTGTTCTCCAGTGATTAACGTCACCCTGCCAGATGAGAAGCAGAACTATGTCCATCGTATCGGTAGAGTTGGGAGAGCCGAGAGGTGAGCACTGGCATTCTTGAAAATGACTCAGTTTGTGTGTTACGGCTCAGAAAGTGTTGGAATTATTATATTTTTTACGTTGTGTGATATATAGCGTTCTGAAAATCACATTCGTGTATAGAAACAGTCTTCATTGTAACTTAGTTGCTTACTTATGCTCCCTTTGTGTGCAAAAATAGATACATCTGTCTCAAACATTTTAACCGTCTTTGCCCTCATACTCACGTAGGGGTCAACTGATACTGATTTTTATTTTTATTTTTCTTTTTTTTGATTTCAAATCATCTCCTTTCCTTTTAACTTGCAGAATGGGACTGGCCATCTCCTTGGTTGCTATGGAGAAGGAGAAGGTAGGGTGAATAATAGACGTACGCTGAAAACTAATTCTGATTAGGTTTGAAAATAGTTTGACTTGAATTTTTCTGAATTGGTAGGTGTGGTACCACGTTTGCCCAAACCGAGGCAGAGGCTGCTACAACACCCGGCTGAAGGAGGATGGAGGTTGCACTATCTGGTACAACGAGAAAGAGGTGAACAAAGATGCAGACACAAACTTAATCAGGCTGAGGCAACGTGTAAAATTTGTTGTTAGGAATAAAACTGATTCAGCAGAGAGATTTTTTAAATTATTTGATAGGAAGCAGATGCATTTGTCATCCTGGCAGAAACAGCACCCCAGGGATTGGAGTGTGTCTGTTGTGATATCTAATGTATTTATATTGAAACCCTAGTGAGCAGTTAACCCTTTGAAACCTGGGTCAACATCAGTCATCTTGCGCTGCTTTTGGCGCCTTTTACTTGCATTTAAAACTTTGAAAACTGAGCAAATTGTGTTGCTTTTTTTAAAAAAAAAAAACATAGCTAAAAAGCCAGTTAGCAACTTGGAAAGATATGTTACATAAATTGCAATAAATTATGAAACAAATGAGAAATAAGAAAATTACCTGAAAAATAGTTTTTAAAAAGAGAGAGGAAATATTAGTAAGTTAATTAATAATAGTAGAAATGAAAAAGAATAAAAAATGGGAAAATGTGAAAAAAAAAAAAAAAAAACAATAATAAAAAATAATGATGATAATAACTATATATATATATATAGAACTATTATAAATAACTATTTTGTCCATATTTATTTCTTTTTTATAAGTATATAGTTATTTGATTTTTTTCTGACCTTTTTTCTTTTTCTTTATTTATTGTTAAATTTCAGGTACTTCTCTGGTAACTTGTTACTTCTTCCTGTGTTTTGCTCAGCTTTCAAAGGGTTATAATTTTGCTTCTTTTGAAAGCACTGAAAGCATTTTTGACCCTGTCACAATTTGATATCTTTCTGCACTTACCTATTGTGGACTAAAAGTGTGTCCTTTGTCCATTTTCTCTCACTGCAGCTCCTGTCAGATATTGAGGAACATCTAAAGTGCACCATCACCCAGTGTGAGCCAGACATTAAAGTACCTGTGGATGATTTTGATGGAAAGGTCACCTATGGTCAGCGTAGGGCATTGGGAGGTATGTGTTAAACAGTCACTGATGAGTGTGTTACCCATACTGGTAGAATGGTTTTCAGTTCCAGTTACTGCTGGTTTTTGATATACAAACTATCCACAGTTATTGCATGGATTCGCTGGTAACTTGGCTAAACACATATATTACATTGATTTTGACCAACAAATCTGTTACGCTTTACTAGGTGGTAACTACAAGGGTCACGTGGACGTTTTGGCCCCAACGGTCCAGGAGCTGGCAAACCTCGAGAGAGAAGCCCAGTCTTCCTTCCTACACCTGGGATACATGCCGAACCAGCTTTTCAGAGCCTTCTGAACACACCCCAATCAGCACAACACTGTATCTGCCCTGATACAAGATAAAGAAAAATAGAACATTTTAATGTGTGGCACCAACAAGATGCAATTATGCAACCAAGCAGTGGTTAAGTATCAACATGTAAGCATAAGCTGTAGATGATTTACATTAAAATGTTAACTACAAGGTGGCAAAATGCCAACATTTCCCAGTTTATGCCAAACTTCTCTGCAGTCTATGTCAAACGGATATGATTTTTCTCCTGTATTTGTGTCATTTCTCTCAAAAAGTAAAGAATTTGTGCTTTGGAAGTCAAATGCTTCTCAACATTCAGTATGTAGGCTACAAGGCCATCTCAAAAGCCTTTACTGCACTGCTTACAAGAATATTACAGAGAATTATCCCTGACATCTCATGCTAACACTAATGCAAAACCTAATTTGTAGGATTTTTTTTTTTGGTTCGTATGGTTGAATGAAATATTTGAGTTTTCTTATGGAGTAATTGGCAAAAAAAACCTATGTATTTAAGTAGCTGGGTGTTTTCTTTGTTGAAATAAACGGCTGTTGCCTGCTCTGTTTGGATTTATTTTTAGATTTACCACTTAGAAAGGCAATTGTAAAAGCATCTCTTGAATTTATTTATTTTCCAAAGTGCAAAGCAAAGGCATTATATTACATATTATATGAAATTAAAACTTATATAAAACTTTTAAGTTGTTTTACATTTTTTTAGTTAGAAAAGTGAGCTTCAGTGGTAAAAAATCAAAGGATCCTCTCTGACCTGATTCACAAGTTAGCTGAAATTTCCAATAGATTCCTTTGGTGGGAGACCCTCACTACGACCATTCAAGTGTTGGTGAGATTTTCTCATACGCTTTTTGAGAAATACAAAGGGAGAGTCCCCTCAAACTACATAACAAATTTGTAATGTCCCCATATTATAAATAAATCAAAGTTGTTGTTTTTTTTTTTAATGTTAGATTTTATGAAATTTTCAGTGGATTCCCATTAAGGATGACCTTACTGTGTTCAGACACATTTGGTTTATTTGATATTTATTTGAAAACACCTGTCAGAAAGTTTTTTATATATTTTACCTTTTGAACCTTGCTCTGGTCTAGTTCTTAAACTTACTATTTGTTGCAGCTATTTTATATTTGCATATTCATTGCTTTCTCACCTTGGTATGGTAATTCTTACTTGGTGCTTTGTGCCTGCACCCCTCTTTGTATTGCAAATGGTGCACAGCAATTTCAGCCAGAATGAAAAAAACTTAATCTCTTATGGTACCTTATCGAAATGTGATTAAACTGTACAATTTTCGAGACATTTCAATCCAAATTCAGCTTTGATTTCTCATTTATCTAATAGTAATAATACATATTAACTTTATTTTTATTTTTATTTATTTTTTTTACATACATATTAACTTTATTCCGATGTAGGCTCGAACTACGTGACGAAACCGGAAGTGACGAAACGTTTCGAAAACGTTCCAACTTCCAAATCTCTCGTTCTTAGACGCTTTTATTTTGAAATCTCCCGCGCTAAGACCTTCTTTTTCCGCCATCTCTTGAGGAAGAACCGCATAAATCGCTGCTGCAGTTGAGAGACTTTAATCCTTTAACTGTGCATGAAGATATCGTTTGGGAAACAGTGCCTGGTTGTTAACATGGTTCCGTGACTGATCAGCCCACAACTCAACCCAAATTTGGTAGGTATACAGACGTTTTTTATGCTTTATTTCGATCATGGCGGGGGTCGTGCTACTCTCACATAGAAAAACATGGCAGGACTCGCCTCTTTCTCCTCATCAAACAATGGCTGAAAAGTGAGCAATGATCAGCCGTTAGTGCGATAATCGCAAAAAGAAAAGAAACAATGGCGGCAACAACAACAACAACAACAACAACAACAGCAACAATGTATTGCCATACACAGCAATGGGAAGCTGGCATGAACATGGATTGTAACTATTAATCTGAATTAACCATTCCTTAATGCAGAAAAAATAAATTAGTTTACACAGGTCACCAGATTTGGGACTTTGGGGGTAGAAAACGAGATGTTGACATTATGCCATCTTAAATGTGTTCAGATGGGTTCATCATCTGGAAAAGATGCACTCTATTGATATTTGTATTAAAGATGGGGTCAATGATTCTGTAGAGAGACTGTTGATAATCGAACTCAAAACCAAAACAAACAGTTACAATTTTAATATATGTACAAGTGTGAAATGAGCCTTTTTGCAAAATACGTTCTTGAACTTTGAGTAGGCCTACTTTCAGTATATTTTTAAAATTTTGCACTTGTACTTGAGTAAGATATTGAATGCAGGGCTTTCGCTTGGAACATTTTTTCTATACTGTGGTATTATTACTCTTACTGAATTAAAATATCTGAATACTTCTTGGAATGCCCTGCAAGCTTGGCATGCTTGAATTAACAAACATCCAAACTTGTTTCGTTCAGGGTTGCCCTGTACCAGCACAGACCCATTGTCTGTCCAAGGAGGGTGCAGACCTACAGTGTGGGCCAGACATCTGGAGGAACTCTCAGCTAATCTAAATAATGTCTCATGAGGTATGTTTCAAACTAAATTCTAAAACACTACATTTACAATTGTTTAGAGAGAAACTCCGTCGGTTTATAAAAGTTTATATTAATTTGGCTAAAGCTTTTAAGCCAATTTATTCAAACAGTTGCATCCAAACCAAAAAGTAGCAAGACATTTCTTTTAAACAAATAACTAAAAGCATGTACAGTGCTTGAAATGCTTAGAGATGTCTTAATCTTTTACTGACACATGAGTACGTACTTACAAAACTTTTTAACCGGGGTTTAATTAGTCTTAAATATAATAAGTATCCATCACTACAGGAAAAGTAAAACATATCAAAACACATCAGCCCCTGCACATTGCTGCTTGGGAATCACTACTTCTAATTTCTAAAGAAATAAAGAAATGCATATCACTTAATTGCAATTAAAATAGTGTTTTACATAGAATGACCAATCATTTGACCAAGGCAGTGTCAGATATTGCTTAATGCCTATCACAAGTAACAGAGAACCAAAGACCTCTGATTTTTTCTCATCAGCAGTACAAACACCCGAAGGTATTAAATTAACAAGAAAGAGACAAACCCACAAATCCTCAGATTTGGGAAGCCACAACTGTAAAAAGTTTGGTACTTTAATGTGATAAATGTTAAACAATTAAATACATTTAAATATTGTTTGAGGCTGAGATGCAGTGTATATCCTTTATTTCCTTTTTTTCTCCCTAACTAAACACAGGAAGACACGTGACCAAGAAGACACCAGTAGATCACTATAGATGAAAAACAGAGACAACTGCAGGATAAAAAAGATGGATGCCAACTGTTATCCCATTTGCACAAAGATAGGTTTGGATCTGGATGTGACATCAAAACTAGGAAAGAAAAAAAAACTCTCCCTGAAGCTACTGACGAGAGCTGCGGTTTTTGAGATACATACATTTGCAACAAAGAAAACATGCCATAATTTGTCACAAACTCTGTACGACATCCTTGACTATAACTTTGATCTTAGCTCACAACATCATAGGCGCTGGGAATTTTCCACAGCAACTGCATTTGAAATCAAAAAGTTGGTCAAACAATATCCTAAAGAACATGACAGAGAAGACGAGGTCTTTAAACTGCCATTTGTGCTTGCTCAAAATTCATCAAGTCAACCAAAGAAAAGACGACGTCTTGAACGTGAAGAGGAAACACAGACGGCAAGTGATGTACAAATTAACTGTGACATGGAACAAGAGGGAATGGAAAGAGAATCCACCTACACTGTTCCCCTTGAAGAGTCTGATTTAGATTCAAACATTGTCAATGAATATGACATGGAACAAGAGAAAAGTGAAACCAAGAATAGCCTCTCTTGTTCTCAAGGAGAGTCTGATCTAGACTCAGACATTGGTAATGATTGTGGCATGGAACAAGAGGAAAACTCAAATATGAATACACCACCTGCAAGTCAACTTGAGAAAAGAGGCCTCTGTGGTGGTGAAGACCAAATACAAACTTTGAGAAATGCACCAAACAAATGTGACTTTGAACAAGAGAAAATGGGAATAGAGAACAACATCTGGAAGTTGCGTGCGAACCGTGTAAAAGAAATACTCTCCTCGCCAAACAAAGAGTTTGGAGCATTCTACAGATCAAAGAAATTTGGCCTTGAATTCGATGTTGGATTTGGCCCAAAGAAAAACATCAGTGTTGACACGTTGCCTAATTGTGTTCTTCTTGAAATTGCTAAATTTGCCTTAGCAATGAATTCATCCCAACAGGTTTTCATCACGGAGATTCTCGAGTACAACATTGACTTTGGCCCACAGAGTCAGTACCAGAAGAATCTTTTTGCATGTGAAATTATGAACAGAGTCAAAGAGCTGCAAAATTGTGAAGATTCAGTCAAATTCTCAAAAGAGGTTTTCCATCTCCCCATGTCATCAGTGAACATGACAAATCAGAGCTTGGGCAATGTCCATTCTGAACCTGGCAGTGCATCGAAAATGGAGAAGTGTGTTGTTGCTCTGGTGTTTCCTCCTGATTCACATGCTGAAACCAAAGAACATATGTCAAAAACAACTGTGAATCTCTATCCCTTCTGCAAGGAAATAGGTCTGAAGCTACATGTTAACCAACATCACCAGAGCAAAAGACTGGACATCAACAAACTGACCAATGGAGCAATGACTGAGGTGGCAGACTTTGCAGAAAAGTTGTGTGGAACATTTGAGCAGATCTGTCTTGACATTCTTAGGCATAACTTTGATCTTGATTTGCAAAGTGGAGATTCTGACCTTGCCAGAAATATTCTTGCAAAAATTCCTGCTATAATGGAGCAAACAAATCTGTCAAATTGTTTTAGCATCGAGAAGAAAATAAAGGGCACAAGAAAAAAACCCTTAAAATATGTAAAACTGGATTGCGAGAACAGCCCAAATTTAGATAGAAGTAGTGCTGGTTCTTCTGAGGCAAGTAGTGTTGGCTCCTCCAAAGCAAGTAGTGCTGGTCCTTGTGGGGCAACAGTCACAGAGCAAAATGATTACAGTTACACTGGCATTGATCAGGAAGATAAGCATAATATAAAGCTTTGGAAACTACGGGCCAATCATATAAAGCATATACTTTCAATACCTCACGAAGAGCATTGTCCACTTTATTCTTACTCCAGGTGCAAGAAATTGGGCATTGATTTCAATGTAGGCTCTGGAGTAAAACTAAATCTTGATCTCAAATTACTGACCAATGGCATCATGGTTGAATTGAACACCTTTGCCACAGCACTGCTATCAGCTCAAAGGTATTTCATCACAGAGATACTGGAGCATAATTTTCACCTTGACTTTAACAGTGAGCTACAGCGCAGTGCCTTTGCACTGCTAACTCGGGACAAAATTAGAGGAAAGAATTCGTATAAAAAAAATAGCCCTTCTCGAATGAAAATGCCTTTTGAACTCCCTGACCTAAGTAGCATCCCTGAACCTTCCAGCTATTGCCCCAAATGTCATCAAGACAGAAAACATATGCTTCTTCAGGATAAATCTGACACTGGTCAAATGCATTATACTCGTCCACATATCATGACTAACACAGTCTCTGCTGATTTAAAATGCACCACACAAAAATCTGCAAAGAATCCGTCCTCAAACTTCTCAACAACAGAGGACATAATAATCGACGGTTTTCCTCTCTGCAAGAAGATAGGTTTGAACCTGTGTGTGGACAAAGAACAACCTGAAGATAAGCTTTCCACACATGTATTGACACTTGGGATAATGGTTGAAGTGGCTCGTTTTGCCAAAAGAGTGTGTGGAACCAAAAATAAGATAATTAATGATGTCCTTGAACACAACTTCAACATGCAGGGACAAGAAGTGAAATTTGCAGAGCTGTTCGTCAGAGAGCTGTCACAAAATGATGGCAGTCCTGCTTGGTTCAGTAAGGTATATACAGCTCAAGAGTCTACTCACAGACAACCTGGACATGTAGGTAAACTGAAGTTGGATGCTGTCATGCAGAGAAGTGAGTGGAGGGAAAGTATCAAAAAAAGAAGGCTTGGACTGCAAACAAAGAAGGAACAAGCCAAACTGCCAAGTCATAATATCAGTGAAGAAAAGTCAAACACAAATCACCAAAGCAAAGAAAACTCCCTTCCTTTCTGCACTGACATATGTTTGGATAAAGACATAACCTCACAGAGGTCTGATATTCTCAGACAGTCAAAATCAAGTTGTCTAGGTAGTGGGGAACCTTTCGTGAGCCTCACCTACATCAGGTCCAGTTTACCAGCCGATAAGTCAAATATGAACTCATCTGCAAGTCAGCCTGATCAAAAAGGGCTTTGTGGTGGTGAAGAGCAAATACAAACTGCAAGAAATGAACCAAATGAATGTGACATTGAACAAGAGGAAATAGGAACAGAGAACAACATCTGGAAGTTGCGTGCTAACCGTGTAAAACAAATACTCTCTGAGTTAGGTCCCTTCTACTGGTCAAACAAAGTTGGCCTTGAATTCGATGTTGGATTTGGCCCAAAGCAAAATATCAGTAACGGCTCTTTGCCCAACTCTGCTGTGCTTGAAGTTGCTAAATTTGCCCTAGCAATGAATTCATCCCAACAGAATTTCATCATGGAGATTCTTGAGTACAACTTTGACTTGTACTTCCAGAGTAAATACCAGAGAAATATTTTCACATGTGAAATGATGGATACAGTAAGACAACTGAAAGACTGTCAAGACACAGTAAGATTCTCAAAAGAGATCTTTGATTTGCCATATTTATCGACAGCCCAGGACCAGGGAGTAGAGAATGTGGGAAGTATTGAACCTGAGCTCAGCAATGTATCTAGAATGGAGGAGTGTAATGTTGATCCCATTGGCCATCCGCATTCACATTCTCAAACCAAAAAACATATGTTACCAATCACTGTGGATCCATATCCCTTCTGCAGAGAAATAGGTCTGATACTACATGTTAACCAACGTCATCAAAACAAAAAACTGGATATCAATACATTGACCAATGGAGCAATGAATGAAGTGGCAAACTTTGCAGAACAGTTGTGTGGAACATTTGAGCAGATCTGTCTTGATATCCTCAGACACAACCTGACACAGAGTGGAGATTCTGACTTTGCCATTAATATTCTTGCACAAATTCCTGCAATGGCTGAGCAAAAGACTCTATCAAAGTGTGCACAGGCCTTTAGGAAAATAAAGAGGAGAAGAAAAGACTACATAAAAAATGAGAAACCAGATGAACAGAATGATCAAGATTTAGATGCATGTAGTGTTGGTTCTTCCTTGGCTTCACTCATAGACCAACATAAAGACTCTTACCCTGACACCACATACCAAAAGGAGCTCAATTTATTGCTTTGGAAATTGCGGGCCAATCATATTCAGGAAATCTTCTCAATACCTCATGGAGAACATTGCCCACTTTATTCTTACTCCAGGTGCAAGAAATTGGGCATTGATTTCAATGTAGGCTATGGAGTAAAGCAAAATCTTGATCTCAAATTACTGACCAATGGCATCATGGCTGAAATTTGTACTTTTGCGACAGCACTTCTGTCAGCCCAAAAGTATTTCATCACAGAGATACTGGAGTATAATTTTTATCTGAATTTCCATAATGAGCTGTATCGCAGTGCCTTTGCTCAGCAAACTTGGGATAAAATCAGAGCTAGGGTTGCATATAAAGATTCCACCCTTCGAAGGAAAATTCCTTTTGAACTCCCTGACATGAGGTTTGTACAGGAGCCTACTTATGAGAAAACAACCCATTGCCCCAAATGCTATCAAGAGAGAGAATATAAGATTGGTGAGGAAGAAACTGACCCGAAAGACATACTTCATCATCTTCCACATACCATGACTGCTAAGGTTTCTGCTGATGCAGACAGCCCTGCACAAGAGCTTGAAAAAGATCAGTCCTCTGACTTTCCTCTGACAATAGAGGAAATGATAATGGACAGCTACCCTCTTTGCAAGAAATTGGGTTTGAACCTGTGTGTGAAGAAGGACCAACCAAAAGATAAACTTGACATGTATGGATTGACAGTTGGGATAATGGTTGAAGTGGCTAACTTTGCCAAAGAATTGTGTTCAACAAAACCCAAGGTTATCCAAGAAGTCCTTGAACACAACTTCAGCCTTGGCACACAAGATTGGCGACACATGGATATTATACAGCTGTTCCGTAGAGCGATGGCACAAAAGGATGCTGGGCCCACATGGTTCAATGAAGTTTTTGTTCTTCAGACATTTTCTCACAGAACACAACCTGAACATGTGAGTACACTGGATGAGGCATCTGCTTTGCGGATAAGTGAAAGGAAAGACACTATCAAAAAAAGGAAGCTGGCACTTCAATCAAAGGAAGAAAGAGCCCCACTGCCAAGTTACACTTCCACTGTGGAGAAATCAAAAACAAAAAATCAGAGTAGGGTACCAGTGAACTGCTTTCCCATTTGCACGGAGATAGGTTTGGAACTAGATGTGACATCAAAATCAGCAAAGAAAAGAAAACTGAACCTGAACCTATTGACTGGAGCTGTAGTCTTGGAGATACATAAATTTGCCTCAAAGAAAACAGGATACTATTTGCCACACACTGTGTTTGACATCCTTGACTTTAACTTTGATCTTAGCTCACAACATTACAGGCGCTGGCAGTTTTCCATAGCTACTACATCCAAAGTCCAAACCATGGTCAAGAATTATCGTAAATATGGATACGGAGCGGACGAGGTCTTCAAGTTGCCATTTGTTCTTGCCCCCAACAAGAGACAAAGTAAGAGACTTAAAAAGTATTCACGGAGAAAAGCAAACAAGAGGACGAATAAGGGTAGAGGTAGAAATCAAAAACATAAACTTGATCAAGTTTGTTCTTCTCAGGAAGAACCAAACATGAAAATGAATGAGGATAGATTTGTACGTCAAGTGAGATACTGTTCAGATTCCAATCAGCTTCATTTTCTGTATGGTTTCAAAAATAACAAGGAAGGTTTGTCCCATGACAAGAACACAGAGTTCTTAGCAGATGAAATGATAGAGCCAATGAAAAGGAATCTTGTGGATGTAGCTTGTGGCAGTCCTCGCCGGGAAAACATACAGATTAAGAAGGAGGAGCATGATCCACAGTATGACAATTTGGAAATGGATGCAGAGGAAAAATATCACCTGCAATGTGATGATGTCGAAACAGAGTCAACCACTGAAGATGTTGACCCTCTCCAGGCAAACATGCAGAATACAAAGGAGAACAATTCACAACATGGCCATGTGAAACTAGAATCGTACTCAGAGGAAAACTATCATCTGCAATGTGATGATGTCAAAACAGAGTCAACCACTGAAGATTTTGACCCTCTCCAGGCAAACATGCAGAATACAAAGGAGGAGAACGATTCACAACATGGCCATGTGAAACTAGAATCGTACTCAGAAGAAAACTATCATCTGCAATGTGATGATGTCAAAACAGAGTCAACCACTGAAGATTTTGACCCTCTACAGGGAAACATACAGATTAAAGAGGAGGAGTACGACCCACAATATGGCAATATGAAATCGGACACAGAGGAAAATTATCATCCACAATGTGATGATGTCAAAACAGAGTCAACCACTGAAGATGTTGAGCATGAAGTCTCAGGTCAACCTACAGAACCTCTTGAATATACCTCACTGATATTATGTCCGGACTCTGAACGACAGCAAACAGAATCAGAAAATCGATGTGTCCAGTATTACGTTCTGGCTGAACCACAAGGATCAGCGGTATATGCAAACACCTCGAGTAATATAAAAACTGGAGTGAATGCTGAAGGTGTTAAGTATTTAATCCCAGTCCAGGCAGTGGGATACCCCATGATAACCACAGGTCAGAGTAATGAGAGCACATTGATTGAACAAAAGCAAGAAAATGTGCCAGCTGGCTCACACCATGATGGAGTTAAAAAATGAAACAGTCATCTTACAGGAGTTAGAGCCTTAGTGCTCCTCAATCAGTGTATGGGACATAGCCGGAAATTCTTTAGTCTTCTTTTTAATTTTTTTCCTTTTCTTTTTTGTACAATTTGAGTTATGGTATCCTTTTTATTGTATTTTATTTCTTTTTGGAGAGCAGATTATTGTATTGTATTTGTTAAGCTGTTGTCATTTAAGACAGTCGCACCTGTTTTCTGAAAGTGCGTGTTCTCCTTATTTTTCGACTTGTTTTGTCACTGTATTGTATATTAGTGCCTTTTTGGAACTCGTGTGGTTACAGTGGAAATAAAATATGTTGTTAATTACAAAAACTGGGGCTAATAGTTAAGTTTGTGATGTAAATTTAGAAATATAACTGCACCTGTACTTTATTCATAGTTTGAATACACTGTATAATAGCAAATATACACTACAAAAAGCAAAATGACCTGGATCTGGATTGACTTGTCTATTGCTCATTGATGATTGATTACATTTTGTATAAAACTGTGAAAAATCCCATCCTCTTTGGTGTGTTCTTTTGAAATATTATGAACCTGTACCGAATAGGATTGATGTGTTGTTGTAAATTAAATGGGATGCAGAGTTATCTAACTGATCTTTTGTATGTGCTTATTGCTGTTTTAAAAGTATTCAGTACTGACCGTTCTACCTCAGATTATCAAATATTCTCAATTTGTCGTCAGAAATAGTTTTTTTTGTTTTTTGTTTTTTTTTAAGCATACAATTTAGCACAAAACAGGTGATGGACAGTGGCTTTCACACATGGGAAATGGGGCACTTTAGGTTTCCCCATCTGAAAGATTTGGGCACCAAACAATTACCTGCATTGTGGTGAATTTGTATGCACTTGCCTTTTCTGCAGGTATTTCATCAAAACAAAAGTAGTCTGCTTCTTTCAGGTTTTATGGGGGGTCAGGGGATCTTCAGCTATACGGCCTTCACTACAGTGCTTGTAAAAATATTACAGAATATAGGTGGAATCCTTGATATCTGATGCGACACAATGCAAATTTGTTGAATAAAATATTTAATTTTACCTCAACATAAAGGACAGCTGCATGTTCTCTTTTCTGAAATAATCTGCAAAGGACTGAACATTTTGAGTTTTCACAAATGTACATCTGAAGACAGAAAAAAATTGCCATCAATCATGAAGCATCCTTCCTTGAATTCATTCAGTGTGCACGCTCATGTGCAGTACTGCAAATATATTGTAGAGGTTTGTGATGAATAAATCCATCTTTTACCTCCTTTATTACTTTGCACCAGAAAAGAACAGGCAGCAGGGAAACGATTAAGAAATGCTGCATATATTTCTTTGTCACACTGCTCTCTTAATTCTAAAACACTTTTATTTTGAAGTCCCGCCGCCCTCCCCGGAACTTACTTGGTCACTTCCAGTACACCCAGACCTGCAGTGCAATTGTTTACTCCTTTCCTCGACAGTCGAGAAGACTTTTGAGCCTTTATTTACACATGAAGACATCGCCTTGGAAACAATACGTGGTTTTAACAATGAAGATGGATGTCTCAGCAATTTTTCAGCCTAAATTAGGTACGTGTACACACATTTATTTAACCTCTTTTCTGTTATAGCGGCGGTTGTGCTTTATGAAATATTAAGTAACCTTAATGGACAGTTCTCCGTTATAGTATGTGCCAAACTCATATTTGATCGATGGTGCTTAAGCATCCACACTATTGTTGTCCAAATGCATACTTTGTGCTATTTAGACCAGAAAGTTAAGCTCGTTCAGGACATTATTGCTATGACTTTTCTTATTTAGGGGGGAGAGGAGGGGTGCACCTGGACCATTAATTACCATGGCAACAGGCACTTAACACACACACACAGAGTGCCATCCTGGTGTGTGCGTGACTTTTCCAATACAAAGATGCCATTTAGTGATGCCTGGTCCACTTGTCCACTAGCAATTAATGGTTAATTGACCCTTTATATTGCCTTCATGTGGCCCCTCAGGTGGAGGGGGCCCTTAATTGGCCCTTCCTCTCTCTTTTCATCTCTTTGTCTGTCTTTCTGTGTCTCTCTGTTTTTCCTTCTCTGTGTCTGCCTCTGTCTTTCTGCGTCTCTTTCTTTCTCTCTGTTTCTATTTTTCTCTCTGTCTTTTTGTCTGTCTCTGTCTTTCTATCTGTCTGTCTTTCTACCTTTCTCTCTCTTCATCTCTGTCTTTCTGTCTTTCTGTGTCTCTCTTACTGTCTATCTGTGTCTCTTTCTGTCTGTCTGCCATCCTCTGTCTTTCTCACTGTCTGTCTCTGTCTTTCTATCTGTCTGTCTTTCTACCTTTCTCTCTCTCTTCATCTCCTTGTCTGTCTTTCTCTCTGTCTGTCTGTCTCTCTTACTCGCTGTGTCTATCTCTCTTTGTCTTACTGCCTGTCTCTGTCTTTCTGTCTTCCCTTTGTAATATTTTGACTATTTGTTGAAAGGTATGGCTGTAAAATGGAGGAGTTTGACAAGGACATTTCCATCAAATACAGCTGCCTCCTTTGAGCTGACCTGAGAGGAGAGGGGAGAGGAGGGGTGCACCTGGGCCATTAATTACCATGGCAACGGGCACTTACACACACACAGAGTGCCATCCTGGTGTGTGTGTGTGATTTTTCCAATACAAAGATGCCAGTTAGTGATGCCTGGTCTACTTGTCCACTAGTAATTAATGGTTAACTGACCCTTTATATTACCAGCATTGGCCCTTGTGGCCCCTCAGGTGGAGTGTTAAATCTTTAGAGAGTAACATAATCCTGGCAACAGGACTGAAGAGAGAGAGAGATGTTTAGAAATATTTCTTAAATGTGTGTAAGTATCTGTTTGTGAAAGAGAGAGACACTTTAAATATGAAACTTCTGATGGCTTGAATCTGCAAGCACCTTTGTGTTGGAAAACACGTGCACACACAAACACAATCGAAATGCTGATTTGTGGGGTATGTGCCCTGCCTGTTTCTACAAACAAGGAAATGCACCAACCGCCAGCTACTGTATGCTATACAATGACTTAAATTAATTGTCTCATACTTCAAAAGTCCTGAACTATCCCTTTAAATTCAAGACGTTGAATCAAACAGCTCCTTACACTATGCACAGTTTGTGTTCGTTTATTTAGAGACAGGGAGACAGATATAGAGACACAATGAGACAGACAGGGAGACACACAGAGACAGAGAGATACACAGAAACAGACAGAGAGACACAAAGAAGTTGTTTCAAAACTTAAATTTCTGTAAGTTTGAATCTGTTCACAGGAATCTGTGTATTGAAGAGCACACACACCTCTCTGTGTTTGTGTGTCAGTAACCGTTGCTATGGTAATTAATGGCCCACCTGCACTCCTATTCCCTCCTCTCCTCTCAGAGTGCAGCTTAGAGGAGGCAGTTGCATTTGTTGGATTTGATGCAAACATTCACTCTCAAACTCACCCAGTTGTCAAACTATGACATTTGACAGAGAGAGGAGGTTCTCCCAAATGCACGCGTCATCTTTGCCCAGCATAACCAATTCAAACCCAATGTGAGGAAAGTCAACAAAAACTGAAATGAATATATTACAAATTTGTATCAAGTCATTTCTTATACTTTCTGATGCTTAATATATTATATTGTTTGAAGGCTACTGTAGATTTGGGTTTCCACTGTCTTTAATACTTACTTTGTACTAGAAATTCCCTGGTTTCAGTTACTCTATTGTTGTTTATGCTCCTATTTTTTTGGTTGCTGCATGAGCGTTGCATACATGAGTTAATAAACATTCAAACTTGTTTGATCCAAGGTTGCACTGAACCAGTATCGTCCCATTGCCAATTGGAGTACGTCTAACTAAGATGCAGACTCACAGTGTGAGCAAGACATGTTGGAGGAACTCCTAGCTGAACCAAATCATGTCTCATAAGGTATGTAGCAAAGTGGAATCCCACTTTGTGAACTGGTCTGCAATACAGTGCCTCAGGGATGACATTTTCTGTAGGCACACAGAAGTTAGCAGGGGATCCCACGACTGAACAGTTGCACAATTTGACGCCGCCTGCACAGGAAGGCTTTGATGCCGTGTTCGTAGCGGCCCGGCGTGATTACATGCTGTAGTCTCCTTTACCAACTTGTTAGTAACCGCCTTTTTTAATATGCATACAAAATTCTGTGTTTGCGACTGGGTATTTACTATAATATTTACTATATTTAGAGTTTATGTTGTAGAACAAAGCCTGTTAAAGCCTCTCATTCTTGTGTTAAGCAGAGACCTTATTTCAGCCATCTAATCTAAACTCCATTCAAAAAGGAGAATATAAAATTTAGTTTCCATGGTTTCCGGACTCATTTCTTAGGTGCTCTTCCACAATCAAATTCACTGCCAAATAGGTTTTTACATACAAGGAATTTGCCTTGGTAGTGTGTTGCATGAGAATAAACACAGTAAGAAAAGATTTTAAAAAACTAGTACTGCAACTGTATGCTTTAAAAGTATGAAAATAAAGGATACAAAAGGACAATAAAGAATAGCAATTCATAAAAAAAAAATATTTACAGAATATCAAAACACATCTGTTTTTCAAGTTATAGAAAGCTGTACAGTTTTTGTAGGTATGTGCAAATACTAAGACAGGAGAAGTAATTTTTTAATCAGCGTGACTGTAATTTGTGGTGCTGTAAGATTATTGCTAGACCATCCTGTTGGGTGTCTCTTGTACAGCAAGACATTGCGAACTGTTTTTTGACTGCAGAGCAGGTGGGTTAAAAGTCTAAACAGCAATGAATGTAGACAGAAGGACAATTTTTTGTTTGATCAAAAAACAATGATTTTAGTAATGATTGCCTATGTTTTTATTTCTTTCCATTAAATCACTTTACAATGCTCCTGAGTTATTGAAAATGTTTGGATCAAACGTATCAGCAACAACTCTCTGCAGCTACCGCTGTTTAATAACTGATTTAATTCTACAAATTTTATGTCCTGACAATATTCGTGGTGCGTGATTTTTAAATGCAGCTGTGCAGAAAAATTGGATATAAACAGAGTTATAGACATACAATACATAGACTAACCTTAACACTGTTGTGGAAGAGGTATGAGATGACTTGTATTTTCTAATTAGCAATCCAAAAACCTGAAGGTTTGAAATAAACAATAATGAAGTGACAAACGCAAATATCCTCACATTTAAGAATCAAATCTTTTTTTGTCTTACAAATATTACATGCGTTATTCATTTAAATTGCATATGACTAAAAGCTGAGATATAGTGTGAATATTTTATCCTTTTTGTTTATCCTGTACTTAATACAGGAAAGGAAGACATAGATGACCATGAAGAACAGGAAACCACAGTAGAGGGACACCTGCAGGACAAAAAAGATGGATGCAAACAAAGTATGGCAGTGGCGCATTATGCATGTTAAGAAATATTCAAGGCATCCACAACCATTTTATCACTGCAACAGAGTAGGATTGGATTTTAACATAGCATCCAGCACAAAAAAAAAATTGGACTTACAATTAGTGACAAACGCTGTCATACTTGAGGTCTGTGACTTTGCTAAAACAGTAAACAAGGGTAAAAGTCGTTTTCTAACAAACATTCTAGAGAACAATTTTGATCTTGGCTTGGAAAATGAGCAACAGCGAATTGATTTTACTACTCAAATTCATTACAAAGTCAGAGAGCTGATCAGGAAACCTCCTGTGGATAGAAATGAAGTTTTCACTCTGTTTGACACATCTAAGCCAGAATGCAACAGCAAAAATGGGCTGGCCAAGGCATCTACAGAGCGCAAGACTGAAAGGTTCCCAATGGAGATGGATGATACTGATGATAGTGAACAAGAAGATGAATTCATGTGTTCACAGGAACCACCCAATGGAAACATAAAGACAGAATGCCTTTTTGATGAGATGGGTGGAGCACCTGATGAAGACCGTGAGCATGAGGATGAATTAAGAGTTTCAGGATCACTGTCAACAGAAGAACTGAAGGAGGATTTTCTTACCACTCAGTTCCCTTATTGTGAAGAAATTGGTCTAAACTTTGACGTGGTGTCAAAACAAAGACTAGATCCAGATTTGCTGACTAAGGGTGTGATGCTAGAATTGGAACATGTCACCAGAATACTGACTGCATCCTACAGCCCTATTGTTCTTGGTGTGTTGGAGCACAATTTTGATCTTGATCTCAAAAGTCAACAAAGAAGAAATCGAGTTTGGTTCAAGATATCACAACTGCTGAGGAGAAGAAATCAACTTATCACCACTGTTCGAAAAATGAGACTAGACTTTGAAAATGAGCCATATTCCTTCCAGACAGTCCCCTTCAAAAAAGCACTGTGCTGTACGGGAGCCTTGCAATATCACTTCAAGGAGGTGACACAAGGAAGGCAGCCTAATTTCAAAAGTAAACAGAAAAAGAGGGCCCTGTTCACAACAGATGAAAGAGTGAACAAAAGGTGCAGAAAAGGACAGTCTGAAGACATGGAGACAAACTCACTCTCTCATCACACTGGTTCATGTACGAGTCAAACAGAAAAGTGGGATTATGATGAATCCTGTCCTTTTGGAGAGTCTGATGATGACTCAGAAAGAGTCACAAATCAAAGCCCAAAAAATTGTTCTCTGACCTCTGATATTCTCAGACAGTCAGAGTCAAGTTGTCTGGGCACTGAAGCACCTTTGTTGATCCTCAATGACATCTCGTCCAGTTTGCCAGCTGTAAATTCAAGTTTGAACACATCTGCAAGTCAACCTAATAAAAAAGGACTTCATGGTGGTGAGAAGCAACAACAGACTCCAAGGAATGAACCAAATGACTGCGACACTGAACAAGAGGCAGCCAGTAAAACAGCAGAGTGGAATTGTTATGACTCTTGTCCTCATGCAAAGTCTGATTATGATCCAGACACAGTCATAAATCCAGTAAACACTGGCTATCAAGATCACTTTCAAAGCCCCAAAAATTGTTCTCTGACCTCTGATTTTCTTAGACAGTCAGAATCAAGTTGTCTGGGCATTGGGGCACCTTTCTTGATCCTCAATGATATCTTTTCCAGTTTTCTCGCTGTAAACTCAAATGTGAACACATCTGCAAGTCAGCCTGTTAAGAAAGGGCATTGTGGTGATGAGGAGCCAACACAGACTCCAAAGAATGAACCAAATGAATCTGAATTTGAACAAGAAGAAACCAGTGAAACAGCAGATTGGGATTATTTTGACTCTTGTCCAAAGTCTGATTATGATCCAGACACAGTCATAAATCCAGCGAACACTGGCTATCAGGATCACTTTCAAAGCCCCAAAAATTCTTCTCTGAACTCTGACTTTGCTATAGAATCAAATTCAAGTTGTCTGGTAATTCATGCCCCTTCCATGACCTCAACTGACATGAAATCCATTTCACAAACTGTAAACTCAGATGTGAACCCACCATTTGCAAGTCAACGTGATCAAAAAGTGCTTTGTGGGGGTAGAGAGAAAACACAGACTCCAAGAAATACAGCAAACAAATGTGACATGGAACAAGGGGAAATCGGAACACAGATGATGTGGAAGTTGCGTGCTAACCGTGTCAAACAAATCCTCTCTGAGTTTGGTCCATTTGTTTGGTCAAACAGAGTCGGCCTTGAATTCAATGTTGGATTTGGCCCAAAGCAAAACATCGGTTTTGACTCTGCATTTGAATGTGCTTTGCCTGAAGTTGCAAAATTTGCCTTAGCAATGAATTCATCTCAACAATATTTTATCATGGAGATTCTTGAGTACAACTTTAACTTCTACTTTCTGAGTGAACACCAGAGAAATGATTTTATGTGTAACATGATGGATGCAGTAAGACAATTGAAAAATTGTCAAGATGGAGTAAAATGCTCAAAAGAGATCTTTGATTTGCCATTTTTATTGACCATACAGAACCAAGAAGTTGAGACAGAGAGCGGTGTCAAACTGGAATTCAGTGATATAGTATATAGAACAGAAGAGTGTGATGTTGAAGAGATCTTTAATTTGCCATCTTTATTGATTGCATGGGACCAAGAACTTCAGACCAGTGTCAATCCTGAGCTCAGCAATGTTTCAGGACTCGGGGAGTGTAATGGTGATCCCATATCGCTAGCTAAAATTGAAGAACAACCAACTATTGTGGATTCATATCCTTTCTGCAAGGAAATAGGTCTGAGGCTACATGTTAACCAACATCATCAAAACAAAAGACTGGACATCAACAAACTGACCAATGGAGCAATGACTGAAGTGATAAACTTTGCAGAAAAGTTGTGTGGAACATTTGAGCAGATCTGTCTTGGCATTCTTAGACACAACCTGGACCTTGATATGCAAAGTGAAGATTCTGACCTTGCGAGAAATATTTTTGAACAAATTCCTGCTGTAGTACAGCGAAAGAATCTAGTAATCTGTACAAAGGCCTACAGGAAAATAAGGCACAGAAGACAAAGTAATATGAAGAAGGCAGAACAGGATATCCAGAAGAATCAAAATGTAGATGCACATAGTGCTATAAATTCCTTAGATTTCCCTGACATTGAAAACCAGCAGGAGCTCAGTTTATTCTTGTGGAAATTGCGGGCAAATCATATTCAGCAAATTCTCTCAATACCACATGGAGAACATTGCCCGCTTTATCCTTACTCCAGATGCAAGAAATTAGGCATTGAGTTCAATGTAGGGGCCAGCATAAAACAAAATCTGGATACCAAATTACTTACCAATGGCATCATGGTTGAAATTTGCTATTTTGCCACATCACTGCTCTTAGCCCAGAAATATTTCATGTCAGAGATCCTGGAGTATAATTTTCATGTGAATTTTCACAATGAGCTGTATCGCAATGATTTTGCCCAGAAAATCTATCAGAAAATCAGAGCGGCAGTTACAAAAATGAAATCTTCCCCCACACGAAGGAAAATGGCTTTTGAACTCCCTGACATGAGGTTCATGAATGAAACTGATGCTGGGAAAGCTATACATTGTCCCAAATGCTATCAAGAGAGAGAACATAAGATTTATGAGGAAGAAACTGGCCAGGGTCACATGCATCATCATCGTCCACATACCATGACTAATAAAGTTTCTACTGATGCAGACTACCAAGCACAAAAGCCTACAAAAAAATCTACGTCTACCTTCACAGCAATCGAGGAAATGATAATGGACAGGTACCCTCTTTGCAAGAAGATGGGTTTGAACCTGTGTGTGAACAAAGACCAACCTAAAGATGCACTTGACGTACGTGGATTGACGTTTGGGATGATGTTTGAAGTGGCTCACTTTACCAGGGTATTGTGTTCCACCAAAAACAAGATCATCAATACTGTCCTCCAACACAACTTCAACATTGGCACGGAAAGACATGACATAGATATTTTTAAGTTGTTTGGCAGAGCGAGGGCACATGAGGATGGTGGGGTCGTCTGGTTCAGTGAAGTTTTTGCTCCAGAGTCCATTGTTTTCAAGCACTATGAACCTGCAATGAAACAGAATCGATCATCTGTTGTGCAAATAAGTGAAACGAAAAAAACTGTCAAAAAAAGACAGCTGGCACTGCAGACAAAGAAGGAAAGAGCCACCCTGCAAAGTTACAGTAATAGTGACACAGAACAAGAGGAAATAGGAACCAAGAGCAACTATACTTGTCCTCTTGGAGAGTCTGATCTAGACTCAGACGAAATTGCGGATCCAGAAAAATTTGGCAATCACGATCACTTACAAAACCCCAAAAGTTGTTCTCTGAGCTCTTATATTCTTAGAGAGTCAAAATCAAATTGTCTGGGGATTAGGGAACCTTTCGTGATCCTCACAGACATCAGATCCAGTTTAGCTGCTTTAAACTCAGATGTGAACACATCTGCAAGTCAACCTGAAAAAAACAAGCTTTTTAGTGGTGAAGAGCAAACACCGACTTCAGGAAATGAACTAAATGAGTGTGACACTGAGCAAGAGGAAGCAGGAAGAGAGAACAACATGTGGAAGTTGCGTGCTAACCGTGTTAAACAAATCCTCTCTGAGTTTGGTCCATTCCATTGGTCCGAAAGGGTCGGCCTTAAATTCAATGTTGGATTTGACCCAAACAAAAACATTGGTGTTGACCCTTTTCAGTTACATCTTCTGTCTGAAATTGCTAAATTTGCCCTAGCAATGAATTCATCCCAACAGAATTTCATCATGGAGATTCTTGAGTACAACTTTGACTTGTACTTTCAGAGTCAACACCAGAGAAATACTTGTATGTGGAAAATTATGGATACAGTAAGACAACTGAGAGACTGTGCAGATGCAGTCACATTCTCAAAAGAGATATTTGATTTGCCGTCTTTATTGACAGCACAGGACCAGAAACTTCTTAGTGTGGGCAGTGTAAGCCCTGAGCTCAGCATATCAACGACAGAGGACAATGGTATTGCTTTCACATGCCATCCCGATTCAGATGCAGAAACTAAAGAACATATTTTACCAACCATTGTGCATCAATATCCCTACTGTAAGGAAATAGGTCTAAGGCTCCATGTCAACCAATGTAAACAAAACAAAAAACTTGATATAAACAAACTGACTAAGGGAGCAATGACTGAAATTACAGACTTTGCAGAAGAGTTGTGTGGAACATTTGAGCAGATCTGTCTTGACATCATCAGACACAACTTGGATCTTAATTTGCAAAGAGGAGATTCTGACCTTGCTCAAAATTTGGTTGACCAAATTCCTGTTGTAATGGAGCGAAAGAATATATCAAGGTGTGCACAGGCCTTTAAGAAAATACAGACAAGACATAACAAAACTATTGAAGACTTTTCAACAAATGGAACTCTGGAGAGTAAAGATGTCCAAAATTTGGATGCGTGCAGAGCTGGTCCCTCCCAGGCTCCAGTCATAGACCTGAATGTAGGCAGCTCCCCCAACACTGGTTACAAAAAGGAGCTCAATTTGTTTCTATGGAAATTGCGGGCCACTCATATTCAGGAAATCCTCTCAATACCTCATGTAGAACATTGCCCGCTTTATTTTTACTCCAGATGCAAGAAATTGGGAATTGATTTCAATGTAGCATCTGGCATAAAACAAAATCTGGATCCCAAATTACTGACCAATGGCATCATGGTTGAAATTTGCATTTTTGCCACAGAACTTCTATCAACCCAAAAGAATTTCGTGACTGAGATTCTGGAGTTTAACTTTCATCTAAATCTCCACAATGAGCTGTATCGTAGTGCCTATGCACAGCAAATTTGGCCCAAAATAAAGTCATTGAGTACAACTAAAATGAACAGACATTTTACGCTCCCTGAGAGTCTACAGAAGTGTTTGCAAAAATCTTCTCTTGATAAAATAACCACAGTTTGGTGCCCAAAGTGTTATCAAGACAGAAAACAAAAGCTTTGTCAGGATGAAGCTGTACTTGGTCGCACTCATGAGCCTCACCCACATAACATGATTATTGAAGTTTCTGCTGATGGAAACTGCCAAACACAAAAGCCTGCAAAGGATCAGTCCTTTACCTTCGCAGCAATCGAGGAAATGATAATGCACAGCTACCCTCTTTGCAAGAAAATGGGTTTGACCCTGTGTGTGAACAAAGACAAACCTAAAGAGAAGCCCAACTTGAATGAATTGACATATGGTGCTATGTCTGAAGTGGCTAAATTTGCCAAAGAAATGTGTTCACCAAAAAGTAAGATCATCCATGCAGTCCTTGAACATAACTTCAACATTTCCATGCAGGGAAAAAACATAGATGTTGGACAGCTGCTCCACAGAGCGTTTGTGCAGAAGGATGGTAGACATGCATGGTTCAGTGAAGTTTTTGATACTGAGTCATGTTACAAACAAACTGAACCTACAAGTAAACAGGGTATCAAATCAAATCAGATTAAATCAACCTCGGTTGACATAGCACCTTCCATACAACCATGCAGCCCAAAGAGCCTCACAGAGCAACATATGGCATCTATGATATCTGCAGTGCAGATATATGAAAGGAAGGAAACTATTAAGAAAAGAAAGCTGGCACTTCAGTCAAAGGAGGAAAATACCACACTGCTAAGTCATAGTACAAGTGTTGTAAAAGTAAAGAGAAATTGTCTGAGTCAAGCAAAGTTAAATAGTTATCCTATCTGCAAGGAGATAGGTTTAGATCTAGATGTGACATCAAAATCAGGCGAGAAACAGAAACTGGACTTGAAACTATTGACGAGAGCTGTAGTATGTGAGATACATAAATTTGCTTCAAAGAAAATGGGACACTATTTGCCACACACTGTGTTTGACATCCTTGACCATAACTTTGATCTTAGTTCACAAGATTATAGGCGCTGGGAATTTTCCATTGCTGTGTCATCTAAAGTCATATCCATGGTGAAGCAACGTCGAGTAAATCGAAACAGACCAGACGAGGTCTTTCTTTTGCCATTTGTGTTTCCTCCCAAGGAGAGACGAAAAAAGAAGCCTAGAAAGCGTTCTGGAGAAAAAACAAACAATGTAACTAATGAGGGTAGCGTGTGCCCAGTGAATTGTCATTCTGATGTCAGTCATGTCCATTTTCTTGATGGTGTCCAAACTAACAACGGAAACGTGTCCCATGATGAGGACACAATGTCTGCAACAGATCCTGGGATAGTGGTGCCGATTAGAGGAAGTCAAGTGAGTGGAGGATGTGATGTTCCTCTTCAGGAAAACATACAGATTAAAGAGGAGTATGATCCACATTATGGCAATGTGAAACAAGACCCGGACACAGAAGAAAAATGTCATCCACACTGTGATGATGTCAAAACAGAGTCATCCACTGAAGATGTCACGCATGTAGATCCAGCTGTACCTACAGGACCCTTTGTTTATCCCTCAATGATATTATGGCCAAACTGTGAAAAAACACAACCAGAAACAGTAAATCAGTATCTTCAGTATTACGTTCTGGCTGAACCACAGGGATCTGCTGTAGATCCAAACACTGCGACTAACATAAAAACTGAATGGGACATAGATGGTGTTCATCATTTTAAACCAGTTGAACCAGCAGGATCCCATGAATACTACATGGTAACTACAGATCAGAGCAAAGAGGGTACATGGTTTAGAGAAGAGCAAGAACATGAACCAGGTGACTTGCACCATTATGGAGTTCACAGAAAATGAAGGTTGCATCAAACAGGATTTATAACCTTGAAGATCTAAATTATGGATCACATACGAGGAAGGTGTGTTTTACACAAAACAGATGCCATCAGCTGCCTTTACTGGTAGGAGAGAATGTAGTTCATGATTTATTTCAGTGCTGTATGTATACTTAAGAGGGTAAACATTAAACTCTTTGAAGACATGAAGACCCAAAATCCTTGATAAATCTGACCAATATGTTCGAATGCAGAGGCTGTCAATATTTTACTATTTGGTTTTGTTTTGAAAAGGATAAGATGGAAATTGTTTTAACTAATTTATATCATTTATTTATATATTTGTATGAGGATCTTTTTCTTTCCCGTATAATAGTCATTTAAGACTTTCTAGCCTTGGAGGCCCAAAAAATATAATAGATATGACTAAAATGTTTCAATGCAATGTGTTGTCAATGTCATGCTCTGATGCTAAAGCTTAAGTATTTTTAATGGAGTTTTTTTCGTGGTCTATTTTTTTTAAATTTAATTTTCATACTTTGTGGATAGCAGATTAATGTACTAACCAATATTTGTCAGCATTGTTATTAAAGACAGGCTTTCCTGTTTTTAGATGAACTTGATCTCTTATGTTTTTTGTTTTATAAATTTGTTTTTTTTCACTTGAATGTTTATGAGTGCCTTTTTAGATCTCATACTACTGACATTTATTCATGTTTTAGTTTACAAAGAAAATGAAATGGTTTGAAAATAACGGAAACTGTGGCCGTTTCTTGAAGCTGTGATGTAAATTTGTAAAGATGAATGTGCCTTTACTTTATTCATCGCTTTCATACACTGCATAACACAGATGTACACTATAAATGAAAATGAGCTGGATCTGTATAGACTTGTCTATTGCCCATTGCTGATTTGTTACATTTTATATAAAACTGCAAAAGCATCCCATCCTCTGCTGTATGATCTTTTTCAATACTATGTCCTTATACCAAATAGGACAGGCTTGTTTTTTCTTTATTATTATTATTTGCTCAGTGTACTGCAGATAAATCTCACTCACATTTGATAACCGCCTATTGCTATTTTAAGAAACTTGACTTGTGTAAAACCCAAAGTGGGCTCTGCTGTATGAATTGCAGTATGCAAAATATGTAGTCTAAAATGATAAATGGATGCACAAAACTTCCAACAATCTTGTAAAAAATCATGACGATTTTTCAAAAAGGGAGGGGGGCGGAGCTTTTTTAGTTTGCATGTATGTTTGTGCGCACCACCTCCTATATTATTTTCAACTTTTTTTTCAGCAGTCACTAGGTTACTAATTGTTTGTGTAGAAAGCTTCCTTCTCCCCAGCCCAAAAGGGTATGTAACAGGTGTTGTGCATCAGTTTATTTAGTTTTTGCAGGATATGGCAACTATTTCTTATCATTACTATATGACCCAATGATGGTGGTGCTATGCGTCAGTAAGTTGATAGTGCAATGTAGTGGTTTTATCCATTAACTGAGAATAAATTTGAGGTGTCTAGTCAAGTTACACATATAAATGGTCTGAACTGTTGGTAAATATTTTGCTAGTTCTCATTGAACGTCATTATAACTGCAATAGACATGGATAACAAGGTGAAATAAACAATAATATTCAGAGACATTTAGTTAAAGCATTTTAATTTAGAAATGATATTTTCTCCACATTGTTTGGCCTCAGCTGGCTTTTCTGCCTCTCTACTCCCACACCCTAGACCTGGGACTCTTAATCCTATAACCTCATATACTATATACTCTACCACTAATAATTACATAGCAATAATGACAATATAATAAAAATATATTCTATCTATCAATCGATCGCAGCACACTCTCAAACTGTCATGTGACGCTACCGGAAGTGACATCACCTCTGCTTTTATTTTGAAGTCCTTACACTTAGCTCTTCCTTCGTCAGTTCCCGCGCACTCAGAGCTCCGTCGCCATTCTGCAGATTAACGGCCTGTAATTATACAAAAGAAGAGGGTCGTTTGGGAATATGTCCGTGGTTTGACACCGATGAAGGATGGCTCTGTGATTCTTCAGCTTACATGAGGTACATTCACACCCGTTTGTTTCGTTTGTTTCGATCATGGCAGCGGTTGTGCTTTACAAAAAGAGGCACAAGCGGCCTTGTTGTCTCCCTGTATGTTGTGTTTCGCTAGACAATGACTCAAATACGACCAAAAGTACTCAATTTTCGTCGTAAATTCACATCAGAACCTACTTACGATTTACCTGTTTTGTTGCAGTTCCGAAAACGTGTTTAATAACGTTAATAGGCGACGGGTTGAGGAAGAAAGAGGTTTTGAATTAGTTTCAGGACTTGTCGGAAACTGTTTGCATTAAAGCTTTAAATGCCACAATATCCTCGTTACACCAGGACTGTGTTTGTTTGTTTCACACCATGGGTTTACTCTTAGTAAATTAACCTGAGATAAGGAAAGCTGGTTTCCTTTTCAGAAAGATAGGCATCTAAAGTCGTATTTTAAGCCTCCTGCAGACTGAACGGTTTTTAAGTGCAAGCTGCACCGTCACACATGCATCTTAGTGCACTTCTACGCCATATTTTCCCACGCTTTTTATCATCTATTGCATACATGGCTCATGCATATTTACAAGTTAACAAACAGGAAGTAGTGGTCACTGCAAACAAAGCATAAGAAAAACAAAAAGACAAAGCAAAGCTAAACATTACAAACAACTCCCCCAAAACAGTATAAAAACCAAGGTATAAAAGAAAATATTTAACCATTTATAAATGTCCAGTGTTTTCTCAGCGGTTTTTCAGTCCCTGTAATGTTTGGATATAATGTTCTATTTCTATTTTGAATTCTTGTATATTGGGTTTTTTTCCAGTCCATTTATGACTATAATATTTATATTATATTATATACTATTATATACTTATAAGTATTTTTTTGTCTGTTTTTTTTTTTCTAATTAGACCCTCTTTTTCTGTCCAGATAATTTAACACTAACTCATTGATTAAATGAATGACAATACTTTCAACTGTGTTTTTCGTCAAAGACCCATTGATTGTATGAATTGCATAAAACATTTCTAGTTAAATAGTGAGGCTTTTTTCCATTCAGAATTAGATAAAGTTGAATGTATTTGTTTTGGTTTAACATTTTGGCTTCAGTTTTGAGGCAAAAGAACTTGTCTTCTAGAATATAAATCTCTCATGAGCTAAATATCACATTTGTTTTTAATTGTTGGAATGAGAGGTTGGAAATTGGATTGTTCTTTGTCTGTCTGGTGTATATTAATTCCTAAATAAGTCACTTCTTCCTTTTGCTCTCACCGCTACAGCAACATAGATGGATGACGGCATTTTTGTTCATGGATGGAGGTCGTAGCCTGCAGTTCAGTAAGTATTGTCATTGTACAGTGTCATACATCGAACTTGATGTTGTACCCAAGTTTATTTAGGTCCATGCTGCACAGTGTAGCTTGCACTAAACTTATAAGATTGCAAAAATCTCAGTCTGCTGGAGGCTTCTAAGTGTGGGTAAGTTACCATAGTAACTGTGAACCTAACCTGCTTGCAGACAGGTCAACAAACCCTAAATTTCTGTCTGTTCCCTCCCTCTGTCAGAGCCACATACACTGTTGGTTTCCTTATTGATTCAGTCTGAATTAAATAGCAGATCGATGTACTTAAATTGGCAGATTTACTGGATGTCAGGATCTCATTCCTGGCTGTTAGAGGACTACCTTAAGCTATTGCTTATATGTGTTGTTAGTTATTTCTGTGGATAGTTGTTTTGTCTTTCAGATATAACATAATCAGTGATGACTGTAGCACATTTGGTGACCTAGGCAAACTAGCACTCAAAGTGAATAATCCAGGCATTATAATTATCTGAAATGCTGCCTCGTCGGCATCTGCACTAAGTTTCATTTTCTTGAAGATGTTTCTCCTCTCATCCAAGAAGCTTCTTCAGTTCTGATCAAGGGAGTGCATGCTTTAAACCGTGTGCAGGTGTGTGCCACAGAGTCATTAAGGCCACATGTGAGTAGATGACACAAATTGGATTAGTGTGGGTCATTGGGGTTAAAAGGGTTCAGGGGCCTCATGTACAGAGAGTGTGTAAGCACACAATCATGGCGTACGATCTTTTCCACGCTCACGTTCAGAGGGATTCAGACGTATGCGTAGAAATGTGTGGTGCTCCACGCCAACTTCATGGCTGGCGTGTGCACGTTTCTACTGCTTTTGATCCGTTGACGACACTTAGAGGTGATGCAGGGAAACTTTTTAATAACGTCAAAACAATGACTCTCTCTATCAGTGAACTTTTAACACTTCCACCTGTCAGCAATTAGATGAATTGATATGAAAGCATGCAGGAAATGGTGGAGAAAATAAAGTTAAGAATAATGGCAACTTTAGCATTATTAGAAGATATTGCACTGGGCTTTCTAGCGACAGAGGCATTCCAGAGGGAGCTGGCCAACTGATCGGGACTGTGCCAGTCGACCCTGTGCCGAGCCCTCTAGCTTTATGGGACTGAATTATCCACATGTCAGCCAGGTCTATCAAATTCCCATACAGTGGAGTTAAACAGGCCGACTTTAAAGCGCAATTCACAGTGAGAGCCAGTTTTCCTAATGTAAATGGAGCCATCGGCTGCACACATTGCTATAAAAGCATCATCACAGGGTGAATATATCCACGTTAACAGGAAGCATTTTCATTTGATCAGTGTACACATCATAAGTGATGCGCAAATGCAATTCAGCGCAGGACTCATTCATTCTAACGAGGAGCATGGTTGGGAACAGGCTACAAGCTGGCACGGTGCACAAATAATTTATTTGTTTAAATATCCTAATATTAATCCCCCGATGCGCATTGAGGATGTGCACCCCCGAATTTCATCCATTACTCGTCAGGTTTCAATTTGCTTTAAAACTTTGTACTAGAATATTTAGCATTGAGATGCCCACTTACTCTCAGGTACAAAATCAATGTGTTTTTAGTAATTTCCTGGTTTCAGTTACTCTATTGTTTTGTTCCTATTTTTTCAATTGCCATGTGAGCATTGCATGCATGAGTTAACAAACACATTGTCATAACATTGGGATTTGCATCCAGGGAAAGAGGTTTTGTTGCACCTGTTTGGGTGGGACAGCTGATGTGGATTTTTTGTTTTTCAACCACGATTGGTTTGCACAGTTAATTGCAGAATTTTCATCATAAATGTGCATAACCACCTACAATTTAAACCTGATACAAGGAAAGTCTACAAAAACTGAAATGAATATATATTCAGTTTGTACACTGTACACTTACACTGTAGATTTAGGTTTCAAGTGGCTTTAATATTTTGTACTGGAATATTTAGCATTGAGATGCCCACTTAATCTCAGGTACACAATCAGCTTTTTTAAATTTTTTTTTTAGAAAGGTCATGGTTTCAATTACTGCTGTGTGAGCGTTGCATACATGAGTTAACAAACATTCAAACTTGTTTCATCCAAGGTTGCACTGAACCAGTATCGTCCCATTGCTGATTGGAGTACGTCTAACTAAGATGCAGACTCACAGTGTGATCCAGACATGTTGGAGAAACTCCTAGCTGAACTATATCATGTCTCACAAGGTATGTAGCAAAGTGGAATCCCACTCTGTGAACTGGTCTGAAATAGAGGATGGGAAATGTCAATAGGGATGACATTTTACTGTAGGATGACACGGAAGTTAGCATCGCCCTGGTTCCCTCTGTCAAAGAGACCAAAGGATTTTTTTATTGGTTTTTGGATTATGGCAGAAAATAAACTCTTTGCCAAATAAATGTTTATACATGTTTTGTTCAGTTAGCTAATCTTAACAAATAGGATTTTGAGACCTAAATGCAATCAGCAGAAGCTAAAAGCTATGACTGAACAGTTGCACAATTTGTTGCCTACGCAAGGAGGCTTTAATGCGGTATTCGGTGCAGCCCGGCATAATTACATTCTGTAGTATCTTTAGCAACTCTTTAGTTACCGCTTTTTTTAATATGCGTACAAAAGTCTGTGTTTGCGAGTGGGTATTTACTATAATATTTACTATATTTGCAGTTTGTGTTGTAGAACAAACTGGTAAAGCCTCTCACTCTTTTGTTAACCTGAGACCTTATTTCAGCCATCTAACCTAAAATCCATTTAAAATATCCATTGACTTTGAGATGAGAGGTCCCGGAAATTCAGGATTGCTAACTTATTTGCGGGTTTCAGTAAAGGAAAATGTAATAGTTAGTTTCCTCAGTTTCAGGACTAATTTTTAATAACACAGTTCTTTGAGTGGTACCCAGCAGATTTGATATTCATCAGATAAAACCTGCAGGAGCAGTCCATCAAAGAAGAAAGCATGTGATTTTCATGGCATTTCATGTTACTAGTTGGGGGCGCTATAAATAATGGTAACGGCTGTCATGTAGATGTGTTCAGGGTGACGTGAAGTTTGGTAGAGATTGGACCATGTCCCTAAGAGGTATAAACTACTCCCTGTTTACTTCCTAGGTCATGTTGAGACATGGAAATGTTTGGCCCAGCAACGCCCACACAGTGTGACAAAAACTCACAGACTGAATAACTTTTGTCTTCCCTGGCCTTTTGAGAGGATTTGTAACATTTTGAAGTCAATTCAGATGAAATCTGTGGGAGAAGATCGAAAAGTTATGACCTCTGTAAAGTGTTACATGTGCCTACCGATTTTCGTTAATGGAGGTGAAAGCAGGCATGGGGGCTGTTGCGCACAAATGGTGTAGGGGGTGTTCTAGAGCCATTTTTTAATATTTGCATCTGAACGCTTAAAATATCAAAATTTTCACCAGACATGATAAGGCTGCAAAATCTCTTGAGTTTTTGAGTATGATAAAGCCCTCAAAAGGCAATTTATTTATACAAATGATAATAAGAAAATAATATATCCTTGGATTTCAATATGGTGCTCAGGCCCTAATAAAGTGACAAACTCACATACCCTCACATTTAAGAATCTATAAGTCTGACATCTTTTTTTTTGTCTTGCAAACATTATTGATAGTTTGAGTTTTCTGTGATGAATTCTAAAGGGCAGACACACTGGTTGAAGCTTCAATCAGCACAAGCTAATACAAGCAAAAGTATAAGTATACAATCATGATTACATTTACAACAAACATGAGTACAATAAATGAGTACGGCATAAATATAGATGAGTACAACAACAAACTTAGACAACAGACTACAACAAAGACAAGTATAACAAAGACAACAAATGAAGACAAGTACAACAAAGACGAGTGCCTGGGTCAGCCCAGACAGAGACCAGACTAAATGCAGACTAACTGACACAGAACACAGAAAGCTGGCTGACACAGATCACATAGAAAGGTAGTAGTATTTATACAATGCTGTGACATCGATGATAGGTATCTGTTAAAAACATGTCAGGTACAGGAGTTCCTTGAGAAGTGTCGCATATATTTGTGTTGCTAAATTTACTGGCACTGGTCCAGCTCAGGTATCCATGGTCAAACATAACTTTAAGGCACTAAGACTTTGCCATGGACAGATAGGTGCTTCCTTGAGATAGATACATACTTCTTACAGGGGATACATAATCATAAAAATGCATACTAAGAATGACATACTTAATAACATTTGAATTGTGTATGACTAAAAGCTGACAATACTCTGAATAATTGATCCTATTTGTTTCTCCTGTACTTATTACAGAAAAGGAAGACATAGATGACCAAGAAGAACAGAAAACTACTGTGGAGGGACAACAGGGACGCCTGCAGGACAAAAAAGATGGATGCAAACAAAGTATGGCAGTGGCGCATTATGCATGTTAAGAAATATTCAAGACATCCACAACCATTCTATCACAGCAATAGAGTAGGATTGGATTTTAACATAGCATCCAGCACAAAAAAAAAATTTGACTCACAATTAGTGACAAACGCTGTCATACTTGAGGTCTGTGACTTTGCTAAAACAGTAAACAAGGGTAAAAGTCATTTTCTAACAAACATTCTAGAGAAAAATTTTGATCTTGGTTTGGAAAATGAGCAACAGCGGATTGATTTTACTGCTCGAATTCATTACAAAGTCAAAGAGCTGATCAGGAAACCTCCTGAGGATAGAAATGAAGTTTTCACTCTGTTTGACACATCTAAGCCAGAATGCAACAGCAACAATGGGCTGACCAAGGCATCTACAGAGCACAAGACTGAAAGGTTCCCAATGGAGATGGATGATACTGATGATAGTGAACAAGAAGATGAATTCATGTGTTCACAGGAACCATCCAACGGAAACATAAAGACAGAATGCCTTTTTGATGAGATGGGTGGAGCACCTGATGAAGACCGTGAGCATGAGGATGAATTAAGAGTTTCAGGATCACTGTCAACAGAAGAACTGAAGGAGGATTTTCTTACCACACAGTTCCCTTATTGTGAAGAAATTGGTCTAAACTTTGATGTGGGGTCAAAACAAAGACTAGATCCAGATTTGCTGACTAAGGGTGTGATGCTAGAATTGGAACATGTCACCAGAATACTGACTGCATCCTACAGCCCTATTGTTCTTGGTGTGTTGGAGCACAATTTTGATCTTGATCTCAAAAGTCAACAAAGAAGAAATCGAGTTTGGTTCAAGATATCACAACTGCTGAGGAGAAGAAAACGACTTTTCAACACTTTTCGAAAAATGAGACTGGACTTTGAAAATGAGCCATATTCCTTCGAGACAGCCAATACGGTAGACTCACAGTTCCACTTCAAGGAGGTGACACAAGGAAGACAACCTGATTTCAAAAATAAACAGAAAAAGAGGGCCCTGTTCACAACAGATGAAAGAGCGAACAAAAGGTGCAGAAAAGGACTTTCTCAAGACACTGAGACAAACTCACTCTCTCATCACACTGATTTATGTACCAGTCAAACAGCAGAGTGGGATTATGATGACTCCTGTCCTCTTGGAGAGTCTGATGATGACTCGGACACAGTCACAAATCAAAGCCCAAAAGATTGTTCTCTGACCTCTGATATTCTCAGACAGTCAGAATCGAGTCATCTGGGCACTGGAGCACCTTTGTTGATCCTCAATGACGTCTCATCCAGTTTACCAGCTGTAAACTCAAATGTGAACACATCTGCAAGTCAACCTGATAAAATAGGGTTTCATGGTGGTGAGGAGCAAACACAGACTCCAAGGAATGAAACATATGAATGTGACATTGAACAAGAGGAAATAGAAACAGAGAACATGTGGAAGTTGCGTGCTAACCGTGTAGAACAAATCCTCTCTGAGGTTGGTCCATTCACCTTTTGCAAAAGACTTGGCCTTGAATTCGATGTAGGATTTGGTCCAAGGCAAAACATCAGTGTTGACTTTACGTTTGAATGTGCTTTGCCTGAAATTGCTAAATTTGCCTTAGCAATGAATTCATCCCAACAGAATTTTATCATGGAGATTCTTGAGTACAACTTTGACTTGTACTTTCAGAGTGAACACCAGAGAAATGATTTCATGTGTAACATTGTGGATAAAGTAAGACAATGGAAAGATTGTCAAGATGGAGTAAAATGCTCAGAGGAGATCTTTTATTTGCCATCTTCGTTGACCACACAGGACCAAGAAGTTCAGATAGTGAGCAGCATCAAACCTGAATTCAGTGATGTATATAAAACAGAGTGTGATGTTGCTCCCACATGCCATTCTCAATCACATGCTCAATCTGAAGAACATTTATCACCAGCAACTGTGGATCCTTATCCCATCTGCAAAGAAATAGGTCTGAGGCTACATGTTAACCCACATCATCAAAACCAAAAACTGGATATCAACAAACTGACCAATGGAGCAATGACTGAAGTGATAAGGTTTTCAGAAAAATTATGTGGAACATTTGAGCAGATCTGTCTTGACATTCTCAGACACAACCTGGATCCTGATTTGCAGAGTGGAGATTCTGACCTTGCCCAAAATATTGTTGCCCGAATTCCTGCTGTAGTTGAGAGAAAGAATCTAGTAATCTTTTCACAGAACTACAGGAATATAATGGACAAAAGACGCTATTCGTCAAGGATGAAAAATCTGGATTGCCACAACAATCAAAATTTAGATGCATGTAGTGTTGGCTCTTCCCAATATGCTGTCTTAGATGCAGGCAGGTTCCCTTACATAGAAAACCAAAAGGAGCTCAGTTTATTGTTGTGGAAATTGCGGGCAAATCATATTCAGCAAATTCTCTCAGTACCGCATGGAGAAAATTGCCTGCTTTATTCTTACTCCAGATGCAAGAAATTAGGTATTGATTTCGATGTAACATCTGGTTTAAAACAAAAATTGGATTCCACATTACTGACTAATGGCATCATGGTTGAAATGTTAACTTTTGCCACCGAACTGCTATCAGCCCAAAAGTATTTCATCACAGAAATACTGGAGTTTAACTTTCATCTAAATTTCCACAATGAGCTGTACCGCAGTGCCTTTGCACACGATGTTTGTTTTAAAATTAATTCAGTCACTAGGAGAATTAAACAAAAAATCATGACGCAAAGCAAAAGGGGTTTTGAACTCCCTGACATGAGGTCCTTGAAAATAACTTTTTCTGACAGAGCTATGCGCTGCCCCAAATGCGCTCAAGAGAGAGAACATATGATTCGTGACAACAGAACTGGCCAGGGTCAAATGCATCATCCTCGCCCACAGACCATGACTAAAGAAGCCTGCAAAAGAGCACAAAGGCCTTCAGAAGATCCATCCTCTACCTTCACAGCAATAGAGGAAATGATAATGGACAGATACCCTCTATGCAAGAAAATGGGTTTGAAGCTGTGTGTGAACAAAGATAAACGGAGGGAGGCACTTGATGTACGTGAATTGACGTTTGGGATTATGTTTGAAGTGGCTAATTTTACCAACGTATTGTGTTCCACAAAAAACAAGATCATCAATACCCTCCTGAAACATAACTTCAACATTGACATGGAGAGACATAACACAGATATTTTGAAGCTGTTTGGCAGAGCAAGAGCACTTAAGGATGGTGAGATGGCCTGGTTCAGTAAAGTTTTTGTTCCACAGAGAGTTCGTTACACAAAACCCAAGCCTGCATGTAAACGGAAAGGGTCACCTGTCATGCAAATAAGGAAAAGGAGGAAAACTGTCCAAAACAGACAGCTGGCTCTGCAAATGGAGAAGGAAAGAGCCACCCTGCCAAGTTATAATAACAGTAGCAGTGTCATTGAACGAGAGGTAATGGGAACGAAATGGGACTACACTTGTCCTCTCGGAGAGTCTGATCTAGACTCAGATGGAAACACGGACTCAGAAAACTTTGGCAATCAGGATCACTTACATAACACAAAAAGGTTTTCTCTGAGTTCTGATATTCGTCGACAGTCAAAATCGAACTGTCTGGATATTGGGGCATGTGTCGTGATCCTCAGAGACATCAGACCCAGTTTACCAGTCATGAACTCAAATGTGAACACATCTGCAAGTCAAAAAGGGCTCTGTGGTGAAGAGCAAACACAGACTCCTAGAAATGAACCAAATGAATATGACACTGAACAAAAGGGCACAAGAATAGAGAACATCATGTGGAAGTTGCGTGCTAACCGTGTTAAACAAATTCTCTCTGAGGTCGGTCCATTCACTTTTTCCGAAAGAGACAGCCTTGAATACAATGTTGGATTTGGCCCAAAGCAAAACATCAGTGTTGACTCTTTGCGTAGTTCTACTCTGCTGGAAGTTGCTAAATTTGCCCTAGCAATGAATGCATCTCAACAGAATTTCATCATGGAGATACTTGAGTACAACTTTGACTTTAGCGGGTTGAGTGAACACCAGAAGAATCTTTTTACATGTAAAATTATGGATTCAGTAAGAAAACTGAAAGATTGTGAAGATGCAGTCAAATTCTCAAAGGTGATCTTTGGTTTGCCATCTTTATTGACTGCAAAGGACCAGAAAGTTCAGAGTGTGGACAGTGTCAGTCCTGAAATTGACAGCATGTCACGACCAGAGGACAATGATCTTGCCACATGCCATCCTGACTCACATGCGGAAACTGAAGAACCAGCCATTATGGATCCATATCCCTTCTGCAAGGAAATAGGTCTGAAGCTCCATGTTAACCAACGTAAACAAAACAGAAAACTTGATATCAACAAACTGACCAAGGGTGCAATGACTGAAATGACAAATTTTGCAGAAGAGTTGTGTGGAACATTTGAACAGATCTGTCTTGACATCATCAGACACAACTTAGATCTTGATATGCAGAGTGAAGATTGTGACCTTGCTCAAAATTTGATTGACCAAATTCCGTTTTTAATGCAGCGAAAGAATATATCAATCTGTGTAAAAAGCTTTAATAAAATAAAGAACTATCGAGAAGTAAAACCAACAAGTGGTAGAACCAAACGGGATCGCCAAGACATCCAGAATTTCCATGCGTGTAGTGTTGGTTCTTCCCAGGCTTCAGTCAAAGACCTGAATGTCAGCAGCTTCCCTGAAAACCAAAAGGAGCTCAATTTATTGCTGTGGAAATTGCGGGCCAATCATATTCAGGAACTCCTCTCAATACCTCATGTAGAACATTGCCCGCTTTATTCTTACTCCAGATGCAAGAAATTGGGAATTGATTTCAATGTAGCATCTGGCGTAAGACAAAAACTGGATCCCAAATTACTGACCAATGGCATCATGGTTGAAATTTGCATGTTTGTCACAGAACTTTTATCAGCTCAAAGGTTTTTCATAACAGAGATTCTGGAGTTCAACTTTAATTTAGATTTCCATAATGAGCTGTATCGCAGTATATTTACACAGCAAACCTGGGCTAAAGTGTATCAAATGCTTGAGCAAAAAGACTGCCAAAAACGAAGGAAAAGGGTTTTTGAGCTCCCTGACATGAATTCCATACAAAAAGCTGCTCTTGAGAAAGCTACAGTTTGCCCAAAATGCTACCAAGAGAGAGAACAAAGGCTTTGTCAGGATGAAACTGGACCTGATCACACTCATCATCCTCATCCTCATACCATGACTACTGGAAACTGCCAAACACAAAAGCCTGCAAAAGATCAGTTCTCTACCTTTGCAGCAATAGAGGAAATGATAATGGACAGGTACCCTCTTTGCAAGAAAATGGGTTTGACCCTGTGTGTGAACAAAGACAAACCTAAAGAGAAGCTGAACTTGAATTACTTGACATATGAGACTATGATGGAAGTGGTTAAATTTGTCAAAGAATTGTGTTCAACAAAAAGCAAGATCATCAATGGAGTCCTTGAACACAACTTTGATGTTAGCATGCAGGGGCAAATCATTGATTTGACACAGCTGTTCGGCAGAGCAAATGCACAGAAAGTGGGTAGACATGCCTGGTTCAGTGAGCCTTTTGTTGCTAAGTTGGTTTCTCGCAGAAAACCTCCACTTGTAAGTAAACGGGGTATGAAATCAAATCGGATTGAATCAACCTCGGCTGATATAGCACCTTGCTTACAACCATGCAGCCCAAAGAGCCTCACAGAGCAAGACATGGCATCTGTGATATCTGCAGTGCAGATATATGAAAGGAAGGAAACTATTAAGAAAAGAAAGCTGGCACTTCAAACAAAGGCGGAAAGTGCCACACTGCTAAGTCATACTACAAGTGTTGTAAAAGTAAAGAGAAATCGTCAGAGTAAAGTACAGGTAAATAGTTATCCTATCTGCACAGAGATAGGTTTAGATCTAGATGTGACATCAAAATCAGGCAAGAAAGAGAAACTGGACTTGAAACTATTGACAAGAGCTGTAGTATGTGAGATACATAAATTTGCTGTCAAGCAAAAAGGTTGCAGATTGCTACGCACTTTGTTTGACATTCTTGACTATAACTTTGATCTTAGCTCACAATATTACAGGCGCTGGGAATTTTCCAGAGCAACTTCATCCAAAGTCCGAGCCATGGTCAGGCAACAGAAAAAAAATATCGGCAAACCAGACAAGGTCTTTCAGTTGCCATTTGTGTTTCCTACTGAGGAGATACAAAAAAAGAAGCCTGTAAAGTGTTCCCGGGAAAAACCAAGAAAGAGGAGAGTGAAAAGCCATTCTGACGACAGTCCTCATCATTCTTCTTATAGGTTACAATATGACGAGGAAAATTGGTCCTATGAAGAGGACCCAAATATCCCAAGAGATCCTTGGGGGATGGAGCCGATGTGTGGAAGTCCAGTGAGGGAAGGATATGATGTTCCTCTTCCGGAAAACATACAGATTCAAGAGGAGGAGTATGATCCACATTTTGTTGATCTGAAACAAGAACCGGACACAGAGGAAAAATATCATCCACACTGCGATGATGTCAAAACAGAGTCAACCACTGAAGATGCCGCACACGTAGATCCAGCTGTACCTACAGGACCTTTTGTACATTCCACAGTGACATTATGGCCAAACTGTGATAAAATGCAACCAGAAATAGCAAATCAGTATTATGTTCTGACTGAACCACAGGGATCTGCTGTAGATCCAAACACTGCGACTAACATAAAAACTGAAAGGGACACTGACGGTGTTGATAATTTATTCCCAGTTGAATCAGAAGGATCCCATGAATACTTCACGGTAACTACAGATCAGAGCAAAGAGGGTAAATGGATCAAAGAAGAGCAAGAACATGAACCAGGTGACTTGCACTGTGAGTTCACAGAAGATGAAGTGGGCATCTAACAGGGATTAGATTCTTATAGGGTTTTAAATTACAGATCATATAAGAAGAAGATATATGTTACTCTCAAAACAATCTATTTGTTGCGCTCATGGTGAGGAGAAAAAATAGTTTACTGCTGCAGAAATGTATGCTTTAAAAAAGGTCATTGTAAAACTCTTATTGAAAAAAATGGAAGCCCAAAAATGTGGATAGAGGAAAATCTTTTGATACGGAGGTCTGTCAATGTTATGCTTGGATGTTTTGTTCTGAAAAGGACAAGATGTAAATACTTTTCAATATATTTTCAGAATTTCTTTTTTTTCTTGTTACTATTCATTTAAGACATTCTGGGTTCCCACAAAGATGAATACATCTGACTAAACTATTTCAATGCAAAGGGCTGTCAATATTATGCTTTGATACATTGTTCATTAACAGTTTATATGCCATAGCTTTAAATTCTTGAAACTTATTTGTAGTGTTCATTTTTCCTCTGATGTCAGTTTTTGGACAATTTAACATTTGAATAATTTGCTTTTTTTTGTTTGTTACTTTGTGGATAGCAAATGTTTCAAAGCAACAGGTTGACAACAGGTTGATTTATGATAGATTCATGGTTAACAATGTTCTGCTTTGATGCTTTGTTCAAAAACTATGTGCCATAGTGTGGATTTTTTAAAGCAGTTTTTAGTTGTGTTTTTTTCCTGTGGTCTCTTTGAACAATTAAACTTTTTAAGATTGTTTTCTTACTTTGTGGTTCGCAGATTATTGTACCAGTCTTAAATAACTCTGTTGTTACTTAAGACAGTCTTGTTTTTAGATAAACTTGATCTCTTCTATTTTTTTGTTTTTGTTTTATAGATTTGTTTTTCCACTTAAATGTTTATGAGTGCCTTTTTAGATCTCATACTATTGGTTTCTTTCATGTTTTAGCTCACAAAGACAATGAAATGGTTTGTAAATAACAGAAACTGTGGCCATTTCTTGAAGCTGTGATGTAAATTTGTAAAGATGAGTGTGCCTTTACTTAATGCATTTTTTTCATACACTGCATAATACAGATATACGCTATAAATGAAAATGAGCTTGATCTGTATGGACTTGTCTATTGCCTGTTGCTGATTTGTTACATTTTATATAAAATTTTAAAAGCGTCTCATCCTCTGCTGTGTGATCTTTTTACAAATACTATGACCTTGTACCAAATAGGACAAGCTTGTTTTTTATTATTTGCTCAGTGTACTGCAGATAAATCTCGCTCATATTTTATAGTCGCCCATTGCTATTTTTAGAGTATTAAACACCGACACCGTCACTCACTCAACAATGTCTATCTATCGATCCATCGATCGTGGAACAATCTCAACTTTGACATGATCACGTGACGCTACCGGAAGTGAGGCCGCCTCTGTTTTTATTTTGAGTCGCACAGAGTTGCGTCGCAGATTCCGGGCCTGTATTTATACCAAAAGAGGTCTTCCGTGATTTCACAACGATGAAGGATGTCTCTGTGGTTGTTCAGCTTACATGAGGTACATTCACACCCGCTTTTTCGTCCAGTTTCGATCATGGCAGCGGTTGTGCTTTACAAAAAAAAGGAACAAGGCCTTTCTGTCTCCCTTGATGTTGTGTTTCGTTAAGCAGTGGCTCAAACACGACCCAAGTGCTCAATTTTCGTCGTAAATTCACATCAGAACCTACTTATGATTTACCTGTTTTGTTGCAGTTCCGAAAACGTGTTTAATAACGTTAATAGGCGACGGGTTGAGGAAGAAAGAGGTTTTGAATTAGCTTCAGGACTTGTCGGAAACGGTTTGCATTAAAGCTTTAAATGCCACAATATCCTCGTTACACCAGGACTGTGTTTGTTTGTTTCACACCATGGGTTTACTCTTAGTAAATTAACCTGAGATAAGGGAAGCTGGTTTCCTTTTCAGAAAGATAGGTATCTAAAGTCGTATTTTAAGCCTCCTGCAGACTGAACGGTTTTTAAGTGCAAGCTGCACCGTCACACATGCATCTTAGTGCACTTCTACGCCATATTTTCCCACGCTTTTTATCATCTATTGCATACATGGCTCATGCATATTTACAAGTTAACAAACAGGAAGTAGTGGTCACTGCAAACAAAGCATAAGAAAAACAAAAGACAAAACAAAGCTTAACATTACAAACAACTCCCCCAAAACAGTATAAAAACCAAGGTATAAAAGAAAATATTTAACCATTTATAAATGTCCAGTGTTTTCTCAGCTTTTCTGTATTTCAGTCCCTGTAATGTTTGGATATAATGTTCTATTTCTATTTTGAATTCTTGTATATTGTTTTTTTTCCCAGTCCATTTACATTTATGACTATAATATTTATATTATATTATATACTATTATATACTTATTATAAGTAATTTTTTGTCTGTTTTTTTTCTAATTAGACCCTCAGACTCGTAAGTGTGTTAAAGAAATGTTCTTTTTCTGTCCAGATAATTTAACACTAACTCATTGATTAAATAATTGTCAATACTTTCAACTGTGTTTTTCGTCAAAGACCCATTGATTGCATAAATTGCATAAAACATTTCTAGTTAAATAGTGAGGCTTTTTTCCATTCAGAATTAGATAAAGTTGAATGTATTTGTTTTGGTTTAACATTTTGGCTTCAGTTTTGAGGCAAAAGAACTTGTCTTCTAGAATATAAATCTCTCATGAGCTAAATATCACATTTGTTTTTAATTGTTGGAATGAGAGGTTGGAAATTGGATTGTTCTTTGTCTGTCTGGTGTATATTAATTCCTAAATAAGTCACTTCTTCCTTTTGCTCTCACCGCTACAGCAACATAGATGGATGACGGCATTTTTGTTCATGGATGGAGGTCGTAGCCTGCAGTTCAGTAAGTATTGTCATTGTACAGTGTCATACATCAAATCTGATGTACCCAAGTTTATTTAGGTCCATGCTGCACAGTGTAGCTTGCACTAAACTTATAAAATTGCAAAAATCTCAGTCTGCTGGAGGCTTCTAAGTGTGGGTAAGTTACCATAGTAACTGTGAACCTAACCTGCTTGCAGACAGGTCAACAAACCCTAAATTTCTGTCTGTCCCCTCCCTCTGTCAGAGCCACATACACTGTTGGTTTCCTTATTGATTCAGTCTGAATTAAATAGCAGATCGATGTACTTAAATTGGCAGATTTACTGGATGTCAGAATCTCATTCCTGGCTGTTAGAGGACTACCTTAAGCTATTGCTTACATGTGTTGTCAGTTATTCCTGTTTCTCACTTCTTTTTCTCACTCGTGAGCGTTGCATACATGAGTTAACAAACATTCAAACTTTTTTCATCCAAGGTTGCGCTGAACCAGAATCGTCCTGTTGCCGATTGGAGTACGTCTAATTAGGATACAGACTCACAGTGTGAGCCACATGCTGGATGAACTCCTAGCTGAACTAAATCATGTCTCACAAGGTATGTAGCAAAGTGGAATCACACTATGTGAACTGGTCTGAAACAGAGTGGCCCAGGGATGATATTTTACTGTAGGATGACACAGATACTATAATATGCTCTATTATAGTAAATATACTGTAATATACTATATTATAGTAAATATACCTTATAGCCTCTCGCTCTTGTGTAACCAAAGACCTTATTTCAGCCATCTTACCTAAAATCCATTCAAAAAACCCATTGACTTTGAGATGAGAGGAACTGGAAACTCAGGATTGCTAACTTATTTGCAGGTTTCAGGAAAGGAAAATATAATAGTTAGTTCCCTTAAGGAGGACTCATTTCTTCGGTGCTCTGTCACAGTCAAGTCTTTCTTTTAGTCTAACAAATATTACATATGTTATACATTTAAATTGTGTATGACTAAAATCGGAGTGTGACTAATTTGTCTTTTTTGTTTCTCCTGTACTAATACAGCAAAGGAAGACATAGATGACCAACGGGAAACCACTGTAGAGGGACGCCTGCAGGACAAAAAAGATGGATGCAAACAAAGTATGGCAGTGGCGCATAACGCATGTTAAGAAATATTCAAGGCGTCCACAACCATTCTATCACAGCAACAGAATTGGATTGGACTTTAATGTAGCATCCAGCACAAAGAAAAAAATAGACATACAATTAGTGACAAACGCTGTCATACTTGAGGTCTGTGACTTTGCTAAAACAGTAAACAAGGGTAAAAGTCGTTTTCTAACAAACATTCTAGAGAAAAATTTTGATCTTGGCTTGGAAAATGAGCAACAGTGGATTGATTTTACTGCTCGAATTCATTACAAAGTCAGAGAGCTGATCAGGAAACCTCCTGAGGATAGAAGTGAAGTTTTCGCTCTGTTTGACACATCTAAGCCAGAATGTAACAGCAACAATGGACTGACCAAGGCATCTACAGAGCGCAAGACTGAAAGGTTCCCAATGGAGATGGATGATACTGATGATAGTGAACAAGAAGATGAATTCATGTGTTCACAGGAACCATCCAATGGAAACATAAAGACAGAATGCCTTTTTGATGAGATGGGTGGAGCACCTGATGAAGACCGTGAGCATGAGGATGAATTAAGAGTTTCAGGATCACTGTCAACAGAAGAACTGAAGGAGGATTTTCTTACCACTCAGTTCCCTTATTGTGAAGAAATTGGTCTAAACTTTGACGTGGTGTCAAAACAAAGACTAGATCCAGATTTGCTGACTAAGGGTGTGATGCTAGAATTGGAACATGTCACCAGAATACTGACCGCATCCTACAGCCCTATTGTTCTTGGTGTGTTGGAGCACAATTTTGATCTTGATCTCAAAAGTCAACGAAGAAGAAATCGAGTTTGGTTCAAGATATCACAACTGCTGAGGAGAAGAAAACAACTTTTCAACACTTTTCGAAAAATGAGACTGGACTTTGAAAATGAGCCATATTCCTTCCAGACAGCCAATACGGTAGACTCACAGTTTCACTTCAAGGAGGTGACACAAGGAAGACAGCCTGATTTCAAAAATAAACAGAAAAAGAGGGCCCTGTTCACAACAGATGAAAGAGTGAACAAAAGGTGCAGAAAAGGACTTTCTCAAGACAGAGAGACAAACTCACTCTCTCATCACACTGATTTATGTACCAGTCAAACAGCAGAGTGGGATTATGATGACTCTTGTCCTCTTGGAGACGCTGATGATGACTCGGACACAGTCACAAATCAAAGCCCAAAAGATTGTTCTCTGACCTCTGATATTCTCAGACAGTCAGAATCGAGTCATCTGGGCACTGGAGCACCTTTGTTGATCCTCAATGACATCTCATCCAGTTTAGAAGAAGAAATAGGAACAGGGGCCAACATCTGGAAGTGGCGTGCTCGCCGTGTAGAACAAATCCTCTCTGAGGTTGGTCCATTCACCTTTTCCGAAAGAGTCGGCCTTGAATTCAATGTAGGATTTGGTCCAAGGCAACACATCAATGTTGACTCTACATTGGAATGTGCTCTGCCTGAAATTGCTAAATTTGCCCTAGCAATGAATTCATCCCAACAGAATTTTATCATGGAGATTCTTGAGTACAACTTTGACTTGTACTTTCAGAGTGAACACCAGAGAAATGATTTCATGTGTAACATTATGGATACAGTTAGACAATTGAAAGATTGTCAAGATGGAGTAAAATGCTCAGAGGAGATCTTTGATTTGCCATCTTCATTGACCACACAGGACCAAGACGTTCAGATAGTGAGCAGCGTCAAACTTGAATTCAGTGATGTATATAAAACAGAGGAGTGTGATGTTGCTCCCGCTCCTCAATCTGAAGAACATTTATCACCAGCAACTGTGGATCCTTATCCCATCTGCAAAGAAATAGGTCTGAGGCTACATGTTAACCCACATCATCAAAACAAAAAACTGAATATCAATAAACTGACCAATGGATCAATGACTGAAGTGATGAACTTTGCAGAAAAATTGTGTGGAACATTTGAGCAGATCTGTCTTGACATTCTCAGACACAACCTGGATCCTGATTTGCAGAGTGGAGATTCTGACCTTGCCCAAAATATTGTTGCCCGAATTCCTGCTGTAGTTGAGAGAAAGAATCTGTCAATCTTTTTACAGAGCTACAGGAATATAATGGCCAAAAGACAGGATCCGTCAAGGAAGGATGTTGTCTTAGATGTAGGCAGTTTCCCTGAAATTGAAAACCAAAAGGAGCTCAGTTTATTGTTGTGGAAATTGCGGGCAAATCATATTCAGCAAATTCTCTCAGTACCGCATGGAGAAAATTGCCTGCTTTATTCTTACTCTAGATGCAAGAAATTAGGCATTGATTTCAGTGTAACATCTGGTGTAAAACAAAAATTGGATTCCAAATTATTGACTAATGGCATCATGGTTGAAATTTCCACTTTTGCCACCGAACTACTATCAGCCCAAAAGTATTTCATCACAGAAATACTGGAGTTTAACTTTCATCTAAATCTCCACAGCGAGCTGTATCACAGTGCCTTTGCTCACAAAGTTTGTTCTAAAATGAATTCAATGATAAGAACAGTTAAACAAAAAATCACAACGCAAAGCAAAAGGGTTTTTGAACTCCCTGACATGAGGTCCTTGAAAATAACTTTTTCTGACAGAGCTATGCGCTGCCCCAAATGCGCTCAAGAGAGAGAACATATGATTCGTGACAACAGAACTGGCCAGGGTCAAATGCATCATCATCGTCCACATACCGTCACCAGAAAGGCCCACAAAAAAGCACAAAAGCCATCAAAAGATCCATCCTCTACCTTCACAGCAATAGAGGAAATGATAATGGACAGATACCCTCTTTGCAAGAAAATGGGTTTGAAGCTGTGTGTGAACAAAGACCAACCTAAAGATGCACTTGACATACGTGGCTTGACGTTTGGGATTATGCTTGAAATGGCTCACTTTACCAAAGTATTGTGTTCCACAAAAAACAAGATCATCAATACCATCCTGAAACACAACTTTAACATTGACATGGAGAGAGAAAAAATAAATATTTTGAAGCTGTTTGGCAGAGCAAGAGCACTTGAGGATAGTGAGATGGCCTGGTTCAGTGAAGTGTTTGTTCCACAGCCAGTTCCTCGCAGAAAACCCAAGCCTGCTAATAACTGTAAAGGGTCACCTGCCATGCAGATAAGGACAAGGAAGAAAACACTCCAAAACAGACAGCTGGCACTGAAAATAGAAAAGGAAAGAGCTGCCCTACCAAGCTATAATAACAGTAACATTGTGATTGAACAAGAGGAAATGGGAACAAAATGGGACGACACTTGTCTTCTTGGAGAGACTGATACAGACTCTGACGAAAACACAGATTCAGAAAACTTTGTCTATCAGGATCACTTACAGAACACAAAAAGGTTTTCTCTGAGTTCTGATATTCTTAGACAGTTAAAATCAAATTGTCTGGATATAAGGGGATGTTTCGTGGTCCTCAGAGACATCAGATCTAATTTACCAGCCAAAAACTCAAATGTAAACACATCTGCAAGTCAGCCTAAACAAAAAGGGCTCTGTGGTGAAGAGCAAACACAGACTCCAAGAAATGAACCAAATGAATATGACACTGAACAAAAGGGCACAGGAACAGAGAACAACATGTGGAAGTTGCGTGCTAACCGTGTTAAACAAATCCTCTCTGAGGTCGGTCCATTCACCTATTCCGAAAAAGTGGGTCTTGAATTCAGTATTGGATTTGGCCCAAAGCAAAACGTTATTGTTGACTCTTTGCATAGTTCTGCTCTGCTGGAAGTTGCTAAATTTGCCCTAGCAATGAATGCATCTCAACAGAATTTCATCATGGAGATACTTGAGTACAACTTTGACTTTAGCGGGTTGAGTGAACACCAGAAGAATCTTTTTACATGTGAAATTATGGATTCAGTAAGAAAACTGAAAGATTGTGAAGATGCAGTCAAATTCTCAAAGGTGATCTTTGGTTTGCCATCTTTATTGACTGCAAAGGACCAGAAAGTTCAGAGTGTGGACAGTGTCAGTCCTGAAATTGACAGCATGTCACTACCAGAGGACAATGATCTTGCCACATGCCATCCTGACTCACATGCGGAAACTGAAGAACCAGCCATTATGGATCCATATCCCTTCTGCAAGGAAATAGGTCTGAAGCTCCATGTTAACCAACATAAACAAAACAAAAAACTTGATATCAACAAACTGACCAAGGGTGCAATGACTGAAATGACAAATTTTGCAGAAGAGTTGTGTGGAACATTTGAACAGATCTGTCTTGACATCATCAGACACAACTTAGATCTTGATATGCAAAGTGAAGATTGTGACCTTGCTCAAAATTTGATTGACCAAATTCCTGTTGTAATGGAGCGAAAGAATATTTCAACCTGTGTAAAAGTCTTTAAGAAGATAAAGAACAATAGAAAAGTAAAACCAACAAATGGTAGAACCAAACGGGATCGCCAAGACATCCAGAATTTCCATGTGTGTAGTGTTGGTTCTTCCCAGGCTTCAGTCAAAGACCTGAATGTCAGCAGCTCCCCTGAAAACCAAAAGGAGCTCAATTTATTGCTGTGGAAATTGCGGGCCAATCATATTCAGGAACTCCTCTCAATACCTCATGTAGAACATTGCCCGCTTTATTCTTACTCCAGATGCAAGAAATTGGGAATTGATTTCAATGTAGCATCTGGCGTAAGACAAAAACTGGATCCCAAATTACTGACCAATGGCATCATGGTTGAAATTTGCATGTTTGTCACAGAACTTCTATCAGCTCAAAGGTTTTTCATAACAGAGATTCTGGAGTTCAACTTTAATTTAAATTTTCATAATGAGCTGTATCGCAGTATATTTGCACAGCAAACTTGGAGTAAAATGCATCCAATGCTTGGGCAAAAAGGATACATAAAACGGAGAAAAAAGCTTTTTAAAGTCCCTGACGTGAATTCTATACAAAAAGCTGCTCTTGAGAAAGCCACATGTTGCAAAAAATGCTATCAAGAGAGAGAACAAAGGCTTTGTCAGGATGAAACTGGACCTGATCACACTCATCATCCTCGTCCTCATACCATGAGTACTGGAAACTGCCAAACACAAAAGCCTGCAAAAGATCAGTTCTCTACCTTTGCAGCAATAGAGGAAATGATAATGGACAGGTACCCTCTTTGCAAGAAAATGGGTTTGACCCTGTGTGTGAACAAAGACCAACCAAAACAGAAGCTGAACTTGAATTACTTGACAGATGGGGCTATGATGGAAGTGGCTACATTTGCCAAAGAACTGTGTTCAACTAAAAGCAAGATCATCCATGCAGTCCTTGAACACAACTTCGATGTTAGCATGCGGGGGGAAAACATAGATATGACACAGCTGTTCAGCAGAGCAATGGCACAGAAAGAGGGTACAAATGCCTGGTTCAGTGAGCCTTTTGATGCTAAGTCGTGTTCTTTCAGAAAACCTCCACTTGTAAGTAAACGGGGTATGAAATCAAATCAGATTAAATCAGCCTCAGTTGATATAGCACCTTGCATACAACCATGCAGCCCAAAGAGCCTCACAGAGCAAGACATGGCATCTGTGATATCTGCAGTGCAGATATATGAAAGGAAGGAAACTATTAAGAAAAGAAAGCTGGCACTTCAATCAAAGGCGGAAAGTGCCACACTGCTAAGTCATACTACAAGTGTTGTAAAAGTAAAGAGAAATCGTCAGAGTAAAGTACAGGTAAATAGTTATCCTATCTGCACAGAGATAGGTTTAGATCTAGATGTGACATCAAAATCAGGCAAGAAAGAGAAACTGGACTTGAAACTATTGACAAGAGCTGTAGTATGTGAGATACATAAATTTGCTGTCAGGCAAAAAGGATGCCATTTGCCACGCACCTTGTTTGACATTCTTGACTATAACTTTGATCTTAGCTCACAATATTACAGGCGCTGGGAATTTTCCATAGCTGCTTCATCCAAAGTCCGAACCATGGCCAAGCAGCAGAAAAAAAAAATAGACAAACCAAACAAGATCTTTCATTTGCCATTTGTGTTTCCTCCGAAGGAAGTGCAAAATAAGAAACTTGCAAAGTGTTCACAGGGAAAACCAAAAAGGGGTAGAGTGAAAAGCCATTCTGACGACAGTCCTCATCATTCTTCTTATAGGTTACAATATGACGAGGAAAATTGGTCCTATGAAGAGGACCCAAATATCCCAAGAGATCCTTGGGGGATGGAGCCGGTGTGTGGAAGTCCAGTGAGGGGAGGATATGATGTTCCTCTTCCGGAAAACATACAGATTAAAGAGGAGGAGTATGATCCATATTTTGTCGATCTGAAACAAGAACCGGACACAGAGGAAAAATATCATCCACACTGCGATGATGTCAAAACAGAGTCAACCACTGAAGATGCCGCACACGTAGATCCAGCTGTACCTACAGGACCTTTTGCATATCCCTCAATAATATTATGGCCAAACTGTGAAATAACACAACCAGAAATAGCAAATCAGTATCTCCAGTATTACGTCCTGGCTGAACCACGGGGATCTGCTGTCGATCCGAACACTACGGCTAACGTAAAAACCGAAAGGGACACAGACAGTGTTGATAATTTATTCCCAGTTAAATCAGCAGGATCCCATGAATACTCCATGGTAACTACAGATCAGAGCAAAGAGGGTAAATGGATCAAAGAAGAGCAAGAACATGAACCAGGTGACTTGCACCACGAGTTCACAGAAGATGCATCTAACAGGGATTAGGTTCTTATACGGTTTTAAATCACTGATCATATAAGAAGAAGATGTACGTCACATTCAACACAATCTATTTGTTGTGCTCATGGTGAGGAGAAAAAAATAGTTTACTGCTGCAGAAATGTATGCTTTAAAAAAGGTCATTGATTAATTAATGTTATGCTTGGATGTTTCGTTCTGAAAAGGGCAAGATGTAAATTCTTTAAGTGTATTTTCATAATGTATTTTTCTTTCATGTTACTTTTATTAAAGACATTCTGTCCCAGAGGCCCACAGAGATGAATACATCTGACTAAAAATATTTCAATGCAAAGGGCTGTCAGTATTATGCTTTGATAGGTTTTCCATTAACAGTTTATATGCTATAGTTTTAAATTCTTGTAACTTCTCCCTAGTGTTCATTTTTCTTCTGATGTCAGTTTCTGGAAAAATCAACAATTTAAAGATTTGCTATTTTATTTAGTTTTATTACTTTGTCGAAAGCAGATTTAAGGCAGTGTGGGCTCTTGTTTGAAGAGTTTTTTATAAGTTGTTTTTCCAACATTTTATTAGTGCCTTTTCTGACTTTATACTATTTATTTATTTATTTATGTATAGCTTACAATGAAAATTTTAAAAAAGTAAATTACAAAAACGGTGGCCATTTCTAAAAGCTGATGTAAATTTGTAAAGATAAACGTGATAATACTTTGGTCATAGTTTATACACTGCATAATACAGATGTACACTATAGAAATGAAAATGACATGGATCTGTCTATTGCTCATTGCTGCTTTTATACATTTTATATAAAATCATGAAAGTATCCACTCTACTTGTGTGTTCTTTTCAAATACTAAGGAAATAGGATATGCAAATGTTTTATGGTAGTTTATTTGGTGTGCTGCAGATAAATTTTACTCTTTTGTTTTTGCCTGTTGCCACTATGGAAGTCTTCAACACTGACTGCTCTATGTGAAATCATGATTTATTCTCAATTCAACCGAATTAAGTCTCAGAAACAGTTAAGGATATGACACTTGACTTGTGTAATACTGGTAGACAGCTTTTGGTCCGGCTCCACACCAGCAGCTTTCCTCTACTTTCTTTTAAGATGCAGCATAGACCCTCCAGACTCCATAAAAGTCAGAATTTTCTTAATTTTAATTTTAATTTCTTTAATGTTTAATTTGACAAGATAAAATGTCAAAGGCCCTCGCCACATTGCTTGAAAAAATAGTGTATTACATAATGTAAACCCTGACACTGAACGCCAATAATGACACAAAACTTAATTTATAGTATTTTGTGTTTTGTTTTTGAAAAAGTAACTAAAATGTCTATATATTGAAGTGGCTGCATGTTTTCTAGACTAAACTGCAATAATCTGCTCGATTTGGGTTCATTTTGTATATATTTACTCTCCAGAACTGAAGGAACACAAAACCAAGAGTTTCTGCTGCTCAGTTAATTTATTCAGTGTGCAGGTGTGTGTGAACTCTTATAACATAAAAACAGGCAACAGGGAAAGGGTTTCATACAAAAAAAATATTGCATCAAACAGATTGTGAAGACATAGCAAACATTTTTGCAATGCTATAGTTCTGTTGTATTGTCTTAATTACTGGCAATCTTATCTTTATGAACAGATATCTGCATTTATGCTTCTCGTTGCCAGTTATCAATTCCTAAACACTTTTAATTTGAAGTTCCGGCTGTGAAACCTTCCTTCGTCACTTCCTGCAAATACTTTCTCTATCGTTTCTTCTTCCATTTACAGATTATTTACAAGGAAAAAACATCGTCCGGAAAACAGTACGCGGTCTTAACAACGAAGGATGTCTGGGTGATTGTTTCGTCTTTATCCGGTACGTTTACACCTTTTTGTTTCGTCCTATTGCTTAGATAACAGCGGCGGTTGTGCTTTTCTTAATGAAGTCTATCCCTGTACCTTCTCTCCTGCCATGTTGTGTATAGCAAATAAAAGCTCATGTTTTTGTACACAAAATATACTCGATAAAAAGTACTCATCGTGAACTCGAAGTGGAATGTACTTTAGCTGTACTTGGTGTGTGCAGTACCGAAAGTTGGTGGTGTGTAACGTTTGTCCTGCGATCCCACCGGCAGCGTGTCGGCCACAGCATGGCAACAGCCCAAAAAAGCTCAACGTGATAGCTTTACAAATCCGGTTACACATGAAAAATATAGAAGATTCGGTCAGATGGATAATTAATTTTATAATTAACGAAATAGATCAAGGTAGACACACTAGGTGACCGTGTTTTTGTTATCAATGCGGTGCCCCTGTTCGTTATAATTTGCTTTTGTCGTTGTCGTGCACAGTAACTATTATTAGGAGCATTAATTCTCCTGCTGGACAGAGCTCCGAGGGCTGCTGGACGGAGACGCAGCAGATGCGGTCGATTTCATGTTATAGTCAAATCAAACGGGATCCCGAGTCTGTGCAAGGCTGCTTGACCCCCCACCCCCCGGGGTACAATCTGCTATTTAGGGCTTTACAATAGACTGTGTGGACGGCATGCCTGCTCCCCCAAAGTGCGGTTATGCAATCTCGACCACCTTCCCTGGTGTCTGACTGCAGTGCAGATCCTAAGACCCGCCCCTCCATGTTAGTGTATGGTCATAGGCTTAACTAAAAAAACTCAAAGTACATCATAAATAATTGTTTTCCAAAGATGGTTTCTGTCACGGAAGGTAGTTTTGGACAATAAATGTAAAACAGGCAGAGTGAACTATGAATTGAATTGTGCTTAAATGAAAATGCCAATGCACTAATATTGTACTCACACTAATAATATGGAATAGATTGCAAACAATCGCGTAATTCTTTTTTTACTTTTAGTAGGTACTATGGCTGCCCTTGCAAAGTATGTACTGTTGCATGCAGTGTGCACACAATCAGGACATACTACTTCTTCATAATACTGCACCCTGAACTTTGACCCTCTTTCTTATATAACTGTTACCATGAAAATAAAACAAATCGCCATTCACCAAACTCAACAGCGAGCTCTTCTATTGTTACTCAACAACCTTTAACTTTTTAGTTATAACTGCATACATTGTGGATTCTAAAATTATATTTACTTTACCAGCCTACATATGCATTTCTCTATCACTGTTATTTTTATTTATTTTTGGTGGTGTTTATCTATATTTTTTTTTTGTTACTTAAACAATATATAGCCTATTGCTATTATTACCATGTGACTGGTCGGCAGTCACTAGATTGCACTGTCGTTCATGATTGTGGCTTCTGTCAGCTGTCACTCAGCTTCCAAGATGTAGATGCAGGGGATTGTGGGTAAGGATAGCCAGAATAGCCAGAACAGCATGCTGGCTTGCATACAGCAAAATGCGGCTGAATGTAGTAGGATATCTTGGTATTTTTGGCATACTGCATTTTACATACATAGTACTGGGACATACTAAATCTTTTTCTGGCATACTCAATAGTATGAGAGTATGGGTGTTGGGATGCAGGGTGTTTGGGAGTTTTGCATTGGATTTTAGGTTATCGCCAAAAATAAGCTCTCTGACGAACACAATTCATGAGACTTACACTTTTTGTTCATCATGATAATCTTCACAGATGAACACCACTTTTGTGTTTTGAACAAGTTCGAGTGCGACTCTGTAAAGCTGTTATGGCAGTTAAGTGGGTTGAATGAGTTTCTGTGTCCGGTGTGATGCCGACAAAGACTGTAGGCCCAATTAGCCACTTGTTAGCAGCCACCGTTTTTAAAGACAAGTAAAACCTTAAAAGTTCACAAATCGGGTTTAAGTAGACGTATTTCATGTTGCAAAACAAAAAGTCTGAATACCTTTTAGTCTGTTTTAACCTCAGACCTAATTTAGGGCATTTTATCGAAGACCCATTCAAAAAACCCATAGACTTTAAGATGAGGGAACTGGATATTTACCACCTTTATTTAATTAAAACAACAATGCAGGGATTATCATAGTTTTGGATATGTCAATATTTAGCAACAACATTGACTTCTATGCATTTTTATTTTTTGTATAAATTCAAATAATCAGAAAAACTTCCTTTTAGGCCCTAGGTCCCAAAATGGGACCTTCTTGAAACTGCTGTAAAACTGCATTTTTACCATTTCTTTGGTTTAATGTTCCAAACAACTTCAGACCTGATCATAAATACCAAATTAGTATTGATGTTTTTGAATTGTAATCCTTTGAATTCCACCTTGTTTACACAATACTATGATTTGGGCGAAAAACCGCATATGAAACTTAATTATTTCCCATATGATACATGCTAAGTAGATTATTTTGGAGGTGATCATATGTTTGGTCAACAATTCAGAAATTTGTGCTGGTCATAGACATCAATCAAGTTTGGGTTTTTTTCTACCAACTGTGCTTTCCTGTAGTGTGTTTATAGTTTTTGATACATAGTTTTTAGATTGTATAAGATTTTGGTTTACTAGTTTTGTTTTTCAGTGTGCTTCAGAAATAATTATGTATTGTATTGGATGGGACGAGTTAACTAACAGTCAAACTTGTTTCATTTCGGGTTGCCCTCTACCAGCATTGTCCCATCACTGACACGAGTAGGATGCAGACCTACAGTGTGGGCCAAAAATATTGGAGGAGCTCTTGGCTGTTTTAAATCATGTCTTACAAGGTATGTAACAAACTGAAATCATACTACATTTTCTGATCTGCAGTCAGAATCTTGTTTATTGCTTATTAGGTTTTCACATATAATGAATTTGATTTGGTAGTTTGTCCTTTTTTCCTCTGCTAAATACAGGAAAGGAAGACATAGATGATCAAGAAGAACCAAGAGACTGCTGTAGATGGACAACAGGGACACCTGCAGGACAAAAAAGATGGATGCAAGCAAAGTATGGCAGTGGCGCATTATGCATGTTAAGAAAAATTCAAGACATCCACAACCATTTTATCACTGCAGTAGAGTAGGATTGGATTTTAACGTGGCATCCAGCACAAGGAAAAAAATAGACATACAATTAGTGACAAACGCTGTCATACTTGAGGTCTGTGACTTTGCTAAAACAGTAAACAAGGGTAAAAGTCGCTTTCTTACAAAAATTCTTGAGAACAATTTTGATCTTGGTTTGAAAAATAAGCAACAGCAGATTGATTTTACTGCTCGAATTCATTACAAAGTCAAAGAGCTGATCAGGAAACCTCCTGTGGATAGAAATGAAGTTTTCACTCTGTTTGACACATCTAAGCCAGAATGCAACAGCAACAATGGGCTGACCAAAGCATCTACAGAGCACAAGACTGAAAGGTTCCCAATGGAGATGGATGATACTGATGATAGTGAACAAGAAGATGAATTCATGTGTTCACAAGAACCATCCAACGGAAACATAAAGACCGAACGCCTCTCAGAAGAGATGGGTGGAGCACCCCATGAAGACTATGAACATGAGGATGAATTCATATTTTCAAGCACACTGTCAATAGAGGAGCTGAAGGACGATTTTCTTATCTCTGCGTTCCCTTATTGTGAAGAAATTGGTCTAAACTTTGATGTGGGGTCAAAACAAAGACTAGATCCAGATTTGCTGACTAAGGGTGTGATGCTAGAATTGGAACATGTCACCAGAATACTGACCGCATCCTACAGCCCTATTGTTCTTGGTGTGTTGGAGCACAATTTTGATCTTGATCTCAAAAGTCAACAAAGAAGAAATCGAGTTTGGTTCAAGATATCACAACTGCTGAGGAGAAGAAAACGACTTATCAACACTTTTCGAAATATGAGACTGGACTTTGAAAATGAGCCATATTCCTTCGAGACAGCCAATACGGTAGACTCACAGTTCCACTTCAAGGAGGTGACACAAGGAAGACAGCCTGATTTCAAAAATAAACAGAGGAAGAGGGCCCTGTTCACAACAGATGAAAGAGTGAACAAAAGGTGCAGAAAAGGACTTTCTCAAGACAGAGAGACAAACTCACTCTCTCATCACACTGATTTATGTACCAGTCAAACAGCAGAGTGGGATTATGATGACTCTTGTCCTCTTGGAGAGTCTGATGATGACTCGGACACAGTCACAAATCAAAGCCCAAAAGATTGTTCTCTGACCTCTGATATTCTCAGACAGTCAGAATCGAGTCATCTGGGCACTGGAGCACCTTTGTTGATCCTCAATGACATCTCATCCAGTTTACCAGCTGTAAACTCACAGACTCCAAGGAATGAAACATATGAATGTGACATTGAACAAGAGGAAATAGAAACAGAGAACATGTGGAAGTTGCGTGCTAACCGTGTAGAACAAATCCTTTCTGAGGATGACACATTCACCCATTCCAAAAGAGTCGGCCTTGAATTCAATGTTGGATTTCGCCCAAAGCAAAACATCAGTGTTGACTCTACGATTGAATGTACTCTTCCTGAAATTGCTAAATTTGCCCTAGCAATGAATTCATCCCAACAGAATTTTATCATGGAGATTCTTGAGTACAACTTTGACTTGTACTTTCAGAGTGAACACCAGAGAAATGATTTCATGTGTAACATTATGGATACAGTAAGACAATTGAAAGATTGTCAAGATGGAGTAAAATGCTCAGAGGAGATCTTTGATTTGCCATCTTCATTGACCACACAGGACCAAGAAGTTCAGATAGTGAGCAGCGTCAAATCTGAATTCAGCGATGAATATAAAACAGAGGAGTGTGATGTTGCTCCCACATGCCATTCTCAATCACATGCTCAATCTGAAGAACATTTATCACCAGCCATTGTGGATCCTTATCCCATCTGCAAAGAAATAGGTCTGAGGCTACATGTTAACCCACATCATCAAAACAAAAAACTAAATATCAATAAACTGACCAATGGAGCAATGACTGAAGTGATAAACTTTGCAGAAAAATTATGTGGAACATTTGAGCAGATCTGTCTTGACATTCTCAGACACAACCTGGATCCTGATTTGCAGAGTGGAGATTCTGACCTTGCCCAAAATATTGTTGCCCGAATTCCTGCTGTAGTTGAGAGAAGGAATCTGTCAGTCTGTGTACTGAACTACAGGAATATAATGGCCAAAAGACAAGATCAAGGAAGGTCAAGGAACGATGTTGTCTTAGATATAGGCAGTTTTCCTGACATAGAAAACCAAAAGGAGCTCAGTTTATGGTTGTGGAAATTGCGGGCAAATCATATTCAGCAAATTCTCTCAGTACCGCATGGAGAAAATTGCCTGCTTTATTCTTACTCCAGATGCAAGAAATTAGGTATTGATTTCGATGTAACATCTCGTCTAAAACAAAAATTGGATTCCAAATTACTGACTAATGGCATCATGGTTGAAATGTCAACTTTTGCCTCCGAACTGCTGTCAGCCCAAAAGTATTTCATCACAGAAATACTGGAGTTTAACTTTCATCTAAATCTCCACAGTGAGCTATATCGCAGTGCCTTTGCTCACAAAGTTTGTTCTAAAATGAATTCAATGATAAGAAGAGTTAAACAAAGAATCATTAGGCATAGCAAAATGGGTTTTGAACTCCCTGATATGAGGTCCTTGAAAATAACTTTTTGTGACAGAGCTATGCGCTGCCCCAAATGCGCTCAAGAGAGAGAACATATGATTCGTGACAACAGAACTGGCCAGGGTCAAATGCATCATCATCGTCCACATACCGTCACCAGAAAGGCCCACAAAAAAGCACAAAAGCCATCAAAAGATCCATCCTCTACCTTCACAGCAATAGAGGAAATGATAATGGACAGATACCCTCTTTGCAAGAAAATGGGTTTGAAGCTGTGTGTGAACAAAGACCAACCTAAAGATGCACTTGACGTACGTGGATTGACGTTTGGGATTATGCTTGAAGTGGCTCACTTTACCAAAGTATTGTGTTCCACAAAAAACAAAATCATCAATACCATCCTAAAACACAACTTCCATGTTGACACAGAGAGACATAATGCAAATATTTTGCAGCTGTTTGACAGAGCAAGAGCACTTGAGGATGGTGAGATGGCCTGGTTCAGTGAAGTTTATGTTCCAAAGCCAGCTCCTCGCAAAAAACCCAAGCCTGCAATAAAACGGAAAGGGTCACCTGCCATGCAGACAAGGAAATGGACAGAAACTGTCAAAAAGAGCAAGCGGGCACGGCAAAAAAAGAAGAAAAGAGCCACCCTGCGAAGGTGTTATAACTATGTCATTGAACAAGAGGAAAAGGGAACAAAATTGGACTTCACCTGTCCTCTTGGAGAGTCTGATCTAGACCCAGAGGAAAACTCTGGCAATCAGGATCACTTACATAACATAAAAAGTTGTTCAAAATCAAATTGTTCGGATATTAGATCATGCTTTGTGGTCCTCAGAGACATCAGATCCAGTTTACCAGCTATAAACTCAAATATGAACACAGCTGCAATTCAACCTGATAAAATAGGGTTTCATGGTGGTGAGGAGCAAACACAGACTCCAAGAAATGAACCAAATGAATATGACACTGAAAAAAAGGAAACAGAAACAGAGAACAACATGTGGAAGTTGCGTGCTAACCGAACTGTTAAGAAAAGAATTCTTGCTTTTCAATCAAAGCAGGAAAGCACCACAGTGGTAAGTCATACTACAAGTGTTGTAAAAGTAAAGAGAAAACGTCAGAGTAAAGTACAGGCAAATAGTTATCCTGTCTGCACGGAGATAGGTTTAGATCTAGATGTGACATCAAAATCAGGCAAGAAAGAGAAACTGGACTTGAACCTGTTGACAAGAGCTGTAGTATGTGAGATACATAAATTTGCTGTCAAGCAAAAAGGATGCAGATTGCCACGCACTTTGTTTAACATCCTTGACTATAACTTTGATCTTAGCTCACAATATTGCAGGCGCTGGCAGTTTTCCAGAGCTACTTCATCCAAAGTTCACAACATGGTCAAACAACAGAAAAAAAAAATAGACGAACCAGACAAGGTCTTCCAGTTGCCATTTGTGTTTCCTACTGAGGAGATACAAAATAAGGAGCCTGGAAAGTTTTCCTGGGAAAAACCAAGAAAGAGTAGAGTGAAAAGCCATTCTGACGACAGTCCTCACCATGCTCCTCATAGGTTCCAATTTGAAGAGGAAAATTGGTCCTATGATGAGGACCCAAATATCCCAAGAGATCCTTGGGGGATGGAGCCGGTGTGTGGAAGTCCAGTGAGGGGAGGATATGATGTTCCTCTTCCGGAAAACATACAGATTAAAGAGGAGGAGTATGATCCACATTTTGTCGATCTGAAACCAGAACCGGACACAGAGGAAAAATATCATCCACACTGCGATGATGTCAAAACAGAGTCAACCACTGAAGATTTTGCACACGTAGATCCAGCTGTACCTACAGGACCTTTTGCATATCCCTCAATAATATTATGGCCAAACTGTGAAAAAACACAACCAGAAATAGCAAGTCAGTATCTCCAGTATTACGTCCTGGCTGAACCACAGGGATCTGCTGTCGATCCGAACACTACGGCTAACGTAAAAACCGAAAGGGACACAGACGGTGATGATAATTTATTCCCAGTTGAATCAGCAGGATCCCATGAATCCTCCATGGTAACTACAGATCAGAGCAATGAGGGTACATGGATCAAAGAAGAGCAAGAACATGAACCAGGTGATTTGGACCATGAGTTCACAGAAGATGAAGTGGGCATCTAACAGGAATTAGATTCTTAAACAGTACTAAAGTAAGGATCCTATAAGAAGAAGATGTACGTTACACTCAACATAATGTATTTGTTGCGCTCATGGTGAGGAGAAAAAATAGCTGACTGCTGCAGAAATGTATGCTTTAAAAAAGCTCATTTTTAAACTCTTCTTGATAAAATGGAAGCCCAAAAATTTGGATAGGGCAGAACTTTAAAAGCAGAGGGCTGTCAATGTTATGCTTGGATGTTTTGTTCTGAAAAGGACAAGATGTTAATTTTTTAAGTGTATTTTCATAAATTCTTATTCTTTCATTTGTACTATTCATCAAAGACATTCTGTCCTGGAGGCCCACAAAGATGAATACATCTGACTTAAATATTTCAATGAAAAAGGCTGTCAGTAAAATGCTTTGATACATTTGTCATTAACAGTTTATTTTTCCTCTGATGTTAGTTTCTGAAAAAATTTAACAATCGAAAGATTTGCTATTTTATTTAGTTTTATTACTTTGATGATAGCAGATTATGGTATTATAGCCATTTAAGGCAGTGTGGGCTCTTGTTTGAAGTGTTTTTTTGAAACTTGTTTTTCCAACATTTTATTAGTGCCTTTTCTGACTTTATACTATTCATTTATTTATTTTTTTTTTTATGGCGAGGTTACAATAAAAATGGAAAATAAGTTAGTTACAAAAACTGTGGCCATTTCAGAAAGCTGATGTAAATTTTTAAAGATAAACGTGTTCATACTTTGGTCATAGTTTATATACTGCATAATACAGATGTACACTATGGAAATTAAAATGACATGGATCTGTCGATTGCTCATTGCTGCTTTTATACATTTTATATAAAATCATGAAAGTATCCATTCTACTTGTGTGTTCTTTTCAAATACTAAGGAAATAGGATATGCCTATGTTTTATGGTAATTTATTTGGTGTGCTGCAGATAAATTTCACTGCTTGTTTCTTGTTGCCGCTATGAAGTCAAAAGTATTTAACACTGACTGCTTTATCTGAAATTGTGATACATTCTCAATTCAACCGATAAAAGTCATAATTTCGTTATCTTTCTTGTGTGAGAAACCCACATATCTTCAGATTTAAGAATCTATGAGTCTGACATGTCTTTTTTTAGTCTTAAAATAGTGTGACTAAAAGGTGACATATAGTGTGAATAATTTATCCCTTTTGTTTCTCCTGTACTTAATACAGGAAAGGAAGACATAGATGACCAAGAAGAACAGGAAACCACAGTAGATCGACAACAGGGACACCTGCAGGACAAAAAAGATGGATGCAAACAAAGTATGGCAGTGGCGCATTATGCATGTTAAGAAGTATTCAAGATGTCCTCAACCATTCTATCGTAGCAATAGAATAGGATTGGATTTTAACGTAGCATCCAGCACACAGAAAAAAATACACTTACCATTAGTGACAAACGCTGTCATGCTTGAGGTCTGTGACTTTGCTAAAACAGTAAACAAGGGTAAAAGGCATTTTCTGACAAACATTCTAGAGAACAATTTTGATCTTGGTTTGGAAAATGAGCAACAGCGAATTGATTTTACGACTCAAATTCATTACAAAGTTAAAGAGCTGATCAGGAAACCTCCTGAGGATAGAAGTGAAGTTTTCACTCTGTTTGACACATCTAAGCCAGAATGCAACTGCAACAATGGACTGACCAAAGCATCTACAGAGCGCAAGACTGAAAGGTTCCCAATGGAGATGGATGACACTGTCAATAAACAAGAAGACGAATTCAAGTGTTTGCAAGAAACATCCAAAGAAAGCATAAAGGCAGAAAGTCTCTCAGAAGAGGTGGACTATACTGATGATAGTGAACAAGAAGATGACTTCATCTTTTCACAAGAACGACAGTCAGCAGAAGATCTGAAGGATGATTTTCTTATCTCTGCGTTCCCCTATTGCAAAGAAATTGGTCTGAACTTTGATGTGGGGTCAAAACAAAGACTAGATCCAGATTTGTTAACAAAGGGCGTGATGTTAGAATTGGAACATGTCACCAGAATACTGACTGCATCCTTCAGCCCTATTGTTCTTGGTGTGTTGGAGCACAATTTGGATGTTGATCTCAAAAGTCAACCAAGAAGAAATCGAATTTGGTTCAAGATATCACAACTGTTGAGAAGAAGTAATCGACTTGCTGCTCCTGGAAGGAAAATAAGCCCGGAGTTTAAAAATGAGCCATCTTCCCTCCAGACAAATCCATTCAAAAGTACCGACGGTTTAACATCTTCCAATATGGAAGCCCTGCAGTATCACTTAAAGGAGGTGACAAAAACAAGGCGGTCTGAATTAAAAAGTAAACAAAAACAGAGGGCTCTTTTAAGAACAAGTGAAAGTGAAAACAAAAGGCACAAAATAGGGCACTTTGAAGACATAGAGACAGACTCACTTTGTCATCACACTAATTTGTGTACCAGTGGAAAAGCACAGGGAGATAATTGTCACACATTCCCAATGGGAGAGTCTAATGGAGACTCAGATGAAGTCACAAATCCAATAAACATTGGCAGTCAGAATCACTTACAAATCCCAAAAAGGTTTTCTTTGTGCTCTGATATTGCTAGGAAATCAGAGTCAAGTTATTTGGGTTTTTGTGCACCTTTACCTTCCCCAACTGACATGTCATCCAATGTGCCAATGATAACATCAAGTGTGAACCCACCATTTGCAAGTCAGCCTGGTGAAGGAGGGCTTTGTGAAGGTGAAGAGCAAACACAGACTCCAAGTAATACACCAGACAAATGTGACTTCGGAGAGAATACTGAAACAGAGATCATGTGGAAGTTGCGTGCTAACCGTGTAGAACAAATCCTCTCCTCACCAAACAAAGAATTTTATTCATTCTTCAGGTCCAAGAAAGCTGGTCTTGAATACAATGTTGGATTTGGCCCAAAGCAATACATCCGTTTTGAGTCTGTATCTAGTTTTTTACTGATTGACATTGCTAAATTTGCCTTAGCAATGAATTCATCCCAGCAGGATTTTATCATGGAGATTCTTGAGTACAACTTTGACTTTGGCCTGCTGGGTCAACAACAGAGGAATCTTTTCACATGTGAAATTATGAAGAGAGTCAGAAAGCTGCAACATTGTGAAGATGCAGTGAAATTCTCGAAAGAAGTTTTTCAACTTCCTGATCCCATGTCGTTCATAAATATGGCAAATCAGAGCTTGGGCAGTGTCAATCCTGAGCTCAGCAGTACATCAAGAAATGAATGTGATGTTGCTCCTGTGTGTCCTTCTCATTCACATCCTGAAACCAAAGACCATAATTTACAGAAGATTGTGGATCTTTATCCCTTCTGCAAGGAAATGGATCTGAAACTACATATAAACAATTGTCAACCAAACAAAAAGCTGAATATCAACAAACTGACCAATGGTGCAATGACTGAAGTGATATACTTTGCAGAGAAGTTGTGCGGAACATTTGAGCAAACATGCCTTGACATTGTCAGACACAACTTTGATTGTGATTTGCATATTAAAGATTCTGACCTTGCAAGAAACATTGTTGCACTAATCCCTGCTGTTCTGGAGCAAAATAATTTGTCATGTAAGTTATATCATGACAGAAAAATAAAGCACACAGGAAAAGATCCCTCCACAATGGTTAAACTGCGATACCAGGACAGCCCAAATTTAGAGTCATGTATTGATGCTCCGTTAGAGGTTGCAATCACAGACCAAAACGAAGACAGTTCCGCTGACTTAAAACAGCAAGATGAGCGCAGTTTAGCGCTTTGGAAATTGCGGGTCAATCATATTCAGCAAATCCTCTCGATACCTCATGAAGAACACTGCCCATTTTATTCTTACTCCAGATGCAAGAAATTGGGCATTGATTTTAATGTAGGGTCTGGAGTTAAACAAAACCTTCATCCCAAATTACTGACAAATGGCATCATGGTTGAATTGAACACTTTTTCCACCGCATTGCTATCATCACAAAGGTATTTCATCACAGAGATACTGGAGTATAATTTTAATCTTAATTTCAACAGTGAGCTGCATCGCAGTTCTTTTGCAACAAAAACTTGGGAGTTCGTTACCAGTAAAATAAATTATAAAAGATACAGTGTAACTCGACCGAAAAAGGTTTTCAAACTCCCTGACTTAGGGCACATACAAGAATCTACCAGATATTGTGCCAGATGCTATCAAGTCAGAAATCACAAGCTTTGTCAGGATGAATCTGACAGTGACATGCATCATCCTCAACCACCTACCATCACTGGCATGACTGGAACAGTCTCTGCTGATGCAACCTGCACAGCACAAAAGCTTGCAAATTACCTGTCCTCTACCCATTCATCAACAGAGGAAACAATAATGGATAGTTACCCTTGCTGCAAGAAAATAGGTTTAAATCTGTGTGTGGACAAAGACCAGCCAAAAGATAAAATTGGCTTGCATTTGTTGACATATGAGATTATGGATGAAGTAGTTAGTTTTGCCAAAAAATTGTGTGGGACAAGATTTAAAATCATTAATGATGTCCTTGATCACAACTTCAAAATTTGCATGCGGAGGCGAAATGTAGATCCTGCCATGGTGTTTCTTCAAGTAGCGAAAAAAAATGCTGTCAATCTGGCCTGGTTAAATGAAGTCTATTCAATACAACCAGTTCCTCACAAACAACTTAGATATGCAACAGATGTGCCACAGGCAACATCTCTTCGAAGGAGTAAATTGAAAGAAGCTTTCACAAAAAGAAAGCTGGCACTACAAACAAAGAAAAGAGCCACAGAGCAAAAGGAAATGGGAATAGAGAGCAACTACACATGTCCTTTAGAGTCTGACCTAGACTCCAGTGACATCTCAGACTCAGAAGGTGAAGACCAAAAACCAACTCCAAGAAATGTACCAAATAAGTGTGACATGGGGCAAGATCAAGTGGGAACAGAAAACAACTTGTGGAAGTTGCGTGCTAATCGTGTAAAACAAATCCTCTCCTCACCAAACAAAGAGTTTGGTCCTTTTTGGTGGTCCAAGAAATTTGGCCTTGAATTTAATGTTGGATTTGGTCCGAAGAAAAACATCAGCGTTGACTCTTTGCGTAGCTTTGTTCTGATCGAAATTGCTAAATTTGCCTTAGCAATGAATTCATCCCAGCAGGATTTCATTATGGAGATTCTTGAGTACAACTTTGACTTTGGCATGCAGAGTCAGCACCAGAGGAATCTTATCACGTGTGAAATTATGGATAGGGTACAAAAGCTGAAAGATTGTGAAGACGCAGTCAAATTCTCAAAACAGGTTTTTCAACTTTCTGATCTAATGCCATCAATAAATATGACAAATCAGAGCTTGGGCAGTGTCCATCTTGAAATTGGCAGTGCACCGAGAATGGCGAAGGGTGATGTTGGTCCAGTGTGTTGTTCTGATTCACATGCTGAAACCAAAGAACATATGTTAAAGACGACTGTGGATCTCTATCCCTTCTGCAAGGAAATAGGTCTGAAGCTACAAGTTAACGAACGTCACCAAAACAAAACACTGGACATCAACACACTGACCAACGGAGCAATGACTGAAGTGATAAACTTTGCAGAAAAGTTGTGTGGAACATTTGAGCAGATTTGTCTTGACATCCTCAGACACAATTTAGATCTTGATTTGCAAAGTGATGATCCAGACCTTGCCAGTAGTATTGTTGCACAAATTCCTGCTGTTACTGGGCAAAGGCATCTGTCACTTTGGGTAAAAACACACCAAAAAATAAAGGGCACAGGAAAAGCAAAACCGAAAGAGGATTGCCAGAATCACCAAGCTTTAAATACATGCAGCGTTCAGTCTTCCCAGGCTGCAGTCATGGATGAACACCAAAACAAGCTCAACTTATTTCTGTGGAAACTACGGGCCAATCTCATTCAGCAAATTCTTTCAATACCTCATGAAGAATGTTGCCAACTTTATTGTTACTCCAGGTGCAAAAAATTGGGCATTGATTTTAATGTAGCATCTGGTGTAAAGCAAAATCTGGATCCAAAATTACTGACAAATGGCATCATGGTTGAATTAAACACTTTTGCCACAGAACTGCTGTCAGCCCAGAAATATTTTATTGCGGATATACTGGAGTATAATTTCCATCTTGGTCTTAGGAATGAGCTGTATCACACTGCCTTTGCACAGCAAATTTTTGACAAAGTCAGAATGCTTGAGCATATAAGGAACAGGGCTCTTCAAATGAATATGCAGTTTGAACTCCCTGACATCCAAGAACCTACTCATGACAGACTTACATATTGCCCAAAATGCTACCAAGACAGAAATGAAAAGGTTCGTCAGGATGAATCTGACTCTGGGCAAATGCATCGTGCTGGGCCACATACTGTGACTGACACAGTTACTAGTGATGCAACCTGTGCAGAACAAAAGCCTCCCATTGCTTTCTCAGCAATAGAGAAGACAATAATGGACAGCTACCCACGCTGCAAAGAAATTGGTTTGAACCTGTGTGTGAACAAAGACCAACCAAAAGATAAACTTGACTTGCATTTATTGACATATGGGATTATGGTTGAAGTGGCTGATTTTGCCAAAAAGTTGTGTCCATCAAAAAACATGACAATTTGTGCATTCATTGAACACAACTTCAACATTTGCCTGCAAAACCTAGATGTAGCTGTTTCACAGCTGTTGTGTAGAGAAGTAGCATGTAAGGATGACGGACCTGCCTGGTTCAATGAAGTTTTTGATACTCAGCCATTTTCTCACAGACAGCCTGACCATGCAAGTAAATCGAATGAGGCTGCTGCCATGCTGATAAGTGAAAGGAAGGAAACAATCAAAAAAAGGCAACTGGCACTTAAAACTAAAAAGGAACAAGCCACACTACCAAGTCATAGAACAAGTGGAGTAAGCTCAAAGACAAAAAAACAAAATAAAGGGAATCTTTTTCCGATTTGCGCGGAGATAGGTTTAGATCTGGACTTGACATCAAAATCAGGTGAGAAAGAGAAACTGGACTTGAGCCTTTTGACGAGAGCTGTCGTCTTGGAGATATATAAATTTGCTTCAAAGAAAATGGGACACTATTTGCCACACACTGTGTTTGACATCCTTGACTATAACTTTGATCTTAGCTCGCAACATCATAGGCACTGGGAATTTTCTATAGCCACTTCATCTAAAGTCCAAATCATGGTGAAGCAACATCAAAAAAATCGAAACAGACCACACGAGGTCTTCAAGTTGCCATTTGTATTACCTCCCAAGAGACAAAATAAGAACTCTAACAAGCGTTCTAAGGAAAAACAAGGCAAGAAAACGAACAAAGGCAGTCTTGCACAGAAGAGTCAACATTCAGATGTCAATCCCGTCCAGTCTCCTAATGATGACAAAACTGAAAAGGGAGCTGAGGTCCATGAAGAGGACACAAAGCTCCCAACAGATCCTGGGTCAATTATGTCGGTGAGAGGAGGTCTAGTGAATGCAGGCTGTGACAAGCCTCTCCAGGAAAACATACAAATTAAAGAGGAGGAGTACGATCCACATTATAGCGATATGAAGCCGGAACCAGACACAGAGGAAAAATATCGTCCGCATGATGATGTTATCAAAACAGAGTCAACCACTGAAGATGTCAAGCATGTAGTCACAGGTCAACCTACAGAACCCCTTGCTTCTACGCCAGTGTTGTTGTTTCCAAACCCTGTTGGGCTGCAAACAGGATTGCAAAGTCAGAATGTCCTATATCACATCCTGACTGAACCAGGATCTGCTGTATATCCAAGCACTGCAAGTAACATAACTGGATTGAACACAGGGGGTGTTAAGTATTTGATCCCAGTTCAAGCGGTGACATACCCAACGATAACTACAGTTCAGCTGGTCGAAAAAGAGCAAGAACATGTGCCCGCTGACTCGCACCAGAGTGGAGCTCACTGTTAAAAGTCTTTTCAAGAAATGGAGGCCCACAAACATGGATAGATCTGACAAAAATCTTTCCGTGCAAAGGGCTGTCAATATTTTGCTTTAAGGTTTTGTTCTAAAAAGGGCACAGTGGAATTTCTCAAGCTGTTTTTTTATATTTCTTTTTCTTTGTTAGCTCTTGTATGTTTCAAGTTTGTAAGAATTTGTATGAAAAATCTAAAAAGGTTTATGAGCCACACTTGGAAATTTTTTGAGCTTTCGTTTAGTTTTTTTTTTCTTTTTTTTTGAATAGCAAATAATTGTACAATAGTCATTTAAGACAGTCTCACTTGTCTTTAAGCTTGTTCTCCTTCATTTGTTTGTTTTACTTGTTTTTCCACTAATGTGTATATGTATGTTACAAAAACTATACCTGTTTCCTGGAAGTTGAGATGTAAACTTGTAAATAAGAGTGTTTTTGTACTTTGTCATAGTCTGTATACACTGCATTACAAAGATATACACAACAAAAAGGAAATGACCTAGTTTTGGGTGGAATTGTTTGTTGGTCATTACCAGTTTAGTACATTTTATATAAAACTTTTAAAGAACCATGTCCCCTTCTGTGTGTTCTTTTCAAGTACAATGTAATTTTACCAAATATAACAGGCTTGTGGCTGACGATTATTTGCTTAGTGTGGTGCAAATAAAACACAGACATCTTATCTTAAATAGGCATATACTAGTAGTTCAACAAATTTAACTATCAGGATCAGCTAAGGTTATGACACTTGACTTGTGTAATACTCAAAGTGGGCTCTTGGTGGTGCTCCTCACCAGCAGCTCTCCTTATGTTGCTGCAAAGGCCTCCCAGATTTTTCAAGACTCAAAAGCCAGGAATTTACAGTTAACCGGCTGCATTATTGTAGCACATAACACAAGTCTTGAATAATAATTTGGTTTGCAAGTAACATTTTACAACATTTACATTTCCCCTAAGCATTTTAGTTACTACAAAACAGGAAAAGTGATAGGAAGGGAGGAGGGGACGGACAGATGGACAAATGAAAGGAAACTGGATTTGTTCTTTAAAACCTTTAAGTTGTAAAGACGACTTAATTTTTGTAGATCCTGTGTAAACTATGTGCCATTTTTAAAGGTGGTGTACATGTTATGAAGAAATATGCCTTGTAATTCGAAGAATTCTGATAAAACTGCTTTTTTTTAAAACAGCATTTACTTGTACTTTAACTATCAATACATAAGCACATTTAACCCTTAGAGCCTGCTTGAATATTACACACACTCATATGTGCACACAAAATGCGCTTTTCAAAATCAGGCTATAAAAAATATAGACTTAAATGATTTTCTGCTTTCTTAGAGTTCATCTTTTTAACCAATATCAGTCATAATCATAAATATCAAATATTCATTAATTTTCAGAATGTTAACCTCACAATGCCAGGTTTTTACAATGATGCCACTGAGTTTTTAGATTTTTTAGAAGAAAACACAAAAAATGATTATTGTCAATATACTACATTCAAAGTTGATTTCTTTCTCTGTCTTTCTTTTATTTTTTGTATTTTATTATCACAGCCCCAAATATGTCAATGGTTTGCAGCAATATTGATTGTGAAAGTGCAAGTGGAAATGACATGTATTTTCTTCTTATGCCAAATATGGAAAAATGACATCATTAGGTGGAAAATAGTAAAAATCACAAATTCCAAGACAAAAGCACAGAATGACACCCATGAATTATACAATGCATCTTTTTATGCTTTGATGGGGTTTCAACTGAGTTTTTTTCTCTTTGTTTTTTTGCACTTCACAGTATGAGTGTAACTAATTTTTTTACACGTTGTATTTAAGACTTATTGTGGGAGATTAGCTGGAAATTCCACAATAAAACAAACATATACTTGCCAAACTATATGCCATACGCATGAACACACCCAAATGATAAAAAAAAGAAGAAAAGAAAAGAAAAGCGCGCAAATGCTCCAAACATCCCCTGAGGGTAAATATAATTTAATTAATTTTGATACTTAAGTACAGTAAATGTTAACCTATTTAAAGACTTCTACTCAGGCAATATTCTAATCGGTGACTTTGACTTTGCTAAGTAATTATCTGTTAATTTACCTGTGCTTTTACTCAAACCACCACTGAAAACAACCTATTTAACCTCGTGGTTTAATTTAAATATTGCCATATAATAAGCAGTAAGGCGTTTTATTGTGAAAGTCACTCACGGAAGCCTGGTGTGTGATTCCGTGTGATTGACTCTCTGGAGACGCCCATTTCCAGTGCACACACCCTCCCCGGCTGTTTGATCGGTTCCTCCCTCCTCAGCGGCTAAATTTGCCAGCTGGATGTCGGAGCAACACCGCTGCTGCTGCACCGCAACAGGTAAATCATTTTATTATTCACCAGGACGGAATTAAATGTAACACACACCGGACATTGTCGCTGTTGACCTTGTTTTGTTGTTATCACCTTTTCTTGGAAGGTAAATGGGATGTTCTGCTTTATTAAATACTGGTTTTTAAAGGCGAGGCTGTGTAGCGTTTTGACAATGTGGTTTCTTTATGCTGCAGTAGGTGTGATGCGTGTTTCTGTTCACCCCTTAAAAATGTGTGAATTCTTGACACCTGTCACTAAATCCGAGTGACAGCCTTTTGTCCGCGTTTTGAATGAAGAAAAAACCCATATGGTTGAGATATACATCCGTCAAACGTTGTATTTCATGTGAGTAATATGCTTGAATGCGTTTCAACAGATAGCCTAAATTAAGTTTTAAAATAAAATATATTTATAATGACCAAAATTAAGGCCATTTGCTGTCTCTGTTTTGGCAAGATTGTTAGTGACAGCATCAAATGAATGTATGTCTATATGTCTGTCAGTCATGGACATTGGCTGTAAGTAGTAGCCTGAATGGGGTATAAAGAAATTATAGTATCTTTTATATACATGTATATAATTTATGCTTTCTTAACAGTCACCTTTTCTGAAAACCTTTTTTTTTCTTTTCCCCAGTGAGGGATTGATGAAGCCTTGCCTTATCTTATCTTATCTTATCTTATCTTATCTTATCTTATCTTATCTTATCTTATCTTATCTTATCTGATCTTATCTGATCTTATGAATTTTAGCATACCCTAGAAAAAAGGAAATTTTCAAATATAATCTCTTCTTCGTCCAGCCTATTTGTCCAAATGTAACCGAGCTTAGTGTAACATTATTATGAGATTTTGACCATTTTCTCATTCTCCTTAAATTTAGCTCTGGAGAAAAAGCCTTCCTCTGGTCTCACTCCAATCCTAATTTAAGATCTTAAAATGCTCTTTTTTTCTCTTTCGCTGCAGTGATAATATTTATCTAAAATAATCAACCCCAGAGGTGACAGTGGAATCCAAAAGAAAACTTTAAAAAAATCTCATCTTTGTGTTTTTTTTATGTGTTCTCAGAGTTGAGAACTTCTGAGAGGCCCATGAGCACAGCAAAAGAACTCCTGCTGATTTATTTTTTTGCAGTGTATTCTCTCTATAAAAGCACACTCAGCAAACAGTGCACACTTGGCAGGTGTGTTGTTGGGGACCCAAGAATGCGCAGTAACACCAGACATTCGATATTTAAAAAAAAAAATTGAATAAATCAGACAGGGGGAACCAGCAAAAAGGCTCTATGAATCTACTCAGAGGAGGGGTGAGAGGTGTATTTTTTTTTAAATACACTTCTATTAATTTTGTCTCTCCTTTGAAAAAAAACACAAACAAACAACAGATGTTTGTGTCATTTTCTTGTTTTTCTGCAGTTTGGCGGGCACCTTATGCCAGGTTGCTCATTACCTTCTTTTCCAAGTTATTTTTGTAAAGAAACCTTTTTTTTCAGGTTTTAGAGTTTTTAATGCATCTGAATGGAACACCAAAAAAATGGATGTTTAAGGGTGTAACATGTCAGTGTCCCGAAAATCCAGCTTGACTAATAATTTGGCTATCTTTGTCTTGAGATACACACATTTCTGGACACACACACAGGCGCTCCCAATGGAAAGATGTTATCTCGTATTTAGATGGGGGTGATTGGGTTAAGTTTTGCAGTTTATCCATTCACTGCAGTATGGACTAATTATAGAGATTGCTCAGTGTGTGTGCGCCTGTGCATTTGTTTGTGTGTGTTCTGCTGCTCTCAGTGAAAACCGGCTTTCTTTGCTGAAGTGGCAAAGTCCATTTAAACTGCAATGACATCTGGCCTCATCCCAGCAGTGGCTGTTGCATGTCCACCTGCCAAGACACAAAGCATTGCATAACACTCACATAAACTGCACTCAAATTTACAGTCATTGTTGTGAAAGGGGGAGCTTAAGGGGGATCCAATTTCATATGGCAGTCACAGTAGCGTGAATGTTTTATTGACAATTTGGCATTAAACCTGAGTGCCAAAGGTAAGAAGCTGAGGAAGGACGCGCTGCTGTGTTTGAAGTTTCGGTAGTTTAAAGGAGGCAAAAGAAGCTTTGGTGAATTATTGCTTGAGCTGACCCACAAATGTATCAAAGGGATAAATATAACAGGGATTCTTCTGGTGGAAGCATTTTTCACCTGCAGCACAGCAGAGGAAGGTGTGTGTGTGTGTGTGGACGTCTTTGTGTATTTCTGTGTGCTTGTGAATTAAGCAGAAAATGCACACACACACACACACACACACACACACACACACACACATGCACACAGGCTTCTTTCTTCCCCAGGCTCAGCAACGCTTCCTGGGCTGTGTCTGCTCGAACAGGGTCCCCCTCTGTTCAAGGAGTATGTGTCAGACACACTCGCGCACACAGTCCGGCGCATTGATACGCACATCCGAGCGGGCCGGTGCGGCGCACGCAGGTGTCAATCAGCATGCAGGGCAGAGTCAAAGGATCTTTGATTCGTTTTCCCCCTCAGTGCAGCAGGTCAGCAACCAAATCAAAAACTTTTAAAGTGCTACACGGAGCATTTTTAAACATCAATATACCATCAAGGCTGGAGGAGAGGGATGTCTGTGCTGTTCGGTTTTGGCACTGTAGCACAGATCCACATTAGAAGTGAATTGCCTAATTGTGATCCCCATTAGCACCGTAGACAGTGAAACCGTGAGTGTGAAAGTTTTGACCTTGGAATAGGGTGTTGACAAAATAATCTGAACCCAGTGTTTGTTTTGTAATTTAACACAAAGATAGCTCAATTGCCATCACTTGCATGACCAGATTAACCTGTTATAGACCTCTAGGCAACAATTTGGTTTGGACCCCTGTTGACTGCCCCCCTACCTCTAATGCATTGTGTGCCTTGTGCACACAGCAGGTTACTCACGGTGCTCCTGTTACTGCCTGGCTGCATCCTTTCTAAATTAGCTAGATCCTCTAACTAGAGTTTGACACTGGGCGTCATTACAAGCTGATCTGCCAGGTGAGCTAACTAACTGGTTGACATGCAGTGAACCTGGGACTGATCTCATTCTGAAGTTGTCAAACACCGCTGCTTTGGCACAAGATCCTGACACTAAAAGCCTCTTTGTATGTTGGGATGCTGATGCCAAATTGTTCTTAATGAATTGAATGCAATATTTAAAATAAAATAATTTTATAATTATTTAAAAGTATTCTTTCAAGTTATATCCAGTATGGGTTTTTTGTTGTTTTTTAAGCTTTTTTGGGGGGCTTTTTGCTTTTATTTGATAGTACAGGGGCGAGAGAGGGGATGACATGTAGCACAGGGCAGAGGCCAAAATTGAACCTGTGGCTGCTACAGCGAGGAAATAGCTTCTGTACATTGAGAAACACTCTACCAACTGAGTTTGGTAGAGCTTTGTAACGTCCGGTTGCAAGTTTTGTCACGGAGGACAGCAAAACCTTAAAATATTTCAACTATGAACAGCATTTCCAGTGCTGTTGCCAGTATTCTTGGTTGGCTTCGCCTGATTGTACCATCCTGCTTGTGTCCGCTAAAATGATATCCTATTTACTGTTTACTCACTCTCTGAATCGCCATGAATGCATAAACGTGGGATTACCGTCATGGGGTTGAAAGCTCCAGAAAATCGGACCTTGAGTCAAGACTATTTCGTTAAACATGTTCATAGGGCTTGTTGAGAAGTTGAACTGTTGTTGCCATTATTTAAAACAGCACTGTGAGCTGTTCTGTAAGATAAGTAGCTTCCAACAGTCTGTCGCTCTGCAACATTGGTCACATCTATACGGACTGGGCAGTGAGTGAATCAAACAAAAATGCATATCAGAAGTGCTCGAGTCCTTTAAGCACCCCATGGGTATTCAGGAATGACACGCAGTTGAGTGAAACATTTTGTTATGAGCCTCTGAAGGTGCTGTCGGTGGTGTTGATGTAGAGGCTGTCCTCCACGCCTCGTGTTGATTCAGATTCTGATAATCCAGGATGTGTCCTGTTTGAACAGGGGAGGTTCTCCATCGTAGCCAATAAGAGATACTATCTTGCATTTTAAACCACACACACCTCAGGGTGGAAAAGTGTCTGAGGGCGGATGAGAGTCTGCCAAATACCTTCATACAAAGTGTTTACATAAGGGAGTGTAAGGCGCACACAAACAATATTTACACAGCTCAGGGGGCTATTAGGAGAATTTTTCTATGTTATCTAGTTTTATGAATTAATTGTTCACCCAGTAATGAATATTCTGGAATTTTCTGCTCAGTCTCATGTTAGTTAAAACACTGTGAAGCTTAGATATTCTACAACACACCGTTTGTTGCTAAGACAGCTTAATTTTAGTCCTCTAGAAGTATGTCTTCACAGGATTGAATTATTGTGGGTGGACAAAGTTTGTCTATTGCAGGATCATTAAATTATTACCTGAATGCATCTTACCTGTATGTGCTATTTACCAGTCAAGATTGTTTGGGTGTGAGTTGCAGAGTGTTGGGTATATCAGCTGTAGAGATATCTGACTTCTGTCCAGTATAATGGAATTTGATGGCACTCTGCTTGTGGTGCTCAAAGTGCCAAAAAAATACATCTGAAAAACTCAACATCAGTGTCCGTTTCCAGAAATCACAACCCAGTTACTTAAGATAATCCACAGACCTTGTCTGAGCAGTTTTATGTAGGAACTATTTTCTTTCTTCTGACCTACTCCCATCAACAGTTTCACTGCGCAGAAGGAAGTGTGCATCTACTCGTGGACAAGAGGCTCTGGCTGATGACAGTCCACGAGATGTAAACATTAGTGGTGTGTTCCTCAGCTAGGCTGCAACGTAAGCTAGCTCAGTGGTGCTAGGTGAGCTAGAGTAGATGTATATTTAAAAAATGCACTGATCTGTAAATCCTTTTGGACGTAAATAATTTAATACAGTACAGAGACAAGATATTTAATGCTCAAATTGATTAACTTTATTTATTTATTTATTGTTTATAAATTTTATTCGTTTTGGAACTGAAGACACTAATGTATGAATAACCTCAGTTGCGCAACAGTCCAGAGTCTCCATTTTGGTATTTTGCATTTCATAATGTGTCACACATTTTCTGTGTACTAGAAATGCAGGTACTTAAAGTACTACTAGACTGGCCTGCAGGCAGTACCTGCACTATTTTATCACAAAGCCACGCTGTTGTAACACAACAGAATTTGCAGGGACATCCCTCAAAAGATCTGGATGGCAGCATATGTTGCTCCAAAACATGTGTATTCCTTTCAGTATTCAGGGTGCATTCACAGATGAGCAAGTTTCCCATTATGTCATGGGCACTAACAAACCCCATACCTTCACAGATGCTGGCTTTGAACTTTTCACTGGTTGCAATCTGAAAGATTTCCTCTTTCCTCTTAAGACCGGAGGACATGACGTCTGTACTGACCGCGATGCCATGATTTCAAAAAACAACTCAACATGTGGACTCGTCAGACCACAGCACACTTTTTCCAGTTTGATGTCGCTAAAATATGGCTTTCACTTTGAATAGTCCTCACTAAAATAACGTCTCAAATTACATGACCCAGTGATAATAACTTCAGCTTGGTTAGCTGAATTACTTGCTAGTTTAAAACTAAACAGTAATGCTAGCTAGTTTCCTGGTTACTGAGGAAGACTTTGGGAGGATACAGTATCTAAAATCTTAGTTCATGATGCAGTGACAAATGCAGGTGGCTACTCCATAAGTCTTACTTTAATTTGATTAATAAGATTTACTTTAAGTAACAGCTTGCTTTGTATTGTCTGTACATTTTTGCCTGTTGGTGGATTTATGGTTTTTGGACCTGAAATGCTGCTATTGTTCGTCTGTGTGTGTTGTTTGTTGGTCACGTTGTGTGCGGGCGTGCACACATGCACTCGCGCATATGTTTAAGTGTATGCAGAGGAATACACCACAGTGAGCGGTTCATTGCTCTTAAGTAATTGGCAGTGTTGGCGTGTGCACAGAGTGATTTATAGGCTACTACAACGGCAAAACTCTCCCCCTCCAGGAATTCACACGAGATGAGGGAAGCCAGCAGTGGAGCAACAGTGTAACAAGAGGAGAGGGAGAGGAAGGGATGAAAGAAATTGAGTGGGAGTCATATAAGAGGGTATGCATGTTCGAGTGAGGGATGAATAAGAAGCAGGGGAGCTGCAATGGAAAAGATAGAGTGGAGAGTGATGTGAGGTGAAAAAGTGTGAAGAAATGATTTGGTGAAAGCCGTGAGGAGATTGCTTCGACCCGACAGGAATCACAGCTAAGGATAAACCCTGCTTGTTAGCTATAGGCTTGTAGATAGATGGATGGAACAAGAGGAAATAAAGGGGTAGGTCTGAGTGGACGGACTAATAGAATCTGAAGAACCAGATTGAAAGAGTTGCTAGAGTAATGGAATAAGAAATTGCAGGGACGGGAAACTCGACTTAGGGTGAAAAAGAATGGAAAACCACCTTTATAAAGAAGTGTTCATTTTCAATTCAAAGATGCAGTGAGCACAAAAGATCAAGAATAAAGGGAAGTGTTTTGTTGGAGGAGTTGAACTGAGAAATGATTCAGCAACAACAGCAAAACAAAGAAGAGGATAAATAGTAAAGAAAATCAAGAGGACAGGAAACAATAGACAAGACTAGAAAGTCCACCAGCAGAGGATTTTATGTGTCTGACTTTGCCGTAGTGCCAAAAAAAAAGGCCCATACACACCTTTTTCAATTTAAGAGCATTACCTGCATGTCTACCTCCTGGGACTCTGCCAAAGAGGAATCTCATCAGGTGGGCCAGGCTCCCTGCCCACCGGCAACAGAGATGCAGACTGCACTCAATACATCCATACGTCTTTAGTTTGTGTGTGGTGTGTGCAGGCCGACTCATGTGGTCATACAGTGGATGTATGTTTTATTATTCAGCTTATTCAGAAATACCCTTAATGACAAGATCTTGTTTATTTCTAATCATATTAGGCCAAATATTTGACTATTCAACAAGACAATTATTCAAATTTATAATAAAATTTAAAAAAATGTATTCCTAAAAGAGCAAATACATACATTTATATCACTATAAGGGAAACATTTCTATTAAGAAAAGGTAAAATATTTATATTCCTAATTTTAAAAAAAGTTCTGTGCCTAATGATACATTCTTTTTTTCGAGTAAGACAAATATGAATAATTGTAATAAAATAAATATTTGTATCCTTTTATACATTCCTAAAAAGACACAAAAATATTTTTATTATTAATGTATAATATTTACTTTTCTCATTAAACAAATATTTCAATTCATCTCAAGAAAAATATTTGTATTTGAAATTGTTATTTTTTTTAATTAATTTGTAAATAAATTGTAATATTCCCAATAATTGCCAGAGCCTATAATTTAATGGTTATACATGACAGACATGTCAACATGGTTGAAATAAAGATACACTTAGATTTGCAAAAAGCCGCTGGCTTAAGCCGCCATCTGTGATCCCAAAGCAGACAATGATAAACGCGCTTTCTCTCAGACCACCATCATTTTCCCTCCTCCGTCTCCCTCAACTGTCTGTCCTCCTCACTTCTCCCTGGTGGCATTGTCTGCATCTCTGCTCTCCCTTCTTTTCTCCTCATCCTCCTCTCACTCTCTCTCTCTTGTCATTTTATCCCCCTCCTCTTTATTTCCCCTCCTCTGTCCCTCCCTCGCTCTGTCATCCCTCTCTGTGTTAGCCGTTCACTGTGCCTTCCTTGCATTGTTAACAGAAGGGATATTTTTTTTAGGGGCTCTTGCACGCATCTATATCGTTGCTATTCTCTTTCTTACTCACGCACGCATGCTGGCGTACCTCACTTATACCCGCTGCTCCGTGACACAATCACACTTCTCCCTCTCTCTTTCTCTGCAGATGTCTGAGAGCTAGCCAGCTGAGTGGAGGACTCCCCTCTCTGCCCGTGCTCTTCACCTGCAGCCATGAATGGTAAGAACACTTTGTTTTCATCTTGCTGGCGATGTGTTTTAGGCAAATGTGCACTTTGGGAAGAGCGGTCAGGGTGGAAATTGAAGGGAATAGTTCGGAAAGAGAGAGAGGGAGCTGACCAATAAGCAGTTGTGTCGTGCACCTTCTTTAAACTTTAATCTTTAATCTTTCCCTCTGGTCATCTCCCTGCAAGACTGAGAGATGGGTTTGTTCAGTCTCTGATGATGCTGTATGTCTGCTTGTCACTACTGTAAGCTACAAACTCGACCCTTAGATCATGTAAAAGGATATTGATCTGCTGCTGGAGTGAATGATCAGACTTTGATCCCACGACACGAGAAATTACAGTCAACTCTACGTCTTCTAAACCCTTTCAGCCAATGAGGCTTCAAGAATTTTTATGCAAATCATGAGCTATTCTGGTGTATTTTTTGCTGCCGCTGTTTCGGTTTAGCCTCGGATATGATGCATCTCCTTTGTCCTTGCTGTGGACAGAATTGCTTACTTGTGTGTGTATGTGTGTGTGTGTGTGTGTGTGTGTGTGTGTGTGTGTGTGTGTTAATCCTTTTGTTTCACAGCCTTTGATCATAGAACAGTAGTTGCAGCTCCTTAAGGGCCTCTATGGGAAATGCCTCAGAGAAAAAGTGTGTATTTGTGTGTGTGTCATATGCATCTTGTCCACATGACTAATTCTGCAGTTTAACAAAGTGCCAAACCCCCCTCAAGTACTCTCTTTAGTTCAATGCCATCCTGTAGATAAAACACTGAGTGAGAGCAACACAGAAACATAAGGATGTAGTCCAGTGAAACTCAACTTATGGCCCGCAAGCCAAATCTTGCCCCCAATTGGGTGCCGGATGCCCCCCCAACCATTTTATACTTCAGCAAATAAAGTGAGTATACATTATGTTCCAGAGTGCAAAAAAACAGCATCAAAATAGAGCTGGTTTATCAGAAATAATGTGCCAGTCGAGGATTTACTGCACCTCTGACAGAGATCCGAATTAAGCCCCGAATGCCCTAAAATACTAGAAATGTCCTGAAAACCTTTTTAAAATCTTTTTAAAAAGGTCCTAAAATCCTAAAAATGTCCTGAAAATCCTGGAAATGTTCAAAAATTTTAGAAATATTCTAATATCCTTGAAACATCTTAACATCCTAAAAAATGTCCTGAAAACAAATGTTATAAAATCCTATAAATGTCCTAAAATGAAACACATTTCCTACAATCCTAGAAAGTCTCAGAAACTGCATGAAATGTCTAGAAATGCCCCCAAAAACTCCTTGAAATGTCCTAAAATCCTAGAAATGTCATAAAATCTGAGAAATGTCCTACAGTCCTATAAACATCCTAAAAGCCTGGAAATGTCCTAAATCTTAGAAAAGTTCCAAAATCCTAGAAATGTCTTAAAATCCTAAAAAAAATCCTAAAATCCTATAAGCATCCTAAAATCTAAGAAATGTCCTAAAATCCTATAAACTTCCTAAAGTCCTAGAAACATGTATGGAGCTGCTGCGACTGGCCCCTGGTCTCCTGTTGTTTTGAAAAAGTGGCCCCCAAGCAAAGCAAGCTGAGTATCCCTGATGTACCGTAGACTGTGGGGGAGGCTGAGCTGTGTGCATCGTTGCCCCCTCATGAACATGGCGAATCAGAAATGAGGCAGTTGTAACGCCTGTTACCAAAACAGGTGGACGATGAGCAACAGTGTGTGTATTGAAATGCTGCAGCGTGCAGAGACTGTTGATCCATCTGAAACATCAGCTTGTCCTCCCCAGGTGAAGCGTTTGATATGTAAATAGTTATGAAAGCACTGATGTGGTTTCCCCCAGAGGGCCGGCGCTGGGTGTCTGGAGGTTTGACTCCAGCGTCTCCTCAGCCCTTAGACAACAGCACACAGGCTGACAAAGGGAAGTAAAACCACACTAGGCAGAGGCTCTTTGTGTTGCAGCTGCCGAGGAGGTGAACTGTGGTACAGTCGGTTTTACATTCTGCACAGGCGTCGTTGCTGTGGAAGCCATGAGAGTACACTGCAGTTTTTTTCTGTACATGGACTGTGTGTTACATTGTCTCAATATTGGCTGAAGGGCTCTGGTGTATTGGCTCAGTTTGTCTTCTAGGTTGCTGTGCAGGAAGCTGCTCCTCTTAGTATTACAGTCCAGGTCGCAGCGTTGACAGATGTGTCAGGATGGATTTACAGTGACGGCCTGGAAGAGTCAAAAAGTTGATAGAAACCCAGGGGAAAAAATAAGAGACGAGATAAGAATGCAGGTTTACAAGTAACAGCAGAAGCTACATGTAACACTTCAAAAACAGACTTCCTGTTGACGGACGTTGTTTGTATGATTCTGTCTAAATCGATCTAAAATAAGAACCATAATAGTTGGAACATTTGTTCTTTTTACAGCATGTCCTGACTTACCTTTTTTCCATACTGTGCAAACATGGTATTTTACCGCAATTATGCCAGAATTTCCTTGTCTGCCTGCGGGAGATTGTTATTTGCATAATCTTGTGTATATATATATTGATTTAAAACAACAAAAAAACATCAGAGCTAGGGCATTCCTTCTTTTTGCAGGAGAAAGCTAAGGCATCTGTTTTCCCTGTCATCACATCCTGACCTTACGTTACCTTACCTTATGTGCAGTGCAAATTAGGCTTCATATCTTTATACATTCCTGAAGTTTCTTTAGAGTATACAGTATATAATGGTATAAATATTGGCACCTACCCTCTGAGACGGCCAGTGTGCTACTTGCTTAAAGCTTTTCAAGACTGATAAACACACTATAGAAACCAAAAAAATTTTTTAGAATAGTAATATTCTCACACCTATTTTCCTTATCAAACAGAGAAATACAACTGTGAACCTTTTGAAATATAGTTTCTCTCAATCGTGGAAGACTGTCAAGACTTAATTGCCCTATTAACTCATCATAAAACACACTTCATTCAAACTTGACAGAAAAAAAATAAAACTTACCCAAACCATTTTGGTTCTATGTCTGCTGGCCACCGGCTGTTTACAGTCCTGTAACTTCTTCCTCCACCACTAGGTGTGCTGGTGTGTTTCATCTTAGTTGTCCAGAGTTGGCCAGAAAGAATGAATGTTTTTCCCAAAATGTCAAAAGGTTCCCACTAACAACAACATCAGTCCTTTGTTCATGTCAGTAAAACATAATTTAAAGAAAAAACATATTTTAAAATCTATTGCCTGAAAGACTCATTATAATAAGCTTTTATATGCTACATATTTAGCATTTTGCAGCATTTTTTTCTGCTCTCTCATTGATTGGCCATAAGTGTGAAGCCACAGATGACCCCTGTGGATTGTGCTGTTGTTGTGTGAGAAGCTTTGCGGCGCCCCAATTCTTCACAGAGCGTTCAGCCCTCGCCGACATACACACGCTAAACTGACAGGCCTGCTGATGTGTCCATGCTAGCAACATGTCCCAGTGGCTCTGTGCTAAATATCAGCTCTCTTTTTCTCACTTACAATAGCTTCTCTAAATGAGGTCTGTCAAAGCCAACGAGACAATGTGGAGAGTACTCACATCTCGGTGTGAGATTAATTACTTTCTCCTGCAATTTTGCTGACAATGCCAAAACTAGGACGGGCGCTGGGAGCAGCTAGCATTGGCTCTGTCAGGGAAAAAGCATATACCTGAACAGGTGTTGCTGGGGAGGTTTGGAAAAGAGTGAGTGTGTTCAGATATTGAAACCAGATAAAGGCAATCAGCCATAGTGTTTGCTAACAAACAGAGATTTATCAGTGAGGCAAACAGCCGGCAGTTTTTCATTAAAAAATCTGAATCTTTCTCGCTTTAACTCTATAGTTACTCACATTTCATCTGCTTGCCATGTTGTAACTTTGTGTCATTCCTCAGAGATGCATGTGCAGTTTATGTGTGTGTGCTGCGGTCAACAAGAGCCAGTGGGGTGTTTGGGTTAGCGTCGGGGAGGAAGTTCCATCATGGGCAGGGTGGTATTTCCTGAAGCTGGTGAATAAATTACACCCTAGATACCATGTCTATGAAGACGTACACCCATAATAGCACAAAGAATTTTGCCCAATAAAAATATTGCAGCTACTAGACTTTCTGTCCCTAGCTCTGTGACTCTGTTCCTACTCTCTGAATCTGTTGCATCTAGTAGAGATACTCTCCCCCGATAATGGTGTTGTTCATGTCGAGATGAAAAGTTTAAAGACAGCTTCCTGTGGAAAATATTCTCTGCTGTTCACATCTTAGGAGAGGAATCAGAATCACAGTGGCTTAATTATTATCCCAAGTTTATTATTACACACTGTACTTATCAAGAGGGAATATGGCATCATGGTGAATGAGAGAAAGTGTTATTGTTAATTATTTGCAGAATTATATAATAACAAAACAACGTACCAAGGCCAAATAACATCTAGAGATTTAGTCTTTGTCAACAGTTGTTGTTTTTTTTATATATATATTTTTGACCTAGATTTTTAGATTTTCCACAGTTTTTCATCTTTTATTTACCTTAATTCCTTTTCTGTAAATTTATAATACAAAGATAAAACGACATAAAATTATCTGTGGAAACACACCTCATTTTGATTTCACCTTTGTGTAGGCTTCACACACGTTTATTTACATACATTGCTTTGAATTCTTATGTCTATCTTAAATGTCTTGTGTGTAGGATTTAGACGGATGTATCAGCAATGGAATATAATATTTATAGTTATATTTTGGTTGTTTTAAAGTGCTTTATAAATAAAGTTGGATTTTGGAGTTGGATATTTTAATGAATGTATAATATCCTGAAATTCAGAATCCTGTTTTTTCATCACCTTAAAATTAGCTATTTTAGTTTGAGGGGAGCAGGTCTTTGTCTACTGAGCGTGCCATGTAGAACGAACAAATTAAATACCAGCTATAGAAAGGGACTTTCTCATTTTTTTGTCACCTTAAGGTCAATTTAGATTCTTTACAGCTTGTAAGGGGAGGGGTTAGCAAGATGTTTGTGATCTACAACCTCACCGCTTGATGCCATGAAATCCTAATATCTAAATATGTCATCCCCAAATGATCATTTGTATATCAATTACTCACTCCATGTTTCATTAAATTTGTGAAGGTGACATTTTTCTCGCTTGCCTCCATGGTGATTAAAGAAATGATGAAAACTGTTGATGAAGTCATACACGTTAATGTCTAAAAACAGCAAAACTAGATCAAAATATCTGTTAACAAACTGTCGCATAACTCATGCAATATAACCCAAATCTCATTTATTTAGCTGCATGCTCAGTACTTTGCAAACATGCATTTTTGCTAAAACCTTACTATTAAAAACATTTTTTGCATTAACTTTGCAGGTGCGCTATTTGCTTGAGACTGTTTATGCAGAAATGTTTGATATACTAAGGTTTTTTTCAAAAATGCATGTGTTTGGGAAGTACTGACTTGGATTATACTGCATGAGTTGTGAAAGAGTTTGAAAAAGCATGATTTGATATAGTTTTGCTGTTGTTCAATGTGGTCCCCTATGTAACAGTTCAGTTTGTGGTTGAATTCAGCTTCTTCTTCTTCTTTTTTTTTTTTTTATTTCTGGGGGCCTTTTGCTTTTATTTTAAGGACAGATATAGCGTGAAAGGGGGAGAGAGTGAGGATGACATGCAGGAAAGGGCAGGGGTTAAAATCGAACTTGTGGCTGCTGCGGTAAGGACATAGCTTTTGTACATGGGCCGGCCGCTCTACCAGGTGAGCTACTGGGCGCCCTGAATTAAGCTTCCTTAAGTAATTTTATTTTGTTTTGTTTATCAAATTGACTCTACTTTTGCAGGGACTTTTCTTTTGGTGAAACACATTTTCAAACCAGCGATGAGCTCATTATTACTTTAATTTTATTTATTCTTAACTCACTGATATGAAAAAAAATCTGTCCTAACATTTGTTTGAGGGTTGTACTGCTGTGATCGCTATGGTTACAGGTATTGTCATCAGGGAGTCCCGTCTGTCGCTGTCAGCCAGAGAAACCAGTTTCGTCCCCAGTTGTTTTCCATCTGTAACATTAAAACAACCCACTTCACAGCTGTAGCGTTGGCCGTTTCTTGCATCAACACATCTGTTTCGAATGTCTGAATGTAGTTTAGAGTGGATAAACTAGTCCATCAATCAGCCACGCTGGTTTGAATTCATCTTTTGAGCATCACTCTCCTCTATCTCCGCTGTCTGGACTCATTATCTGTCATTGTCTCTTTATCTTCATCTTTGTCCTTCGATTACTGCCATATGGAGACACCCATCTGTGCACAACGTCCTTACAGTCAGTCTTTTAATTAAAAAAGGCTTCAGAAATGAAGGAAAAGGCTTTGAATATACTCTGATCGTCTTATGATTTGAATAATTTCACAGATTCCCTTATGATTAATTGATTATCAGCTCCGATGATAATCTCTCGTCCCCCTCTATTAGAGACGTCCTCTGAAATTGAGTAAGAATTGAGTTTTTCATACCCCTCACATAGCACATTTGACTTCATATTTAATTCATGGCCAACCCTGAACTTACCTTGAGATATGCGAGAGTGGAGCGGAGTGAAAAAAAGCTGACTGGACATTTTTATACATTAATCATTGTCGGGAGTTGGTTAAGAGTGGTTTCATCAGAGCAGGAGATCTCATTTGGGATGAAAATTATGCAGACTTTTTGGATGGCAAAGTTAAAAAAGACACTGTATACTGAATTCGGTATTAGCATTTCTGCTTTGGGGACTTTCAGTGTGAAGCTGTTGACGAGCAGAGCGCAGCCCACACAGTATGGTTTAAAATTGCTTTCTTCTATGTATTTTTCTTCCTGAGAACAGTTGCTGTCACATTTATGAAAGTTTAGGGCTTTGAAATGCAGCTGGTGTTATAATAAAAGCAGAATCTTTTTGTATTAAAGTTCCTTTTACACAGCAGTACCGGTGACAGCTGTTGATGCTGTGTAGAGTTACAGTCTATTGAAATGTTAATGTCTAGTATAAACTGTATGCATTTATGAGTTTGCATCTCTGTTGGAGTTTTTGTAGTGGTTGTACTTCTTAGTCATGCTAGCGGCATTGCTCTTTGGATGGCAATGTTGGTCTATGCCATGAAATTTCGTACAATACTACTGCTGCTACTACTACTACTACTGCTACTGCTGCTGCTTCTTCTTATTTTTATTATCATCATTATCATTATTATAATCATTATTATCGCTATCATCATCATTTTTATTATTATTATCATAATGAAGTGATTAAGGACACAGAATAAGGTCCATAGCACACTAAATAAACACAGATAATAGTCAGTATACAATAGATACAATAAATACGTTAAAAATAAATATAAACATCTGAAATTTGTGGTCTTCTGGGCCCACTTGTTAAAAAAAACAATCTGGATTATATGATCTGGATTTGAAAATCTTTTATGTTGTTTTTTGTATGTAAAGCGACTTTGAGTTTCTAGAAAAGTGCAATATAATACAATGTGTTGTTGTTGTTGTTATTATTATTATTATTATTATTATTATTATTATTATTATTATTATTAAAAGCAACATCAGACTGCATCACCCTGATCCAGATACAGACTTTTAGATTATCAAATCCGGGTAACCAGGACTCTGAATGGGACTGTATATATATATATATATATATATATATATATATATATATATATATATATATATATATATATATATATATATATATATATATGTATGTCAGAATGCAGGCCGCTAGTAGCTACGAAAGCAATAACAGGTAAAAGAGCCATCATGGAGACAGAAAGTTAAAACTGAGTAATTTTTGTTTGATATTGAGAGTTATTTGGTGGATCATTTAGTTGGGATAAAATACATTATATATATTTTTTCCCTTTCCTGCACTGAATGGCATAAATTGTAGCATAATGTCTACTTCATTCGTTTATCACTGTAGCAGTTAAACATATCAGTGCAAAATATAAACACATGTACATATATTTCACCAGTTTTTATTGCATTTAGTTTATTAAAATTGTTTCTGAAATCCAGCCCTCTGTTGGCGTGATCTTGCCGATTTTCAGAATCCCTTTGTCATTTTCATTTTCAAGATTTGATCGAATCTGATGGCCATGATCTTCGATCGTCAGATTACCTCTGAAAAACTGCGCTCAGAGAGCTGGGGTCTGCGTACGGAAGTTTTGCTTTTGATATGAGAAAGTGACATAGGACAGGGTAAGAGAAAGAGGGGATGGCATACAGCAAAGGTCCCCGGCAGAACTCGTAATCAAACAGTAGGCAAGATACTGAATCCCAAATATCTCCTGATGGCTCCACCATCAGCGTGTGAATGTATATAATTGAGCAGCAGGTAGCACCTTGTATGATAGCAGTACACTAGTGTGTTAATGTGTGTGTGAATGGGTGAGTGTGACTTTGTTAAAACTGCTTTGTGTGGTCTAGAGAGGTGTCATGTGACCGTGAGTTAATTTACCATTTAATCAGTTGGCTACCAGGACGCCTCTGTGGCTCACACTTTCATTGATCCTTTATCCTGTTTTTGCAAACTAAAAACGTTGTGTTTGAACAAGATTAACACTAATAAAGTGTTATAATAAACCATGTTTTTATGGTTAATGCTTTTCTGTCTCTCAAATAGGGGTTGTTTGATATTTGTTTTGTTTTTTTTAGGGCCGATACGATTATTAGTAGCTAATTAGACCAATAACTGATATTTGGAATCGATATGATAAATAAAATTTCAAATCTTTCTCTCAATACTATTATTATTACAAACGCCAACATAAAAACTTTGTTTAAATGCCTTGGGCAAATGTTTAATCAAAACTAAGACTTTCAACATCAAATACAGCAAGTTCCTTTTTTTGAAAAGTCAAGTGAAAATTTAAATAAAAAATGAATAAATAAAAATTACTCACTGAGGTTTTACAAAGTAAAAGTTTCTCCCATGCTGACATTTTCTTTGTACTTTTTATCAATCATTAAAATAAAATGCTGATACAGATAATTGGCCAAATTTCAGCCCCAATAATTGGCCAGGCCGTTAATCTATCGACCTTTCCTTTAATTGTATTGTAATTGATTTTATTAGTTACATTTTTCTGTGTATCATGTGCTAATTCATTTTATTTAATATTAATTTATTTTTGAGTTATTTGTAATGTAAATTTGTGTTTTTGTACTGTCAATTTGTGACTGTGTCTTTTGTATGTTTTGAAAAAAAAAATTAAATAAAATCTCTAAAAATAAAAAAACAACAAAAAAAAGGATTTACACCAATAAGAGGACATCAGAATCCCTTTGCGCTCTGATTTCAAGTAAGTCAGGATTGTCTCTTGGTTTTGTTCAGGTGGAGCCAGCGCGTGGGCCATCACTCCGGAGGAGAGGGGGAAGCACGACAAACAGTTTGACACCCTCGCCCCCGTCCTCGGCTATGTCTCAGGTACACTGTTGCCACAACAAATAGAAAGTGGTTTGGCTGTATCAGATGCCATCTCACTTCACCCCAGTGATTTTTTTTGTGTCTGTCTTAAGGAGAGCAAGCCAGGAAATTCTTCCTCCAGTCTGGCCTGCCTGCGTCTGTCCTGGCTGAGATCTGGTAAGCACCACATTGTTCAGCCAATGCAAGTAGGTCAGTAGGTCCAACCTTTGTTTTTGGATAGTTAGTTTGGATTTCACGGCCTGATTTGTACTTCCTGTTGAGAAGTCACTTCCTTCACAGTTTGCCCCACCTAGTAAACTGTGTGTGTTAGAAAGAGGAGAAACTGTACTTACAATAGACAGTGTGTGTGTGCCTGTGTGTGTTTTGGTGTGTGAATAGTGCTACTGGAATTCAGTCCCACAAAAGATGTGTGTAACTCTTGCCCTTTCCACTTTCTCAGCAACGAAATTCAAGGAGCGCACACTTTCCTATAAACAGATGATGTTATGCCTAATCTCCGTCTCCTCTTTCTGCAGGAACCTCGCTGACATGGACAGCGACGGGAAGATGGACAGACAGGAGTTCTCCATCGCAATGAAGCTCATTAAACTCAAACTTCAGGGGCGGAATTTACCGTCTGTCCTGCCAATCACCATGAAGCAAACTCCTGTCTGCAATTCTGCCTCAACCGTCCCTTCAGCGGCGCGATTTGGTAAAGATATCTCAGAGGATATTACAGCCACCATCCCGTTTCAAAATAACTTCATTTTTAACTCGTTCTCATACAACCTAATGTCTGAGAAGTGTTGTTTAAAGCTGGGGTTGGCGTCATTTTTGAGAGAGAGTTGGACAAGAAGTGGCTGATTGAATGCCCTGTGTGCAACTCTATAGTGAAATAACAATAAATAGATTAATGTTTGGAAAAACTGAATAAATTATGTGCACATGCGTATGGACGTCTTGTGGCAGGAGGTCTTTTTTGGGATTTTCCAGAATCCTGCATACCCCAGCTTTAACTCAGGGAAATTAACTCATATATTTGATTAGTTTTATTTCAAAATGGGATGCATTTGAAAAAGAAATGGCTACTTTTATGAAATGTCTGATTGTACAAAATGATGGCAACTTTCAGACAATAATAGGCAGCAAGCAGGCGAGTCCTTGATTGACACAAACGGCACCTTTTCATTTAGCTGAGTTGCAGTAAATTCAGGTTTACCTTTTAGAAAATATAAGCAACCCATTTTTAAATTCAGCTGTTCAAGTCTCCTAAAACAGTGTTCTTTGTATCTTCATGTTCACGTGTGTGTTTCCTCCTTACAGGGATGGGTTCAATGCCAAACCTGTCAGTTGGTCTGTCATCCATGTCAGCTATGTCAGCCATGCCCATCCTAACACCCATCCCGGCTAACCCCTCCATGCACTCTGTGCAAACTCTGGTGCCAACGCCAATGACTCTGCCCCTCATCACCTCCATGGGAAACCCTGGACTCCCCAACGGCAATGTCAACCTCCTCACCCCTCCTTTCGTTCCCAACAACGCAGGTTGGTTCTTCTGTGGAACCATTCTGATTTGTGCACCTAACAAATACAGATACATATTCATTGGTGGATTAGCACCAATTAGTTGAAACGTAACCCTTTGAAACCTGAGCCAGTCGGTTTGATTCTTTTCAAAAATATGGGGAAAGAGGCAGAAAGCAACTTAGCAAGACATGGCCAAAATAATGAGCAAGAAATTAGTAAAAAAGTTAAAGAAAATTACCTGAGAATAAGCAAAAAATAATAAAATAAATAAAGAAATTATGTTAAAAATGCTGAAAATAAATGTATTATTTCATATATTTTATAATATTTTTTCTGTAGCATATAATTATAAATATGTATTTGTGGACATTTTCCTCTATTTTGAGGATAATTTTCTAACAATCCTGACCTCTTTTTTTAAAACTACTTTTTAGGTAATTTTCACGCTACTAATTTCTTGCAATTTGTAAGACATTTCATGCCAAGTTGGTCACTGCCATTTTCCTCCTATATTTCTGAACGAAATTAAACCAATTTGCTAAAGTTTCAAAGGGTCAAATAACTTGTGAAAGTCACAAGAAAACTGATGTCGATCCAGGTTTCAGAGGGTTAACCTTTGATCAAGAAGGTGAACTGAAGATGTTGAATTATGTTCCAGAGTATCAGGGATATTTCATTGGCACTTTGAGATTAAATGCAAAAGAGGAGAACGGACGGCTGAAAAAAAAAAACAGCGAGCAGCATAGATAAGAAGCTTGTGCTATCAATACTAACCTCTGGTCATGCAAAGAAAGTCATTACCATAACATTACAGCCGGGTGCACAGGCAGGTAAAATGAGAAGAATAAATGTGACAATGCTCGTTTTCATCTTTTTGGGCACTTGAACTTTTAGGTGTAAATCCACTCAGACTTTGAGGTCCCAAGCTTCTTGGACCAGTTGCACCAGTTCTTTGTAAATTAAATCTATCCTAATGCTGCCCTTAAGTGCTCCTCAGAAATGTCGTATTTAAGGTATTTACTAGTTATGAGCACATGAATGGACCCCCAAAGTTGTAATTACAAGTGGGAAATCAGGAAATTTCAATAATACCTGAGTTGCCAAGCTGTGATGTTTCAGGGCAGCAGAAATTTCCACAAGGAACTGCAGCTGTTAAGTCGCAGTTTTTAAAGCGAGACTCCACTGAGAAAAACAGCGATTTACCATTGCTAAAAACAGGAGCTGCTGGTCTCCCACTGCCTTGAGCAGTTAGTAAGTTTGGTGAAACCAAACCCTTTTAAACGCCAGAGTCACACAATAACCCAAACAAACTAAGTGATGGAGGCAGCAGAAGACCAGCGGCTCCCGTGTTCAGTGAGCTAAAATTGATTTTCTTATTTATTTACATGTTAATTTGACAGGGACAAATGCATGACACATTGCTTCATCAGAAATACAAAGTAGATGCTATGCATACAGGTTTCTAGCCAAGGCTAATTTGCAACCCCCGTCCTATGTTGAAAATGAACTGACACCATTTTGCTGTTGCCCCCGTCCTCAGCAGTACATTCTGTGGGGACTGGTATTGTGCAGACAAACATCTACTGTATGCAATATACTGCCCACGGATAAGTCCCTCATATGAACCTACTTCAAAAGATTTGAACTATCCCTTTAATGCACAAACTCAAAGATGGATTAATGAATAGCTGCTGCAGTGTGTAATGTTTAGTGAATAAGGGTCAGTGATTTATTCAGGTCTTGTGGGTTTATGGTGCAGTGTTAATATGGCTCGGATTACCCATGCAACATGAAAGGGCTGCACCTTATCTGTGTGCTCCCTGAGGTCTTGTATCTGACTTGAATATGGAAGCATATATAGCCTCTATACAGTATGATTATGTATGTTGCAGTAGCGGCTGCTTTTTCCTCTGTCTTTGCTGTAAGTGTATATATTGGATAAAAACATTGAATTTAGGCGCAAGTATACATTTAGCCTGACTGTGAACTCTTCATCTCTCCCCTCCTCCATCTGTCCTTTGGCTGCTCTTTATTCTCACAGTTTGCAACTACACTTTTTGGCTGTGAAATGGGCAATCTAATGAGAGTGTGTGTGAAATCTCTCTATTATTTGGTGTTCCCTCAATCTTTATCCCCCCCTCTCTTGCTGCTAGTGAAAATATCTCAGTGCCACAGCTCTCGAGACTTTAGCACAGGGTCTGCACAAAACAGTTTGTTTTTAGCCAGATGTCAACAGCCTTGCTGCTGGAGCTCTGTGTGCTGCGACTGTAAAGTGTGAGAGATAAGATTAGATGTACACACGTTCAAGGTCAACTGCATCCTGCACGTTGACAGTATGGCAGAGATTGATTGCATAAGACAAAGCACATGCACACCCTGTATGTATTTACTTGCATGCACTAAAGAATTCACATTTTCTTCTCATATTACACTGAGTTTGTCAAAATGATATTTAACTATTAACCAACTGCCTCCAAATCTGTGCGCAGTGCTCCCTCTCTCTGGCTTCTCCTCACCGATGGCGTTCTCTCCGTCCACCGGCATGTCGAAGGCCAACTCTCTCCTGGACCTCGGATCCAGCAGGTAAGAACCAGAGCGTAAATAAATCCACACTGTATAAAATAACCATGAAAGCTTCCCTAAAAAAAGCTTGAAAGGAGAATTTTGCTCATTTTTTAATGTCTTCTGTCAGCACACCATGTTCCTCTTGAGGCACACATTCAGAGTCAAGTACCCAAAAGTTTTATGTCAGGATTTCTGAAATGCACCATTTACTTTGCAGTTAGGCTGGCATAAACACTGAGTCAAACACTACCAGCAGCTCCATTAGTCCAGTGCTTACAAAGAAGCAGAGTTTTTGCAGCAAAGGGTCGAGGATCAGAATGCAAGCTGAGATGAAACACTTTGATAAGAGAGGGAGCAGGAAGGGCATTTTGAAATCAGATGTTCTAGTTGGCAACTGTAGGAAGTGGGCATGTTTACAGTCACAAACATTAGAGGAGAGCTGGAATCAAATGGCACTCTCACAGGAGGAGGTCACTATTAATGCGAGGTTTCCATCTATCTTTAGTCGCCATGGAGGTCCAACTCATTGGTATTTTATCTGGACATCTACAGATTGGATTGCCATAAACTCTTGTACAATTATTCACGGCTCTTAAAGCAACAAGTCTACAGACTTTAGTGATCCCATGACTTTTCCTTTAGCACCACCATAAGGGTCGCATTCAATTACTGGGTACATTTCCATGAATATTGTGGGTTTTATATATATATATATATATATATATATATATATATATATATATATATATATATATATATATATATATATATATATATATATATATATATATATATATATATATATATATATATATATATATATATATATATATATATATATATACACAATATTCATGGAAATGTACCTAGTATAGCTAGTATAGCTAGCTACTATAGCTAGTTAATAAAAATTCAGTGACTTATGGGGAAGGGGTGGGATTGAATGCTCCTTTTCGAATATGTGAAGCTAGTCATTTTGTATTGAGACATTTTTTTTGTTTCATGTTTTTCATTGTTCATTGTTTCATTTCTTTTTGTCGGCCTATTTTTGTGCAGTGTTTCTTTATTTCCTTTTTTACATGTTCGAAATAGATAAAAAATCAAATCAAATCAAATATGTAGTATATTGTGTGTGTGTGTGTGTGTGTGTGTGTGTATATATATATATATATCACTGCGCTTTCTTCTGTGCAGTTGGCAGGTGTAATTTGGTAGAAAGAAAATAGTTCCTACTTAAAACTGCTCACAATGAGTTCTGTGGATTATCTTAAGTAACTAGGTCATGATTTCTGGAAAGGGACACTGATGTTAAGCTCTTCAAATGTGTGTTTTTTGGCATTTTGAGCCGTCTTGCTCCACCATTTTTGTGAGAAGGCAGACATTTCTACGGCTTATATCTCCAACACTCTGCAACTCAAACCAAAACAATCTAGACTGATAAATAGCAGTAATATAGGTTAGAGGAAAAAATGTGTATTTTTGATATTGGGGTCAACTGTCCCTTTAAGATGTTTGTTTTTAATGATAATTAGAAATAATGATAATAACCTGCAAAACAGGTTACTGTTATTATAAGTGGAGCAAAATATATGTATTGTTTAAGTCACCAGTTTTAAGTTGTTTTTTTTAACTAATGAGTTTTGTTAAATTATATGCTCAGAATATCATTAATGTTATCGGCAATACATTTTTCCTTTATATCTCAAGGGGAAGTGGAAATATGAGATAAGACTGAATGGGTTTGTAGTCATAAATCTACCACAGTCAAAATTTCATGCACTTTTTTTTCAGTTTTTCTGAAAAAGTTAGAGTAGAGGGAAGTAAAAAGGTGAAAACAAGTTGAAACTGGAGTCAGGGTGGTTTTAAGTGGTTTCAGTAACAGAGAGATTCCCTTTTAAAAAAAAGGACAATAGAAGTATCCAGTGTCCTTGCTCCTTTTCATTGTGTGGTTTGGGAAAAAGATAGGAGTGGTATCTGATTTCATTTTCAATGTATTTCTTTAAATGGCTCAGTGTTTGTCCTGACCTCAGGTGTTGGTGGTAAGAGAAGCATAAATAAGGACAACAGGAACGTTAGAAGGTCAAATACAGGTACAGGTTGATCCAGCAGCCACCCACATCATTTTAACCTTCCCGTCCTCATTGTGACGTCCTCTTATATCATGAAAGACTCTGTTTTTTCCCTGTAGAACCACACTCTTAGAAATAAGGGTTCCAAAAGGATTCTTTCTGAAGGGCTGATGTTCTACCTAGAACCATTTGCTTCTGAAGAACCTTTTTTGGAATGAAAAAGGTTCCAATATCTTTTTTTTTTAAAGCATGCATAAGAATTTTTTTTTTTTTTAAAACAATGTCTTTATTGGGGTTTTCAATTATAACAGATGTAACATGTAAATTAAATAGTCTTAGCAGCAAATATGGTATACCTTAAAATGAAAAAGTAAACAAAAACAAAGCAAAAAAACCCCAAAATTCTTATTATTCTTATTATTCTTATTCTTCTTATTATTATTAACTGGGCTAAACCATTTAATATTCTTGTTTCCGATTGCCCTGACCCCTCTGCCATCTTTGGTTTTATTGTTCTTTAGCAACATTTTGTTTTTAAAAGTCCATGAAGCTCCCCCACATATTTTCACAAACTGTCAGCTTTCTTTTTGAAACATATGTTAGTTTTTCCAAAGCAACACATGTTGATCAATCCTTATTGCTTTGTACTTAGTTTGTTTGCACTAACTCTCTCTCTTTTTCCTCTCTCTCTCTCTCTCTCTCTCTCACACACACACACACACACACACACACACACAGAAATAAAGCCCTTGGGCAGAGGGAGGATCCCACACTGCATCTCCCATTGTCTCCCTGAAACCTCCTCTTTTATTTCAGAGGAGTGTTGCAAGTTTCCACCCGGCTATAATGACCGGGAAAAAAGTACATTCTTCTGAAAAGAACATCATTGGCCCAGCCTATACTTTGCTATTCTTGTACAGGCATTGTTTATAATAAAAACAGAACGGCTGATTAGCATAGCCCGGGAGCACAGCGCTGTCTCGTTTCAGAGAGTCATTGTCTGCGTGGTCGTTTGCTTCCTCTACAGCTAATTAAGAGCAGAAAGATAACACCGGGGAGTCTCGGAGCAATTAGCGGTTTTAAGTCGAGGCTTGAATACGACACAGAAAGTGACCACATGGTGTTGTTGTGTAACTTAACTTTTAGGCGATAAGTTGGTTTGTTGACATGCCTTTCTGTTCTCTCTGTTCGTAGTTCAAATTCTTCCTCCACCACGTCGTTGGCCAGTAACTCTCCAAAGACGGGAGCAAGTGATTGGGCCGTTCCGCAGGCCTCGAGACTCAAGTACCGCCAGCAGTTTAACACGCTAGACAAGCTCATGAGTGGCTACTTGTCTGGTACACCCCACACACACACACACACACACACACACACACACACACACACACACACACACACACACACACACACACACACACACACACACACACACCAGCCTAAATAAACACGAGGTTCTCAGGATCGTTTCGCTGCTCATGAGTGGCCTTCTCAAAGTTTGACAGAGCTCTCTGGGTCAGCTTCACTTTACACACATGCACTCACGTACTCTTGTGATTGCTCTTAACCCCACTCGACAAAACGTGGCAGTCAGAAATACACAAACACATCCACGTCAGCTGGCGTGAGAATTTGCTCTGTTATTTTTTCTGATGTAACCTTTACTTTGCAGGACCTCAGGTTAGAAACGCGCTGATTGCATCCAACCTGACGCAGACTCAGCTCGCTACCATCTGGTGAGTATAAGATGTGTGTGAGCGTGTGTGCGTACTTACCCCTGATTGTATAATCCAGCAGGTACACACATCTTTTTGTCACCTTGTATAATGTCATTTTGTTATGTTGGTCCGTTGTGTACATATGACATCTACTGCACGTCTGTTCACCCTGGAAGAGGATCCCGCCTCAGTTGCTCCTCCTGAGGTTTCTGTGACTTTGCGCCATGGCTGGAGGCATTATGTTTTCGGCTTGGTGTGTTGGTGTGATGTGGTATCTCAAGATCAAATGTGACACAAACATGCACAGATTTTGGTGGTCAAAGGTCCGAGTACAGGGTCACCGTGACCTTGTCTTTCTCATTCTTGTGAACATGATAAATCAAGAACTGATTAGAATTTGGTGGTTGAAGTCCAAAGGTCAAAGGCCACTTTGACCCCAAAAATATATTTTTGACCATAACTCATGTATTCTTACGTATTCTCATGTATTATGAAAACATTTCACAAATGTCTAATAGGATAAAATGACGAAGGGATAATGGTTTATATCTGTAAGGCCAAAGGTCAACTTCACCGTGACATTATAATGTAAACTGTAAGTGCAATGTGACTGGTTCACGGAGGCATACAACCACTACGGCGGCAATTGTTTTCCTTGTCAAAGGTTGGGGGGCCCTCTGAGGCAAATTGTGATTTGGGCTATAAACTGAATAGAATAAAACCAAACAGAATTGAATCTCATGCTGCGTGACTTTTTTAAGTTCACAACAGTGTCGAAAACCACTAGACAGGCGTGAAATTTAGATGGATGATGCCATTAAATCATAACTACACTGGTATTTTTGCTTCACTTTGTGTGGATATTATTGCCATGATTTATGGCTCAACCTTTTTCATGAATATGATTTAAAGGTCCAGTGTGAAGGATTAGGGGTATATATAGTGGCAGAAATTGAATATGATATTAAATAACTATGTTTTTGTTGTCATGTAAAAACTGGAAAATAAGAATAATTTGTTGAGCCGTTTAAATCTACATACGGAGCAGGTTCTCTTCTGCATAGTCTGTTTTTTTTCTACAGTAGCCCAGAACAGACAATCCAAACACTGGCTATAGACTGGGCCATATGTGTTTTGGCATTTTCACATCTTTGAGTCGGCCACCGTAGTTCTCCTACATGCTTTGCACACAGGAGATGTTTCAAGTGGTTGTAATCTGCAAACTCACTAGTTTAGGGGTTTTCCATTAGCACTTTGGGCACCAGGTGTTTCAAGACTAAACTCACGTCTGTCTGTGACGGAGACGAGAGAGAAAGTAAATTTTAATAGTCTGCGTTCAGCTCTTAATACTTTTGTACCTTCTAACTAAATCTCTGCTTATAAATGTCATTACTCAAGACCAGGTGTCATCAGTTAAAGACACATTTTAAAGCAGGTCGCCCTGTTTTAATGGACACTCAGATCCCTTCTGCTCTTGGTTGACGTGCCGAGTCAAACCAAACAGAAGCAAAGCTGGCACACGAGTGTGGAAAAACAGCTCGAGATGCCACTAAATCCTACACACTAGACCACAGGGCTATGATAAGATAGGTCTGAAATAGGATGGGACACAAGTTTAGGAGTTTAGGAATTGCTTCTGTAATAGGAAAATAGGATTCTTTCTATATTTTTTAAAGCTTAAGATATGACGAGCTGTTAGGATATTTTTCTGTAATGAGGCCGCTGTTTGCAGCTCTTTCCCCCGCACAACTTTATGAGGTGATAATTTCTTTATAGCTTGCTCTGCTGCCTCCAGAAAAAACAATCATGCTGCTTTGAAATCATATTTTCACCCCAAAAAGTTACAGATTTCGTCTTTACTGCTTTATAATGTGAGTTCTACGTTGTGTGTATGCAGGACGCTGGCAGATGTGGACAAGGACGGTCAGCTACAAGCTGATGAGTTTATTCTGGCCATGCACCTGGTGGACATGGCTAAAACTGGCCGACCTCTTCCCCTCACACTGCCACAAGACTTGGTGCCTCCTTCTCTCAGGTAAGACACACACACACACACACACACACACACACACACACACACACACACACACACACACACACACACACACACACACACACACACTGGACCCATTATTACATTATTACAGATTCTTTTTTATGCCTCTGTGGCCTGAGGCATAATGTTTTTGGGTTGTCTGTCTGCCCATCCGTTCATGCCATTCTCACGAATGTGATATTTCATGAACGCCGTGAGGGAATTTTTTCAAATTTGGACCAATGTCCAATTGAACTGATTGGATTTTGGGGGTCAAAGATCAAAAGTCAAGGACACTGTGCATCCATCTCATTCTTGTGAATGTGATATCTCAAGAACAGCATGAGGGGAATTCTTCAGATTTGGCACAAATATCCACTTTGAGTCCAGGATGAAGTAATTACATTTTGGTGGCCACAGGTCAGGGTCACAGTGATCTTGCCTTTGTCTGATTTCATTAATGTTATATCTCAAGATGGCCCAGGGGACCATTTACACAGCAACAATTTTGCAGTTCACATGACAACGCCATTTTGGGGGCCTAAAAAAGGACAACTTTTTAAACCAGGGTTCAGAGTATAATCTTTTGCTGTGTAAACTGGCAGTGTGCAGTTGTGAGAACAGTGACGTCACGGTCGTACTTTGTGCATGCATTAGGTGCTCCTCTACAGTGTGTCGTTACAAAGTTACGCCGGCGGCTCTTGGCCTGGCGTGCACACTGCTGCGTTTTCAGTTGCTTTTGCACATCTGTGTACATGAGGGTCATTTTTAAAATGTTATCATATGAAGATTTTTTTAATTGGGCCATTCTCATCTAAATGTGGCTTTGAGGAAATTTTCTCAAATTCAACACAAACATCCATATGGACTCAGGAATTAACTGATTAGAATTTCAGGATTCCCATGATCATGGAAATCCTGGAAAAGTCATGAAATTTCATTTTCCTATTTGTGGAAAAATCCTGAAATTAGAAAAAGTTATTGATAGTTTTGGAAAAGTCAAGGAGTTTTTGTGGAGTGTAAATTGCAACAGTAGCCATGTTTTCACAGATGTTGAGTGGTGTGTGGAGACGAACAATCACAAGGAGGTAATTATGTTTTGTTTTCATTTCAGAGGAGGAGTCAAACCCAGCGAGCTTGTAAATGGAACGGGGCCCTACATAACTCCCTGTTTATTGGACACACCAGAGATAGAACCTGCACAAAAGCCCAAGAGCAGTGGTACGACATGTCCTCTCTGTATGTTTTGTACAATGTGAGTATTTGGTCTTCCTTTATATAATACCTGTCTCTTCTTGTTCTTAGTGTCTTTTGAGGACAAGCTGAAGGAGAACTTTGCGCGAGGCAGCGCCGAGCTGGAGAAACGTCGCCTGGCCCTGGAAGAAGAGCAGAGAAAGGAGAGGGAGAGGAGAGAGAGGGAGGAGAGGGAGGCCCAGGAGAGGAGAGAGAAGGAGGCGAGGGAGCAGGAAAACCGGAGGAGGCTAGAGGAGGAGAGGCGGTTGGAGAGACAGAGAGAGATGGAAAGACAGAGGGAGGAGGAGAGGCTGAGAGAGCTGGAGAGAAAGGAGGTGAGCAGGAAAGTGACCTTACTTCTGAGATAATGAACATCTAGAGTCATACTCAACTTACGGCCTGAGGGCCAAATTTGCCCCCCTGTAGGTTGCCAGGTGGCCCCCCAACTTTTTGTACTTTTAGTATACATAAGGTGCTGGAGTGCAACAGCATCAGAATATAGCTTGTTTATAAAAAATAGTGTCACTGGAGGATCCCCCACAGAAGTCCTAGCTACATCCCTAATGTCCAAAAATCCTAGAAAAGTTCTGAAATCCTACACATCCTAAAGTTCTAAAAATGTCCTATAATCCTACAAATGTCCTAAAGTTCTTGAAATGTCCTTAAATCCAAGAAATGTTCTAAAATCTTTAGAAAAAGTTGTAAATTATAGAAACGTCCACAAATTCCTAAAAAACATCCTAAAATCCTAGAAACATGTATGTGGCTGCTGCGACAGACCCCCGGCCTCTTGTTATTTTACAAAAACGAGCTGACTATCCCTGATCTAGATGGTCATGTCCAGAGATCATGTTTTTGTGTTCTTTCAGGCAGCAAAGCAGGAGATGGAGCGCCAGCGGAGGGAGGAATGGGAGCGTGCGAAGAGAGAGGAGCTGGGTAGGAGGAGGGAGGGGGAGCAGGATGAAATCTCCAGACTCAGAGCCAAAAAGAAGAGTCTGGAGTTGGAGCTGGAGGCTGTGGTGAGTCTGCACATTCAGAAATATGCACTTAAAATCTTGCATGAAAGCGTGGGCGCACACACTGATGTAAACTGCTCTGTGTCATAGGGCAACAAGCATAAGCAGATCTCAGACCGTCTCCGCGACGCTCAAAGCAAGCGGCGGATCATGAAGGCAGAGGTGGACCTCGTTAATCAGAAGAGGGACTCGCGTATCACAGAGATCAACACATTGCAGCTTCAGTTTGAGGTTAAAGAAATGCTTTTGCTTTCTCTTCCTCCCTGTCAAAAATGTAAATTATTCCCATGAATTTATTTTTCATCTTGTGTTTGTGTGACTGTGTTTGCCGTAGGACTGGCAGAGGAAGCTCTCACAGCTGGTCCCAGAACAACAGAGGCTGACGGAGAAGCTGCGAAACATCAACCTCAACAAACTCTCCTGTGGGTGACAAACGCCTGCTGCATGCAAAAAGGCAAATACATCATACTGTCTCACTTTCCCCTGACCTTTTGACCTTTGCCTTGTAGCAGTGACTTTGACCTCTCTGACCGGGAGCGTGACGGAGAAAGGGGTGAATTGCCGGAGGTTGAAGGACCAGCTCGACACTCTGGAGAGGGAGACCACGGACAAACTGGCCCAGATGGAGCAGTACAACAAGGAGCTTAAGGTCAGTGGTCAGCACAGGCTGAATCGGGATATGGAGGATGGGAGTGACATTTTTAGCCCGTCTCAAAGGAGTTTAAAATATTTGAATTCAACACAACCCAAATTAGCTCAGAAGGAGCGAGGTCAGGCCACTACAGAGTAGTTCAGATCACAGACTGTAGAGAAACTTTTGTAACTGTAGAGAAAGATTTGATTTTTTTTTTTAGATAGAGTTGGATGATATGTTATGAATGGTTTTTGGTTAGATGCCTGAAACAAGGTTTGTGAACACAAGAGTAAGAGACTTTCTTGTTTTGTTTAAGCTCATATAAACATATATTTGTTCATATATAATGAGAGGGAGTGCTGTTGTACTGTATATCATCACGTCTGTTATTTTACCGAAGATAATCACAGCTGTGATAATATACAGTCCAACAGCATGACCTTGTATTGCTTTTACAATTCCACAGTTGCCATTTATTAGTTAACAGTAATGTTAAAATTTTGTAACAACAGGTGATAGAGTGCTGCACTCCTGGTCTCCTCATCTTAAAGTCAGTGGGTTTTTTGAATGGTTTTTGGTTAGATGCCTGAAATAAGGTGTACTGTTAACACAAGAGTAAAAGACTTTCATGTTTTGTTTGAGCAATATCATATATATAGAGAGGGAGTGCTGTTAGACTGTATATCATCACGCTGAACTTGGCTTTACAGCGTCACTGTTAAAATATTTAACTTCTGATGATTGCACTTTGGCTTCAAATATCATAAAAGTGGTGTCAATATGTGAAGATTATTTTGCTGAACAAAAAGTGTAAGTATCGTGAACGTGTGTTTGCTACAGTGTTTATTGTCTGCAGTAATCCAAAATCACATTGGCTTTTTGTCGGGGGAACAATGTACAATGTGGTATTTTTACGTTTCTGTTTGTGCACTGACTAAAGAAAATATGACTTGTTAATTAGTGAGCGTTAGATCTTCTGGTAGATGTTTTTTTTTAACTTCTGGAGAGAGCCAGGCTGGCTGTTTCCTCCTGTTTCTTTTCTTAATGCTAACTAAGCGAATCAGTTGGCTCTTTCCAAAATTGATGCACAAGCACAAAAGTAATTTTCTCATCTAACTCTCTACAAGAAAGCAAAAAAAATGTATTTCCCCAAACTATTTCTGGAAGAAAAATGTCTCTTGAAGTCCTAATTTTACTTGTATTGACCTATTTGTCAAGGTAGAAGTCGGGAATTTTCAGAATAATACGACAAAATAAAGCAACATAACTTCATGATGGATTACACCAATTTTACCAACCAAGAGCTGTATTTTTGTTTCTTTCCTTCAGCTATGCTTTATTGGAATAAAAAAGAAAAGAAAAGGGAGCTTCATGCTGAAATCTTGTTCAGCTGGTCATGGAAACTCTAGTTTCACCCCTCAGGCAAAGAATGCCTCGTTACCTAACAGTTATTGCAAACATATTCACTGGTGGAAAGTCTGAAAATTCAATACCTGTGATGGATGATGTCATGCCTTTTCACAATACATCGTCAGTGTGATACTAATCGGTGCAGCATTGAACAGCTTTTTCTCTTTTGGTCTTCTCTTAACTGCCTTTTTAAGCTTTTAACGCCTTTCTTCCTCTCCTGCCTTTTTCCTCCGCTTCCCTAAACCTGGACATCTTTCTTACTAATTCACTTCATACTTTATTTTTTCTTCCTGCCTTACAACTCACCTGTTTCCTCCTTTTCTCATGATTACACGTCTTGTACCTTCTGTCCATCCCATTCTCTGTCCTCTCTGTCCCTTCCCCCACTCCATCATCACACTGTGTGTCTCTCGTAGCTTGGGGATATGGATGACTGTGTCCTGCGGGGCCTTCTGTCTCTGCTGGCCTGCCTCAGCCAGCTCTTCCTTCTCATCAAGGTTATCTTTCTTCTTCTTTGTCTCTCTGCCTCCTGCTGTGTCATCTTTTTTCCCCACTCCTCCTCATTAGGTTTCTTTTCTTCTTAATCTCACCTCTTGTTTTCCATTAAGCCACAATCTTCAATCTCTTTTTCATCCTGTGATGATTCGATTTCTTTTTTTTCTTTCGTCTTTTCGACTCATTATTACATGGAGCTCTGCTTCGGTGCCATGTCTTCCTTTATTTGTTGTTGTTTCTCTCCATGGGATTTGTTCTAGCCTGTGTTTTCTGTGTAAACAGGATGCGCCCTGAGGGTAAAACATGCACACAAAAAATCTAACCTGCACAATTTCTGTGTTATAAAGAGAAAAACTTTGAACTCCGCCTGCATGTGTTTTTTTGTGAATGGCTGCCAGTTTGTGGAACGGTTTGCATGTTTAAACATGATTGCATGTGAACTATTGCACCAAACAAAGGTAGTTTTTAGTGATTACACATCTACTTCTTTCTGTAGATAGAGCGAAAATTTCATTTACAGTACTTTAGGTACCGTGACGGCATAATAGTGCTATTGTAAAAAAATAATAAAGGAGCCGGGACGGGGGGTATTACTTTGATTAAAAACTCAGATTAAAATCTCAATTTAAAAAAAACAAACAAATAAACACTTGGGATAGCAATGCATCGTTACACCAAAACAGCTTTAACATGTGTTTTGGGTTAGCCTACATATGAGATTTAATTACAGTTCTTTTTTCTGTATTTTTCTTTTTTTTCCTTAAATTAACAACTTTAATCGTTAATCAATTTTTAATATTATTACTATCATTATATTATATTTATAGAGGTTTTTATTGGAATATATCCCCTTTCCCCTGCCTCTTATTTATGTATTTATTTTTTTTAACTTACAATGGACCTAAAAGACTGTCACGACATCCACTACTTTGGCTGTTTTGTGGTTGGAGCAGAGTGAAAGCTTGCATCCAGATGTGTTGTGCTTTGTGGCCGATCATTACGCTGTTTCTGCGCTGTTGAACTGGTTACCGCTTGCGTCTTTTACATCTCTCTAATGTGTTGTACATCCTGTGGCTGCATCAGGAGCTGAGGGAGAAGCAGGTGAGGCAGCAAGCTGTCCTGGACGACCTGCACAGAGTCAAAGAGGAGAAACTGAGGGAGCTGCAGAGACGCAGAGAGGAGGAGGCAGAGAGGAGGAGGAGGGAGGAAGAGGAGGCAGCCAGGTGAGTGAGAGGAAGCATGTGACTGCATATTACTTTACTTGAATCTGCTTTTGTATCTCATAGTGTTTAAGTGACCCTATTTTTTTTTTTTTTTTAAATGCATCTTCTGTGTTGGATTTAAAAAGTTGCATTTACTTCCCACAGACTGGCAAAGCTGGAGCAAGAGAGACGAGAGAAGGAGAAGAGCAAGAGGGAGGAAGAGGAAGTGCGTCAGAGGAGGCTGCTGGAGGAGCAGAGAGCCAGACAGAGGGAGGAGGAGGAGAGGGAGGCACAGGCTCGCCTCCGAGCAGCCCAGGAGAAAGCACAGGAGGAGGAGAGAAGAAGGAGGGAGGAGGAAGAGGAGGAGAAGAGGAAGAGGGAGGAGGAGGAAGAGAAGAAACGGAAAGAGGAGGAGAAGGAGGAGAGGAGGAGGAAAGAAGAGCAGGAGAGAGGACAGCAGCAGCCGTTGTTGGTAGCTCAGCGATCCTCGACCACATATAAAGCTCTTTACTCGTTTGTTGCCCGAAATGCAGATGAGCTGAGTATCGACGCAGACGGCCTCATCGAGGTACGAGACACAACCAAGATGTGAACTCACACGCTGACACACTGTTCATTACATGCATATAAAAATATTTAAATATTTTATATTCCAAGTATTTCTCGAATATTTTGTTTTTTATAACGCTTAAAAACCTTAAAATCCTTCAGAGTTTGTGGATTTCAGAGGAATAGAAATCAAGGCCTAGAAAGTTTGAGATCTTCTGATTTTGTTTTTTTTTTTTTTAACTTTTTTTTATTTTAATAAACAGACTATGTTCCAGCCATTTCTTCTTATAATGTTGGCCTCTTTGGGGTCCATTGGGTCCATGAGTTTAAAGGATTTAGGCCTAAAAAGTCCTCAAAAAGTCATGAGATTATTATTAATTTTATTTATTTATGTCTTTTGCTTCATAATAAAGTTTTTACCCAGACAGTTAAAAGGGACAGTTCAACCCAAAATACATATTTTTGGTATATTTTGATTATTTTTGTGTGAGTTTCAGAGATGTCTGCCTTCTCTCCAGTATAATGATTTGTAGAAGGAGTCATTGCTGTTGAAGTTTTCAAATGTATTTTTTTGCACTTTGAGCACCGCAAGCCGGCTGCAGACATTTCTATGGTCGATACCTTTTACAATTGAGACTGATAAATAGTGCTGTAGGTAAAAGGAAAAATATTTAGCTAAGTAATACTTTAGCTAATATTACAGTAGTAACTATGATATTTGATAGTTTTTAACACAATATTTGATGAGTGTGGGGCGGCAAAAGATGCAGAGCAGAGACAAACTGGGTCAAGTGAAAAGGAAGAGCAGTCGCCGTGTGGTTGAAGTCTAAACACAGTAATTGTGTTTGATTGCTGTGTTGCAGTAATTGTTCCTGATTGGACCAAAAGACGACAGCATTTGGGAATCAACATGTTTATCATCGTCACCTTGTTATGTGTGATTGTGGCTGATTGTTTTCCATGATGCAGGTGGATGAGCAGACTGTCGGTGAGCCTGGCTGGTTGTGCGGGAGTTACCGTGGAAACAGGGGCTGGTTCCCCCAGAGTTATGCAGAGAAATGTCCCACCCGGTCTACAACTACTGAGACCGGCCCGTCTTCACCTGGAAAAACGTCCTGTCCGCCACCACCACTAAATATAGGGTAACAGAGAGACAGAAAAAGCGTGTGATAAAGACATTTTTTGTGATATTTCAGTTTACCCTAAAGATAGCACAGTTTTGTGCTTTTGTGTCGTCCGCTAGTTTAACATTCACCTTGGGCATTGTAATGCCTGCCACAGTTCTGTTGGGTTGTTTTTATTCATGTGTTGGCTCCTTCCCTAATGGTTTGTCCCTCCTGTTTTACCCAGAGTCCCAGACGGGGAGGTAGCGGCTGACAGCGTTGTTCCTGCCCAATCAGACGCTTCACAGGTAATGTTCAACTTGTGTTTACTTTTCACTCCAGTAAATTAGATTAGTTACTTAGTTTTATTTAAAGGAAGCTCACTCCTAATTCACAGAGTGACTCCAGCTGCAAATTAAAACCCTGTTTTGTTGCCGTGTCGGTTCAGAGATTAGCATTCATTGTCTGATTAGGGTGGCCTTGTTTTTATACAGGAGCAACATGGGAGTGTTTTTTCTGTTTTGTATTTGCTGGCTGTTGTCAGGCATCAAAGGGACAAAAAGTTCTCTTAATCTCTTTTCAAAAGGTTTTTAGAGCACTTATTATGAGCTTTTGTCCTGCCAGTTTATTAAGATTAAAGTGGCCATAATTAATATTTTTATATTAACAAAGGACCAAATGACTAGGAGACACTTGTAAAGACAAACCCACAGAGAATTATTATTCAATTCTGTAGTCCCCCTCAGCTTAAGGTTTTTCTTCAGCTTCTTTTACCTCATTTTTTTTGTTTTCCAGCCCATAAATTTACTGGTTTTTTTTTTCAATTTCTCCACTTTGAGAAAACAGGAATATTTTATTGATCTCCAGGGGGAAATTGAGACAGGTTACAGTGGTTTTTATACTGTATATAGGCATAGAGAAATCATAGGAAAATAGAAATATAAATAAGATGTACCAAGAAAAAAAGTGCATTATGCGACAATATATAACATAGTGCAGCGATTCCCAACTGGTCGAGTCAAGGGGTTCAAAATTCTCTTCAGTCATCAGTTCAAGGTCTACATAAAACATATTCAGTTTTAATTCACAAAATGTAAACAACATGTTAGCTTATAACACAAAGAAATAAAACATATTGTAAGAAACAGAAATGGACCTTCAAAATAAAATCTTTGTGCCAGAAATTCTCTGTACTTTACAATAAAGTGTTTTTTTTTTTACAAACTTGACACAGTCTTGAATCACTTGCAGTCCATTCAGAGTGGACCCATGACCCACTGTTGGCGCACACCCACCAGCTGGGAACCACTACCATAATATATACATATGAATATAAAAACATCTCTCTCTTTATTTGCTGGATTTGTGAACTTTTTGTTGACATATCAACTTTGTATTGTGATTATATGTCAGTGTTGTGATTACAAACTGTTGCTCTGCCCCCAGAAAGGCAAAAAAAATAATCAATGCAGGTTTAAATAGTGTTTAAATGTTTTGTTGTACTTTGTTAGGTCTCTTGTTTGTGTAGTCGATGTTTGCCGTCTTAGTATATCGGAGCTATAAACAGGCTTTGGCAGGGAACTAACTAGGTCTGGCTGCTGCTTACACCAACACACACACACACACACACACACACACACACACACACACACACACACACACACACACACACACACGCACACATTCAACAGCAGCATGGCTGTGTATTTATAGCTTTCCCTGTTGGGAGTTCTTCTCTCTGCCTCTCTGTGGGTCACAGACATTTACAGATCTCCATCTCCCAGCAGATAACATCAGTGTTAGTAGGTCTCATGGTCAGAGCGTGTCATGTGATATAGATATTTTGACTTGCACTATATCTGATATGTTGGTTTTACTGATTTCATAGATGAATTTCTCCACTGTGCCAATAGTAAAACCTTGTTGCTCTTATATCCTCGCCCCTCAGTCCTCCGTCCCTCTGCTGGCTCGAGCCATCTCCTCGTGGTCCTCCACCTCAGAAACTCACCTCAGCCTCTCCTCCGGTGCGGGCGATGCTATCACTGCGCTGCTGAGCTTCGCACAGGGTGACATCATCAGTGTGCTGCAGCAGAAAGATGACTGGTGGTTGGGGCAGCTCAACGGGACGCAGGGTTGGTTCCCCAAAAGCTACGTCACTTTGGAGACGGGCGTCAATACAGAGTAAGAAGACGCGAGAGAGTGGACACATTTACCCATGTTAAATGGAAGCTCCAGTACTTCAACCTGGACTTTATTTTCCCATGTTTTTATGTCTAAGTGACTAATAGGAAAAACAATATTTGAAACTGATCCATTACTGAGAGAGAGCGCTGCATCCGGCAGCCATGAAACAGGCTGCATTGTAACCACGTGGTTAATGTGAAAAAAGGCTAAAACTAAGCAGCACTGATCAAATCTAAACCAATATTCTGTCACTGAGTTGCATATTTCTCACCTCAAATGTTTTCAGAAACATGTTTTAGCTCACTGTTTAACTGTAATGTGAGATCTAGCCGACCACTGTTATTTCACATTATTACACTCACCAGCAGGAGCGTTTATTGGTCTGATCAGGCGCGATGCATGCTGGTAGCTGTAGGTTTTCTACCTTGTTAGCAAAACCCAATGCCACAGTCCCTTTTTTTTCTTTGCTTCCTCTGGTTATGTTGCAGCAATTTCAAAAGAGACAGTCTAGTTTTATGCAAGGACTCTCTTTATGTCAATGAAATACTTTAATGGCTGTAAAATGTCGTGCACCTTTCTTCACCACTACTGGCTACAGCTCTCTCTTTGGACCAACTTCAAAAATTACAAAAATCACTTAGTCACTTAGACACACAAAGAAGGGAAAATATGATCCAAGTTGATAAATACTGGTTACCCTTAACTTTAAGCTAATCCTACGACTAAACTGACTGTGTGTTGTTCTCATTCTAGTGTGGATGCATTTGACACCACTGACTCTGTGCAGTTAGAGGGTAAGGAAAGTTTTTATGTAGAAAAAAAAGCAAGTCTGCTGTCAGATATGTGGCTGTGACTCAGTCATGTATTTTTTCCGAACCAGAGTATGTGGCCTTGTACACGTACGAGAGCCCAGAGGCGGGGGACCTGACGTTTGTTGAGGGAGATGTTGTCATGGTGACAGAGAGAGAAGGAGAGTGGTGGCGAGGATGCATCGGGGATCAGACCGGGGTTTTCCCCTCCAACTATGTCCGACCAGTTGAACCAGAGGTGAGTCGACCTGTAGAATTTAAAAGTATTATTGTAAGTTTTTATTTTAAGTTTTTCTCACCTAAATATGGAATGTTTGTCTTATTTATTTTATCTATAGTGCAAATTATATTATTCATTAAAGGATAACTTCAGTATTTTCTAATCTGGACCCTGTTTTCCCATGTTTTTGTGTCTGAGTGACAAATGGGAACAACATTTTTTGAAATTGGTCCAGAATTGAGCGAGAGGGCAAAACAGGCTGCAATGTAATCATTTTGGGCATTTGTGCACTGTCAGTTTAAGTCCACTGAAAGTGTTTGTTTCTGTGTCTGACAACATTATGGAAAGGATCCCTACAACGATCGACCTTTATGTGTAGGAGTAAGATCCTTTTTGTTTAATCAGAAATACCCCCAAAATCGCCATCGCCAAACCAACCAAACTCCTTTTAAATAAACAGTAATTTTGGCATATATAGAGCCAGCATATTCTTACAAACTGTGTGATTTAAGGGTTAATTTTAACCAAACCAGAGTTGGTAATAGTTGGAAGAGAGGAAGCCGAACCAAGATTGCTTCTGTAAGTTTTTTTTCCGACTTTGTGTGTGTTGTACGATGATAAAATTACTTTTGATTTAAATGGAGTCTGGTGGGGTTGTCAGTAGCGATTTTGTGGTTGTTTCTGGTTAAACAAAAAGGATCTACCTCTTTAACTAGGGCCATTAAAATGATTTATTTTTTTAAAACCACGATTAATTGCAGTATTTCAAAAGTTAATCATGACTAATCGCATTTTTTAATTGCATGTTTTCCATAATTTTGCATTTTAAAACAGATTTGAGGTCCATATTGACAAGGTAAAGCAATTCTTACCAGATTGTTTTGATTAAGAATCAAATTACAGCAAAAAAACTACGTGGGACTAACATAAAGTGGGCATGTCTGTAAAGGGGAGACTCATGGATACCACTTGAACCCATTTTCTTTCAGATATTTTAAGGTCAGAGGTCGAGGGACCCCCATGAAATGGCTATGCTGTTTTTCTATGGTCAAACTTTGGAGTGTTATTCAACTCCTTTACTGAGAAGCTAACATGACATGGTTGCTATCACTGGATTTCTCAGGTCTCCTAGTTTCATATGATACTAGTAGCTTTAAATAACCTGGTACAGCCTCTTAAAGGCAGGAATGTCAGCCGGTGATTAAAAAATAACGCGTTATGTAAGAACTTAAATCACATTGCGAACACACATTAACGCCCCTATCTTTAACAAAAAGGTCTAAGTGTAGGGATACTTTCCATCACGAGTTGTCACACGCTTATAATAACAATCTAAGCCTGTCAGAGTCAAAAAGTTGTTTCAGTGGATGTAAACTGATGGTGCAGAACAGCCTGAGTGGTTACATTGCAACTGACCATATTTTGTGGCCGCCTGCTGCAGCCCTCTTGCTAAATACTGGACCAATTTCAAAATTTGTTGTTGCCATTAGTCACTTTGACAGAAAACCTGGGAAAATAGGATCCAGGTTGAAAAATACCAAATTCTCCTTTGAACAAAGATCAATCATTTTATCGACTAGATAACAAAAAAATATATCAATCATACAATAAGTAATTTGGAAACCTGTGATAAGCATGTGTTAATACCTGAAATGAATCTTAACACCTATATTTAGTACAAAACCTTAACATCACTTTTTCACCAAGTTATATAGTTGTTTTTCTTTAATTTTGAATATAACTGAATATATACTTTGTTTACTTGGTAACTTTGGGCAGACTGACCTCATGCAACTTATTTGTTACTTTGCTTATTAAATTTCTTCGTATTTATTCATTCAGGCGACAAAACCTGGAGCTTCAATCAAAAAACCTGGTGAGACAGCTTTTCACAAATTCTGCACACAGACACAAAGACTGTCACAGTCTGCTGACTAACTCTATTATGCTGTTGACATTTACCTGATCTAAACTCATCCTTGGCTGTGTCTATGTGGTCAACAGAGATCGCCCAGACAGTCAGCAGCACCACCGTTGCCCCGACGATGCATCAGCTGCGTCTGTCTCCGGGGCAACTGATCGTGGTCCTGGCCAAGAACTCCACAGGCTGGTGGCTCGGAGAACTGCAGGTCAGTTATCAAAGCTGTAAGAGCTCTGTGAGAGTAAGAGTGAGCCTTTTTTTTTTTTCAAAAGAAATTGAGAATAATGAAATAATGTCAATACTTTAAAATGTCAGTGAAAAGGTTTTACTTCAGGAATTAAATTGGCTTTTAATGACGATGTGCAGTTCAAGGTTAATTGCACCCCGGAGCACTATGAGTAATCTGTCATAGTGGGGAAAATTTGAATATCCACATTAATGGTCTTTTCTTCATCTGTTTGAAGGACACTGAGGAAATTTAAATATGAAGTATAATATGAAGATTATTCCAGACTTTATTAACATACAGTGCTGTCCAAAATCTTGGCCACTTTAAACTTTGTTATTTTAGTAGGGTTATGATGATCATACATATTTTTTTCTCAGTAGTTTTCTTGCTAAAATACAACCAGACCATACATGAAATATGTAAACAGTATTAAAAACACAAATATTTTAGAATAAAATTGCAAGTATTTAGTGAGCTCTCCCTTTCCACCTATCATGTCTTTCTTAATAATAATAATAATAATAATAATACCAACAACAATAACAATAATAGATATAGATATGACTTATATAGAGCTTTTGTAGGTACTCAAAGACACTTTAAATGACATGCAAAAAGAAAAGCAAATATTGAATAAAGAATACAAAATACTGAAAGATGCTTACATGAAACAGAAGAACAAATACAAAGAACAGAATATAAAATCAAAATGACGGTTGAGATTTGTAGACAGGTATTGTAGGCTTTTATTTTCTGGCTCTTGGGCAGACAATATGAGCTTTACAATAATGATCTACTGGTGTTTTTATACCAGGTTGCTGTATGAATCCATGTTTGTAACTAAATATTGATTTCAGTCTGAAGAAGCTTTTGTGTTCTGACTTTTTTGGTGTTAATGTACACGTTCTCTCTCTCGCTCTCTCTATGTGTGTGTGTGTGTGTGTGTATATATATCCTGATTACAGCTAATTTTTGGTTAGCCTTTAAGCTGATTGGCCAGGTGATATAATTAAAAGTTTAGGGCTTCTTCATTCTTCTTATCTAGGTAAAAGTGCTCTTACCCAAGAAAAGAGAAAAAAGGAAAACATTGGTGTAATCCATGGGTAACAAAATAAGAACAAATTGTTGATATAAACAAAAAAAAAGAGGATACTTGTTTTTGTATTGCTTCCTACATGAGGTCCAATGCAAATGTACCTGTTAGAAAGAACTAGTGCTGTTGGTGTTTTTGTATCTGCTGACTTGTCAGATCAATAAAGAGCTGCTGAGAGGCAGGCGGGTGGTAACAGGAGTAATAACAGGGTTGTCTGTAGGTCATACATCTACAGCAGGTCAGTCGTCACTGTCTGTTTTGTGCTGAGGCTGTGGCTGTAGCTCTGGTTAAGCCCTCAGTGACAGAGTAATGAGACAGCTGAGTCAAATAAGCAGCGAAGAGACGGATCAGACAAAATTTGAATTAACATTAATGGAGGATTACCACAGCTTTGTCAAATCGTACAATACCCTCAGTAGAGAATATGCTGATTTGTATTAAGCTCGCTGGAGTAGGATGAGACCTTGAGCAGCAATCTTTTAGTCATTCCAACAACTTTAGGCTAAAGTTTGGCTTGATTTATGATGGCAGCGAATATAAATCTCCAGTAAAGACCCGTCACGATTCAGTATGGTTTGTTTACGCTGCTGAGAGTTTGCAGGTTCAACCCTCCGGCCGCTGAAATGGATTGATCAATTTATCTCTGGATTTAGAATTCAGAAGTGAACCAGCAGGAGATTGATTTACTCTCACCGGCTCTTCTCCCTCCAGGCACGAGGCAAGAAGCGGCAGAGAGGCTGGTTTCATTCCTCTCACGTCAAGCTCCTCGGCCCCTCCAGCAGCAAGTCCTCTCCCTCACCTCTGCCAGGTGACGGCTGACACACTTTAAATATATAATGACTGATCGGTTCAAGCAAACACACTGATATTTCTAGGCCACAATGACTTTTACAGCCCTGCCAATAACTGCTGAAGAGTTTCTGTGGTTCTTATTTTGACATTTTACACAAATATGTGCATTAACACATAAAACAAGTGCGGTGCAAAGTCCAAGATTTGAACCTGACAGATTAACCTTCAGTGAGTGTGTACAGTTCGGAATTTCATGATGTGGTTTCTGTCATTTTGTGAATTTTTAAAGTTGTCAGTGTTGCTAGCTGTACAAATCCCTTTACTGCTGCATTTTGTCAAGTAATTATTCCAGAAAACCTTAAAGGTTTTATGTGATATTTAGAACATAAATATATCAGCAAACTACAAATTTCTCTGTGAAGTCATTGTGGAGTGATGGCGTCCTAAGCAGAGAATGAAGTCATGCTCACTCTGAGCCACAAGGATGCATGCACTATGAGTCCCTAAAACCTGGAAATTAAAGCTAAAGAAACTTTCATGTTTTGTTCTATGACATAAAATGCGGCTAAATGAGACTACAGAACGTCATCACGCTGAACAGCTTTACAGCTTTGTTGTGGTGGCGACGTTAAGTCATGCAACTCTACTGTAGATTGTTGAAAGTCTTATGTTAGATTTTTACTTTGCATTTAGGCTTCAAAAATCCTTGAAATCTAAAGAAAATCTCTGCACACCTGAATGTGTGACAGGTGCTTCGGAGAAAGGAGCAATCTAAAGACAAAGAGGAAAACTCCAGCACACTGTCCCACTTACTGCCGACATATTTATTGAGTGAACAAAACAACGTTTCAGTCTAGCTAGACCTGATGCATAAGGATACCTAAAAGGTCATGGGTTGACATGGAAGGTCCTGACAGAGCGGCACCATGTGACAGGTTTGGAGTGTGAACGCGTTGGAAATTTTGTACCAAATATCAAAGCAATCCATCAATGACAATAGTCATCAAGGTCTTTCACTTTTAACCACAAATGTCAACTTCATGGTGGCGCTAGTTGAAAAGTCAGAGGGGATCACAAAAGTTTGCAGGATTCATCCTCTGGGAACATTTTATATCTGTCCATCCAACAGGTGTTATAGATATTTCAGTAACCTGAGCCATCTAACTTATAGAGATACACATCCTGATAAAATCCCCATTCCTGTCTTTGACCCTACAGTGTGCCAAGTTATCGCCATGTACGATTACACGGCGGCCAATCGGGATGAGCTGAGCTTCTCCAAGGGTCAGCTGATCAACATCCTGGACAAGACCAACCCTGACTGGTGGAAAGGAGAAGCCAGTGGGGTCACGGGCCTGCTGCCCACCAATTACGTCAAAATGACAACAGAATCAGACCCCAGCCAGCAATGTGAGTAAACCTCAAGATTCATTTTCTGCTTTAAAAACTTTTCTCCGAGGGGCGATATTTCCTCTGTCGTAGCAATTGAGAGAAAATCAATAATTCACATGTGTAGTTGGAATTATTGTAGGAGAGCTGTTTTTTTTGTTGGGCACAAGAAAAACTGATATTTATCAGCTGTACAAACAAACTTCTCTCTTGTTGCTGACGATCTGATTGGTTGACTTGGCTCACTGCAGGTACAGTAGATTCCTCATCCATGTCAGAGCATGGAGAGACGGACGGTAAGATTTAAAGAGTTGGTTTCTGTCACTGGGAGATCACTGGTGAACATTAAACCACTGCACTTAAAAGGCTAAATCTACCACACATTTGGGTTTGATACTATTTTTATGAATGACCTCTCCCAGAGGGCTGGGCTATACATCAATAGGATGTAGATATTGTGATATAAGACCAGATATAGTCTTACATTTTGAATACTGTAATTTGTAAATGTTGTCTTTTTCAGAAATGTCATTGTGGAAATATTTTGTGATAGCACTACAGATGATCAACCCAACAAAACTGTCCTAATCCAAGTTGGGGAGCAAAAAAAGATATCTGGAAATAGGCTATACCAAAACAGGGCATTCCTGCACAGTGAAAACATGCAAAGCAGCAGAATTAATATATTTTTACTTTTTTTTAAGTGAAAAAAAAATCCAATGTTACCCGTTTCACCACAGTCAAATAAGTGACTGTAATCTAATTACATTTTTAATTATTTTTTTTATTTTGTCTCATATCCACCAAAAATGAACATGTACTAACTGTAACTCCCCCAACAAACGTTGCAAAATCCATAGGCCTGTTGATATCTAGGTATTTATTAAAAATATGCTGTATGATTTTCTCCATATGGCCCAGCCCTACAGCTTTTTAAATGAATAAGACAGAAAGTAAAATAAATATTAATTGCCTTTTAAGTGTTCCTGTTAATGCTGCACTAACAATTTAAAATCATTTACAGTAGAAGTTTGACATTTTGGGAAATATGTTTATGCACCCTCTTGCAGAGGATGTCTGTTAAATAAAGCGCTAGCAGGCGGTTAGCTTAGCTTAAAGACAGCAAACAGGGAGAAAATGTTAGCCTGGATCTGTCCAAAGGTAAAACTAACATAAAAATCTGCCTACCAAGACTCGAAAACTCACTAAGTGACATGTTATATCTCATTTACTCTCATCTTAAAAATATGAAAATATAATAAGGCCCAGTCTTCTGCTGATAGCGAAGCATCTGAGCACTTTATGTTGTGGTTTATTTTGTTTTGTTCTTTTTTAGTGTGTTTTTATTTTTGAATTGTGTCTGGATGGATACCTCTGAGGTTAGTTAGATAGGCTAGCCATTTTTAACTCTTTATGTTAAGCTAAGCTAACTGTCTTTTAGCTTCTTTAGCTTACGGACATGACAGTGGCATCAGTCTCATCTGATTCTTGGTTAGAAAGTATATAAGCATATTTCCCACTATGTGCTGCAAATCACTGGGTCACAGAACAAAAGTGAACAATGACTGAAGGGTTTTAAATTAAGAGCACATTATTTTGTCATAATCAGTCACATTTTTAATTTATTAATTTAATTTACATAATTCTTACTGGGAGATTGATAAGCTATAGGTAGCGAAAATGTGAGGGTTGCCAACTGTTCTGTAAAATAAGGAATCTTCCCAATTATTGGAAACAGAAAGACTTGTTCTGTATTGAACAGAAGACGCTTTGAATGAATTAATTCATTGCAAATCTATTGAAGAGATATATTACTTGTTTTTTTATTAGATAGAAAAAACCTGTCTGACAGAATGGCAACGATGCGCCTGACAGCGCAAGATCAGTGCAAGATTTAAAAATGTAGAAAACAAGTTTAGTTGGTAGATGCTAGAATTAACCCATGGATTTATCATTAGATCTGGATACTGGACATTCCTGAGACTTAGAGCTCGACTCACAGACTTTACAATATAAATACATACAAAATACATCACAGATTTTTAGATGACTTTCTTGGCTAGAGAGAGTTTTACAAACATTAAACCTCCATGGATCAAAAATTTATAGCAGAAAGAGTCATAACTGACCTTGTTTGTAGTTCAAGGGGTCCTTCAAATTGAAAGCAAGTCTGAGTGGTACTCCTAGCGGCCTGAATGTACCCACTGAAAGACACTGTTATGTGTTGTACTGCCGTACTTTGACGTGGTTGGCTAGTACTTCACCCTAACCATGACCTCTTTGCTCTAACCCAAACACCACTGAGCCCTACGAACCAATGTGCACAAGCACAGTAGACACAGCACAGCAAAGGTTTGGACTCAAGTCACAGATGTGATGCATTTAGTCTTGACAAAATCAAAAGAGACTTGCAACTTGATTTGGACTTAAAAACCATTGACTTGTGACTTCACTTGACACCTTCCACTAATGAAAATTTCAAATTTGAAAATGCCTGCCGAAGATCTCTGTTAGATTAAAACATTGCACTAATAAAAATTACTTGGCGCTTTTAATACAGCGTGTGGATCATATGTCTGATATTTTCCTTTATTAGATTATTTTATTTGCTTTTTTGCCCTTCACCTTGCATGTTCAAAACAATGATTTGGTCCCACCTCTGCAGCCCATTAGACTGAAAAAGAACAGAGCAAAACACTCAGTTAGGTGGGTATATTTTAGCATTTATTCTCCTGGCAAAAACAGATAAGAGCTTACAGAAATATAGAGAGGAATGGGGAAATGATTACCAATGGTTCAGATGAATAATGAAAATGTGTACAAGGCCAACTGAGATCAAACAACATGGATCCTTATTTCTATTTCAGGAAGTTGGCAACCCTAGATTTTTACAATGCACTTGTTCATAATGTCACCACTGTGTGTGCGGTACACCGATCACTGCTTTGTTGGGACAGGTGTGATTCTTCGTCACCGCTCACATACACATAGCTGCTCTGATGATTTAAAAAAAGGGGGCTAATTTTTAAGCAGGAGTTGTGTGTTTGAATTAGTATTCATAGCTTGCGTGTTTCTCCCCACAGCAGTCGATCCCTGTTAACAAGCCTGAACACACTGGACGTTTAATTAGGATGAACTTGTTAAAGCTGCAGACACAAAACACAATGAAATTTTAATTCTAATGAAAATGAACTCAAACACACCCCCGATATGCACAAGGCCCGTGCTTCATCAGAGGGAGGAAAAAATTACCAAAGAAATTACCATCATGCTCCAGCTGATGTGATTAGTAACAACATTTACATTTCCCAGAAATACATTATTAATGCACCTGCATGTAAGAGTCTAGCATTAATATTAAAACTATATTAATGTCTCTTCGTCTCTCCTTCATCTCACTCACCTCCCCCCTCCCACTCCACTTCATCTCTTTTTTTTGTTTCCTCTGTAGGACAGTAATGCTGGCTTTCCTCTCTCCTCCTCCTCCTCTTTTTCCTCCTCCTCTTCCTCACCCTTTCTATCTGAGCCAATCCGAATTGCCCTGTCGCAACAGGAAGTCCAGCCGTCAGCAAGAACAGCCCAGCTCTGCGCTTTCCACCTTTAGGACTGTGGTGTTCTCTGCTCCTCTGTTTTTGATCCCTCTTTCATTTACCTTTTTCTAAAAGGCATTTATTACTCACCCTAACCCCCCTCGCTCTCTCCTCTCCTGCGTTTCCCTTGTTGTTCCTTTAACAAATTAACCAGGGGAGCGAGGCAGAGGCAGCTGTTTTAGAGGCTTTTGTCTCTCCGATACAAAGGCATGAAATGTGTAGTTTTGCTAAAGATAAACTGGATCAAAAGAGTTTGGTTACACACAATAAGGAAAATAATATGTGAATAGCATCAGACTGAAGTCATTTAGTTTTCTAAATTAAGGCTATGAATTAGTGAGGATTTTTTTAAAAGGGTCACTCATTGCACTAACAACAGTCAACCTTGCTAAAACGGACCAATGTGAAGACTCACTGTCGCTTAACTCACCAGTAACCTTGATTGCTGCTTGCTAACGCATCACTCGTACTGACATGAACTAATTGTGATTTTATACTTCACTTCTTATGCACTTCTCCATTTATTAATGCTTCCAAGTGATTAAGGTTGAGACCGTAGAAACAGAATTAGGGTAGAATGGACATTGAACTGTTTGCCCCCCGTCGGTGGGAACATAAAGTCTGTCACACTTGGGGCGTATGGGCAAGTAAATAAATAAAATAAACAAATAAATAAATAATAATAACATGCAGCGTTCTCACAGTCATGAAATTTCTGGAAAAGTTTTAAGATTTTAATTTTGGCCCTCCAAGGGAAAAAAATTGGGTACTCTTGGTTTTTACCAATTCACTTACAGTACACTTATTTTTCTTATTAAATAATGGAAAAATTCAACCGTACACAACCATACATTTTACCGAATCGTGTTTATCATTCAAACATGTTTTATTCAAAGTCTAAACAAAACAAAAACTGCCTTATTTGGTCTTTTCGGTCATCTAGTTAGTTAATCCACTGTTTCAACAATTACCAGCGCTGGTTTGGTTGAAATTGGTCCTAAATCTCCTGTTAGTTCCCCACAGCGTCTGCCTCTCAGCAGGTAGAGGCAGACAGAGTTTCATGCAAATGTGCACTGGAAAGATCAAACTTTTAATCCTTAAAAAGTCCCCAGCAAACCTCACCTCAGTGACTTTACAACTTGCAGCAAGTTGGTTTGTTTAATGAGAAATTAACCTGCAAAAACGGTTGCATTAACAACGGTAGAAAGAGCCGCCACTTTGACCATCCGGCTACATTGATTTGAATGGGAATATCTGTTCTACTCTCATTCTATTTCTACGGTTGAGACTCATCCTGTACTGAACTGTGACGTCACCAGCAAGAGAAAAAACCCGCAGATATCAGCATACCAACATGCAAGAGTAGAATCAGAGATAATAACACCTCACTGCTGACATTAAAGTCCAACTTCTGCCAAGTTTGAACCTCAAAGACTTGAACTACCAACTGAGTCTTCCACTGCTCGTTCGCTCAAGCATCAGCTACTCATTCACACCTATGCAATCATTGGGAGCGAGCGCTCCACCGTAAAAGGTGCTTCATTTTTCTTTATCAGCGTCCTTGGTAGCAGTGTTCTTAGCTTTAGCTTAAGCCTTCTGTGTTTCTTTAGGTTCATGTACTGCAACTACAACGTGCCTCACTCTTGTCTGTGCATTAAATGTAAATAAAATATGATAGAACTGATAATAAAGGGAGATTTTAACACGACTGTGTGTGTGTGTGTGTAGTGTTTCCTCACACACTGCATTGACAGGAAAGTTTTTGTTGCATGTGCTTGTGTGTTGGTGTGTTTGTGCATGCATGCATGTCCGCATGTTTGCATGTGCGTGCGCTGTAGGGTGTGCTGACCTGATGACGTTGGACACCATGACCCCTCAGGAGAGGAAGAGGCAGGGTTACATCCATGAGCTCATCCAGACTGAGGAGACCTACGTGGACGACCTGGAGTTGGTTCTAGAGGTGTGGACGAATACATACGCAAACATATGAGCACAAGCAGAAATTATTAGCATTTCTCTAAAATGTAACCCCTGGTTTTTGCTGTAGCATTTAATTTTTTTCCCAATTGCATTTATCTGTCACTCAGGTCTTCTACAAGCCCATGTTGGAGTCAGGACGTCTTACAGAAGCTGAGATGGGAGTGATCTTTGTTAACTGGAGGGAGCTGATTATGTGCAACACCAAACTACTCAAGTAAGTACCACACACCATTTTGTGAATATGTTTTTTAATGGATGTTTCAGGCTGCTATGTGCTAAGGAAAGAACTGCACACTGAAAAAAAGAGTAACTAAACCCCAAAACCCCCTTTTTTCAGCTAAAAAGCAATATATATGGGTATTTAGTAGTAATGTTTTGTGTGACTCTTGACATTTGAGTGCAAAGTATTGAAATTCTACATATTGTGTCATAAATATGCAAAGTGACTGTCCTCTAAAGGTTGAAACCTGTCTGTAGCAACTGAATTTGCCATTGACTGATCTTCATGGCCAATCTGCTTTCATCACCAACCGAGCCCCTCCGTCGCTGTCCCCTCTGTCGCTGTCCCATCCCTGCTCTTTCACCGAGGGACTACTTTAGCCGCATTTAAACTGCCTATTTAAGACGGGACTATCGTGCTATTATACTGCCTCACCGTTCTGTATATAATGTTCGATCACGACAGGAATGGAGGTGGTAACAGCCCTGAAACAAGGTCTGTGTAAAATGTTAAGCCAGAAAGATGTGACCATGGGCAGCATAAGTGTGACATTTTGATGTTGTTTTTATGCGTGCAACCAATCGGAGGACATTTAAAAAGCAGCTCGTAGCATAATGACGAATTCAAAGAAAAGAAGTGGTAACCAACGATGCCGCCATCAGTTGGTTCTGTGTAAAAATGCAGGGGCGGTATAAAGGGGGGACTTCACTACAGCCCTATAGTGGGATCTCTGTGTAAAAGCGGCTTTTGTGTGTGTGTGGGGGGGTGGGCAGGGAGGTGCTGTGGATCAAGAGCTGGTGCATTGGGTGACTGGGCGTGTTTTAGCCCTCTCCCAGCCCCTTCACACTGCAGGGAGGAGGCACTCAAGCCCAAAGGGTTTAGTTACTCCGTAAGGGGAAATCCACTGTAAAACAGATTGTAATCTATTAGTGAAGATGTAACAAAAATCAGGTTTTACATCATCCTTACCTCTGTTTCGCAGGGCACTGCGTGTCCGTAAAAAGACTGAAGGAGAGAACATGCCGGTTCAGCTGATAGGAGACCTCTTGGCTTCGGAGCTCGCGCACATGCAGCCCTACATCCGCTTCTGCTCCTGCCAGCTCAACGCTGCCGCACTGCTGCAGAACAAAACCAACAACCAGCCTGACTTTAAGGACTTCCTCAAGGTACAAGTTGTAGAAAATGAAAAGTGAGATTGCAGAAAAACCCAAGGTGTGCGTGTTTACCCAAGGTTATCTCAAAATTGAAGATTTTAATATTTCTTTAAATATTTATTAGTCCATAATCCTCATGAATCACTTTTCACATTTGCATAAATTAGATCAACTACAAAGCAGTTACTTAATAAAAAAAAAAAGAAAATATACATTTTAAAGCAGGTTCACCTTATTCTCCCATTGTTTCCCTTTTTGAAAACAGTGGTGAGGAACAGCAGGAGACAAAATACCAGAAGTTGAGTTTTGTGAAAACAAAATTATGACAGGTGTTTAAACTGCATGCCAAATTGATCAGAAAACATGAGACCAAAATGCCTCCTAGGTTACTGTGTATCTTTATCTCTCTTTTTTGTGTCCTCTCGAGCAGAAGATAGCCACTAACTACCGCTGTAAAGGAATGCCACTGTCCAGTTTCCTCCTGAAGCCCATGCAGAGGATCACACGCTACCCGCTGCTTATAAAGAACGTACGTAGAAAATGCTCTCTATACATTATTATATGATTGTGTTACATCTTTATCTTGTTGTAACTTGCATTTTATAGTGGTCCTGGTTTAGTTTTGCCTTGTAATGATTTTATGCGCTGCCATATACTTTGCTCTTTCACCTGTTTTAAATTCAAGAGTTTGTTCATTTATTGGCGTTCAACCTGTTTAATATGACATCATTTATTTTATTAGCTTCTTATCTGCTTATATATAGATGGTTTATTTCTTTAAATCTTAATTTTTATCTGCTTAAATGAGGTTAATTCTCTTTTCCACATTTCATTTACCTATTTATGAAAATGCGTTTTTGAACTTGCACCCTTGTATGTTTTTTTTTTTTACATATTGCTATTTTATTTTTGTGCTTTAACCTTCTTTATGTTCTCAGTATTGGTTATGTTACAAGGTGGCAGGGGAGGTGCTACATGGGCACTTTGTGCTTTTTGAAAAGTGCTATATAAATACGGATTATTGTTATTATTATTTTCAATTTTCTTTTTGTACAACTTTATATTATTATGTCATTGTGCTGTGTTTTTTTCTGACCTGCTAAGGGACTGCAGATGGGAATTAGCTCTAAACTATAATCTGATATGGTGCATTAAATGGTTAACATTTTAAACTGTACATAATCCCTTTTTAATTAATTAATTATATGTCTAATTACAATGTTCCCCACCTCTTTTTTTCTAAAATTCAGTTAGTGCTTCTCCTTTTCTCCTCCTGTTAGATCCTGGAACATACCCCAGATGGTCACGCAGACCGCAGCCCGCTGAGAGAAGCTCTGGAGCGGGCCGAGGAGCTGTGCTCTCAGGTGAACGAGGGAGTCCGAGAGAAGGAGAACTCGGACAGGCTGGAGTGGATACAGAGTCACGTGCAGTGTGAAGGACCGATAGAGGTAAACATGACATCTTTATATTCATGGGTGCAAATCATACGTAGTCTGTTAATGCTGATATTTTATTGCGGCAGTAAAATAGATTTATAAACAGCCTCTACAATGCATTTTGTGTTGCCGCTGTGATCGATTCTGCTGGATGTTTCGCAATTTCTCCTCTTGACGTCCGAATTACCAAAACAAATTTACACATACAATCGGAAATCCAAGGAGCGTTTTTCAAACTGAACCACTTACTGTACTTGACAGTTTTCCTCTTCTCGTCTCTCTTTCAGCACTTGGTCTTCAACTCGCTGACTAACTGCCTCGGGCCTCGCAAGCTGCTCCACAGCGGTCGGCTTTACAAAACCAAAAGCAGCAGGGAGCTGTGGGCTTTCCTCTTCAGTGATTTTCTCCTCCTCACACACAGCGCCAAACCGTTCTCCTCCTCAGGACCAGACAGGCTTTTCAGCCTCAAGACCAACATACAGCTGAAGATGTACAAAACAGTAAGATAGAGGCCAGACACTTTTTCAGACAGGAACAAAAACACCTCTGTGGTGTTAAAATACTACATGTGTTGCTTTGAATGTCCAGAAGTCATTCATCCCTTCATTTTCTTCTCCAGCCGCTGTTTCTGAATGAGGTTTTAGTGAAAATGCCACCCGACCCATCCAGCGATGAGCCGCTCTTCCACGTCTCGCACATCGATCGTGTCTACACACTCAAAACTGAGACTTTGAATGAGAGGTATGTGTACTCATCTGCACGCTTCACCTACATTATAACCTAATCGTACAGCGTAAAGGATCTACAGTGTGTGTTTTTTGCGCCTGCAGGACAACATGGGTGCAGAAAATCAAAGCAGCATCCGAACATTTCATAGAGACGGAGAAGAAAAAGAGAGAGAAGGCTTACCAAGGTAAACACAGACATTTTTTCTACATAAAGCTGATGACTGTGTGTGAGTGTGTGTGTGCGCGTGTGCGCGTGTGTGCATGTAAACCATTCATGCTCATGCTGCAAATCTCTCAATGTTGCACTGTTACACATAAAAAGACCTACCCCCGCTCTTCTCACCCTCCCATCAGAAAAAAAGCAATTATCTATAATCCTTTATGTGAATATTGTCCTCACGTTATTCCACATGATCAGCTTTATCAGCCAACTATGAAGTGTTGTAAGTTTACATCTAACGTCTGTGTGTTTGTTTTAGCACGTTCTCTGAAGACCAGCGGTATCGGCCGACTGCTTGTTACTGTCACTGAAGCTCAGGAGCTCAAAGCCTGTAAACCCAACGGTGAGGCCTCGTGAAGGAATACAGTCGCTCCACCAGCTATCTGTTCAGATTTAGTCAAAATTCAGTATAGTACGTATTGCATAAGTGATGTTTTGTTCATTTAAAAATCTGTTTAATTTCTCTTTAGGTAAGAGTAATCCGTACTGTGAGCTGACGATGGGAGCTCAGTGCTACACCTCCCGACCGATCAGCGACACTCTGAACCCGAAGTGGAACTTCAACTGCCAGTTTTTCATCAAAGACCTGTACCAGGACGTCCTGTGTATCACTGTGTTTGAGAAAGACCAGTTCTCACCAGATGGTCAGTGGACACCACAACACACAGACGCTTGCACAAACAGAGCAGATTACTGAATACAGGGATCACACATCATCACTAAATGCCGGATTCTGATGTCTGATTTCGACTTTTTTTTTTAAACTGATTCTGCAGTAGTCTCAAAATCCAGTATTAATCAGGCTTTAATGAGATTTTAAATCTCTGGAGGTGCAACTCTTTGTCAGACACATTTGTTCATTTTATCAGTTTTACTGATACTGTTTTCTGCTTCTTTAGATTTTCTGGGTCGCACCGAAGTTCCTGTGGCAACTATAAAGAAAGAGATGGAGAGCAAAGGTGCTGCAAATCGTCGCCTACTACTGCATGAGGTCCCTACTGGAGAAGTTTGGGTCAAACTGGACCTACAGCTTTACGAGCCGACCAAATGAGGACAGCACACGCATACACCACTTAATTTTACAGTAATAACACACACAACAACACAACCACACACACACTTCAAAGTGCCTATTTGTAGCAGTGCCTTACTTTACCGTGAGCCATCCAGACCCGTTCAAGTGACCTTCACCAGAAATGGAAAGGAGATTTTGCCAACAGATGAAATTTCCTCAGAAGAAGAAATGCATACTGGAAGAAAACATGGTTTTGTTACCAACAGACCAGCTAAAATGTGAGTACGATTGCCGATATTTTCATGTCCATGCCTTAAATGGTAACCAGTCAGGTTTTCTAAATGGTTGAGTTTTGTAATACTCGTATTTGCAAATTTGTACACAATACTATTTTACTCTAAAAGGAATACTTCACCACCCAAATGGCCATTTGTGTTTAATTACTCACTCCGTGTTACGGTGAATTCTTTAAAAACATTCATATGAATTGAAGTGATGAGGGTCTTTACAGCAAAACCGTGTCAAAACATCCTTTAACAAAATGTCACACAACTTGTGCAGTATAAATGAGACTTGGATTATACATGCATGAGTTGTGTGAGAGTTTGTAAATGAAAAGTTAGATATTGTTAAACGAGGACCCCTAATTATTTGTTCACCTTTCAGGCATGCAAGAAAAACAAAGGGGTGAGTAACGGATATACAAATGGTGATTTAGGGGTTAAGTATTCGTTTAAATGGAGGAGTACAGCCTCTCTAACGTGACTTTGTTTAAATGAAAACATACACACTCTGTTATACACTCACCTGCACACCGCCACACACGTCTTTGTTATGCTATCATTTCAAATGTTGCGCACCACTGTACAATGTAATGTCAAAGTTTAACCCTAAATATGCCATTAGATCCTGAGAATGGCACAAATAAAATGTACATATAGTAAACAATTTTCTTTGTTTTGTGTAAATGTTTCAGCACTTTTTTTCACTTTCCTGCTTATCTGTCAATAACCCTTCCACATAAAGGAAAAAAGTCAAGATTTGTAGTGCATATGGATTTTATTTGGATGAAGGCAAGGCCTGAAGTTGCTGTAAACTTTCTGCTTGTTGCTGAAATCCACATCTGGAGAGCCAGCAGCCGCTCTGATGGCACCCTCCATCCGGTGATGCAGTTGCACTGATGTGGTACGGTATAGAGCCGAACCTGGAAGAGACACATTTGCATCACATTATTCAAACTGAAAACTTTTGCTGTGATCCTGAAGTGTTATTGTGCTGCAGCTCTGTCACATAGCCACTATGGATCCTGAACTTTCATTGAAAATATGGTTTAAAAGTAACATTTAGTGCCGCAAAGGACACACAGAGCAAAAAAAGATTCAGACTGGAGTTTAGATTTTTATTTTTTTTTCTGTTCACATATTTTGGCTGTAAAGACGGTGCAAAATGAGGCATGCATGATAAGTCACCCTATATGTGAGTTACTTGACAGCAGTGGTTCCAAACTGGTCCAGATTTCTCCTTTGTCATTAGCTCAGGGTCCACGCATAATAAATGACCACATATTCAGTTTTATTTCACAAAATGTAAAAAACATGTTGGCTAAGAACACAAAGAAATTAAATATATCATGATAAACAGAAAGGGCACTTCAAAATAAAAGCTCTGTGCTCTGTGCCACTTTTAGACCGCGACCCACCAGTTGGGAACCACTGCTCCACAGGTGCACCGAGTCAGTCGTCAGAGTTTGATTGAACACATGAAGCCGACTGGCTGCAGCTCAAGTTTGAACAAACATACCAAAGCAATACAACTCCATTAAAAACTGATCACACCAGAGAAGAAGACTAACAAAGGACAGTTTTTTAGGCGCAGCTCAACTGTTGTGAAGCACTTAAAAATGTTGTATGTTTTTACCTGCTGGACTTCCTCCCTGCAGTCTCATGGTCTGCTGGAGTTTTTCTGGATGCAGTGCCTGAATGAACAGATGAGGCCTGCAGCAGTGTGTTGGCCTGAGACATCAGAGATTCACTAAGAGGACGTCCACTCTGAGGTAGGTTCTCTTCTTGTGTTGTTCTGTATTTACAACCTGAAAAAAGGGGGGAATTAGTTTGCTTACATTAGTGACTGAAGGAGCAAAAACCTCTGAGTGCACTGAATTGTGCAAGAGGGTGTTTGCTTTTTACTAGCAAGAGAAAGAATGTGTTATTTATACTTTAAAAAGATTCAGAGTCTCACTTAAATTCCCCAGTTTAATAGGACTTACATAGAGGTGCCTCTTTAGTTTAATGTAGCTTTGCAGTTTCAATCTGGTCTGAAGAGCTGTGTTGCTAGATATGTCGCAGCTTCTCTGATGCATTAAAAAGTGATAACTGATGACTGGAGCTCTGCAATGTTCAAGCCTTTTTTTTCTTTTCTTTTGTTTTTTTTTTTTTCTGTTTGACTCTTTACTCACTTTTGGTTCAGCATCTGCTTTGGTTTGGACGTGCGTTTTTGCTACTGTATTACTTTAATTCCCCCACATTTTGAGTAACTAAAACTCCAGCTACTTTTTACATCTGAAAAGTAATGTATCTGGGTATTTAGCTGTGTTTGATTATTTCAGGTCCAAATCTTGACATTTTAGTGCAAAGTCTTTTTATTTTACATTTTATTATTATAAATAAACAGAGTGCCTGCCTTCTACTGGCTAGAAACGTGCTATTACAATTCATTTTAGGCTAGTGATTTAGATGGCCAGAGAATGTAACAAACGTTCATTTGAAAGGCCCACAGTCCAGCTTTTACTTTTTTTTTTCTTTTGGTCAAAAATAGGAAAATACTCAGATACCTGCTGCACAAGAACGAGCCATTTTCTTTTCCTTCAGTCTTTCATGTAAGTGAAGATACGACGGCTCCTTTAAGTCAGCTGCACTGAGCTAGAGAACAAAGCAGTGAATATATTGTCAGAATACTTACATATGTCCAAAGCTGTTTTTTTAATATATTAAGTGAAATATTTAAGTCACAAAAAGACAGAGTCACCTTGAGGTAGTGTGGCTTTTGGATGTGGAGAAGAAACGGATTATATTCTCTCAGATCATACGTTTCTAGAAACACAAAGCCCTGAAGATGAAAGGCAGCAGCAGTTAGATAATCACACATCCCTCATGTGAGTTTTGCTTTTGTTGTGATGAACAAAAGAAGCAAATTTATATGAGACAGAATCAAAAAGCATCACAGTCCACAAAAAGACAAAAGCTGTTTAGATGCAATTACAAGCAGACTGAATGGTGAGATCACGTTATCACCTTGGTGTTGCAGTGATGGAGGTAGTGACTGTATAAGCTCTGGCGCCTCTTGTTCGCTGCAGGGCTGCAGCTGGACGCGTGTTCCTCCACTCTCCTCTGGAGGGGAAACCACACACGCTCAGTCCAGCGCTTGTGCAGCAGCTCCCTCCTCCTCAGCTCTGTAACATCCCGCTGGCTCAGAAACGTCTCCAGGTCCTTGATGGAGAAACGTTTCAACAAGTATGGGAGTTACAGACACAAAGTGACAGATTTAAATCACAATGACGAGTAAACATTGTTAATTCATCAGCCTCTTGATTTGATCAGTTTCCTTTTTACTGTTTACTTATTATATTGCTCAGCGTTTTTTACTTGTTGTATTGCTGTGTGTTTTTCACGTATTAAATTGCTCAGAGTTGCTTTTACTTTTTTTATTATATTGCTCTGCATTTTTTTATTTTACCTTTTATTATATTACTCTGTTTTTTTACTTTTTAATTAAATTGCTTTATATTGCTTTGTGTTTTTTGCTGTTCATGTTCTGTTGTATTGCTTGGAGTTTTTTTTTTAAAACTTATTGCTTAGCTTTTTAAACTTTTTACCTGCTATATTGCTCCAAATTTTTTTATTTATTTATTTATTTATTTTTTAAACTTTTTACCTATTGTATTGTCCATTTTTTGTTTTTTTTTAAACACTTTACCTATCTTATATTCTCCGTCTCTCTCTCTTTACTGTTTACTTATAAGACTGATCTGTGTTGACTTAGTTTATTTTCTTTTTTTTTTTACTGATGCGTCTTATTTGCACTATCCCCTTTGCTGCTCATGTTACATTAAATAGCTACATCCTTTTACGTAAACTCAATTAAAGAGATTGGAAAACCATAGAGATGAGATCATAAAAAAACAAAGATCAGTTTTTAAGCATCTTACCTTCACAAAACCATTTTCTGTGTCCAGTAATGGTTGGATTATTTCTTTCGCCTGTGCATTTTCAGCTTCCAGCTTTGCCTAAAATAGCAACACAAAGCAATAAGAACACTTACCTCATCTTTTTGTGCAGGTGCAAGTTTGGTTGGGTGAAATACCTGCAGACGTCTGAGGGAGGTGTGAGAGAGCCGGTTCTGTTTGGCACCCAGCTGCGACCCAGGAGGTGAGACCTCTTCCCTTTTCTCTGCTCTGACACATTTACTCGGGCTCCTCGGCTGAGATGAGCTCCTTCTGCTCTCTGTAGCGTCCCTCACATCCTCCATGCACTCCTGAAATGCCAGTAGGGTCAGGTCTGTGGTCATTTACTATCCTGTAACTGTGTTATTGATAAGCACAACATGCAGTTTGCTAAGAGGCTATTTGATTTTAAATCAATAATTAAAATATACATTAAAATCACATATCTAGTTACATTACAGCCAACTGTACCTGAATCTAAAAGATGATATTTCTATGATATTTGTGGTTTGTCTGTCAATACCATCCCAATCTTGTGAATGCTATATCTCAAGAACTTCATGAGGGAATTTCTTAAAAAAAAAAAACACACACAAAAAAAACTCCACTTTGAGTCAACGATGAACTGATTAGATTTTAGTGGTCAAATTCAAAGTTCACTGTGACCTTATCTGCCTCATTCTCTTGAACTAAATACACCATGAAGGCTGTCAAAGAACTAACATCAGCATGTCAGTTACCTGTCAAACTCACTGCGCCACCTACTGGCAACACAAAGTAAGCTTTGTCAGGCAATTATCATTTAATTTAAATGATATTTACATGGTTTGGTCTACAAGTGGTACAGAGCCAGATGACGTACACTTAGTGTGTTCTGCAGTGCCACATAGTGGCCACAGGAAGTGGTACAACATGTGAAATGGCTCACGGGTCCAGTCACTCTGCATGCATTAAGCAACTTTTGCAGAAATTAACAGCTGCTTCAGCCGGCGTCACGCCAGTACCCTCAAGCTGTGCACAGGTTAGAAATTTGCTGCTTGCAGCTTTATTTCTAGGTTGTTGTTTTTTTTCTTTTTTGAAGAAATCCATGTGGCCTAAAACTCCAAAATCCCAATTTGAGTTCACAGACAGACCAGACACAATCGTGTAGGTGAACAGAAGGCGGCAGAGGCCAGCACAACAGGTACTGACAGATCATGTCACTACCTGGAAACCTGAGCTGCGTCTCACTGTTACGCAAACACATATGGTGGGGTATGTATACTGCAGTATAAATGAGTTTTACTTTTTTTTTAACATGATTAAGCTACTTAATCATCAGTACAAAGATTTCAGTTTTTTTGTTGTATTTGTGTTTTTAACACCACTATCTTTAGATGTGGATGCTCGGCTGTTTCCATGTCATCTGAACCCTCACCAGGCATTTTTTCTCCCTTTGTCCTGAGTTAAGAGAGGGTAACAGTGGCTACCGTGTCTGTCTGTCAATAACCTGAAACCTTTCCATTCATCTTTCCGAGGACACTGAGATTCCAGCGTTGTACATTCACACATGGCGCTGTACAGACAACGGGGCAGCCAGGCATTCAGACCACCATTGTACGCCCTGTCTGTGCTGGTCAGGCCACACTGGGCCGCCTCTCTGACATTTAAACACCAGTGATAAATTATTAGTTGGCAAGTTTGTTTTTACCTCTGATTTCAACAGGCTGACAGGGAAAGATGTGTGGAAGGTGATCACACCACCAGCTGTGTTGGTCCTTTTGGGGCTCATCCCTAAATTATGAGAAAAAAAATGGTGTGACCCTTCAGTGATGATTTGCTTATAGGGCAGTGGTTAATTTGGAGTTAGCTATATGCTTAATACCTGCCTGTTAGGGACTGCTTGTTATTTATGAGAGGGGAGGAGGTGGTGCAAGAAGGGGCAGGCATGTCTATTTTTTATTTTTCTATTTTTGAGCACTGGGTCAGGACTTAGGTTATATATTTTAGCTAAGGGAATGGGGTTACAACTTTAAATCTTTGCATGTTTTCTTTAACAATTGCCCAAATTGTGCTATTTATCATAGTCAGAAACTGTAAAAACTGAATTTTTTAATTTCCAATTATCCTTGAACACTTAATGTGCAACAAACACTTCTGTGAGAAAGTAAAACATAACCAAATCTGAGCTTAAAATAGCGATATTTCATCAAAATGTGTTTATTCTGTTTAAAATCTGGCCAAAATATATATTGTTGGCACAAAAGTGAAAAACCAAGTCTTTGTCAACTGCAGGATTTCATTTAAAACTTTACACCTTCAAACATTGAACGGTAAAGAGCAAAGAAAAAATAAGTAATGCCCCGGCCACCCCCCCCCCCCCTTCTGATAAATGAAGGACAGTCCCTTACTGCTTAGGGACTACGGATGGATGTTAAATTAACATTCTTGTTAAGGCATGTTCATATCTTGTATTTGCATACAGATGTTTATTAATGTGCTCTATTTCTATCTAATAAACTATTAACTTAAACTAGGGACTGTTCATTATTTATGAGAGGGGATGGGGTGGTGCAAAAAGGGGGATGCGTGTCAATTATTTTATTAGGCACTGGAGAGTGACACATTTTTTGCTTAGGGGAGTTGCATGCAAATATAAATTGCTATATGCACGTTTTCTAAAGAAAACATGACTCCAAAACCTGATAGCATGTCAGTGTATATATACATATATATATATATATATATATATATATATATACACACACACAAGCTTCTTAAAATAGGGATATTTCATCAAAAATTGTATGTATCATGGACAAGGTACAAGGCAGATGTAATGGTCATTTTCTGTTTTAATTTTAAATTTAATTAATGTATTTTTTTTCAAGTCTGGCCAAAAATAAACTTTTTATACAAACTAACCAGCTAGCACAACAAAAATGGAAAAATTGAGGCTTTCTTGAACTCCAAGATTTCATCTTCAACTTATTTTTCCCGAAGTCACTCACAAAGGCTAAAAAAAATAATAATCTAGTTTTGGGAAGGGTAAAAATAAATAAATAAAATAAAATAAATAAAGTCAAGCCCCAGCCAACCCTTCCTCTGGTTAATAAAACAGTCCTTTGCATCTTGTATTCTGATGTTTATTAACATATCACTTATCAAATAGACATGTAAAGGTAATAAATGACCAACACAAGTAGTATTGCATGAAATTATGTTAAATTAGACCTAAATCTTTATCGATTTACACTGTGTCCGCTAAATAATAATTAACAAGCCCCTGTCACCACGGTTTCTTACCTCTGTTTGCTTGAGGACGTTAAGGTCAGCAGTTTGTGAGGAAAACCGGCAGAAAGTTCGCTGAAATTAATCAAAACTCCTTCCGCTTTTGGTCATATTATCACATAAAACACACTTTGTAACATTTTAAAAGCGTGGCAGCTGCTAACCCTCGGTCTCTCCTCTCAGACGAGCTTCAACAGTAGTAACCCTCAGAGGGAGAGAGGCCTCCTCCTCCTCCAGGTGTCCTGCAGCATGACGGTTTTCCGTTGCCATGACAGCGGCTCATAGCGAGCAAAGACGCACGCGGCGCTCACCGCGAGACAGGACTACAGCTTCATATAAAATATGTTTAAATCTGTATCCAAGCTGTTACCAAAAGCTCTTGAATTTCCATTAGCTTTTTATAATTATTTGTTTTAACACATTTATTCTAATTATTTATATTTATTAAAAAAAAAAAAAATATATATATATATATATATATATATATATATATATATTAATATATATATATATATATATATATATGTTTTCAGATCAATTTAGTTAAAGTTAATTGAAGTGAATGTTTTTTCTCATTTCAGTTTTTGTTTTTCATTAAATTTTTTTTTATTGATTGGGCCTTAGTCAGGTCAGTTTAGTTTAAGTTAGTTTTCAGAGTGGGTTTGCATGTTACAATGTATTTCTCACTTTTTTTTTTTAAAGTTTTGGTATAGTTTCCACAGTGGGTTTGCTCGTTTCAGTTTGATTTTTAAAGTTTAGTTTTATTATTAGGTTAGATTTTTTTCATAATTGGGTATTCTGGGGTCAGTTCAGAATAGGATTACCATACAACAAGACATTCCCTGAATATTTTGGTTTTTTTTAGTTAGTTTTATAAGTACACAATATCAGTTCAGTTAGCTTTTTACACCTTGTTTTTAATTTAGTTTTAGTTAACTAGAATGGCCTTGGACTAGATTTATTTTTGTTAATTTATTGCAAAGTCATAAATTATTTTACTGCAATTTATTAAAAAGGGCAGTGAGCCATGTCCTGAAATTTCAAATTTACCTATTACTCCTCTAATTAAATTGTATGCATCTGATAACTGATAGTTCTTCATAAAATGGTAACAACTACATTATCTATTTTAGGCATGGTGATTGCTCCCACCTTGTCTGGCACTCACGTGTGTCCAGACAAACTTGGTGGCAGACTGCCAAGTAGTAAACCCATGATGGCTATATTTGTACACACCAGGAACTAAGGCATCCTCTCTTGGGTGGTAGAAATGATATTAGTTCTGTAAAAAAGCATAACTTATGTGAAAAAGTAATTTATTTGACATCAAATCAATTATACTGAAAGAGAAAGGGAGTGTAGAAAAGTACAGGCTGAAACATGGCAACAGATTACTATATGCAGTGAAATAATGTATACACATCTTTTTAATGAATCAGACTTTATTTGTTTAGCACTTTTCATATGAGCAAACTGTGACACAAAGTGCTTCATACAATAAAATCAGAAGTAATAGGCACATGGGTAAAAAAAGCAAGACTTAATAACGAATTAAAGCACTAAAATAAGAGCACTCAGAAAAACAAGGAACTGAGCAAACAGGCCTGATAAAAACCTTTAGATAAAAGATAAAAAAAAAAAAAATTAATAATGAATAAATTAATGGATAAATGATAAATAAAAGGATAACAGAACAAATAATAGATAAAAAATATTTTAAAAATAATAAAATAAAATGATATACGATCTAGTAAAACAATAAAACAGACTAAAACGTATAAATATAGTCAATAAATAAACAGTTATAGTTAAATTAAGAGCCAAGCTATAGGTCTTCAGAATTACCCTTAAAATGTCTGAAATAATCAGTTTTTGCATGTATTTGGTTGTGAAGCAAACACGTGTGCATTTCTGAGAGACACAATAAGGTGCAGTAGGTTAAAGAGTCGTAGTCTGTTGGTCCTAATGCGCCTGTTGACACCTCAGGTGCACTTTGCACACCGACACCTGCGGAGAATGCGGCTGCTTAATGTTGAGGTATTAGCTGCGTAAAAGGCAGGGCAGGGCTTGGCCACATCATAACTTTGGGGATTTCACTGCTTTCTTTCTTTTCGTTGCCGAGTCCGGGACAGGGGGGAGACCACATGGATTGGTGGACTTCGTTGGCAGCGAGTATTGCCCTGCTCTGGATTTTCTGCTTTATAGACGGTAAGAGAAAATCAGTCAGTGGAGATTTGGACTCTTTTCAGGAACGCTGCGGCACCTTATGGCGGAAACAGCTGTCATAAATTCACAGTAGAAAATAGTAGACTTTCCCCCCCTGTGCATTAGATATACAGTAGGCTGTAAACTTGATATTTTTACTGAGTAAAATTATCTTTACTTGCAGTTTTTCAGGATGCAGGCGCACTGGGACATCTTAGCTCAGGAAATAATGACACTGTTTTTATTTAACACACATTGAGTTTGATTAAAATAAACATAGTGCATACCTCCCAATATTTTCAGGTGTTATGTTCTATAGCATAAATGTAGGTCAACTTTAGGGACTGTTTGTTATTTATGAGGGAGGGGAAGTGGTGCAAAACGGAGGCAGCACTTCAAATACTTTTGTGGGGGGAAGGTGTAATGTTTTCTGATTTGGCTTGGGGGGGACATTTAATTTTAAATGGTCATTCTTTGTATTTATTTTAAACACCGTCAGGGCAAGGCGATATGGAGAAAAGCAGTTTTTTAGAAACCTATTACCTCTATCAATACGTAGATATGATGGCTAAGAGGGTAAAAGCAAATAACAGGACAGCTAGAATGCTTCTGTAAGTTCAGAGAATGTTATTACTGTAACAAAGCCTTTAAAGCCAAAAAAAAGACTGATACGCTATACAAAATCTAAGTTTATATCTAGTCCCATATCACAACATCAATATAACATTGATTTATTGCACAGTGCTAGTTTGAAATACAAGTTTTCTTTGTAAATCCTGATCACACCATTTATCACAGCCAGAAACTGTAAAATATGACTTTTTATGGTGGAGGGAGGGTCATGCACTCAAGGAATATGTCTGTAGCTCCAGAAATGATCAAAAGAAAACTAGATCAAATGAAATTGCCCGGCCACCCCCCACTTTGATAAAGTTCAAAACCTTAAATTTTTACGTGGACTTAATTTGAGAAGAAAATTTTATTCAGCTTGTCTCTCAAATTCAATGTACATAAAAACATTACTGTCCAGTTACAGTTTTTAAGTTAAAACAAATGAACTTAATGTATTTTTACAGCGTGCATGACCCTCCCTCTACCGTAAATAACCACATTTCACAGTGTCTGGCTGTGATAAATGGTGTGGTTTTGAAGATTTTTAAGAAAACACGCCTTTAAAACCCACTTGTGGGTTTTGATGATATTTAAGATAAATACAAAATACAACAATTAAACGCTGAATGTCGCTACCTTAAACCAAAAAACATAGCCCCCACCCCAGTGCTTAAAAAAATTATTTGAGGTGCCTTCCCCGTTTTGTCCCCCCTCATTAATTAAGAACAGTCCCTAACTGCTTACTTGCGTCAAGACATAATCTAGACAAAAGTGAAACAGCAATGTAAGGAAATTAATTTTAAGGCTTTATTGTTGGGATCTATTGATCAGAGGACAGGTCCCTTGCTGAGGGGCGCACGCTTGTAATGACGCTGCCAGCCACCCGCCTCGCGTGCTCAGGTGATACCCGCAGCCCACATGGCTGGTGCGCATTTTAATCCAGTGGCAGACGCTGTTTGTAATGGTTGCTGACATTAGCCTGGGTGTTAAATTAGACTCCAGCTGACCCCGTTACCCTCTTATCTCCAGGCAACGCCGTGCTCGAGCTGCGGCTGCTCTTCCACGCCCTCACCAAAGCCGCATGTCACCTGTACCTGGCCCTTCTCCCGCTGCGCCGGGCCGCCACCCACTTCGCAGACTGCGCGAGATACATGTTGAACCACTTCCAAAATACGCCCTCACCCCACGGAGGGTACCTACACCAAGGCCAGCCCCTGGCCCGGAAAGGCACGCTGCACTTCCTGGAGGGCATGTGCGTGGTGTGCGAGACGGTGCCCAACCTGATGGGCGCGGCGCTGGGCGTGGGCGCCGCCTTCTGCCACATGCTGCAGGGAGGTTTCTATGTGCTGGCGGCCACGCTGCGCACCATCCAGGTCAACCTCTTCTCCCAAATGAATGGGGAGAAGGATCGGTGGGACAAAGAGCGGCACAGAGCCAAAGAGGGCGAGAAAAAGCTAAATTCTAGAGTGCTGGAATACATCTCGGTGTTTTGTCAAGACCCCGTCAGCGCTTTACGCATCAAAGTCGACGTACCACCTGTGTATAGATAATTTTTCTCCATGTAAAAACGACACACACTGGTTAATTGGCACATCAGAGGCCTTCTTCTAACTGCCGAGGTGCAGGCTGATTGGTTTGAACTTTGACCTCTGTTTTTTGTACTCACTGTTGTTGAGGAAATAGTGCAAACAGAATCAGAGAAGAAATTATACATAAGTGTGGAAATCAAGAATCTATGGTGCATTTTGTTACATTCGTTTTACATTTATTGAGATGTAAAGTTAAAATAAATGTCTCAAACAAATGACGCGTCACATCTTTGATGGGTTATGCTACTAGACAGTTTTATGGTACTTATTAATTGGAACATTAATATATGTACAATCAAGTGTTTACTATCTAACTGCAGTTACTATGAAAGCAATTATTTTAACCCTTTGATACCTGACCAAATTGGCTTGGTGACAAGCATCTTAACAATAGATGGCCCAAAAATAGCAATAAAATAATAAAAATTTGCTGGAAAATTACCTGAAAATAAGCCAAAAAAAAAGAGAAAAGGTAAAAAAAGGGTCTGTTAAATTATTCTTTTTTATTTAAAATTGTGATCAATGCTGAATGTCAAATTTCAATAGTAAATCACAATGCATTCAGCTTGTAGGTGGTAGCAATTTCATGAATGTTTAGGGACCCCAATATGCAGAAATATTCAAATAAAATAGGCAAGAGTGACACATTTATACTGCATGCATGCAAAGTAGGCATGTCTGCAAAGGGGAGACTCAACCCAACTTCATTCAGAGGTCAGAGGTCAAGGGACCCCTGGACATTTTTTGCGGTTTGAGGGACATTTCTTGCCAAGTTGCTCATTATATTTTTGAAACAAATCAAAACAATATTTCCAAGTTTTGTCAGTTTTTAAATGCTGGTGAAGAAAACTGATGTTGATTCTGGCATTAAAGGGTTAAAGTGCTCTATTGTTCATTCTCTTATTGTCAATTTCTGATAAATCTACAGGACAAAAACACAATGTAACTGATTAAAACACAGTTATAGTTCAGTATCTTGATCCGCAGGCATCACTATTGCATCAGTCATACGTCCGTCTTTCTTCACCAGCTAATTCTGATAACAGCCATTTAAAAAAAAAAAAAAAAAAAAATCTGCAATATACTGTCACAGTATCAGGTCTTTGCAGCTTTATCTCAGCACAGATCTGTGAGGGATGAGAACAAGGACACAGAGAGGGGGGAGGTAGCAAACGTTCAAGAGAGGAACGCTGCCAGGTTAAGTCTGGCCAATGGCATCCAGGATATTCTGTCTGAGCGCTCAGAGTGCAGAATTAAAGGGACAGTTCACCCCTAGATCAAAAATACTTTTTTCTTCTCTGTCCTAGTGTTATTTATCAGTTTTATTGTTTTGCTGTGAGTGTTTAAAATATTGGCTGTAGAGATATCTTCCATTCTCTACAATACAATGGAGCTTGGATTGGATGGATTAGTATTTTTTGTTTTGTTTTGAATTTTCCCATTTTTTTAATTCAGCTAGTTTCTAGAGTGGGTCTTCTTGTTTCAGTTTAGTTTGTGTTGTTTGAAATGCGTAGTTTAAAGTTTTTATCTGTGTCATTATTAGTTTTTTGTTCATTATTATTATAATCAGGGGCAGGATTTAGGAAGTTCGGAATTGGTATTCCAATACAAACACAACACTTTCAGTGGTGCTAGGCGAGCGAGCAGGAAATGCACACTTCTGTTGTGTTGGCAGGTGTAGTTTGGTAGAAAGAAAATAGTTCCTACATGAAGCTGCTCATAACAAAGTCTGTGGATTATCTTGAGTAAGCAGGTCATGATTTCTGGAAAGAGACATTCCTGTTGAGTTTTTCCAAATGTGTTTTTTTGGCGCTTTGAGCATCACATGCTGATTGCCATATAGCTCCATTATACTGGAGACAGTAGACAACTCTACCGCTGATATCTCCAACATTCAGCAACTCGCACCAAAACAAACTAGATAGATAAATAGCACAACAGGTAACAGGAAGAATATATATTTTTGATTTTTGATCTAAAGCATCCCTTTAAAATGCAGCAAACCTCTGATTACTGCATAAAGGCACAGAGGGAATATGAGGCTGAAAGGGTCAAGCAGGGGTAAACAGGACTGAGCTGATACTGGAGATGGATCCGTTCCAATGGAGGCTAAAGTTTTGCGTCAGGTGTAGTCTGGAGCATCTGGGGAGGGATTTTCCCAGCTACAGAGAGAGAGGAAGAGAAAATAAATCCCTCAGGCTGCTGTTGGTTGGTGCAATACACACAAGCAAGGGCAAAATCCTAAACACATGATGAAGATATTGAAGTCAATGTGAGATTATTTTAAAGGCGGTGACATAAACAGTTGTTTTGGGATAAGCCAACTCACAAAGTATATCATCAATTCGTCTCAGAGCTGCTTTATTCACTCTGTATTCGTTCTGCTCGGACCTGTGATTACAGAACAGACAGAGAAACTTGACTTTGGCATCCGAAATACAGACAGCTTCTCAAGCACCACAGAAAATGAGCTTAAAACCAAACAGATTTGCAGGGGCTAATCTCGTTACTCACGCCCTCAACTTTGTCACAGTCTCCAGTCTCCGCAGGGCCGACAAAACGTTCTTCTGAGTGTCAGACGAGAGGGCTTCATAAGTGCGAAGCTCACCTGAAACGCACTGATATGATTATGGGGAACGATTAACACAATGAGATTAATTCTGGAGGTCAGAGGTCACATTCTGTTTCACCTGAGAGGATGAGCTTTGTAGCCAGGCTTCGCACAGCAGGAAGGAACTGTTTCTCAGTGAACACATTAACTCCGTCCTCACAGAGGTACCTGAACATCACCTGGACATAAAAACACACCTGATCAAACAGAGGGACATAAACCACCTATATGCCAGATTTACAGAGCCCTGGGGAAGAAAAAATCCTCATCACTCACGTCTATAATTAATTGTTTGGAAGTTTTATACTTATTGTATTTAAACAGAGCAGCCAACAACTGGTTATAAACTACTTAACTTTATCTCTATTTTCTCTATAATTAATAAAAATAAGTATTTAATCTCCAGGTAACTTTCTGGAAAATTTGTGAGAATTACAGCCCTGTAAATGAAAGTGCTCCCGATTTATCTCTCAACATGAAGGTCTCAATTTTACGTAAGCATTATGCAGTCATTTGAGGAAAAAAAATCAGCTGTTTTTCTGCATTAATGAGATTATTTTTTCAGAATTATGAGAAAAGTTTTCATAAAAAAATCTGCTAGTTTGAAATAACAATGATTTTCATCCTGTTAATTCATAAAAAGAAGAATAAACAGGATTATCCTGTTATTTGAGAAAAATAAGAATAATTGAGATCATTGTCTCATCCACAATTTAAACGATTTTTATTTATTAAGGTTAATCATCTTGTCGGGAATTCACGAGAGATTACATCTCTTTAATTCAGAAAAATGAAAATAAGATTATCTCACTGAAAAATCTATAATATTGGCATCTCATTAATTCACAAATAAAATAATTGGTAAGATTATATCTAAATTCCGAAAAAAAATAGAATTCATGGAATTTTTATCGCATTGAGAATTTAGGAGATTTAAAAAAAAAAATCTAGATTACTATATGGTTAATTCAGAAAAACGACCACACGGCCAGGAATAACATCGTGCTGAAGAAATACTGAATTGTTTATTTTAGTGTGGTGTTTACTCGTTCATTTTTGTTGACCTAAAGTAAAAGTCAAAAATGACACAAAAAATCCTCGAATCAGAATAAAAAAAAGTGCAATCTGTTCACCTGAATAATGTAAACTACCCCAAGGTTGCTTAAACACCCAAATTCCCAGAATAAATACAGAGGTCATAACTTTGTGTCCTCAGTGGTTGCTACACTTGTCAGCAACATGTGCGTACTGTAGTGCATTTTCTCAATGTGAGGAGGCAAAAGTCGAAGCACCTGATAAGAGTCTATGAAGGGTTGCAGAAGTGCCTGCAGGAAGGATAACACTTCCAGCCCCGCGTCTGACACCGTCACTTCCTGTTGAGTGACGTGGACTGCTCCACACTTCTTCAGGAGGAAGCACGCCTCCTCAAAGTCCTGATTAAAGGAAAGACAGATATCAACAGGCAGATTCACACAGTATCAATAACAAGGCAACAATATTTTTGACTCTTTTAGTCTTACGATGTTGCACACATGGTTGCAAATGCACACCAGTCGACCTGAACTGATTCTACTCTGACTTCAAATGAAGTTAAGCCCGTCCAGTTTGTCAGAGCTGTGGTGATGTTTGCACCAAACATTTTATTACCACGGTTTAACAGGACAATAATCCTCTTTGGGAACTTTGTCCTGAGATGCCCGAAGGAAGCAGAGCCCTGAAAGATGAGGGTGTTACCTGGGACGACTTTCCAGGGATGAAGATGAATTCGTGGGAGAAGACGTCCTGTAGGAAGCAGAAGAAGGCGGAAAGCTCGTCTGTGAACAGAATAGCAGATCACAATTAAGAAAAGGGAAAATATATAATTAAATCTCACAGTGTGTTAGTTGAAAAAAATGTTGAACCCTCACCTCTCTGTGTGGTCTTTGTGACGTGTATGGCTGTTGCAAGCATGGCAGGACGCATGAAAACGTGCAGACATTGATTCCTATAGGAAGCCAGCATCAAAACCGCTGCCGCTGTCCTGATCACATCCTCCTCCGGGCTGATTGGATGCTTCCTCTTGCGTTCTTCCTCCTGAACCAGGTAGACACGCCCCGCTTTATGGTTAACTATGGAGCGATGAAGCGCCACAGTGGATGACATCACATCTGCGTCAGGGAATTGTCCTGCAGAAAATGATGTCCACACTTTTATTATTAAAGTATGGAGTTTAAGATTTTTGCATCAGCCTCTGCATAGTTTGTAGTGTGGTTTCTATGTATGTGTGTTTGTGTGGCTGCATGTGTGTATTTTCACACACACGAGACCTGTGAAGTGAAACAGTTCAGTAGGGTCCTCTTAGGATGAGTTACTTAAAGTGCATTAAGCTCCTAAGTGAATCTGAACGCTTGTGCCAACCCACATTCATCTAATCTGTCTGATCTACTTCAGACGGGGTTGAAAGAGCCTTTGGTGTCCCGAGGTGAGACGCAGATACATCCAACTCAGTTACTTTTCTGCATTAACTTTGTTGGGTTCAGTTGTGATGCAATATGCAAATGCCACCTACTGGTCATTCAAGGGAAGAGAAAATAAAACTCCTGAAAAGGCCCATTGAAAGGAGATCACTTAACTCAATCATGTGCTACAGTCTGATGCTTGTGCTAAATCTAAAAATAGAATTACGGACTCGTATGTCTCCATAAACCGGCCAAGTTGCAGTTACAGTTCACATCCAGGATGCTTCACACACATCTTTCCCCAGCAGCACAGGAGATCTTTACAATGAGCACAGTTTCAAGATTAATGTCATCATTTCAGTATCTGACCAAATGTCTCCCCCTCTGTTCTTAAATAAGATGTAATGGCCTGAAATTTTTTTGCATAACAATATGATGTCAAAGTGAATCTGACTTTTGACCTTTTGAATATATAGTGTTGTCAATACACAAATTCTGTGAGGTCACAGTGACATTTGAGCACCAAATTTTCATCAGTTCATCCTTGAGTCAGAGCAGATGTTTGTGCCAAATCTGAAGAAATTCCCTCGAGGTGTTCTGGAGCTATTGTGGAAACGAGAATGAGATGGATGCAAGTGACGTATGACCACCAAAATCTTATCAGGTCATCACTGAGTCCATGTGGATGTTTGTGCCAAATTAGAAGAAATTCCCTTAAGGCATTTTTCAGATACCATGTTCAGTTTTTGGGGTTGAAAGACTGGAACCCGAAAACACTGCCAGCATGGAGACAAAATATTTGACCAATAAATATGAAACAAATTAATTCAAATCACTGAGTTATGTTTTTTGGTTTTTGATTTTGGTATGGGGATATTTTTGGAGAAACGACCATATTTGTAAACTGTAAAATATGTTAACAGTCAACAATGACCACAAAATGAGATGGACACAAGGTCCCCAAAATTCTAATCAATTTGTTCATGAGCCCAAGTGGACCTCTGTGCAAAATTTGGAAAAACTCCTCCAAGGTGTTCTTGAGATATGGTGCTCATGAGAACGGGACAATTGCAAGGTCATAGTGACCTTGTCCTTTGATCACCAAAATCTAATGAGCTCATCAAATTTGATTAAAAGTGGACATTTGGGCAAAATTTTCAAAAAGTACCTCAAGGTGTTCTCGAGATATCATGTTCCCTAAAGGCGTTCTTAAAATATTGTGTTTATAAGAATGAGATGGAAGATGTCACAGTGACCTTTGACCTATGTCCACCAAAATCTAATCAGTTCATCCTTGAGTTCTTTTGGACATTTGTGCCAAATTTACAGAAATTCCCACCTGGCATTTTTGAGACATTACACCCACGAAAATGGCACAGACCGTCAACTCGAAAACATAATACCTACAGCCATGGCTATGGCCCTTGCAGAGGTATAAAAAGATACAATTTTTACAACAAATAAATAAAAATCTATTCACCCACCAGGCCAGTTCAGGCGAGCCCCAAAGTCCAGCGCCAGCTTCCTGAGCCAGAGGGTTTTTTCTGTCAGCTGATGCCACAGCAGACCCTCCTCTGTTAAAACTGTGGTAGGAGCCTGCAGCAACAGGCACGCCATCAGAGACCACGTGCTGATCAGAGAGCCCTTCTCTTGGATCCTTACCATCAGATGAGCCAGCCAGCTCACACAGGCCTGAGCCTCTGCGCTGGGCTTCTGGGGAAGGTCTCTGTGAACAGATGTAAAGGGAGAGAGGATGCAGGGAGAATGAGAGGACACACATACAGGGTGCAGTATGTTACAGTGAGATAGGAAAATTATGAAAGACACAAAAATTGAGTGAGAAAAAAATGCTTGAAAAACTTTTCACTCGTTTCACAGTTTACCCTTGCAAAACTTTTTTTTTCAACTTTTCTTAAGTCATTAACACAGGAGAAAAAAATGGGATCAGACTTAGAAAATGGGTTTTTTCTCACTTTACCATAGAAAAACAGCACTACTGCGGACAGTGAGGTCATGCTTTTTATTATTTCTGCAAATTTATAGGGTTAATAGTGACTCAAAATGGAGTTTAGAATGTGTGATTAGTCTGTTTATTAAGGCTGATTCAATGTTTCTTTTCAGACTAAATTTGACTGTGTTTAGACAGAAAAACTATATGGAGGGACTTTTTTTTTCTACCTGGGTATGAGGTTGTAGTGGCTGCGGTTTATCTTTCCCTGACACAAATGTCGGACTGACATGGGGCGGCCAAAGGTCACATGCATGCTGCCGTAATCTTCCTGGAGCACTTTGCTAGCTTTCAGCAGACCCTGTGGAGAAAAAGCAAAGCTGGGAGTGAATTACACGCCAGAAATAATCGGCTTTATTCATGCACAAACCCTTCTGACCTACACTAAAGAGTTATTGAAGTCTGAGACAAAAATATATTATTTGCAATTACAATAAATACATTTTTTAGTATTTTTACATACTTTTACAAACAAAATTACACATTGGTAAGAACTCAGAGAAAGGCAGTAATGGGGCATCTGAATCCAGTTAAGCTTCACTATAAACTAAATGCTGGAAGTTAGTTAGGCTAATTAGACTGAGTTGATTAGGAATAGTTGGTGAAGCAAGTAATGTGATCAGGACGTACTGTGGTGCTTTCTTTGGGTTTAGGGATCCCAAGTAACTCGTGGGCGAGCAGGGACTCCTCCAGCACTCGGTCGTAGCTGATACTGATGGGGACCAAGGTGATGTCATACACCTCACCTTTAAAGTAAGGCTCCAACACCATGTGCATCATACCTGCAGACACATGCAGATACAATAATATTTTGTAAAGTTTCCAAATGGCAATTCATAAATGCAACTGTTTTACTTTGTTGGTAACTCCAAGTAACTTGTGGGAACTTATGACCAACTGGTTGGGAGGAATGCAGTATTTTGAACAAACGTAAGTACACGCTACCACCACACAGAGGCAGTATCTACCCCTGTACACAGTGGCATAAAACTCAAATTGGCACCTCATGGTTGTCTGTTTGTGCCAAATTTGAGGACATCCCCTCAAGGTGTTCTCGAGATATCACAATATACAAGAGTGAGACAGGTGGGGTCACAGTGACCTTCACCTTTGGCTACCAAATTCTAATTAGATCATCCTTGACTCAAAGTGGAAGTTGGTGCCAAATTTCAGGAAACACCCTTAAGGTGTTATTGAGATATCACCTTTATGAGAATGAGACAGATGCAAGGTCACAGTGACCTTGACATTTGACCACCAAAATCTATTCAGTTCATTCTTGAGTCAAAGTGGACGTTTGTGCCGATTTGAAGATATTCTCTCAAGGTGTTCTTAAGACATCACATTCACAAGAATGAGACAGATGCAAGGTTACAGTGATCTTGACCTTTGACCACCAAAATCTGATTACTTAATCATTGAGTCAAAGTGAATGATTGTGCCAAATTAGGAAAAAACACACTCTTGAGATACTGTGTTCACAAAAATGAGATAGATGTAAGGTAACCATGACCTTGACCTTTGACCTATGACCACCAAAATCTAATGGGAATGGAATGGGATGGACAGATGGACAACCAATCGCTGGCACAAAGACCAATGAATATGAAAAAAAAGAAAAATTAAATTGCTGAATTATGTTTTTGGAGACACACTGGTCTGGGAAGTGGTTGGAGAAAAGACCTAAACTGTCAACAGTAAGATCTATTATCACGCAACAGAGACCACAAAATATACGTTCTGACAAAAACAATTTTCTACACAAAGAGTTCTAAATTGACACGTACCTAACTTGGGTATCAGGGACTTCAGCGTGCGACTCCGTAGGCCCTCTACATAAAACTCCACAGGAGCAAATCCTCTCTACAGAAAACACATTTAACAGTTGGCAGCACTTTTTACAGATGGTCAAACACAGCAGCTGATATGGACTGAGGAAGCTGTTTCCAAAAGAGGTGATGTAGCAGATTATTATGTCTTACCTTGACAATGGTTCTGACATATTCTGACAGCACTGCCCAGTATAGTTTGTCAGAGCCAATGGCGCGTCGGATAAAAAAAGCTCCCGAGCGCCGCAGTATCTCTCCGACCATCTTCATCCCTGCGAGAGCTTCATAGTGGAAAAGAAATAGAAAAAGTGAGAAGTGAGTGTCTGCAAGCAAAGAAATAAGTCATCAAAACGTATACATTAACCAAAAAATATTCTGTTGTTTTAATTCAAATAGATACTTGCGAATTCCAGCAGCAATAACAGGTATGGGGATGTCGTAGGTGAAAAGGATGTAGGAGATAACCAGGAAGTCCACATAGCTCCTGTGATTGGGCATCAGGATCACAGGATTCTCCTGAATGGCTTGTTGGAGCTGAAAAGGACAGAAAACAGAAGAATCTAATACTGTATCGGCTTCTTAGTAAAGTAGATTAGGAAGCAATACTTGTTTGATATATCACATTTATCATAAAGGTGGTCCATTGCAAGAAAAGCAACCACTGTGTCATTCATTTAAACACAAGTTTGAATATGCTAAAACATTTTTTTATCAAGAAAATGAATAAGATTAGCTTCTCACTGCAATTGTTGAAAAGACACTGCTTAATCTGGCAGCTTCTCCTCTGTTTTTGTGGTGAGGCAGCTTTATTTGTATAGCACATTTCATACAACAGGGCAATTCAAGGTGCTTTATGGAGCAGTGCAATATAAAAACACAATAATGGATACAGATTTACAATAAAAGAGTAAAGAGATAAGATATAAAAGGTAAAATTAATTACTACATGATTAAAATCTTTCGAAATAAAAATCACCATGAAAAATAACAGACGTGCAGACAAGAGATGCAAAGATAAAAATGATATAAATATAAAACAAACTCAGGTTTACAATATGTAAACTCTTCTTAAACCATGTTTAAGAAAAATTACAATAAATCTACCTTGTAGCTTGTATATATATTAGTGCTGGGCATGGATTAATTTTTTTAATCTAGATTAATTTCACTGCAATCCTGTAGTTAATCTAGATTAATCTAGATTAAAATTATAGATTTGAATTTTGCCAAAGACATTCAAAATAATATCTATCTATCTAAATGATGAAAATGCATCACAAACTGCTTGAGAAAGCTGTTCTACTATAATATTTGGTAAAGAAAAATAATGTTCCATAAGATTTACTTTGGTGTTTAACTTTTTTTAATTTTGTTAAACACAGACATTTAGGAGCACAGGTTCTGTCTCCATGTGGAAAAAGCTTTTTCCTGCTAACTGGAATGAACAGCAAAGGGCGCAGCCTCTGATAACATGACCCTAACTGAACTGTGGGCCTACATTAGAGGTCACGAAGAAGACCATTAACAGTCAGCAGCTTTGTGACACGGCTTGAGCCAAATCACTCCGGTCACTCAGGCAGACCAGCTTCCGCCTTGTTCACGCCCCCTCCGCGTAATTCCACCAGGTATACATCCGCGCTTAAACAACAAAGTGAAATTGGTGCCTTGCTCACTGTATAGACCCAACTTAGTGAATAGTTTATCGCGCGATAATTTCCTTATCGCGCGATAAGAATCCCGCGTTAACGCAGCACGTTAACGCCGTTAATGGCCCAGCACTAATATATATATATATATATATATGTGTGTGTGTTGTCTGCGTATATCTTAGTGTATAGGCACACTGTTACTTATCACAGCTGTGCTGTTTTAAACAGGTGAAGGGGGCGTGGCATAGGGGAAGGAAGCAGAGGGAATTGTTCGGGAAGGGGTGTTTGAATTTGTTGGGTGAGAAGAGACAGAGGAGTGAGGTTGAAGCTGTGCAGCCTGCTGCCGAGAAAAAAACAAATTTAACTCCTTTTTATGGCGGTTTTATGACAGAGAGCAGCAGAGAAACCTGTGCGTGTGGAGGACCGTAAAGACCAAAGGCCAAAAGATTTCCTGTCTCGCTTCAACAGCTGGTGAGTTTGATTTTTTTTTTTTGGACTTTATTGTTGTTAGAACGCAGAGATCTTTCCTGGCTTGTATTTTTGCATTTAGAGGGGAGGAAATTGAGGAAATTGGACATTTCTTTGGTTGGTTTACTCTGTCTCATAAACAAAGACTGTTTTTGAGTTTGACATAGTGGACACTGTAGTGGACATTCCTCCAGTTGTTTCCTTGTACTCTCATTTGGGGAAGGGGGCTGTTGGCGTAATAAGTTGTGTTACATTAGTTTTGCCTTCGTAGTTCCCACTGGGCGCATGCCTTCAAACTGTATGATGGTCTTGCCATCATGAGGTGAATGGAAATAAATGCAAAGTGATCTTGCTTGATTAACCAATATTGTGTTAATCAAATAGTATATTTTGAAAGACAAGCTGAGGGCCACAGTTGGCCCCCAGGCTGGACATTGAACATGACTGTCTTGAGCAAAAGCAAATGCCACAGTCCGTTTTCTCTGTTTTTTCCGGTTTCTTTGGTCATGCAGCACCGATTTCAAATGAATTTGCGTCTTTCTGCTGCATAGACATCCTAGTTTTATGAAAAGATCATCTTTTCAGCGATTAAATACTTATTTGAGTAAGAAATTGCAATAAGATTACAGGTGAAACGATTATTTTAAAGGAAATATTAAAGGACATTGCATCTAAGAGTTTCTTATTGCCTCTTAGTTTACATCTGTGGATTGATCACAGCAATAACTTAAAAAAACATACTGTCTTACTTATTTTCACGAAATTTTTTAGTGCTTGATTGTCACAGATCACCTTAAAGACAGATATCTCAAAATTTGCATAAATGAAAGTACACCTAAGTGCATGGTTAGATACTACATGTGGAAAGTGAGAATATATGCTTTTAGGCTAAAGCAAACCACTAAGATCTGCTGCATACGAAATAGGAAAACAGTTATTTAGAAGCTGCAGTGGAAGGTGGACTCTCTCTGTGGTGTAATACGAAATATTTTTCATTTATGCACTGTTACTCTGAGCTCAGTATTGATTAGTGAGTCGGTCCTGACCGTGTTGAGTCCCTCCATGTTGACATAGATTCCGGTGAAGAGCCTCTTAAAAACCTTGCTGAGTGTGTAGCCCATCAGCCTGATGAACCCCAGCTGCAAGTTTTGAGACATTTCCTCCATAATCCCACAAGCCTCCTCTTTCACCTCCTCCACCGATGACCCCGTCTCCGTAGCGATCTGAGTAGAAACGCAGGAAAAACACTGACTCAGTGATTAAGAAGCAGCAGTGTGAAACTTCTTTGCTACGTCTTTTCAAATCACACCATCCCACCTCCTTGGCCACGTAGCGCAGATACTGGGACTCCAGCACGGCTTTGTTGAGCTCAGCTCTGGAGCAGGACGGAGATCCTCTGTAAGGGCTCGGGCTGAAGGTCCTGAGGGCATGGCCGAGATCACTGCTGCGCCTCCTCTCCTCCAATATATCCACAAACTCCAGCTCATGTTGCAGCCCTGCTCTGCCTGAATCCCAATACTGGAGAAGGAAGTGATGCTGATGTTAAAACAGTGTTGTCAAAATGGCAATTTATCGATACATATATGTTCTGAATATTTGAAACAGTTTCAGTACTCATTTTCCACAGTAGAGTTTTCTCACTTTATGTTATTGTCACCAGTCATTCTGCTGCTCTCTGCTACAACCAAAAAAAGATGTCATAATATAGCCTTGTTATATTTATGTTTTGATAATTTATTTTAAAAAAAATGAAAAAGTAATACCCTCAAGGTCAAATTTTGGCCAGTGGTGTCGAAAATGGTATCAGATGTTGACTTTTTTAGATCAAGTATTATATTGAAGTAAGACATTATTGCAAATCTATTGGCATTGAAGTCAAGTTTGATATTTGACACTTTTAATGGAATTGAAACAAAGGTAGACAACATAAAAACATAGTTGATCTGCCACTGGGTGTCCTTGTTTGACTATATGGTATGTTAAAGGAAAAAAAAGAGAAAATGAAATAAATATTGGGAGGTTACTGGTACCAAGGGAACAAATAGCAACCCAGCAGCCCATGACATCAAATTGTCTATATTAACAATAAAATGTCAGAAATCAGAGAGTTATTAGCCTACGTATGAAAGTACACAGGTTGTAAAAACAGTGGGAAAATGAAAACCCACATAATATGTAATAAAAGTCAAGTTCATAGATTTTTTTATTCATAGATTCTGAATTTTTAAATAATATTCAAATGTTTTATTTATTAAACATCTTAAAACACGTCTAAAGGAGATCTTCAAACACCCAGGAGTCCATTAACGTCTTTATCTACTAACAGAGACACACAACTTCTTATCTGCAGTCTTTTGTGTTTTGAACTATGACCTGCTAATGCTGGTGCTGTATCGAAGTGCTTTTCCCCGTCGAATAGTCTTTCCCCCTGTTAATGCATAGTTTCTGCCTCAGTGGTTTGGTGGGGTCACAGCTGCTCAAGGACTATATGTGATTAAAAAATAATTCATTTTTTCCTTATAAAAACCATATATGGTTATTTTTTTTAAAAAATAAAATAAAATAAAATAAAAGTTTGGCAAACATGCTCAGGAGCAGCAGAGTAAGGATCAGTTATCATTATTTATCATTTAGGGTGCATTAATCAAAGATGTAGTGTTAAAATGACTTTGAATAATATGAAATACAGCTTCTAATATACAATGTGCTTAATGATTATTTCATAAAAAGAGGTGGAGTAGGGGAAAATAGAGGGGTTAGGAACAACAAAAATACAAGATAAATAAGATCTAAATAACATATATAAAACATTTAAATTATAATTATGTAAGTGCTTCAAATAAAAATAAGTGATAAAGTAATTAAAACACACTTTCTTTGGTTCGTAATAAAACCATAAAGTGCACTATAATCAGCAACATTTCTAAAATATGTTTATAAGTAGGTCAAAGTTTCAGCTGCTTATAGCCCCAGCTTTATTAGACAGACAATGTGTGCATTGTTTACAACTACATAATAGCCTCGGCATAGACTGTCAAAGCAAACACATCAAAGTTAGGCCATTTTTGCTTATTCGGGCTCGATGTCAGCACTTGCATAATGCAGATACTTTATAGTAACTTTTAAAGCGCGAAGAAGCTCAAACTGCGCACGAGAACAGTCGACAAAGCGAACTGAAAGGATGCAAGTCTGCATGAAAACATTTCAGCAGGTGCTGACGGGTTTCTTACCGTGTTCGTCATATTTCACAGGAACATAAACCCTCGCAGGTGTCTGTCCCCGCTTGTCCTCATCGACTTTCGTTTTCAGTCGCACTTGAAAGCTTCCTTCTCAGCACCCTGCCTGCAGCGCAGCTCCCCCGCGAGGCCAAACCAATGGCGTGGCTGGGTTTAGGAAACTCCTCCCGTCTGTTGTAGTGTGTGGTCCTTTGCTCTTGAATAACCCCTAATAGTATTGTGCACGCTAGTGTGTGCAGCAAAGTGAAACAAGCGAGTTTTGCTGCTTGCAGAAAGACAAATATCTGAACATGCAAAATGTCTTAGACTCAGATTAAGTGTGTTGTGCAAACTTTGGTCAGCAGAACAATTTCTGTGTTTCTGTGCAGGTCATCAGTCAAAGGTACTCTCTGTTTTCACATGGGGGTTCATGGAGGCTTAAAAAGTAACTGCATGTTGTATTGTAGTATGACAATGTTGATGTTGACTATGACAGGGTGACAGTAACAGTACACATTGTACTTGTAGTACCAATGATGATAGAGTGGCAGTAACGGTACGTATTGTTGTACTTGTAGTACTGACAATGATGGTGATAGGGTGACAGCACATATTGACAATGTTAATGTTGCTGATGATGATGATTGGATGATAGTAATACTACACATTGCATTGTAGCATTGATGATGATGTTGATATGAGAGTGACAGAAACAGTACATATTGTATTGTAGTATTGATGATGATGTTGATATGAGAGTGACAGAGACAGTACATATTGTATTGCAGTATTGATGATGATGATGATGATGATGATATGGGTGACAAATAATAACATTGAATTGAACTGAAGATGATGCCTGCTGAGCAGCGGCCTGCATTTTGAGCACATTTGCTCAAAATATATATTTTTTATGTACTCTGTAACTGTTTAGAAATACACTGCTCTCACAGGACAACCTACAAAGATACTTTGAATTTGGCGTTTTAAAGGAGTTATTTGGGATTTCGCAAAGTCACGCTATAACACAAACAAACTAACTGATTGAGGCAGCCCTAGACCAGCAGCTCCTGTGTTCACTGAGGCGAAATGATGTTTTTGTCAGTGGAGTCTGGCTTTGAGGAGAGCATGGATTAAGTTTTACTTTTAAGTGGAAAAGAGTAAGGAGCATATGAATAGATAAGACTTGAATTTAACTGCACGAGTGTGAAAGGTTTTAACAGATGTTTTGCTGTTGCTAAAAGTGGACCCCCAGGACATTGAACAAGACTTTTCTCAATTTTTGGATTTTTCGTTTATCAGAGTCATGCAAGAAAAACGTTTCCTGAGGTATTCCTTTAAGTAAAGGATGTGAAACTTCTATAACTTATTTCACTCTGAGCGTTAATAAAAGAGGTCAGTGAATAATTAGACACACTCACTGCTGTACCAAGGCATTATTTTATTGACTTTGATTACATCAATTTAACAGTGAACTGGTCAACAGAATAAGTGGAGGGAGTAAAAGAACAAATTATTGATCATTTTGTTCATACTTAAGGCAAAGATAAACGTGTTTAGGCTACTTTAGCTCTTTCATTGAAAGAATAATATAATTTATATACATACTTCATTTCATAAACTACACACTTACTCAACACGTCCGTTCAGGTGGGGATGTTCACAGTAAAACCACTGAGAAATCACGCAGGTCACTATGATAGCAGCTCCTGCACATGCATAAACTCTTATCTGTGGTATCGTAAGAAATAAAGAGCACTTCTTAAGTGTCTCTCATTCCTCTCAATACTGCAGCATCTGAGCTGCGGACAGTCCGATAAAGGTTTTCAGACTCTGGCTAAAATGGCAGTAACGCTGCAGTAAAAGACCCAAGGGGTAATGTTTCATATAATGTACATTTGATATCAGTCATAAATAAATCATGTCAAATTGCATTTATGGAAACAAGTATAAATCTTAGAGACTGCAAGAGCTACATTGTATGAACTGTAACCGGATAAATTAAAAGGCGTTTCATGAAGGCCACCACAGACATGACATTCTCATCACAACATGTACACACTGTGTGATTTCAATATAAAAATAAAAATTATTCAGCCACTCGTCTCACGATACATTTTTTTTTAAAAAGAGAAAGCTAATATTTTGACCATTTAAAATGTTGTGCTTTCTCTTGTCAACATGTCCCAACAATAAATATTCTGAACTATGATTTACCCTCTGTCAGGATAATATCAAGATACATGGATGATCATTCATTCATTGTGCTCTGTAATACATTTTAACATACTGCGTAACTCAAACAGAATAATTGATAACACACACACACATGTTGCTATTAAGTAAAATTAACCTGCAGGTATGTATCTGCTGATTGAGGATCGGTAACAGTCTCGACTTCAAAAGTTCAAAGTAAGAAAATAAATTCTAAATAGAGTATTTGGCACAAGTTTGAGTAACTTGCTTTCTGATGTGTGCGACGCGTGGCCGCACAGCCGCTGTATAGTCTGTTGATAGAATATGAGATTGTCTGCATAAATATCCTAGAAAGTCTAGCTACTTAAATGATGTCAACAGTCACTCAATAATAATGTGTGCTAAGCTGCCTGAATAAATTATTTTCATTTCTCATATACATATATCTAGTCAGAAGGCTAAAGAGGCCCTCTTCTCATAAAAGTGCGCTTACATCCATCTTGTGCGTTTTTAGAGTATTCACAGCACTTACTTAAAGGGTAAGTTTGGGATTTTTAACCTGTATTCTATTTTCCCATGTTTTTGTGTCCAAGTGAATAACGGGAACAATGTTTAAAAAAATAAAATAAAATAAAAATTGGTCCAGTATTGAGCAAGAGCAAAATATGCAGCAATGTAACCACTCTGGGCTTGTCCACATCCTCTATTAATGTCCACTGAAAGTGTTTGTTTTTGCCGCTGACAGGCTCAGGTTGCTATTACAAGTGTCTGACAACATTGGAAAGGATCCCTACAGAGGCAGACTTTTTTATTGTGTGAGAAACAGCCCCAAAATCCTACTGCCAAATCCACCAAACTCCAATTAAGTAAAGGTGTTCAAAGTTGACAGAAACAAAATAAAACTCACAAAAACCATCTTGGTTGTTTTTTTTTTTTTTACACTGTTCCTCAAATTACCAACTCTGGTTTGGCTGAAATAAGCCCTTAATTACCTCAGTTAGATGTGAAAATATGTTGGCTTGGTACTCGCTAAAATGACAGTTTATTTAAATGGAGTTTGGTCGATGTGGTGATAGCGATTTCTGGACTGTTTCTGGTTAAACAAAAATCAATCATTTGTCACATGGATTCATAAAACTCAACATACGACTCCGGTGAAATGTGGTCCTATCAGCTCTTTTAAAGTGTGACTGTAACTTAGTCCTTTTTTGCAGCTTCTTACATTGAACGACCTTACTTTTACACAAAAAGGTCTATTGACAGCACACAAAAGTCCCAAGTGGTTATATTGCAGGCTGTTTCTGTACGCTCGCTCAATACTGGATCAACTTCAAAAAACGTTCTTCATTACTCACTTAGACACAAACACATGGAAAAAAATAGGATCCACGTTGAATAACTCCAAGCATACCCTTTAAGTAGCTCCCTGTCCGCTGTGCACTCAAAGTGCTCCATCTGCTACAAAAATCTACAAAGTCGCATCACACACACGTCAGTGCTCAGCAGGCCGCAGGTAGTCAGCTGCTGGGATGGGGAGTCTGAGGAGGTGTAGTTCCCTGATGGTCCACTCGAGGGAGCTGCTGCCTCCAGTAGGTGAAGTGGCTGTAGGTGTCTGAGCAGGGGAAGTCTGAGGAGGAGGCTCGCACCTTCAGAGGAAACACGTGGTCCACCACCTCACCCAGACGGACATAACTGAAGACAGGGAGAGCGATAAATGAGCAAACTAAATATTTTTTAACCGAAGTCATTAAAAGAATATCTTATGTAAACAGGATGAGGGACTTACGATGAGATGTTGGTCTTGGCGTGCTCCTGCACCAGCTCACCTTTAGGGTTTACTGTAAAAATCCTGTTCAGTGGCACTCCAACTTCTTTATAGGAATATACATCCTGCAAATATTTAAAAAAAAGTTGAGTGCTGTAAAGCTTTCAAAAAAACCCAACATGGATTTATGCAAAAATCTACAGCACAAATGGTTTTAAATTTTCAGCCAAAAAACCAAACCAAACCAACCAAATTTTACACACCACATATATTCAAACTTTAAATGACTGAGTGTAGCAGTAATTGTAATTTATATAACGTGTGTGTACCGTTGGTCTGTTGCCAAAAGCTGCATAGAAGGGCTGAGTGTTTGGGTAGAAGAGGTTCTTGATATCGTTGAGACACTCCACCTTGAATTTCTCTGGTTTCTTCTCGATCACCTCCCTGTCAAACACAAACACGCCACAGAGATTTGACATTCAGCACAGTGCAGCCGTGCTCAGGTCTTCTGCATCTTTTTGCACATTGTTACATGACTATAGAGTGCTTCTTTACAAAAATATGTGTATTTGTGTGTATGGGAGACCTGTGCAGAGCTGAAAAGAGGCTGCTCGGGCTGAGCAGGACGGGGCCCATCGGAAGCATGGTGCCTCTCTCGTTGACCCAGTGGAGGTATCCTCGCGTCATGTCAGCCATGCCGATAGCTCGAGCTGAACAGTACAGGAACTTGTAGCCATTTCTGATGAATCGAAAGAATAATGAACACTTGATGGTACTTGACAGCAACAAATCTGTTTTTTTATTTTTATTTTGAGAGCTTGTTTTTGGCCTGTCTGATGTGAAATTTGTAGAGTATTTTCAAGCAATTTAAGCTTTAATTTGACCAAACAATTCATAGTTATTCACACGTGTGTCGGTAAATTAATGCTTACTGGCTGACTTTGTGGTAGAGGTGTGCAATGCCCTGGTGGGTCCAGTCTTTCCCCAGTGTGGGCAGGATGTGACCCAATGTGTCCGACCTGGAGACAAAACACACATACATGATATTAAGAAATGAGAGCACAGGCTTTTCTTTATTGTTAATACAAAAACATATGTCCAAGACATACAGAGGTCCATTTGGAGACACATCTGCATCCATTTTCTCTCCGAGCTAAGGTCTAATAGTCAACACGTACAAGAGTATTTTTGAAAACTGGGTTTTTTCATTCTCAAAAAAATAGAAAAATAAAATAAAAAAAGTGCGAACATCTCACAAGCCAAAATTGAAACATTTTAACAGTAAGCCATATTTCTTGCCTCACTTGCACAGCATTATTCAAACATTTGATTCAAACTCTGTTAAAAAAAATCCAGCTTGCTGGCATACACGGAGGGAGAGGCATAACGCAGGGAGAAAATGAATGAATGTATGTGATGGTAAAAAAAGTGTCACACATCAACACATATGAAAGCTACATTACAATAACAGATAGCCTACAGAAAATACATTTTCAGCTTTGTTACAATACGTGGAAGGTAAACCATGGAAGAACAATTAATTTCATAATACACAACAAAATTCCTGGTGTTTTTCCAAAACGTTCAATGATTTTTACTAAATCAGTTACTTTTTTCAGGCCTTGAAAATGAGATTGTCAAATTACATGATTTTTTTCAGGGTTTCCATGACAGTGGGAACCCTGTAATGGACAGTTTCCCTGAGGATGAATCACCAAAACGTGTAGAAAAAGCTATATTTTCAAAAATACCCCTGTATGTGCAGACTAGGCCAAAGTTAAATAAGAAGGGAAGGGAATAGTGCCTGGACCTGGTTCTTTTACACCACCATTTTTTGGTTATAAGTTCCTCCCTTTTTTTTTCTTTTAAACGTAAAGGTTTAGTTTGTGTGTAGCCGCTTGTATCACAGACCTGGTGATGGTTCCATCTATATCAGAGATGATGATCTTGTCGTCCCAGTTCCAGAGGTAGATGGTTCCCTGACAGCGGCAGGTTCCCTGGTACTGAGTGGTCACACTGAACACAACGTCGTTAGGACCGTCCTGCAGCTGGAGAGACAGCTGTGCGTGTGTGTGTGTGTGAGAGAGACAGGGAGAGAATGAGATATAATATATGAAGGTATTAACAGTGACTATTAATAACTTGAAACATTTCCAAGTGCACACTCACCAGCTGCTCTGATGTGAGTCGAAGTGTTTTCTTATAAGAGACGCCTCCTGAGGACAGCTCTGATTGGATGGAGGCAGAGCTCTGTATGGCTGCCCTGTGGTCTTCATCGCTAGAGGACGACTCTTCTTTATGTCTGCCATCAGAAAGGTTAACAGCGTGTAAAAGGACGCTCAGTCCGTCAGTCAGGATCGCTTACTAACGTATTTGATGCTTTGAGGGTTCCTCACCTGCTTGACAGATTCCCAGCCTGCTCAGTGTAGCCGCAGGCCCCAAGCTCTGACACTGAGTCCTGCAGGAGGAGAAACAGCGTTGATTTGCATTCGTTACTCACTCATTTAATGGTGATTTACACAAGCATTCGTGGTAAAAGTAAAAAGCAACACATTCAGGAGTGTTACTAAACAGATGGGATGAAATTACCGATTTGGTGCTGCTGTTTCGGCCTCGCCACGAGAACCACCACCTCCCTCCTTTCTTGGGCATCTTCTCCTTCATGATGTTCTCCACGGTAGCCTGGAGCGGGACACAGACAAACCCAAACAACCACAACACAACACCGTAAAAAAAACACACTTAAAGAACTGAAGCCAAACCAGACCGTAAATCAACAAACAGTAACAGAGAAGCAACAACGTGTCTGCTGTTGGAATGAGAAAATTAAGCATGTATGGGAGTCTGATGGGGGAAAAGAATAATGAGCGTTGAGGAAGCGGTAGAAGAGTTTTGTCTCTGACGTACAGAGCTGTAACCAAGCACACCAGTCAGACAACAGAGGAGAAACTCTAAGGCTGAGTGGATATAACTGAGGCAAGATGACTAATGGGTGGATTGATGGGAGGGAGGGGAACAGAGGAGGAGACAAAGTTTAAGGAGAAAAAAATCAGTGGATGTTTTTCAAACAAGGCTGAAATAAGAGAGCATTTAGGTTGTAAATATATAGACTGTGTATTAGGTATCATGCAATGTATAAGGTAAGGCTGCGTGATGTATCGTTGCAGCATCGACATTGTGACGTGCAATAGTTACATCGCAGGACCTACAATGATGCAAAGTACGGCAAATTAAGGCGAACACATTATGCTACAAATATTTAGTGCTTGATACAAAAGAAAAACTTGCATGGTTTTCATTTTCCATGACTAATGTTACTGTTTTAAAGTAAAAGCTAGTTACCAGTAGGTTTGCAATGGCATGTGATTAACACAGTATGATAACCATGTCAGAACGCATCGGTTTCACAGTATGACGATATACGATAATACACAATTATAATCAGTTACAGTGACCCTCATAAGAATGAAATCAAGCTTTTTTTTGGGGTGGGGGGGTTTTACAGCAAACGCTTTATTACTATAATTGCAACTTGAAACAAACTTTTAAATGTTAGTATGTATAAAAAGTCTCTCAGCTTTTCAGCTTTTATTATAATTATTATATTTATGCAGATACACTTCCAAATAAATAACACTGATATATCTAAAATGATTAATTATTTATCCTATCATATAAGTCATATGGTCATATGATTCAAATTTCAGTAGTTTTTTCACAATATATACTGCAGAAAGACAACAAATATTGTGTTTTTCCAATATGATTCCACCCCTGTATAAGTTGTATGTAGATTAACACATAAAATGCAGTACCAGTTTTGGTCAAAGGGGGGAGTCGTATTCATGTAACACAGCCAACCTGCAGAGTGAGTCATTAGCATCTATGCCGTATATCGATTTCTTACCTTTGGCAGCGGTTTCTGAAATGCCTGCATAGCCAGCATGAGTGGAGCCGCAGAGCTCCAATTATAGTATCTGAGGGGGAAAACAAAATTTATTTTTATCAATTTCATAACCTCAGCAGAAAACACTTTGTCAGCCAAATGTGTTTGCCAAAAAAACATGTTACAAGCCTTAACAGTCCTGCACACGCTGCACTTTTTGGCAGCTGAATCCATACAGCACACAGTGGATTGTAAATTACTTATAGCCTGCTGTTTTACTACATTTAGACTGAGGGTCGATGATACTGGTTTTTCAGGTTCAATACCGATTATTAGTAGTTCATGAGACCGATAACTGATATTTGGAACCGATATGCATTTACAGTCAAAATGAAAATCTTTCTGTCAATATTAAGAATTTTAAATATATAGCAAACTCCAACACAAAACTTTATTTAAATGCCTTCAGCAAATGTTTGATCAACACTGAAACTTTCATCATCATATACAGGAAGTCCCCAGCAACTATTTTTATAAAGTCAAGTGAAAATGAAAAAATAAAAACAACAAATCAAAATAGCTCCCTGAGGTTTTACAAAGTCAAAGTTACTCCCATGCTGACGCTTTCTTTACACTTTTTAATTAATTTTATGGGCAATCATTAAAATAAAACCCTGATGCAGATAATCTGCAAAATGCCAAATATAAGCTCCAATAATTGGGTAATAATCTGTTGACCCCCTAACAAACATGTTCTCAAATAATGTAAGAAGTTTGAAAGTCTTACTTGGAGCCAATTTTCACGACTAAGTTGGGGTCGTCGATGATGGAGGGGTTTTCTGAAAACTGCTGGTAAGAGATGATCTTCTCGTGGAACTGCTCTGTAAGGACACACATTTCATGTTCAGTTTCCAAAGCTGCAGCACGTTTCTCCTCATGGAAATGTTTTGTTGCACGTTTGCCTTTATCGACCTCCGCAGCACTTAGTGCACCTTGTATTCGTGCTGTATCATTATGAGAATCTCACCTTTAGTGATCTCCCTGTTGTCATTGAGTCCTCCGCACAAGGAGATGGCGATAGACGGCATGTCAGCCATGGAGTCGCAGTAACTGTCCACTCCGCTGTCTCCTCCAGAGCTGATGGACTGTGGGGACAGACTGGTGCTGTGGAGGCCCGGGTCTGAGTTGCTCCTCATTGCTGCTCCGCCGTCACTAAAGAGGGAGAGATGTTAGGAAGAATGAACCCCAAAATATTGGCTATATTGGCTATATCAATGTTTTTAATTACACATAGGTTAAGATTCTGACATACTTTTTAGGGAAATAGAGGGCCGCCACTTCAGGCTCGAGCTCTGTGATGTCATCCAGGTAAATCCCATCAGAGCCAAGATGGCGGCTTCTCTTGTCTGCAACAGAGAGACGAGTCCATTCAGATAAAACTGTCTTTGTATTTGCTTTTCTCTTGGGTTTACCCACGAGAAAACCTTTTAAATTAAATATTTTTAAAGCAATGAATCAACTCAACACTGTGTAAAAGACTTTTTCCTGTCTCTACGGAGGTAATTCTCCTAATAATTTACTTATTTTTTCTTACTATTCCTCCATAAGCACAATGGGTTATACTGCAAAGTGAAAAAGTCTTTTAAAAATTTATTTTACCCCTAAAACATAAGAAAAATAAAGATTAGTTTTCTTTATTTTAGTTTGCTTGTTTCAGAGTTGAGTCTAAGGTCAATGGATTCAGATCTGACCTGGGTTTATGTGGTCATGTGACTCGTGTTCACACCTCTGGTTTGTGGTAACGTTAACAGTAGATTCTGGGTGTGTTATCATGTCATCATGTACAAAAAGCTCCTTCCTTTAACTTCCTTAAACTAAATGCATTGAGCTGTAAAACACAACTGAACAAAAAGCAAATTATATAACGACCGGTGAAACAAGACTCTAAAAGGAAAGAAACATTTCATCACGCTGTTCCTGCTTGAATGTTACCTTTTCTCTTGGATGGAGAGTCTGTCTTGCCCGGTAGACGAGGCATCGTCTCCTCCATGTCAGACACGATACGAGCTGCCACACCTCCCGCCGTCTGCGTCTCCACCCTCATGGATACAGACTCCATCACAACTGATTCCTCAGTGATCTCCTCCGGCATCAGCAGTCTGGGTGCCGATATCTCAGAGCAGGGTCTGCACTGTTCAGACGACGTCTCATGAGTTATCACGCGGAAGTGTGTGCTCTCAGACACGGGGATGGATACTGGGCAAACTGGTGGAGGGTCAGATTTCAGTGGGAGGAAGGACGGCTGAAAGAAAAAAAGGGAAAACAATAAAATAAAACCACTAGAAACAAAGTTATCTGTGTGAATGGATGCACATTTGACCCTTTCTGGTTACCGTAGCAGCCTGTGGCAGCTCTCCCCACGCCCAGTGCATGGTGGGATTTTGATTGTCTGCGTCTGACGGCTTAGTCATGAGTTCAGAGTCGCTCTTAGGGGAGGTGGGACGAGAGTTTCCAGGGCTGAAAGAGGAAAAGAGGATAAATGACGATTAAAGAGCTGTTACTTGTGAATAATGTCGGTCTTCATGGTGTGGTTCAGTGAAGCACCTCTGAATGGGGCTCCACTCTCCATCTGATCGAGTGTAGATGCCCGTCTGTTTGAAAGAGCCGCTGGTCGGACCCGCTGTGGTCTCCTCTCTTAAAACATCCCGAGATGAACTCCTGAAACACACAAATACTCTATAAGCATACCATATAATGCATTTAATTCATCTGCATATTTTACAACGTAGAGAATCTAGCCTGTAATTTAGTTTTCGCTTTTCATCCATTTCCCTAAAGTCATGCTTGAACTCGTTGCACAACATGTCTAGTACAGCGGTTCCCAACTGCAAAGCACAATAATTTACTTTTATAATATTTCCACTGTAAATACAACCATCTTTTTTGTGATGGTCAACAGCTGTACTCACTGTCAGCTTACATGAATGGAAAACCCTGGTGTTGTTTTACAGTAGAGCACAGTAGACATGAGCCTGAATTTAGACGTAACGTATCCCCCCAAACACGTGCAGGCATGAAAATAAATGATGTGGCAGTTGTTTATAGTGGCTGTTGAATTCATTCATGATGCATGGTCTCTGACAAATAGAGTACAGTATGGGAGGGACGTACGTGGCTCCTATAGCTGCACGCCTGACCGACATTCTGTATAAACATGCTGGTCTGATTTAGATCCAGCGCTGCACACCAGAGGCCAAGTCACGTGTTGCAAACTGGATACACATGGAGTATACCCCCCCTTATCTTAAACACACACAGTGATGACATTTCCTCTTTTCACATGCTAAACTTCTTCTTGTCTCTGTGGTGAAAATCACACGTGTGGTTTCCATATGCTCTGGAATGTCTTGTGTGTTTGTGTGTGTGTGTGTGTGTGTGTGTGTGTGTGTGTGTGTGTGTGTGTGTGTGTGTGTGTGTGTGTGTGTGTGTGTGTGTGTGGGGCTCCTTCCTTCCTATCTGCTATGAAGGTTCATAGCAGTCATTTTGTGTTAATTTTTTGGTAATTTTCTGTCTTTTTGTGTCTTTTGGTTGTCATGTTGTGCCTCTTTGAGGTCATTTTGTGCTATTTATTAAGGTAATTGTGTATATTTTTTGGCCATTCTGTGTTTTTTTGAGTCTCTTTGAGGTCATTTTGTACATTTTTAGATAATTTTGTGTCTTCAGGGTTTTTTTATGTCTTTTCGTAGTCATTTTGTATCTCTTTGAGATGATTTGGTGCTTTTTTTAAGGTAACTGTGTCTTTTTTGGTCATTTTTTGTTTCCTCATAGTCATTTTGAGATAACAGTGTGTCCTTTTTTTGGTGTGTGTGTGTGTGTGTGTGTGTGTGTGTGTGTGTGTGTGTGTGTGTGTGTGTGTGTGTGTGTGTGTGTGTGTGTGCCAGTCCCACAGCTGGAGGCCTCTTGACTACAGATGCTGGTCTGTTTGTGCTCAAGATCCATTACAGCTGCTCTCAAAGCTCATTTCAATGATGTATTATCCTTATTATCTCACTGTCCGCCCCTCTCTCCTCCCTCACTCTGTCACGTGTATCCTTTCCTCTTTGCTTCCGTCTTTTTTCTCTCTTTATTCTTTTCTTGCATTTCCCTCTTTTCCTTTACCAGCTCCACATTTTCTCACCTGTTGCTTTCAATCTCTGCCATTTCATCTGAGCTGATGTCTATGGTGAACATGTCTTCGTCCTCTGAGTATTCTCCGCTCTCCTCCCTCCTCATGCTGTCCGCCCGAGCCTTCCTCCTCCTCTTCCTCCTCTTCTTCATCATCGAACTGCCAGTCTCTCCCGCGCTCCCCGTGGAGCCCAGGGTCTGTATGGGCGTCCCCGAGCTCTTCCCCATCAGGGAGGAGCTCATCAGAATGGCCCCATCTGACATGATGGGAGAGGTGGCCAGGTAGGAGGGAACCACTTCCTGTTTAGACGAGAAGAAGCAGAAGTGAAATCATGACTGAATTCTTTGAAAATCATGTGGGCTGTGTATAAGAACAGCGGTGGTTTTCAGTAAATATGTAAGTATGTAAGGAAGGAAGCACTTTTTACAACCAGGGTTAAAATGTCAAGAGAGTTAAAAAATGAAATAACGATACCAATATTTAGAAGAAACTGTTTAAGAACTAACAAATACCTTCAAAAATAATTAGCTTTTGAAGAGATATTAAAAACATTAAACAAAGAGCCACAAAACACTTAGATTTCAGTGAATAGTTAGATTTCAAGGAAGCTGTATTTTTAACCTATAAGGGTAACTTTGGTATTTTTCAACTTAGACTCTTTTTTTCCCTTGTTTGGAAATGGTCCACTATTGAGCAAGAAGTCTGCAGCTGACAGCCCAAACACAAGCTGCAATGTCAACACTCAGGGCATTTATGCAACGTCAATTTACTTCCACTAAAAGTATTTGTTTTTGCAACTGACAGGCTCAGATTGTCATTGTAAGCGTCAACAATAAACCTTTTTGTTTAACAGTAAGATCGTATGTATAACTAGCAACAGCCCTCAGAGAGAGAGAGAGAGACACACACACACACACACACACACACACACACACACACACAAATACGGCACAGGTTGTAAAAATACCAAAGTTAACCTTTAATTGTTGCATTATGTGCATCTGCATGCAACAAAATGAACCTTTTGTGCTGTTGTGAGCAGTTTAAAGCACATCCAGACCAGCACTAATATTATCTCCAGGATAAACATAAAACACTGAAAAAAACAAAACTCAAAATATCTTCTCTGGCATCCGCCTTGACTATTTCTGCAAGCAAGTTAAAACTGGATTTTGACATTTGGAACGACTGCCGCTTGAATGCGACTGTTCTTTCAGTGTTTTTCACAACTTTAGTCTGAAGCAAATGTGTGCAGTCGCTGCCAAACTGTTTACAGCCACTTCTGCTGTAAGGAGACCCTCCAAACAGCCAAACAGCCAAACAGCCAAACAGCCGATCCAGTCTGTTCCTCACTTCTGTGAAAGGAGGTGATTTAAAAAAAAGCTTCCTTCTAGGAAAAGAAAAGGGCTTTCCAGGAGGGTCTCCTGCTCTCAGCGCGGGGGAGTGTGTGTGTGTGTGTGTGTGTGTGTGTGCGTGCGTGCGTGCGTGTGTGTGTGTGTGTGTGTGTGTGTGTGTGTGTGTGCGTGCGTGCGTGCGTGTGTGTGTGTGTGCAGACCTATGGAAAGTGAGAGATGAAGAGAGAGGAAAAAGTGAGCTATAACCATATGATTTGTGGTCTGACAAAAGCTTCCTCACGTTTTTGCTTCCCTTTGCCAAGAAAAAAGGGTTCAGAGAGACAATCCCTCCGCCTCCTCCTTTCTCTTCCAGGCCTGGGAATGTGACACCACTCTGGGGAGAATAAATTACCCTCTTCCCCTTGTTGGTGCCGCCTCCTAGTCTCAGTAGTTCCCCACTTGTTTGTGTCTTTCAGCTGCACACAAAGCGAAAAAATCTTGGAAATCCAAATGAAAAATGCTGAAAAAGTAATTTTATGTGTATTTTAGACTGACTTTTAAATGGTTCCCATGGGATTCGTAAACAGAAAAATAACAATTCTGAATTTTTTTTAGAAAGAGGAAGGTATTTCTTTCATATATTCAACTAAAAAACAATTTCAACCACACTCTAAAGCATATTTCTTTGATAGGAAACTCAAGTCCAGGTGTGTCCTCAGTCATTAGGCCACAGCATTTAATGTGGGTCAGAAAACCTGAGTTAGTAAAAAGCTACACTCATTCACTCACTGATGAACAGAGGAATGCTGTTCAGCCAAAAAGGGAAAGGAAAAAAAGGAAAAAAAATTCCTGGCTGCTGTGCCAACTCTGCACACAGCGTGACCTTGTTCAAGCTACTACAGAATGACTACGTGTAAGGAGGAAAATACTTTGGATAACCGTTCTCGGTTGTAAACATGGGTGTGTCTGGGTTTTGGGGACGTCAGGGAAGGTGGAGACTGATGTGTGTTTTTATTTGAATCTTGTTTTTATTTGAATGAATATCTGCTTTTAAAAGACCAGTTTGTGAGATTTCGGGGGATATATTGACAGAAATGAAATATGATATGATAGGTATGTTTTGAAATATATCTACATAGGGAGCCGGTCCCTAGTTTATAGAGATTGACGTGGCAGTGGCATATTTCTACAGTAGCCCAGAATGGTCAAACCAAACAATGGCTCTAGATAAGAGCAATTTGCATTTTCCCATCAGGCACTGTATTTAGCAGCACATCTGCAACAGTTTTACACTGTTTGTAATGAAAAAATGTGCGACAGTGCATTGAAAATACACAGATTTTTAAGCTAAAATTCTGATGTTCATTTTTTGGATTGGTTTAAATCACCTTCGTCTGTTTGTTTTGGAAAGGAAGAGACCTCTACAGATAATTCGGCTCACAGCAAAAATCACCTAAACATCTGGATCAGAAAACAATGAGCAAATATTAACGTATGAGAGAGAAGAGTGAGCATGTTCACTGATTTGTGATGTTAAACTGCTTTTATTCAGTGTTTAAAGTTTTTTTAATCGCCTGGTTTGTTTATTTTGGAGAGGAAGAGGCCTCTGTGGATAATTTGGCCTCCAATAAAAACGTTCTGAATAATGAAAACTGAAGAAGTTTTAGCTGGTTTAATACAATTCACCAAATCCCCCTAAATTTTACAAAATTCACCATTAGCAGACATTGCCATTTAAAATGAGTTCAGTTATTGTCATGCATACCTGATCATTTTCTGTTTCTTGCACAAAGAATGCTTCTCCATTGTCCCCAAGCTTCATGTGCAGATCCACCGGTTCTCCGTTGATCTCCATGTCCACCTGGAGGAGAGGACAAAGGGGCGAAGCGTCAAGCAGCTGAAAGGTTACACAACTTTCTAAATGTGGCAGCACAGGCGGTCGCCCTCACCACTTTCTCCCGGGACCGGAGGACTCCCATCTTGCCGAAGCGAACATGGAAAGGTGAGCACTGCAGGGATCCATCCGGCTGTCTCACTACGATGACGTCGATGCAGCCAGAAAGGGTGGCGGGGTTGAGGCCTCGGTAGAGCTCTTTGACCTGGACAAACACCTGGCCTGCCAGCTGGCCCACGTAGTTCATGGTCTGACGGGTCTGTGGGAGGGAACAGTGGACAAATGATTAAAACAACTAGTCCATACCTGGAGATGGGTGCAACCCAACTACATGCAGACTTCAGGGGGATGAGCGTGCCACAACCTTGTGCAAATCAAAGATCTATATTGGTGCATACTTTGCCGAAAATGCAAATAAACAGGGGAAAAAATCTGCTTTTTAACAACAGGTTTTTAACCTATGTGAAATAACAAAAAATAGTGCTTAATGTCTGTCAATCAAGCTGCAATTCAACCTTCGACCATATTGTGGGTTGCAAAGGCAGATTTCAATCATTGACTCTATGGGCAGAAAAAAGTAGATGGCTGTCCTTATGTACTGTTTGTACATTTTCCAACCAAAAGTAATAAACCAAAACTCATGCATATCCCAGTAATGACCCAGTAATTCGTGTAAAACCCAAGTATTTTGGAAGGTTGCAGTCACGTCACTAATGCGCTGACGGGACTAAAGAAAGTCGTCCCGATTGGTCTCGTTAGGAGACAGGTTGGGGTGGTGGACAGGCCACAAAACACAAGACGTATCCCAGGAGACTGTCATCTTATGTCCTCACCATGTTTCCTTTACTAAACCTAACCTCTCTAACTTTACGTTAAGGGCGTAAAGTCATGCGTGGGGTGTCATTTCATAGGATATCACACAAACCGTTATATGAGGATATGTTAGAAGAAGCAGGCAGGAGTATCACCACAGAAGCTGTGGTCAGAGGCAGCAGCAAAATTCATTTTAGCCACCTGAAAGCAATCCCTTCAAAAAGATCTACATCACTTCACCTGTATGCTGTATTGACCGTTTTCACCATGTTACCCGGCCGCAGACAACCCGTTATGATGGGAAAGCTGTTAGCGACCTCAGTTCCACATCTATGCTTTCTGCAAAGCAACCAGACTCCATTGAGAAAAACAGGAATTTTAGCTCGCTGAGGAACTGCTGGTTTACCACTGCTTCCAACAGTTAGTTGGTTTGTTTTATTGTGTGACTTTTAAAAAGATTACTGCAAATTCACCAAAGTCACACAAAAACACAAACAAACCATCTGACTGAGGCAGCGGTAGACCAGCAGCTCCTTTAGTCACAGATCCTAAAATTACATCTTTTTTCAATGGAGTCTGGCTTTGAGGAGATAACAGCATCAATACGACATATACTAAAGCATATATAGATGTTTTTTGGTGGGACTTTTTTAGGTGGCTAAAATAGCCTATGTTTTGCAGCACATTGCTCAGCTTCCGTGTCAGACATCTGCCTGCTTCTCCAAACTGGTTGTTTCGACAGACGTCTGCTGTAAGTAATATACTGACTATGCATTACTGCCTCATATAACACGCTTTAAAAGAGCAGAACTATCTCTTGAATAGTCGTGATGTCTGAGCTCCACATCACTTTCTCAACTCAGCCGACCTTCAGAGAGGAAGGTGTTTATGCACCGGCATCTGCTGCGGCATACTTCAGCCTGTCAATCAAACCTCCGATGACGTGTATCTGTCCCTCAGGGACACAGGATGAAGTTATTCTAATACTCTGATCTGAAGTCAGATTTTCAGCTGCACTGTGACTGCTATGTCTGGGGAAAGAGGACAAGGAGGCTGGTTCCTGTTCAGTGCTCTTCCCCCGGGACAGTCTGTGGCCTAGAAAAAACCTGTTGCCACTTTGACCTTCCCACCCGCTTCTCCCCCCTAAGTCTGGAAAGTGTTTTCCATTCAGCAACCCTTGACAGCAGAGGTCAAAGGGCAAGCTAAGTTAAACCAGTCAGCATTCGTGTAACTAGGTGACCTCCCATGGCATTTACTGGGTGAGATGGGAACTACAGCAGGACACCTGGGCATTCAGGGACACGTGAGAACGTGTAAACGTATTTTAAAGGGTAAAGGACGGCCGTCACACAAGAACTAGACTGAATCATTCCTCATTGTTCTCGTAACGGCTACTGACATCTTACTGACAACTGTCTGGGATTTTAGGATGTTTCTAGGATTTTAGGACATTTCTAGAATTTTAGTACATTTCTAGGATTTTAAGACGCTTCTAGGATTTTGGGGCGTTTCTTGGATTTTAAGGCATTTCTAGAATTTTAGGACGTTTCTAAGATCTTAACACATTTTGGAGATTTTAGGACATTTCTGGGATTTTAGGATGTTTCTAGGATTTTGGGACATTTTTTGGCATTTTAGCACGTTTCTAGGATTACAGGATGTGTCTAGGATTTCAGGTAGTTTTCTAGGATTTTAGGAAATTTCTGGGATTTTAGGACATTTTCAAAATTTTAAGACATGTGGGATTTTAGGACACTTCTATGATTTAAGGATGTTTCTAGGATTTTAAGACATATGTAGGATTTTGGGACACTTCTAGGATTTCAGCAGCGCTAATTGTCTGCAAATTGGAAAAAAACAATGAGATTTGGGAGGTCCTTACCCTCTGTGATCAGCCGCTATATAACAGAGGAGGTAAATGACTGTTATTGCAATATTATGTTATTGTATTATATTATTGTTTCTAAAGTGCTACTGAGGCTTATGTTATATGTCACACTACAGAGCGTCACTGTTGTGTTAAACAGACTTCAGTTCAACAAGAATTTGCTTCATTTTTGGATTGTTTGTTCACTGTGAAAACCTGCAATAAAAACGTTTTCTTCATGTTTTAAACAGAACTCTGGGTGAGTAATTAATATATAAATTGTAATTTGGGAGGTGAAGTATTTTTTTAAGCTGCTAGAAACTTGTTTTTTCTTAATTGGCCTGATTGTACAGTTCAATGATGAGATCTAACGAGAACACACATTTTTCTGCCAAACTTTAATCTGTTTTAGTTGTTTATCATTTGAGATTTCTATAATTGTCTAATCTGATCAAACCACACAGTCCTGATAAAGCAGATTATCGGGATTATAGAGTTTTTGTGAGCTTTCATTGAGAAATACCTACAATTTGAAGCCTGGTTTTCAGGGGCTTTAAACCAAGCACATGTATTTCTCAAAAGTTGTAAAAATTACTCCTGTCTCTATACCTAATGCACAGATTTCTTTTAATTGGTTTCTAAAATGAGCCACATTTACGGACCAAATGCTTTCAAGTTGAACATCAAACACCTGAAAAAAAGATCTTTTGTTCTGTGTGATATCCGACAAAAACTTAACAACATTTGGACATAATTTGTGTCTTCACATGCATTCCTCACTTCTCCATTCTTGGATTAATCTTATGTTTATGTGTCTCTGTTTCTGTCTCAGTTAATCAGCAATAATGAGAGCTCAACAAGACAAATGGCAGCAAGTACACGCAAACATGACATCTCTTTCTGCCAACACTGGATGGAGGAGGTAAGTTAAGGTAAAGAAGGTATTGAAAATAACTCAAGAGTATCAATTAAACCTCACCCCTGCTGGCGCCACACAATGTCTAAATTATTTACATCTCTGATGCAAACTCCTTACTGCCACACGTGATAATCCCTCTTGCATAGCTTTCGAGACTCATCGGGGTTTGCAGACGTCTAATAACAGGAATCTGACCTTGGCTCAGTTGGCAGTGGGCCCCTAAAAATGACTGCAGCAACAGGGAAGATTTGGAGCAATGCCAACATACAGTATATCCCCTCTCTGAGCATGTGACCACGAGATCAGGCCCCTTATAGAAGAACATGAGGTCTAATTTTAGAGCGGGAGATGAATCCGACAAGCCATAACAATGTCTGAGTGTTGAAATGCCTCTTACATATGACCTCAACCGTCTTTGATTATTAATTCCACCTTTCACTGAGGCATTGAGTTGCAGAGCTGATTTTCAAAAAGTGGTAAGCACACTGCCACATGCTGCAGAGGAGCTTCATCCAAAAATAGATTTTCTTGTGTTAAAGATGAGGAAAAAAGAGGAACAAAACACTGACAGTGCTGCATGGCTTCAAAAATAGGTAGTAGTGGATGAAAACTCAACCAAGCCCTTGAGAAATGTTGGTATTTTAAAGGGTTGGTAACACAGTAACTTGCTGGTATGCTTATTTGTTTCATTGGTTCACAAATTGCAGTTATGAAGATTTCCATGCGGGCTGGAATCTGGCTGGGCCACTCAGCAGATGTTTTGCAAGTATAAACAGTCTTACCGGTACTGCACAAACATAAACTATTATCTACACTCCTACTGATCATTTATGACAATAAAACTCATCTGCACTCAACTTTATTTACATAGCACCTTAGAAACAAGCAGACGGCAGTGCTTCACATAGCAATATTGAAAGAATACAAACACGGCTGAAAAAAATAGCACAAACAACTATACATGAAGTTTTGCAAGACTAGAAAATCACAACGATGAGACAATAATATATATATATATATATATGCAAAAAGCATATAAAAAATATAAATAATAAATAAAATTAAATAAAAATAAACAGCAGGGATAAAATAAGTTTTAAAAATTCCTAGATCATTAAAACTTAAAAATAAAATAATTTAACTTAAATAAAAATTAAATGTGTAATGTTAAAGCCAGGTTGAAGAAAATATGTATTTAACTTACTTTAAAATACATGTGTCTCACACCAATAACTATAATTTTTACAGCCACACGTTTTAAGGGGAATAAAGTTTGATTCCAATAGATGTAGGTAAATAGCTGACTCATAACATCCTGACAGTGCAAATGGAAAACGTTATAATGAATTATTAATGGTAAGCATATTATGAGTCCAAAAACACAGTGCTGAGCATAACACACATGTGAAACTGTGTAAAAACCATATGATCATAAAGGCAGGTGCAGTCAAATACATGATAAAAACAGGCTCATACCTTCTGTATCTGCTGACAGTCTTTACCAACACACTGGCGTTTCCTCAGCGGTGAAAGACAGATCAAAAACACCTTATACAAGCGGCATTTCCCACAATAGATGATGTCTGCGCGTTTGATAAAGCCTCGACCTGCTGCCACCGACTAACAGCCACCAAAAAAAGGACAATTTAAGTCAACGTGATCCGCATCTGTCCCCCTGACTGCCTCGGACTCCCTCGCTCTGTCTGTCTCCGCGAGCTTCATCTGTGGATGACATCATCTGCACCAAAACCCGCCCGCTGACCAATCAGCGACGAGCTGTCGCGTTGCAAAATGCATCGTTTGCGCTGCCACAGTGGCAACAAAATTACAGCTGCTTGCTTAAATTGTTGCAAACAGCGTCGAATTTGTATTCTGAACGTGAAAGTGGCATTTTGTTTCTCATAATCGTTATTGTGTCGCTTGAAAAGAAACACCACTAATTCCACACTCTTTTATTATGTCAAATTAAACTTATTATATCACTGAATATCTAAAAGTTCATAGAAATGGGCGATTAGTCGTCTAAAAACTATATATAAGTTACCCAGTTTTGCCTGCGAAGACTTAAAATATGGTAAATAATGCACTGTGGCCCGACCTCATGTCGCTATAATGTTTAAAGGGCACTTAAGGAAACTGTACACAGCAGCAGCTCTGATGACGGCGGGAAATAGCGGCGCTACGTCAGCGTTTGAAGTCTGATGCAGTGAGGTGATCTTCCCAGCCAATCACAGGGCTGCATGGGAGCACATGCGATGTTGGCAGAGTAGCCTGAGAGCCTGCGGTGTTACTGTGTGTCAGGAGGATGTGGTGTTTGACCTGGAGTCATTTAAGACAAATTCAACACCAGACAGATCTGACTGTTTTAAGTGACTGTATAAGAGCAGGGCGTGACTGTGGATGCACACTGCACACAGGAGATTTTCTTTTAGACTTTCTAACTAGAGACATAGATAGCCTACATATACAGTTTAATCCAAAGCACGACTTTCTTTGACTAACTTTAACCAAGAAATTGATAGAGAAATAGAGAGCCCTATGGGAAAACGTTTCCTTAACGGCAAGCTCAACATATTTTCGCTGGTATGAGGAAAATGAAAAATGATCCTGAAAGACATTATAATGACAAACCCTCTTGAAATAATGACTTACTTTTCTCAAAAAAGGATTAGTATCTTAAAATAATGCAAACAAAGACTTAGTATTTCAAAATGATGAGCTAGAATCTCTGTATAATGACTTCTATCTTATATTAAGATACTGAGTTATATTAAATAATAACATAATATCTGAGAATGACTAAGTAGGATTTCTCAAATAATAATAATAATGAGAAACTTTCTCAAAATAATGTGTTAGCATTTCAAAATAATGTGAAACTTTATCAAAATAATGACTTATTGTCTCAAAAAGCATCACTTTGTATCCCTCAAATAAAAACTTATCTCAAAATAATTACTTAGAAGCCGAGATCGAAATTTTGAGTTAGTAAATCTAACTGATAGTTTAGTAGATCATCCTTTTTTCCAGACACTAAGTCATTTCTAACTAATTTATGATTAGTATCTCAAAATAATCAGAAACTCTCAAATGAATGACTTAGTATCTCAAAATAATGACTTAGTATTTCAAAATAATGACTTAGTATTTCAAAATAATGACTTGGTATGACAAAATTTTTTTTGGTTGTTAAGTATCTCAAAATAATAAGAAATGTCCCTAAAATAATTACTTAGTATCTCGAAATAATGACTTAACATACAAAATAATGATTTTGTATTTCAAAATAATAGTTTCTCCTAATAATGACTTAGAATCTCTAAATAATGACCTGGTATCTCCAAATAATGACTCAACATCACAAGAATAATAGAATAGAATAGAATAATATTAAGTATCTCTAAATGACTTAGTAACTTGGTAACTCAGAATAATAAGAAGGTGCCTCATAATAGTGACTTCTCAAATAATGACTTAGTGTATCAAATAATGACAAACTTTCTAAGATATTTATTTTACATAACTTACTATGCAGTAAAAGGAATAACAATGCTACCAATCTATCCATTCATAAAACTGTTAATGTGAGCTGAGGTTGCAGGTTGGTGCCGGGTCAGCAGATAAACATAACAGGCAGCAAACTGTTACTGAAACTAAACATGCTGAAGCTGCAAGAAGGTAAACCACAAACACACAAACACAAACACAAACACACACACACACACACACGCACACACACACACACAAACACACACACACACACACTCAGCCGGAAAAGTGCAAGATGAGACCGCAACTGTGACAATGTGACATGGTGACATGCACTTCTTGCTACTAAACAAATGATCTGATTATTCAAATATATGAGTTGAACATGTCTTTGTTTGTTATTTTTTTTATCTCACTGGTTTTATCTTTAATTTGATTCACTTACTAATTTCATGTCTCATGAGACAGAATGAACATTTCAAAAGTACAAAACAATCCCTCAAGATAACAAAACACAGTGCTCAGCGCTGGTAGACTGAGGTGGAAAAACCCTCATAAAGAACTGCATTCTTCTTTTTCTGGTTTAGCCAAGAAAGTCTGCTCCACAGTCTGGAAAAACAATTATTTCCCATGAACACACACACACACACACACATACACATACACACACAAGGAAGTGGCTCTTTTTGTAGAGGAGCTGCACGTGAGGCTGCTGTAGCGTGTAGCCCATGAAATATTTGGGCTGCCACAGGAACGTTTTCCATGAAGAAACATGATATTTTGCTGTCAAAAGGCAGTGTGCCCAGCTACACATATATGCACACACAGATGCACACAACACACACACACACACACACACACACACATGCACACACACACCACAGAAACAAAGACACCATGGACACAAACAGAGGGAGGGACGGCTTTGGCAATAATGTAACTAACATTCACGACAATAAAGCTCGTTTGAATTCATTAACATTAAATTATCTATTAAGTATTGTAAAAAAAAGTGGAAGCACATTTGTGCCAGTGAGATAAAAAAGACCCTGTGAGTTATTTCAGTGAGTAACTTTTAAAAAAAAAAAATTAATAACCAATCACAAAATTACAAGAAATTATACTAAGTCATTATTTTTAGCTTAGTGTCTGGAAATAACGACTTAGTTTCTAAAAAAATGATGACTTAATACCTGAAAATAATGAGTTAGTGTCTTGAAATAATGACCTGGCATCTCAAACTGATGATGGTGTCTCAAAATAATAAGACAGTTAGTATTGCAGTTAGTATTTCAGTTAGTATTTCAAAATAATGACCCAGTATCTTACAATAATGATTAAATATTTAAAAATCATTAGTTGCTATCTCAAAAATAATAAGTTAGAATCTCGAAATAATGACAAAAAATACTAAGTCATTATTTAAAGAAAGTTTCTCCTTGCATTGACAGTTTCTAAATAAATAAGTCTTATGAATGTGATTATAATGCACTGACCTTCAGAGAACATGTTACCATGGCATTAATAACTAGGCATGACACATACCATTATACTGTATTTCAACACTAGCCTGTGGTCAGCTTACTGGCACCGCCACATATACGCACTGTCCTCACATCAGTTTTTATGTCAGTGTCGCTGAGATTCTCCGAGGATATTTGAGCCACTCAGCTGCCCTCAGAAATGTTTCTAAGAACGACCTGCTTTGCCAGGAAGAGTCGAGCTCATCCGATGTACTCTGGACAACGAACTGCACATGACATGTATGATCAGTGTCGTGACCCGTATCATGCTACGACAAACAAGTTGACATATGAATCCAAACCTCTCTGCAACATTTATCAGCAGAGTGAAAACAAAACCACATGCATTCACACAGACTACAACAGGCCATATTTGGTACCTGCAGGTTGACCTAATTTAGAAATGCACCAAAAGTTCACCCTCTCTGCTCGGAGGAGTGTCTGCGCTGGAGTGGTCTCACACTCAGTTCAGCCAATCACCAGTTTGTATATATAGTTTTGTAGCTATGAGCTGACTGCCTCCTGTGCACCAATCACATATTAGTAGGGCAACCAGTTGTTTGCTTTACATTCATATAGAAGGGTAAAGTTTTTTTTAACCCTTTGAGACCCACTATAGACCCATTTTTGGCTTTGTTTTTATGGGGACAGGGATCTTTAAAGGGAGATAGCAGGTCAGCAGTATAAGTCTCATAGAGGTGGTATACATAATCTGACAGTTTTGAACCTGGTGATTAATCTGAGATGCAGAATTTTATTTTGTGTTCTCTTTGTGTTTTTATTGCTTGTTCTGAAGTTGCATATTTTTCTTTTGTATTTTTGTTCTTTAACCCTTTGAAACCTTGTGAAATTGGCTTACTTTCTTAAAAAAAAACACTAAAAGAAGGTACTGATCAACTTCACAAGAAATGACCCAAAATGAAAAAAAAATGTTAAAAGTTACAAAAGAATTACCTAAAATTAACAAACAAACAAAAAAAGTTAAGAATAAAACAGGAAATGACTTGAAAAAAAGCCATATTAGAATAAAGATAATATATACAAAATATTATATTTCTTCATTTTTGTAACCTAATTTTAAATCAATAACCATAATAATTATAAATACAATTTTCTTTATATTTTTCCCCACTTATTTGATAATTTTCTAATAATTCTTTGTCGCCAAGGTTTTTGCTATGGGCATTTTCTTGTCACCTTTTACAGATTTTATGCACTTTGCAGAACATCAAACCAATTTGCTCATGCCTCAAAGGTTTAAATTCTTGTGAAAGGTGTCTGAACGCAACATAAGAAAACTGATGTCAGTCCAGATTTCAAAGGGTTAATGGCTGTCTGTGGTTTATGTTGCTGCCTGTCTTGGCCAGGACACTCTTTAAAAAGAGACTTTTAATCTCAGGAGGTTTTTCTGGTTATTAAAAGGTTAGAAAAATCCCCATGCTCTATTATGTCTCATAAGATCAGCAGTTTTGAAGATGATACCATTTGTTACACAGATTTAGTGCTAAATTTAAGCATCTTTAACCAATAGCAATCTATGCTATGAATTGGCATCAAATACTTTTGATATTTGGAGATTTTTGAAAGAACTGCATTTTTCAGCGATTGGATGGCATGCACTTCTGTGATGGAAACTGCTCAGAAACACCTTACTGTCAATATTTATGAAAGCCATACAGTCATTTGAATGCCCAAGGTCTCTAGTTTGTGGCTGTAAATTTTCATGGGGCCGTTATTATCACAATGGATAATTTTATACAGTGATGTCTGTTTCCGAAAAAATGGTCTCATTGCAATGTAATAAGCTATGCTATTGCGGGGTCTAACATTATCATCTATTCATAATATTGTGCTCATTTAATTCATAAGGGTCTAAGCTTTCCAGTCATACCTAATTTATGCCATTCAAAGATTGTTCAGGGAAACCAGTTTGCAGAAATATTCAAATACAGTAGGCGAATTTAACTACTGTATGCAAATTTCTGCATGCTTTTTGCCCAAAACGTTATGGGACTAACATAATGTTGGCCTGTCTGCGTTCTTTTATAGGTCTCTCTTTATGCTAATTTAAATGTGCCAAACCCCGTTTTTGATTGGCTCCTCCTCAGAAGGCGTGGTCAGCCATACTAATTTATAAGTCTTGCTTATGCTAATTTAAATATGCCAATCCTCATATTTGATTGGCTGACTATAAGCCAATCAAAAACAGGGGATGGCATATTGCAATTAGCATATAGAGACAATTATATTCCAGTACGGCTGACCACGCCTTCAGAGGAGGAGCCAATCAAACACGGGGTTGGGCACATTGCAATTAGCATAAATAGAGATCTATAATTGTTTAGCTGCTCTTGTTTCAATCCTTTGAAACCTGGACAAACTGGCCTGATGTCTTTGAAGAATATATTAAGAAGGTAATGAGCGAATTAAGAAGACAATAAGTAAAAAGAACAAGTAGACTGCCTGAAAATTAGCAAATAAATTAATGAAATAAAATATGCAAAGTTTAAAAAAAAAAATTATATATATTTTTATAAAATATTTTATATTATTATGATGATTATTAGGGCCTGACCATCGAACGGTCCAAGGACCCTCTTGGAATGCAAGGAATTATTATTTTGCTGCCAAATTAATCTCATTTTTGGATGTTGCAACAAGCCCCAAAACTTATAAAATGAAACTTTGTATGCACGTCTGGCTTGGTGAAAAATTTCATATTTTGGTGGTTTCGGATACTGGTGTGGCAAAATGGCTCCACAGCGCCCCTAAACGTGTAGCCCCAATGGCTAGTTTCTCCTACAATTACAAAATGCCATACATTGTCCAATCTACTCCAAAGTTCTCATGCTTGATATGAGTCCTGGCCTGAACACATCTGCATGGCTAAATTGAGTTATAGTTATAGCGCCACCTACTGGTAACAGGAACAGGAACACAGCCTGTTAAAGACAGAAATATTCAAGAACCTATTTCCAAGTTAAATGTTTGAGCTCCAAACCAAACTTGTTGTACATATGCATTCCTTTAACAATGGCATGACTCATTTAAATGGCTAATTCCACCCCAAATTACCACAACTATCAAAAACAACACGAACAAGTTCTAGTCATTCAGTTTAGACGTCATTTCAGTTGACTCAGCAGGGCTTGGGGCTCATTGCATAATTGTTTTACACACTTGGTTGATATCAAGGCCTCTGATTGGCTCACACTTTTCTGGTCTGAGAGTCATGCGACCCAACAGAAACATGAGCTGGAAGTGAAAACTCTGATACAGCGATTAAAAGGAAAAAACTTTTTGTCCCTAATGAGTAAGATTATGAATGTAGAACAGCCCCCGGGGATAAACATTGTAGAGTTACAGCTGTGGAAAATGAGGTGAGTTTTTTTTTTAACTCATGATCTAAAAATGGAATATTTCAACAAGAAATACAAGCAGCTACAAATATATTTTAGGATGTTTTGGTCAAAACAAAAATCCACATGATCAAGAACTTTTAATACCCCTTGAAAAGAAAATTGTGTGACATATTTATCACATTCATTCTTTTATCGTATTCATTCGGATATCTTGAGGGGAGAGTTCAAGGGATCCCTTTGATAATGGCCCTGACAGTTGTTCCTTTGGCAAAATTTAGCATTACTTTGGAAGATTATGTAGCCCCCTTCCTGGTAGGCTATGGCAACACTTTTGGTACAATTGGATGCTATGCCACTGTGATTGTTTTGTTGGCACTTTGTACTTGCTATTGTGCTATTTATTTTTGGAGGAACTATTTCTTTAACAAAGTATGGAAGCTTTATTTTACATTTGTGGGTTGTCACTGTTGTGATTGGTTGGTCTATTTATTTTTTAAACTAAATAAGACACTGCAATGTTAGTACTTAAAGTAGGTTTGGGTAGTAGAGATAAAAAAAAAAAGGTAATTTAAGTTATGCTGACACTTCTGCCCACAGCAGCACTTGTACTTTGTGCCACCTCTGCATAATTCAGTGCCCCACTTAGGCCATCCCAGTAAAACACGCCACTATGTCATTTGCTTCTGCGATGCCAGCATGTTGTCTAAAATCACACACTTGAGTGTTATGATGCTGCTTTTGTTTGGTTCTACTTAAAAATGCAAAGGTGGCACAAAGAAGGGACTTTGTAGGGGCCCATTGTGTGATCTCAATGTAAAAGGGCTAGTATTGTGGGCCCCCAATTATTTTTGCAAGTGGGCGCCAGTGTGGGGCCAGCAATTTCACCACAGTGACCACGGAGACCACGGTCCCCCCTTGTTGGCACAAGTGGTGAAAGGATCAACTCATCCATCAGGCTATCCCTCCACCCTGTGTTACCCCGTCCTCTCCCGTCCCCCCTTTTCGCACCCTTTTTCTTCTTCCTAAGTTTCAGTCAAAGCAGATCGCGTTACAGAGGAGATTACTATCCGTGGTCTCACTCTCTCTGCTGTCTTTAAACCAGTTACAGCTTTAAACCCCTATTTTTTAAAAATATTTTATTCAATAAAAATAAAAAAAGAATTTTAAATATCTTAATATTAAGTCTTAAGTCCTAGTCTGTCAAGATAAAATCACATGCATACGTCTCCAGACTGTTTTTCCTCTGTACATTTTCCCCAATCATGCTGTAAACTAGATGCAAGTAACATTAAAATTCTTCACCTTTACATGTATTATTTTTTTGCATTAAGATTTACTTTCTTTCCCACCTTGAAAAGGCCAAAATAGGCTAACCGTGCTCCTGTCCCAACAACTTTGTCTTGTGCCTCTCCTCTGTATTGTGCATATGTTTGTAACTGACTGGTGATAGTTTATGCATCTGAGCCCTGTTGTTTTGTTGTGTTTTGTTTTGTTTGTTTAAAAATGAAAAATTTAAATAAAATATTTAAAAAAAAAAAAAAAAAGATTTACTTTCTTTTACCCATAATTCATGCTTTCCCTCCACACATGCATGTGATATACAAATCACTTTACCCAGCTCCAGGTGGTGTCGGTGGCATACTGCACCACAGCCTCATCAAACTCTTCATCGTCCTCTGCTGATATCATGATTCCATACTGTGTCTGATCCCCGCTGCAGCTCTCAGGTCTTTGTCACCTCTGAACAGATGTGTATGTTCGAAACGCCACAAGCGCGGTCGAGTCTAGAACTCGTGTCCTCTCTCTGTGAGCATGTCAAGTCGTCTGACTGCCGGCTGCAAGTGGACAGCGTCTTACTAAATTTACCTGAGCCCCCTGGTCAGAAACCTGAGACTGTCCTGGGGTGGTCATCATCCACCAGACCCTCTGACTTCTTAGGCATTTGAGGAAGGGGACACCTGTTAGGATTGTTTGTCAGAATGTTAGTCTAAATGGACACAGTCCCACGTGATCACACACCAGCCAAATGACAAATTATGTTGGCACAGCTCCCCCTCCTAATGCATGCCTGACAGCTTTATCAATGTGCAACAGCTCTCATTAGTTAACACACTGACTGTGACATCTGTTGTTGCCATTGACCCTATTTTGACCACGGTGGTGCCATCACTGTTTGGACATGAACAGAGCACCTGTTACATGGGGTTAAGTCCAAGTGTCCCTAGTACAGAGTGACTGTTCCAGTGACCAGTGTAATTAATATGACTCTGCTGCCTCTGATGTGTTTGAACTGGTGACCTTTGGTGTATGTTTGATAGGCTGGCTGACTGCTTGCAACAGGCCATCCACTTCTAATGTGAAGCCTTTTTCAATGAAAGTCTGCACTGTCCTCTAGTGGTGAAAAACATTAAATATATATAGACATGGACTCAAAGGACTAGAGTTGCACACAAGTGCAACTCAAGTTGTGAACTCAAAACCTACCTCCTAACCAAACTTGACCTATTTACTCATTGACTACTTATTTATACATTTTAGTCTATTTTACTATTTTATTAGATGGTATGTAATTTTATTAACATTTTTATCTATTATTATACTTTGGGCTGTGATCCTTTAATTTACCTTTTATCTACTCTTTACAGTATCTTAAATTATTACTATTTTATTACATTTTCGGTCTTTTTTTTAATGGGTTTTATCATACCTCTGGTGTTTCCTCATTTATGGTAGTGTTTCTTTGGTTCCTGGTTTTAATGCGTATTCTTATTTAAGTGCTTTAATTAATTATAAAGTCTTGCTTTTTTGTCCATATGCTTGTGTGTGTGTGTGTGTGTGTGTGTGTGTGTGTGTGTGTGTGTGTGTGTGTGTGTTTGTGTGTGTTTGTGTTGCCTCTGACCCCATTCTGAGCATGTTGGTGCCGTAACTGTCGTTTGGACATGAACAGAGCACCTGTTACATGTTCAAGTCCAAGTGTGCCTGTTCCAGTGACCAGTGTAATTAATATGACTCTGTTGGTACTGATGTGTTTTAACTGGTGACCTTTGGTTCATATTTGATAGGCCAGCTGACTGCTTGCAACACACCATCCACCTCTAATGTCAAGCCTTTTTCAGTGAAAGTCTGCACTGTTCTCTAGTGGTGAAAAAAGTAAATACATAAGGACTTGGATTTTAAGGACTAGAGTTGCATTTACTTGCAACATTAAACTCCATGGGTCTTTGGCAGTAAGTTAAAGAGGTGGGATAAGGTCATTGTTTTGCAAGTCACAAGTAAGTCTCAAGTCTTTGCACTCAAGTCCCACATCGGGTCTGAAGTCAAGACAAGCCCTAAACTTCTTTGATCACATTTCCTACGGTCCTTAAACATATCATGTGCGACAACGGTCTTTGCTGAAAAATAAACAAACAAAAACAAGTCAGAGCTTAAAATAATGATATTTCATCAGAATCACTTTATTCTTAGTATTATTTAAAATTTCACCCCAAAAAAAATCTAACCAGCATGTACGACAAAAGTGAAAACCTTTTTTCACCTCTACGATTTCGTCTTTTATTTAAAAGTCACAGGGTAAGTTTTCAAATCTAATAAATAATTTACGGTGGAAGAAGGGTCGTGCGTCTTCCCCAAGTTACTCAGGGAACCTGAAAGAAAAATGTTTGTAGATTCACTGAAGGATCAAAAAATAAAGATTAGTTAAAAAAAAACCATATAAAATAATATAAAAAATAAGTCCCACCTCAGCCACCACCTCCTCCAATACATTACGAACAGTCCCTTAGATAAAAAAAAAATCACTTGTATGATAAAATTATTATTATTATTATTGTTGTTGTTGTTGTTGTTGTTGTTGTTGTTGTTGTTATTATTATTATTATTAATCCTTGCTGCTGTGTTAGCGTTGCTCTCTCAATTTTAAAATTTCCTGCAGCCCATGAAGGCAGCATCTTACCTCTAGCTGCTGTCCTCCTCTTGTCGCATATTGATCCAGCAGCTAGTTGATCGTTAGCTTTTGTGTCAGGATGGTGTCTGTGGTGTGTATCTGTTTGTCCGTACTTTCTGGCTAAAGGTATCCGGCATTTGGCGGCTTTAATGTTCCGTGCAGGTAATCTAAAAACCATCGGCAAAGCGGGAACCGGCTGGTAGGTGGTGTTTGAAATCACTGAGACGTAACATATTGTTCACGTCCACTCAACTCTCGTGAAATCAGCCAGCTAGGGAGCTAAAGCTAGCCATGCTAACTGGCTAGCAGCAAAGCTCGTTTGAAAGGGGTTTCATCGTTGTTTATTTCCGGGCGACAGTCGTTAAAAGTAACATAGGTTAAGAGCTCTCAGTCTTCATTTTTAATGGTAGTTAACGTCAGCTTATTATTTTTAGCTAAAGTTGAACGTTTGTTGTAATTGTGTTAGGTAGCTTACTAGCAATAAACCGTTAGCTCGTGAAGCTAATAACCAAAACAGCTAACTAAAGAGGAGTAATGTCAGAGGAGTTTGCAAACAACGACATCACAAGCTTTTAAATCAGACATCTGAAGATTTATTTAAGTGAGTATTACGCAGTGAACTCATCGGGGTGTTGCACCCAGCTTTGCTCGACCAAATGAATGATAAACTATGTGTTAAATGCAAATAATTAGCTATCGTGCTAATGTGAGTTTCATAGCTACCTACAGCTAACGTAAATGTGGATGTCGGTTAGTAATCTCACCAGCTAAGCTAATAAACGTTACAGAGCTTATTGTAAGTATGTCACCGTTTTTCGTTAAACATACAGTGCAGCTGTTCACATGTGGTTTAGATCAGACATTGATATTAACTCAATAGAGTTGTACGGATAAATAAATGATATTTCAATACATGAAAAAAGTCCAATAAAGTGGAATGACACGGGAAAAGGCGTTAAGAAAAGGAATTCCTTAATGTCACGATGCGTCCACCTCAAAAATAAACTGTCCCACACACATGATAAACCAGCAAAAGTCACGGAATTTCAAAATATTGTTTACCAGGACTGGAAAAGTCATGGAATTAGTAAAAATCATTGAAAGTTTTGAAAAAGTCATGAAATTTTGTTGTATGTAATGAAATTATTTATAACCTATCATGGGAACATTTTTCCATAATTTAAGGTAAAGGCAAACTTTATTTCTGTAAGTTTACTGTTGGCATTAATGGGTCAACTTAGAGCTGCATGATATATCTTTTCAACATATTGCGATTTGTAATAGTTGCATTGAAGGCAAGCGATGTCAAGTAAGGCAAATTAACTAATTTGCTTCTAGATACAGATTGAAAATGTACATAATTTACTCAGTTTCCATGACTAATACCAACCAAGTCTTCCCTTTTAAGACAGATTACTTGTATATCTAACATAGTTCGGTGGTATTTGTCATAGAAAGCAAAACCTTTCTGAGTGTGTGAGTGTAGAAAAGTACCATAATATCCACAGTGAAGCGCATGCTTTACCAAAATTGAAATTTTATTATCTGTTCTTGAAAAGTCATGGCAAAGTTTTGAAAAAAATGTCCATAAAATGTTTGGGAACCCTGGCTGGAGGTATGATGTTGTAAGGGTCATGAATGTATTTATCAGAATTGCTTTTATCGTATGACCCCTCGCGGACTCTGAGGTCCTCTGGTACCAGCCTTTTAATTATTCCTAAGGTTAGAACAGAAACCCACGGTGAGGCATCGTTTCCCCGTCTGTGGAACAGCCTGCAGGAGGACCTGAGTGCTGCAGAAAGTGTTTATATTTTTAACCGCAGGCTCAAGACCCACCTTTTTAATCTAGCTTTTAGGTAATCTTTCTTATTCATTTATTTCTTGTTATTTATTTATTTATTCTATTAATCTACCAACTTGTTAATTTATTTATATTTTATATTTATTTATTTATTTATATTATTACGATTATTATTTTGTCAACTACTACTTTATTGTTTATTTATTCTGTTTTTAGTTTTTTTTTTTTTTACTCCAGCTCTGGTGTTTCCTCACGGAGGGCCCTTTGTACTGGGAGCTGTGATTGGCTCTGGCTGTGGGGGCATCGTCGTGGGGGTCGCCCTGTCTTGGCTGGATGGGGGGGTCCTGTCCACAGCTCCATGGTTTTGGCATGGACTCCCCGTCTGTCTGGGGCGGGGTGATTTGTGTTGCAATGTCACCGTGAGCTTTGATCAGCTCCTGGTCCAAACGGCCCTCCATGATGGCGTTTCCTCATTTTAGTCCTCTGCTCAGCCATGTTTCTTATCCAAAGCCATTCTGTTCTGCACGTTTTTAATGTTGTCTTTCTGTTTGTGTTCTGGGTGGTGGGGGGTGGGTGGGCCTGGGAAGGGGGTGTTGGTTTATATGTTTAGATGTTGTTTTATGTTTTAACTTGTGAAGCACTTATCCAGGACAATATGGTTGAGGCGCAGGAGGATCTACTAGCAGGACAGTGATACAAAACATATTGCAAAGGAGACTGTTTATCGGTTCCAGGGGAACCAAAATAAAGGTGTAGGAATGATCCAGTCACCAGACATAAACCCAAAAGAACATTTGTTCAATAAGCTGAAGATCAAGATTCAGCAACAGGCATACATGAAGTGTCTTGTAGCTGGTATTACAAACAAAAGCTTCTCCACAAAATATTAAATGTATTTTAGTTAGCATGTTCAGTCCTTTTTTCCTGTGTCATTTCACTCGCTTGCACATATTTGTTTTTATGGATTGATATGGTGTGATTTTTTATCTGCATTGTTGTATTTAGTTACTATCAGTTTCATGTGAATAGCTGCATCGGAAATATTTTTAATGAAAGAAATGTTTATGTGTTGAATTCTTATTTTCCCCACTGTAGATTTATGACAATGATAGTCCCATATTTGCTTGTCGCCTCCTCTCCCAATGGCAATTTGCAAATCATTCCTACACGCGCACACAGATTTTATTTTATGGCCCGCTATGTCAATAAGTCACCCAGCAGCACCCATATCTTTCGTGCACACACTGCTCATAGCTCCAATAAAACACAAGTTGTACTTATACACTCTTGTAAGTGTCTCTACTTGTAACAAAATGTTTTAATCAGTTTCCCCTCTTTCCTTCCTCAGGCACTTTCGCCGGACGATGGACGAGCTGGTCCATGACCTGGTGTCAGCACTGGAGGAGAGCTCTGAGCAAGCAGCCCGTGGTGGTTTTGGTGACGGAGGAGACCATGCACTGGCCGTGGGCTGTCTGCTGAAGAGGCAGGCTCGGAAGCGGAGGGGCAGGAAAAGACGCTCGGATAACCCACACCCGCCTTGGGAGACGGGCCACCTCAGTGAGGGCTCAGAGTCCAGTGTGGAGGAACACAAGGTGAGTGGATCGGTGATTACACTGACACACAGTTCTTCAACTTAAGACCTTTCATTTCTTGCTGCAAACTTCTGCCAAGAAAAACTGAAAGGTCCTTGAGAAAGACACTTCTAGAAATGTTGGTGCCTTGTTCACCCTGTGTCCTTGCAAAGTGCAAAAAATGGGAGCTCTCGCAAACAAGTAAGTCATTACTAGATTGAGAAGGAAAAAGGATAGCTTTTAATGCAACCTGACTCTGGATATTTCACAAGGAACATCTGTCTTTGTTCCTCTTTCATACTAGACCCAAGAAAAATCATCCCCAACTAGTGGGCTGGGTCCAAAAGTGGGTCGCCGGTCCACTCTTAAGGGACCACAAGTGACTTGTGAATGTGCTTTTATTTTGAAATGCTGTTTCTGTTTATTCTTACATTGTGTTTTATTTCTTTGTATTCTAAGCCAAGATGTTTACATTTTGTGAAAAAAAAGTGTGCTATTTTATCTAATGTGTGGGCCTTAAACTAATGTCAGAGGAGAAATCTTGACTCAGTGGCCAGACCAGTTGGGAACCACTGCCCAGCATTCATGTCCAGTGTACGTGAATGATCTGGTTATATGCGCCTTTAGGCGTGTTAGTATAAATTGAGATTATTTCTGAAACAATGCTAAAATGCTTGTGTGTTCAGAGATCGTTTTTATTATAAAAAGCTGTTTCAGAATGAAAATGTGTTACTGTAGATGTGACCTAAATTCAGCCTCACTCAAATATCGCTTTGGCCGTATTAACATCTTCAAATTTGTTTCCTAATTTAGCATCATAATCCCCATCTGATATTCACCATGACGTGTGTTGCAGGACTACCGTGCCAGTACAGGAGGTGTCTCTGCTGCCAACAGCCATGCCCGCGACAACAGCGACTCAGATGAACAACTTGGCCCCAAACGGCGCACCCTTCTAACAGCTGACACAGGACGTAGCAAGCGTCCGCTTTGGCCAGACGACTTGGGCGTCCTGGGGTCCGCAGAGGGAACTCGCAGCCTCAGACGGAGACGTAAGGTCAAACGTATGGCTGTAGACCCACCTGCGGAGTCAGAACCCCCCTCCTCAACCATGCTAGGGCCCCCACCTGTCCCCAAAGCCCGAGTTGGCGGCAGGCCGCACAGACTGTGTGCAAACGAGGGCAGGGGTCCCATGGAGCTCTGTGGAGGTGGACTGATGGGGCCAGGAGGAGGGAAGAATAGGGTGAAAAAGAGGAAACTGGCCCCCCACAGACTGGGAATGGAGGCTGCAGATGAAGGGGTGGTGGTGGAGAGTGAGGACCCCATCTGTTCTCCAACGGAAGGGTCCAAGGACAAGATGGAGTTGGAGGAGCAGAAGGGCTCAGATGAGGACATGAGTGACAGGTGGTTAGTGTTTTGACTTTTGTTTTTTGATGTTTCCAGAAGTTGCAACTCCTCTTTCTCTGCTTCTGTATACTGTGACACTGTAGGTCAGCAGGTGAGGATCAACTCTGTTCTGTGTAGGGCTGGATATCAGCCATCAACTAGGTCAGAGGTTCGAATCATCAGTTGGAGATCCTCAGTCGAATGAAGTAGCATCAAGCTGAGCAGTGTTTTTTTTCTGTGCAGTGTACTTCTGGGGACATTTTGGTCCCCAGATTTAACTGCAGAGTGCTCTTGACTTTCACTCTACACTTTGCGGTTGCGGACGTGCCGGCAACGGCATTGAGGGAGTCAGAGACCGCACTGCTGTGAATTTTCAGCTCACAGCAAGTTAATACGACACAGTCTCTGGCTTTTGTTGATAAGATGTCATTTTACGGCTGCTTGTCTTTAGACAACATGTAACATTTAAAAAGCTTTGCCTCTGTTGTCAAGGGCTCTGATGGTCATGGAAAACCTGGAAAAGTACTGGAATTTCATGATCCAGGGTTGGAAAAGAAATGGAATTAGTCAAAATTAATAGTTTTGGCAAAGTTAGGAATTTTGTTGTGTGCGATGACATTGTTACAGTAATCATCTTGGATAACTGTCCACGAAATTTAACTTAATGAGAAATTTATTTTCTGTAGCTGTCGAGGTAACGTAGCTCTAATATGTGTCAATGTGAGACAGTACTTTGTTTATGATCACGTCTTTCTCATTTCCTCCCCCGCGTTAGGACTCTCTCCTCATGTATGCCAGCTCGCCAAAATTGTGCTGGAATAGTTTGAATCTGATATGTTAAAATAATACGTGAAAAATCATGGGTCCTTGAAATATCTTGGAAAAGTTTTGACATTATGTCTATGAAAACAAGTGGGAACCTTGAAAAAAGGGTGGTAGAAAAACATATTTATAAGCTGTCAAAAAAATAGCATTTTAGTATAAATACCAAAACTTACACCATGGTGTGTGTGAGCTTGCTAGTTTATCCTCCATTAAATAATAAATGACAGTGTTCTTGTGTGAAAAGTATTTAAATACTTTTTGTAATTTCCATCTTCTACTCTCTCCTTTTCAGTGAGACCAGCAGTGTCAGTAACAGCAGTGATGGAGGCCTCTACACTAATGACGAGGGAAGGCAAGGTACATCTCAGATACGTTTTAAAATTAATGGTCAGACCTAAAAGGCGTGAACACAGTGTTGTTTTTCTTTCAGTAAAAAATATATTCCTCATGTGATAGCAAGTCAACACAAGTGCATCTGTGGTGTTGCTGATGAACCCGAGGTCACATTTCCTGCCTCTGCTCTCTCTCCTCCAGCTGATGATGAGCAGAGCGACTGGTTCTATGAGGGGGAGCCGGGCTCCGTTTCAGGGCCCGGAGGTGCTTGTGGGATAGCGGGAGTGGTTCCTTGGTGGGAGAGGGAGACGGGGTCAGAGGAGCTGGACCTAGCTGACCCCGTCTTCAACAGCATCCTCACTGGATCCTTCCCACTCATGAGCCCTGGAGCACAGAGAGGTAGGCTGGAAACATGGACTGTACACTTGAACAAGGACTGTGATAAATGTCTTTTGAATGTGGTTTATAATGTATTTTGAAAGTAGTGAAAGGTTTGAGGGCCAATGGGAAAGCGTAGCGGCATAAATGTCACTGTGTTGTTGCAGTCTCACTCAGGACCAGTAGGAGGCAAACACACATCAAGTCAATGATCAGTGCTATATAATGTTGTTGTACAATAAACGTAGGGAAGAAAATCCTCTACCTGTGCCTTTAAAAAAAAACAAAAATTATACATACAGATAATACATAAATGATCAATTTTCACAGAATTTCCCAGTACTTACAGAATGCAGTCCATCCCAAGTGGCGACCCTATTGTTTACAAGATTCTTGTGGAATAAAAGTCATAAAAGACATTGAAACAGTTAAACTAAAAAAAAAAAGAAGAGAAAAATAATATTAATATTGAAATATCTTAAATAAATCTTTCAGAATTCTTAAAAATGCTCAGACATGAGAAATAGGATTTTATTCTTTTTTTCTGTCATTGTGTTGTCAGATTTCAAAAATCATAATAATAATAATAATAATAATAATAGTATTTTTTTTAGATTATATGGAATTTGCGGAATCCCCCTTTGCATTAATGTTATCAGAAAAGTAATCACTCTACAACAAAATATTTGGGCAAAGTTGTCCCTTATCCAAAACAATCGATGTTGGTTCACGTTATCTTTTTTTAATTCAATTTTGGTTGTTGAAAAATTGGTCTTAAATATCAATCTGAGTGGCATTAAAAATGTCTTATAAAAGTCTGAAATGTAACTTGCCTCAAGTTGTAGGAACGCTGGTTTATCAGTAGACATAATACCGTTCTCTCATTTACTGATATCCAAAAAGATTCTACGCATTTGAATATTAGACTGATCAAACTAATCTTATCATTTATATAATCATGGTTGTTACTTTATTGCTGATGAACCTGCACCGTGTTTGTCAGGGTTCCAGGCTCGGCTGAGTCGTCTCCATGGAAACCAGCAGGCATCTCAGGCGGGGCTGCAGGGCAGCTCCAGCCAAGGCTTCAATGACAGACTGGGCCGACAAACCCAGGACTCCCACGAGTGAGTCCTCATCCTTTTAAAATCGCTATTAATTCTGACTGTTACGTATTTTCCTTTGCTTTTATATTTGTGAAGGTCTTCAAGTTGCATTTTATTTTATGAAAGGTGCTTACAGTGTACACAAGGTTTCCACAGCCATGAAATTCCTTTTTTTCCAGGCCTGAAAATGCTTTTGAATTAACAGAATGTTTCAGAATCGTTCTGAATGAACATCGTTTTGGGTATTTTTTTTTTTTTAAATTGTTCATAGATTTTCAAAACATGTCTAGCATTATGCAAAATATGTTAAAATATAGTGTTACGCTTTGTGACTGTTGCTGGATCTTCGCTTTTCTATCCCCATAGAAACCAGGCGGGGCCTTGGAGTTTTACGTAGTACCTATATGTGGCGGTCTGGTCTAATGGCATATGCAGCAGGTTGGCGGCAGGAATGTATAACTTGCAAGTAAAGATAGATTCTAGCAGTTTGCTTATTTGTAAATGCCTGGGAAGTGTTTGTTCATAGGCCTACGCATTTAAACTACTTCTATAAAGTCATGGAATCAAGGTAAAATATTAAGGGAAAGTTTTGGAAAAATTTGGATAAAAACTTAGGAAAATAACCACCTTTCAGCGCCAGTGTTCTTTTAAAAGCAATTTGGATTTAATTGTCTAGGACACTAAATTGATTTGTAGAAAGCATAGTTAAAACAGGGTCCCCACGTACCCTTAAAAAGGCATTAAAGTAATTAATCTAGAAATAACATCTCAATTGGTGTTAAATTAACTTTAAAAATCCTTAATATGCTCCGACATGGGAAGTAGGATGTTATGAATCGTTTTTTTCTTACATTGCATCTTAAAATCTCAAAATAATATCCAACATCTATTTTTTTTGTCAAATAATTTAATAAATTCCTTTTCTTAAACTGCTCTTGATGGGAATCCAAGCAGTAGAATCTCACATGGAGACAGAGAAACACGGATCGCCCAGAAAACAGGCCAGAAATGCCAGATATTTCCTAATTCTTTTTGAAAAGCAAATAGCTACTGTTGTGATAATATGTTTATTGTCTTCATTGTGTTCCACTTTAGAAAGGGTTGTTTTTTCAACATTTGACGTGGATCATCTATTTTCTATTATTATCATCTATTTTTCTATTTTCCACTGGACAAAAAAAAGGCATGTTTTATGTTACAATAAACAGTTGGGCAAAATAAAATTGTGCTCTTAAATTGGTTTTAAATTTAATTCTGAGTGAAAAAGTTTTAAATCTACCTTGCCTTATGCTGTAGTAACCCTGTTAGAAACAAAATAGCTTTAAATTTAAAAGTATTTAGACGATATAAAAACAAAATAAACTGGAATACAGATAAAATAGATTTAATCATTTTCATTTACTTGTTCCAAATTTAATCAGTTAAAAGTATTTAACTGTAAGTTCCTACAGTCTAAATGCTAGTCAGGTTTCCAAGTTCATGTCTTAAAAGGTTGTTGGGCTTCTATAAAAGTTTCTGGGATGGACAGGGGCCAGCCCTTCACTTAAGTCAAGACATGAAGATTAATAGCAGTTTGGTTTCTGCTGCCTTGATGGGAATTTGAGGGTCTTAATGTCTCTATTATATCTCCAACAGGCCTTGGTTTAGCTCAGGCTCGAGGAGAGAACACGGACAGGTGAGCCATGTTTCTTTTCTTCATCTTACTCCCTCTGAAATGCAAAGTTTTGATCTATTACAAGGACCCAATGTAGCAGCCCCTCCAGGATGTTGCAGTCACGACAGTTAACGCAAAGTCAGTCAGTCCCGGTGAATTCTCCACGACCTTGCAATTTTGTCCAATATCTGCAACTTTTCTGCAAATTTGACCAATCATTGTAACCAGTGTAAATCACTAGTTTCATCATGATACGATATGATACTGATACTTTAGACATCGATACAATATTTGATGATATCACAAAGTCTGCAACGATACGATTTTGATTTGATTTGATTTGATTCGATTTGACTCGATTTGATTCGATATGATACGATACGATATATGTTTTTGGAGCTGGCGATCGATATGAGCTGATATTATACTCTCATTTAACACAATCAATTACAGAAGAAGCTGCCACCTCTTTTTTTTCTTTTTTCTTTTGGCCAAAAAGATAAAAACAACATATAAATCATTGGAAATAATTAAACTGGTTCATCCAGTCTGAAAACGCTTTCTGGAAAAAAATGTTTTCATTTTAACTCTGATCATGATCTTTTTTCTAAAACTTCAGGGCTATCTGACTTACAAACTTCTCCCAATGTCCCAAAAATATGAATTAAAATCACTGCATTTTTTTTTTAGAAATGTTGCCATAAACTAAGACATTCTGGATCACAACAATCCCTAAAAAAAAAAACCCTGTGAAATCCTGGAGGGACTGAACATGTGTTAAACACACCAGAATTGTGTTGCTTGCTAACTGCTTGAACATTAACTTGAGTTTTTCCTCCTCTTTCCTTCTCTGCCACTTCAGTTGCATTGGGACCCACGGTCAGACAGAGGGCATCGGAGAAGCTGTTCAGTAAAAACAGCCAGCAGGTGAGAACAACAGTTTAACTTAAAACACGAATGATTTATGACCAGAACTCCGACTCATTTCCTTTAGTACCAGCTTTTGTCTCTGCTGCAGTCTCATCGACATAACTCCCCCCTGGTTTCACAGCGTTCAGTGGTATTTTTCAAATGAAAAAGAATACTTTCCACTGTGTTATTTGAGATCAAACTAATGCTCCCATATTTTTGTCTCGCTTGGCTGGTTTTGCAGACAGACCAGCGGGCACCTCGGCTCTCTATGTACAGGGGATGTCAAGCGGAGGCGAAAGGCAGCCCCCCTCGGTTCCACCGCCCCCTCAGGTATTGGATGCAGCCCTAGCTACACCTAACACACCATCTGGCACTTTTTGCCAACTGCCCCTTTTATTGTATTTTTGGCTCTCACTTTCTCGCTTGTTTTCCTCCCCCTCTTGGTCGAGCTCAGTATGTTCACCAGCCTGCTTTCCTCATTGCCGTCTGTCTCACACATACTCTGACGTACACACAAGGGACAGGGATGAAAAAATGACAGTTTCACAACGCATTTTTAAAAGAATTAATTGGGAGACGGGAGTCCCTCATCCTTAATGTTGCTCCCTCTCTCCTCTTTCATTATTAAACCATGCTTTAGCTCTCAACCCCCCTTTCCTTCTAAGCTTTGTTGGACAAGAGTCAGCTGGCCAGTCATGCTGTCAGAGCAGAGATACTGGATTAGCTCTTAGCCAGTAACACTTGTGCATCACCCCCCTCCCCCAAAATACTGCCTTTACCTCTGGGCCAGCTGATGCTTTTCGAAAGACGAGGTAGCAAAGCTTAACGCTGTTACGGCACATTTCCACTAGATCTGGCAACAGCGCTTTTTCTTCATTTCCTATAAAGATCAGGCAACGCAATGCATGATGGGAGTGTTGTGGCAAGTTTAGAGGAAGTTGTACAGGGCTTTATTTGCATGTAGTAAACCAGATTCAACTTAATTTAAATTAGTCCCTCCAGTTTAGGGATGTCAACGGCTAACTGTCAGTCAGTAAACCACTGAGAATAAGTTTGACCTCTTATGCATGTTTGTCTGTAGGTCAGTTTTTCTTCTACTGCGATTGACCCATCACTAACCCACCTTAGCTCACTCCGACTAACAGTCAACGCGCCGCCGAAACTAACAATGGCGGCTGCCAATGTCAAAGACTTATCTGAAGATGCTATACAGAACTGTTGGGGACAGAAGCTCCTTATTTCACACAGAAGGGTCTTCACTATGCCGTGATGTTAGCGTTGGTAACGTTACAGCCAAGTTAACATTAATGGTTTTTAGTTTGGTGGGCTTTAACTACAAGCTTTTGCTACAGCTAACACTGATGTCTGATTATCAAAGAACAAAAACCAGCGGAGAGTAGAAGTTGACAATAGCCTTATTCAGCATGTTAACACAGCTAGCTGTCTGTCAGCAAAGCCAGCAGAAAAAGGAAAAAAAAAGACATTTACATCACAAAACATTACAACTTCACCACCTTTAAATGGATAGTGCTTTGAAATGCTGTGCTGGAGCTCACTGAGTCAATGAACGGCGGACGAGCCTTTTCGAGCCTTTTGTATTTTACTTCATTTTGTTTTTTTCTTAAAAATGTAACGGTTAGTTACTGTTTAATGGATTTTGGGCTATCAAAAACAAGATCAACCAAAACTGACATGTGAAGTGTTGCGTGATGCACCTGGCTTAAATTGGACCAAACTGTCAAACTAGCTAATGTAGTTTGAAAATGAAACAAGATTCAGCAGTGGTGCTGCTTATTTCTGGCCTCAAAAGTTTTCAGAAATAGATTCTGATTTGGTGTTACTGTTTAGACGGAATAACAGAAAGTTTATGAGCAGACCACCGTGTTGGTTCTTGTTTTAAGTGGCGAGCAGAGAACCAGGGACCGCCCAACGAGCAGCTTGTTTATCCTATTAGGTGAATTCTATGACAGGACTCAGGAGAGAACCGAAACCCGCCTACTTTTCAGTGGGTACGCTTATGAAGCGGCCATTTAAGTGGAGCAACTCATCCTCTAGCATCCTTTATTTCTGGTGGAATTGTGCCGTTAGATCAAACTCCCATTATAGTCTGAAGCCAAGTCCCGTTCCTCGATATAATTTCGGCCGTGACACCAGAATTGTATGCACAATGGAGTACCAGCTAAAGACAATACAAGAGTTTAATGTTTTTAGTTATGAGCTCCCTTTCTCTGTGTATCCCCTGACTGAGCATTGCTAGTTGAAAATACAAGAAAGTTTCAGTGACACTTGAGTGTTGGGGAAATATAAATTTGATTTACTTTATTTATTGTCCAGAGTGACACAGTAGGCGAAGCATTGCAAATATCAAACACATTTGATTCTCACAGGAGTGGAAACAGCAGGTGCTGACCTTACTGCACAGTGGCGGCAAACGCCTGCCAAACTCACGTCCTGACAATTAGGCTTGAACCCACGAGAGACTCAACCACCATGTGTGTAAACGAGCATGCGGCTTCACCCTGCGCTTCAAACAAATCAAGACGGGATTAAGAAGGGCAATAGGTCGGCATCTGTGACTGGACCACGAACTTCCAGGAAGGGCGAGGACAAGATGAACACAGTCTTTTTGAGACAGACGTGGGCGTAGTTTCCCTCACTGGTTGCTTTACTCCAGGAGTGAAATTGTGTCAGTTACATGTTTACGTTACTGTTCTTCTTAGATGTATCAAAGGAGCTTAAGCGTTGTAGTAGAGTGATAGTGTTGGAAGAGATCCTTCAGTGAAACAAGTTTTACATTATTTTTTTAATAAAGAAGCAGCACCAGACTGTTGACAGAATCACAAATGAGCAACTTTCTCATTATTTTCATGACTGATCAATTTGTTAAAAACATGCGTATCACAAGTTCCTTAAGCCAAAGGTTCAAGGCCATCTTTGTTGTCTGTTTAGGGGAAACATAAAACACATGTGCAGGGAGCCAGAGTGCTATTTGCTATTGAGCATGTCGATAGCACTTTGGATGAAGGAGAAGTGACATCTCTTGTTCCTCATAACGGTTGTCCTGAAACAACGTCTTTATGGTAAAAGCTTTAACTCATCCGGGAGTGAATGGTCCTGGCAAATCAATATAGCATAAGCCCATCTGTGTTAAAAGGTTATGACAAAAGACTGCAGTGATTTGCAAATCCTCTGGACATATATTAGAGTGAATACTGTACAAAAACATTTTTGTATAAATATTCCTCATTTCAACTTCACAAATCAGCTGGTCGGCTTCAAATCCAAAATGTTGCCATATTGGTGCAGTCTTTTTAATAGAGTGTCATCTCCTCTCTTCACCCCAAAAAGTAAACAAACGTGAGCTGCTCTCCCCCCTCTGCTGAAATCTGCTATCACATGACACTAGTTGCTCAATTAATACGTTAACAAACATGATATTATATTAATCATGCTGTCATATTGCTTATTACTAGTGCAATTTGAGTTGGGTTTAGCGCTGTGACTAAAGCTACTTTTAAAATTAACTGAACGGGACCTAAGGACAAATACCAGCTCAGCTGGTTTGCATAGATTAAACTGGTTTAAGTTCGTACACCAGACCGGCAAACGTAGAAATTGTGCCAACTCTACTTTGTACTGTATTCAGTTGAATGCATGTCAAGACAGATTTGCAAATCATTGCATTCTGTTTTCATGTACGTTTTACACATTGTCCCAATTTTTTTGGTTTTGGTTTTTTGGTTGTAAATGCCCACAACGTTTGCCCTTTAAGCTGCAGGAACCCTGTGATATATTGGTGGCCATTTTAAGTTCTCTCTTCTCCATCTTTATCTCCCTCTTTTCTAACCTGTGGCATCTCCTTTCAGGAGTGGTCGGTGAGAGCGCGCCTCCCATCCCTGACTCCAACATGGGGAGTCGAATGCTGCAGAGCATGGGCTGGAGCCCGGGGATGGGTCTGGGTCCAGAGGGCAGGGGCATCACCGAGCCCATCCGGGCCACACAGAGACCCAAAGGCACAGGTTTAGGTTTCAACTGAACAACTGGTTTGTGGATCCTGAACCTGACATAAGCTGGGACAAGACGCCCCAAGAGTTACAAGGAGAGAGGGAGGTGAAATGCTGCTCAGGGCGATGAATGATAAAAAAACGTCCCAGAATAATCCAAACATGTGAGTCATAAGAAGGGAAGGAATGAGGCTTTTTTTAGCAACAGAGTCTGTGATGAAAGATAAACTTTCCCATATTGGGGAAACGGCAAGAAGCCGGGGAGAGCCACACGGAGAGAGAGAGAGAGAGAGAGTGACACGTGAAGGTGAATGAAATTGTGCAGGAGAAAAGTCCTCTCAAGAAACTCCATGTGGGAGAAAATAAATGACACTGATGCCTCATTGTTAGTGTGTTAAACTGGCATGCTGCCTCAGCCCCCTTACCTCAGACACCATCTTTACTGGCCCAAAAACTGAGCCAGTGATGACAGTGTGGTTTGTTTTCAGTCAGCTGTGTTGGTTAGTGAATTAATGATAGATGGTTTTGGTCCGATATTGCACAAGAAGACTAACTGAGTTGGCCATACCTCAAACTTTAATTTTAGGTTCCTTTTAAAGGTAATGAAGGATACACTGTACGGATGTGTGTTGAAATATGTGGATCTTTTTTCCATCTATTTTATTGTTTGTTTAATGGCAAAAGTCGTCATCGGAATGTTTTTATCTATCCAAAACAAATATAAATATAAAAATCAAACCCATAATCTTACCTTCATTTAGCACCACTATGTATGCATGTGCAGCTGTGGCTGCTGCTGGTTCTGCTCAAGAAAACACACTGAGACACGTGAGGTCAAGTCTTTCATAAGTAATGTTTGTACCGCAGACTGCAGCATTTAGCCTACAATAGTCATATTTAATTGCCACTTTTACGCTGCCTGTTTAAGGCGGGATTATAGCGCTGTTATGCCACCTCGCCGTTCTGTATAAAAGGTACAGTTGCGGAGAGTAGAGTTGTCTGGCCTTTAAGCCAGCGACAGAGGTAGTAACAGCGTTGAACCGAGGTCTGTGTAAGAGGGACAGCCGGCAGTTATGCGTGTGACAAACCGCGGGAGATATAAAAAGCAGCTCATCAGCTAACTTAAAGAAGTGGAACAGCAGCTGTAAATGTCCACAAATTGGGCGAACAATGACATTGGGGAGCTCCTGACCCAATGAGCAGAAAACAAGATCCAGGGTTCCCACATGCATGGAAAACCTGGAAAAGTAATTTTCACAATCACCTTTTCCAGTCCTGGAAAAGTCATGAAATTAGAAGAAATCATTGAAAGTTTTGGAAAAATCATGGAATTTTGTTGTGTAAGAAATTGTTTTCGTAATCCTCCGTGGATAATCCTCCGCGTCATGCAACACAACAGCATTTTTTTTTCCTGATTGCTGATGACGTAATGTAGCTTGAGTATGTGTCGATTTGTGACGTTGCGTTTACCATCACGTACCTTTCTCCATTTTCTCCCCATGTTCCATCTCTTCCTTCAAGTATGCCAGTAAGCTAAAATTATATTTTAATGGAATTTGAATCTGATATATTTGAAAAACGCCAAACTAGTGGGGCAAGAAAAAATATTCTTATTATGGGTCCTTGAAAATTCATGGTAAAGTTTTGAAATTTTTGTCCAGGAAAATGTGTAGGAACCCTGGAGATCATCTTCCATATAAAAGAGATTGTTTAGGAAGGTCTGCTAACACGTTATTACGTGATACCAGAAGCAGGCGTTGCGGTTTAAATGTCAGGCCTCTTTTAGTTCTGTGATGCCGGCAGGCTGTCTAAAATCTGGAGCGGCATGCTGCTGCTGCTGTTTGGTTCTGTTTAAAATTGCAAAGGCGGTGTAAAGAAAGGACTTCATAATGACTGCGTGGTGCGACCTCTGTGTAAAAAGGGGTTAATGACTCCACTTACAGTATATGACATCATGGCTGTATGATTGTCAGAGCATTTCAGCATCTCCAAATTCCAGTGAAATAAATTTACCTCTTTACAATGTCTTCAGAAGTTGAAAAAAATGAAGGAATATTGCTGTCATGATACACAAATAAAGGTCCTAAACATCTGTGTTTCAGGGGTGTTTTCACTCAATCAGACATTTGTGAAAACACCTGTGTGACTGTGCAGGACCTTTAACTAAAAACCGTAGAGGAAGTGCTACTTTTTTTGTTTTAGCCCCATTGCCATTTACTTCACTGTGACACTGTTTCTTGTGTTTATTTAGACTTTTTGGTAATATAGTTTACCTGCAGCCATAGATTGTCCAGAATACAGATATGAAATTATTTTAAATGCAGGTAGAAAGATTAAAGTCTAGAAAAACAAATTATGAATTAAAAAAATGTGCAGGAAGTTGTACTGTAAAAATATTTGTTTCCTCTACTCTGATGTTGTAACCACTGAGCACTTGATGGATGGTCTTTAACCCCACTCGGGCCTGTTCAGAGAAGTGTGAGATGTCAACGACAGAAACAAGTATTAAACTCAGAGACTGCCTAAACAATGTGGTAGTTTTTCTCATATGAGGCCAATCTCACCCCTCAGTTCATCTCATGTGACTGTTCATTTTGACTAGCGTCCGATCCAAGCTGGATTTTTGAAACCAGTGTCAATGTTCGAATTTGAAAATTTAAAACAAAGGACAATTGCACACTCTGCTATGTATGCACATGAAAAACAAAAGCACCCCTTAAAGGAATTCTTTACCCCCCAGTTTATAATTTGCATATCGATAACTCACCCCGTGTTACACAAAATTTGGGAAGATAATTTTGTTTATCTCACATTCCTCCACAGTGGACGAAGAATCCAGAAACTGGGGTATCTCTTTCACATTTAAGCAAAACTAATATCGAATTGGAAATCAAATCCATTCAGGAAAACAGTGGTGATACCCAGCCCTATGCCAGACACACCTCAAAAACTAGAATGACAGACGCTGACTGTCCGCTGACGGCGTGCTTGGTCTTTCAGGGCCCTTAGAGGCAGTTGTTTCCTCTTGTCTTACACAGCCAGCCTTTACAACAACATACTTGCAGTAAGCTAAAACCAGCCACTTATATCGGCCATGACAATATTTTGACCCATGTCTGCAAATTTTTTTGAAAAAAAAGCAAGGCAAATTTATTTATATCGCACATTTCGTACTGAAAGGAAACCCAAAGTGCTTCACAGATTAGTCAATTTAAAGTTCATTGTAGCCGAATCACAGAGCAGGCCCTGAAGGGCGGAGCAAATAGTAATTTCAATTTCAATTTGATCTATAAAGTCCTATAGCACAAATCATAATTAGCCTGGGAGGGCTTTATAACAAACAACATCCTTGGACCTTCACAGTGGTTAAGAAACCCCCCCCAAAACACCCTTTAACGGGAAAAAGATCTCATATAGCTGCCAACAGAGACCTTTGATATTGTTAGAAATTACACTATGACACATTAGTGTAAAAATAATGCAAAATTCTTACAGTAATGTACTGTTTTTTAATTAGAAAATAATAATTTAAAAAACAAATACAGTAAAAATAAACTGATCTGAAGTGTAATTTGAGGCAGTGACGCTGTAAAATAACTAGCAACTACAGCTGCCAGTTTATCACATTTTAATGGGAAAATTTGTTATAGTAAAGTTGTAAAAGTATGGCCAAATTCTGGCAGTGATGTGCAGTTTTTCTAAAACACCATAAATCTGGTGCTTTTAGGTGATAATAAAACACTGTAAACCTAATTTCTACAGTCAAATTATTTAATAAATTTAGCCAAAATATAGTTGTAATGTAATTTATGGTAGTGACCCTTTAAAATAGCAGTAGGATGCTGGCAACTACAGCTGCCAGTAGTTCATTACAATCTTATGGAAAAATTTGTTACAGTGAAAATATGGCCAAATTCTAGCAGTAATGTGCAGTTTTTCTAAAAAATACAGTAAAACTTGATGCTTTTTGAAGCCAATGTTAAACTGAAAACCTCACATTCTGCTGTAGAATATTGAAATACATTTTGATATATGTTGATTTAATTGACGTTAATGCCCTGTAAAATAACAGTAGGATGCTGTCAGCTACAGTTGCAATTTCATGGGAAAAAAAGTAAAAGTTGCTGTAAATGTCTGGCCAAATTCTAGCAATAATGTGCAGTTTTTCTAAAATACAGTAAAACAGTCAATCTTGGTGCTTTTTGGAGCTAACATTACACTGTAAACCTCACATTCTGCTGTAGAATATTGTAATAAAGTTCATTTAAATATACGTAGATGTAATTTACGCTAGTGACACTGTTAAATAAGTACCACCAACTGCTGGTAGTTTACCATAATTTTGTGAGAAAATGTGTAACAGTGAGTTGTTCACAGTCAGTGTTTACTTCTCAAACTGAAACACTACTGTAAAATCAAACCTGTTGAAACATACTTTAAGTCCAGTGATAGCAAGGCTGATTCATGGCTGAAAATAAACATTTTTGCCTCTCAGCCCAAATATGACATCCACTGATTAAATACAAACAAACAGAACTTCCTCTTCCAAACCAAGAAAACTATAAAATAGTAGTTTCTTTTCCAAACACACTCGCTGCTCCTCTTTTTTGAGCGCCATACCTGCCCATAGGAATACATGCCCTCTAAATTTTTCCAACTCTATCAACACATGCATCACATTCACATGCTGACTCAACATCGCTGAAACATGATGCTCTCTCTCTCTCTCCCTCTCCCTCCCTCCCTTTTCTCTCCCATCTTTGCGAGGCTGCAATAGAAATCCCTCCTCTGTATCTATGGGAATACAGGAGCGCTGTGTGTCCTCTACACTCCCCTCTACTCACCACCTCCCTCTCTGCATATAAGGGAACGCTGGCCGCCCCCCCCCTCCCCACCGCCCCACGCTGCCCCTTTTCTCTTAGACACACTTTCTGTCTGACACACTCTCTCAGGACTCCCCTGCGAGCGAGCGAGGCAGGTAGGTAGGTAAACTCAGCACTGGATCAGAGTGAGACGCTGAGAGGAGAGAAACAGGGAGAGAGGGGGGAATGTGTGTGAGTGTGTGTGTGTGTGTGTGTGTGTGTGTGTTGGGAGAGTGTGTGTGCGCTGCTGCATCGCTGAGCTACAGAGACCGGAGGCGAGGAGAGCTGGAGCGTTTGTCCTTGAGACTGACTGACTGACTGACTGCAGCTGTAGAGCGGAGGAGCAGCCGTCCAGCCAGTGGATGAAACTGACTGTAAGTGCTGAGCGAAAGGCAATAAGACGAGCAAAAGGGAAGAAGTAGGTACTGGGTTCTTTTTAATTGCAGCAAATGTGTTTTTGTTCTTGTCTGCTTAGAAACAGTCCAGTGTGTTTGAATGGAAACAGAGGTGTGTGTGTGTGTGTGTGTGTGTGTGTGTGTGTGTGTGTATGTGTGTGTGTATGTGTGGCCAGGTGAAGGTCTACTCTGCTCCCAGGTGAACTCATCTCTCTGGCTTTTTATTGGCTCCCATCAGTTTGCTTTCCAGCCTTTGTGAGACTTTATAAGTTGCGATTATTCCGCTTTTCAGGTTGTCTGCAGCGGCGTCCACTGTGTCTTTGTGTGTGTCTTTGTGTGTGTGTTCGTGTGTGTGTGTGGCGTCAAGAAAGATGTCAGTAAACATAACATTACTGTTCGGCCACAGCTCCCCTCTCCTCTTCCTCCCTGCTTCTGTTGACAGATCGATAGTTATGCATCTATAATTGGAAGTCATCATTTATGGCGACCCTCCAAAGCGAGTCATTATCATGTGTAATCTTGCAGAAAATTACATTCTGACTGGTGTACCTTGGCGTGGCCAGGAAGCAGCGACTGTGCTGAGCAGGCTGAAGGATGACCAGGAGGTGGGGGACCCCAAAGATTGTGAAAGGGTGGTGTAGGGTGAGGAAAGGGTCAGGCCAGGGACACTGAACTTGCTTTGCTTAGGGATTTTGGGACATTTTCAGATTTTAAGAGGTTTTTCTGTTTTTTAGGACATTTCTAGGATTGTAGGACATTTATAGGTCTCTAGAGCATTTTGGGGATTTTAGGACATTTATAGGATTGTAGGACATTTATAGGTCTCTAGGACATTTTGGGGACTTTAGGACATTTCTAGGATTTCAGGACATATTTAGGATTTTAGCATGTTTCCAGGAGTTTTAAGTGTTTTTAGGATTTTAGGACATTTCTAGGATTTCAGGACATTTCAAGAATTTAAGGACATTTCTGGGATTTTAGGATGTCTCTAGGATTTTAGAACATCTCTAGGATTTTAGGACATTTGTAGGATTTCTCAGATATCAGGACATTTCTAGGATTTTAGGACATTAGGGGCTTAGCTAGGACCTTTGTCGGGGGATGTGGGGGATCCTCCACTGGCACTTTTTTATAAATAAAATAAGCTCTATTTTGACGTTATTTTATGCGTTCTGGTCCCTTATATATACTAAAAGTATAAAAACGAGTCCCAGTGTGAATCACTTTACTGTTACTGTGAATTGGAAATTGGTCGTGGGGCCACCTGGCACCATATTGGAGGCCAGATTTGGCCCATGGGCCATAAGTTGAGTATCACTGGGTTAGGCAACGGGGCCTGGTGTCGCATTTTGCCTAAAAGCGAGGAATCCCAGCAGTGCCCCAGTGAGTGCGTCTGTATGATCAGATGAGGAAGGACAGGAAGGAGCGTATGGCGTCACAGTGTGAAGGATTAGAAAGACGAAGAAGGTGATAGAATCAGAGAGAGACAGACGACTATCGGCTCTCCGTGGTGTGAGACGCTGTCGTGAGCAGAGACTGGCTCACCTGTGGAGCTGCTGACAGGATGTGTTAGGCCACATTTAGAGGGATGGCTCTAGATGGATGGGGAGATAGAAAGAAAGCCAGAAGGCGAATACATAAAGCTGTGGTAGACTTTTTCTTTTTTTTAAACCGATATGACAGGATGGCTCTTTTAGTCTCTGTGAGCGTCTATGTGGATTTGTTTATTGTAGACATGCTGACAAAGAGCCAGAGGGCTAAATTTGCCACCTGTGGAGATAAAAGTGATATGATGAGATAGACTGTGTGCTGAGTTTGTGTGTGTGTGTAGTTATGTGAAAGTGTGTATAATAGTTCCTGACATCAGCAGTAGGTTTGTGGTGCTGACTCTCAGGATTTCATATGTGTGTTGGACCCGCACCGGCGGCTCCTCACCTGAGGTCCTGGAACCAGGTGTGTGTGCGTGTCTGTGTGTGTATATTAACTCGTGAAAAAGCATGTGTATGAAGCACAGCTGTGCAGATTTAATCTTCTAGATTAAAATCCCAAATCTCCAGTGGTGGAAGAAATAAAGGTAGCAATACCACAACAATAAATGACTCAATTACAAGTAAAATTCCTGCATTTAAAGTCTTAGTCCTGAAGTAGTAAAGGGTTCAAGATGGACCCTATTTTCTAAGGGCGTAGATTTCCTTTCAATATTTGGGGCAGGGGGGACATATATGAAATAAGGGTTGGGGGTCATCCTTAGACATCCTTAGACATCCATGCTAACATCTCTGAAAACACTTCAGATTTTCAGAAAACACTACATATCAGAAAACAAATCACCATTTTAGAAAAAAAAACAGAAAACACTACAATATTTTAGAAAACAAAATATTTTCAAAAACACTTCGATGATTCAGAAAACACTATATTCAGAAATCAAAACATTTTCATAAACACAATAAAACAATTAAAAAAAACACTACATTTCAAAAAACATTTCAGCTTTTCAGAACACTTTTCAACATTTCAGGAAACACTTCAGCACTTCAGAAAACACTTCAGCATTTCAGAAAACAGTAGTGTTTTCTGAAACGTTGTGTTTTGACCCTAAATGGCACCATAGATCCCTGTTTTAGGATGGACAGACATGCATTAGAAACAGTTAGAGACAATCACTTTACTACATTATCAAGAACCAGAATGACAGTATTAGGTAATAATATAAACATATATAAAATATATATGAATAAATACAAATATATATATATATATATATATATATATATATATATATATATATATATATATATATATATATATATATATCAACATGGATTAGAGGAGATGACCTTCACCACAAAAATGTGCAAATAATACACAAACTCAGTGGACTCAAGACTCTAGACACGATTAACACAGAGTCATAGGAGACATGAGAGTTTTCCTGTTTTTTTCCATGTCAGTTTCCAGTTTACTCACACTGAGAACCTGCAGTGGGTGAACTGAGGTTAATGAGCTGGAGACCAGAAGTTGACCAGTTAATCCAATACAGGTTGTTGAGAATATGAAGGGGCCTTGCCACGGTAATCCACATTATGTAGTTAGGGTTGGATTGGTTACATAATCGCCCAAAGAGCCTCCAGATGGGCACCTGCCAAACGACAACATGACATGATGACTGGACTGTGGGGAAACAATGAAATGGACTCCATAATCAGGGTAAACTTAAGCCACATTACACTTCCATTAGAGTCCTTAACAGTGCTTTTAAGTAATCAGAGCTTATCAAGTTTGTGGTCAGAGCAGGACTGTAAAAAGCTGCTGAGAATGTCAAAGAAATCTCTCCACTAGGGAGCAGTGCAGCCAAGTTATTTGGGTATGTAAAGCAGCTGTAAGCCTGTGATTCTACAGCGTTTCTTTGTGCATTTACACTCAATTTGTGCAAAAATGATCCAAAATTAGCCCTAATGAAATCCAGAATGCCTTCCTGTGCATATATGTTTCCCAGCACTTCCTCCCCAGTGGGATGTGGGATCTCCAGATAAGTGAAAGCCATTTAAAGACCATTGACTCTCCGAGGACCTCGGCATCACGTCCCAGTGGCTCTTACTGACATTTCCATGGTTACGTTGCTTTAAGCCTCTCCCAGAGGCTTTCTACAGTTTCCTTGACCTCTGATCCCTGTACAGTGTGCAGCGGATCAATAAAATGAAACTGATCCTTTTCCAATCTGTCACTCAATCCATCATTTTATGCATCATTTCCCTCCCATTCATCTATTTAAAGACATCAAACTGTGCAGACAGAACACAGCTCATCTCTGTATCACGTTTCTCTCATTTTCATCTTGTTTTTCGGCTCCTTTTCCTTCTTCTCTTTTTCTCTAAAGACCCTCCACTTCCCAAGCAGAATTATCTGCAGTGGCCTCTTCTTCTAGAAGACAAACTAAACTTATTTAACACTGTGAAACCTGGATCTACATAGGTTTCTTGTGTTGCGTTCAGACACTTTTCACAAGCATTCAAACCTTTGAAACATCTGCAAATTTATTTGATTTTTAAAAAAATGAAAACATGGCTAAAAAGGCAATGAGTTCCTTAGCAAGAGAAATTAGAAAAAGCTGACGAGAATAAACGAGAATGAACTGAAAATTAGTTTAAAAAAGACAAAAAGCAGAGAGAAAAATATTTAAGGGAAATATTTTTTGCAGTAACTATATATTTTATGTTAATTATATTTACATTTTCAGCACTTTTCAAGCAATTTCCTTTTTTATTTATTTATTTATTTTTTAAAAAAATTCTTTTCTTTTTTTGTGCACTAATTTTTTCAAGCAATTTTCTTTTAACCTTTTACTGACTCCTAGCTAATTTCAGTAATTTCTTGTGAAGTTGTTCATTGCCGTACATGTCTTTAATTTGAGTTTAAGCCAATTTTCAAGGAGTCAAACACTGAATGAAGCAGTTTCACGTTACAAAATCAGGGTTTTTCCAACGCTACTCATTGTGGATGGTTTTCTAACTACACAAAAATGCTAATGTCCCTATCTAGAGCCAGTGTTTGTGTGGTTTGTCCACTCTGGGCTACTGTAGAATCATGGTGGTGCAACATGTCAATCTCAGTGCACAAGGACCCGCTCCCTATGAAGATATAAACTGCTAATTCTAAGGTAACAAAAACACAGTGATTCTTAAAATAAACATACTTATTACATTATACTCAATTTTTGCCAGAATGTCCCCCTAAATCCTGCACACTGGACCTTTTGGTGTCAGGTGCTGTGTCTCTGCAGCGAGACAACGGTGTTTGCACACAGTGTCAATAGTCTTTCTCTCTGTCTCAGTAATTGATGGATGACTGTGAGTCAGGCATAAACTAAGCAGATTACACTCACTAGATCTGAGGGCTGATGCTAATGTGTGTGTGTGTATGTGTGTGTGTGTGTGTGTGTGTGTGTCGGTCTGTGGGGTGGGGGTTGGAGTCGCAGAGTGACTGTCCAGTTTTGGAAGTCAATCTGACAGCTGTCCCCGGAGGCAGAGATTTGGTGGCTGTGAGTTTAGGGATGAGGAAAAAAGGGTGAACACACACTCACACACGTGCAAAGGGTGTCTGCTTCACTTTTTGCTTTTCTTTCTTCTGAGAAAACGGGATGCATCTGGTGAGCGGGGGTCAATAGCTGGCAGCTGGGCGCTCTGTTACAGGCAGCGTCCCTCCGGAGCTGCTATTGAGCTCCTGTCTTGGGTTCAGCCTCGGCGGTGTAAAAATATTTTTGATGTTTAACTGCAGCCGTGCGTGTTCAATTTCATTGAGCTTGTTTCCATTTCTTGTTTCTTCTGGGTTTTGCTTTGGTTCATGTTGTTGTCCTCTCTGGCCAGTTTGTCATTTGTCTCTTGCGGTTTAGTCCCTTTTGTAAAGATGTTGTTTATACGCCCCTCAGGTTTTTATTTCATCTGCAGTGTACAAGCTGCCTTCTTGTCCCTTTTTATTCTTTAGCTAAGTATATTTTTGACATCCAGACATTTCAGTTTGTTTTATACACTCTAAAATGCCTCTGCAGCCTGACTGATAGATCCTGATCCTGACAGCCTGGTTGATTAAATGTAGATATTGATATTTGAATGTTTAAAGAAAAGGATATATCAGCTGGAAAACGTAAATTACCAATTTAAACAATTATTTTTGACACCTCAATTATGTATGCATTAAAAATAAACTTGTCAGTGCCCTTTAGTTGAAACTATGCAACAGAGACACTTTTTTAAAATGATCTACACGAATACATAACTTTAGGAATTCTGTCCTGCAATATCTTGTAGGCCTACTTGGCCAAAAAATAAGGTAACATTGGCTGGTAGTATTGCCATGGATTATTTGCGTAATGCCCTTGCTCGCCTTTATATAACATCTAACAAAATTTATTGTGCAATCCGAATTAGATTAGAGAAGAACATTTATATAACAGCAATAACACATTTCCATGGGGATTTTCTTGCCTCTGGAGCCAGCCTCTAGTGGCCATTAAAGGAACTGCAGTTTTTGGCACTTTGCATTGGCTTAATTTTTCAGCCCCAAAGACTGTCGCTTGGTTAGCTTGCTAACATTAATTACCACCTATTTTATACAGTCTATGATTAGCAATAAACACAAAGTACAGCTGCGGCTGATGGGAATCAAGGTTATGATAGTTTACTAAAATTTAACTGAAAACTAAATCTAAGTCTGAAGAAACATTTTAGTTGACTGAAATTTAAAAAAAAAAAAACACTAGGTGAAAACGTAAATAACAGAAACAATATTTTAAACTTACGAAACTAACTAAATAAAATTAAAATATAGTGGAAATGTGTAGTTTTTTTTTTAAATTTGTCAACACAACGAGCATGAGGAGGCATTGGTATGTTTATTGAGATTGCGATGTCTTTGTCTGGACCAAAGCGTATTTGTAATATCATGCTTTTTTCTGAATTTCAAAAATCTTGCCCCTGACAAATACCCCCCCAAAAAACAACTAACAACTAACTAACCACAACTAACCAACACTGAAATTTATACAAATTGAATAAAAACATAATAACCCAAGCTAGGTAATTTTCTTGTACTTTTCACTAATTTCTTGCTAATTTTGGGATCTTTTTTTTTCCCGCCCCTTCTATGTTTTCAAAAGAAATCAAGCCAATTTGCTTAGGTTTCACCGGGTTAAAAAACTGACACAATGATGGCTCTTTAAGAAAAGTTAGCGGATAACCAAAGTTATGACGTGTCATCCTGGACCAAAGTGTTGCAGCAACCGATCTCCGAAGCCACGCTGCTAGCATGGCTAAAAATTGAACAGATAATATGACATCATAATCATTATTTGCAGCCGTAATCTGAATTTATTCTGAACCTCTTAATTTCAGTGAGAACAACTCCTGTCCAGTCTGTAACTTTTTTATTTACATTACCTCGAACGACATCAGCCTCTGACACAGAGCCACTGCAAAGTGAAACAAAAAGCTTTTGTACGGTGGAACACAATAATGTGAAAATTATCAGAAAAACAAACTGCTAAGCTGCGTTCGGATTTTGAAGTGGTTCACTCGACGCCACTCCGGCTTGACTCAAGTGTGCCTTACTATTGTTTTGGTATGTCTCGAGATCACTCAGCCGGTGCCAAGGAAAATAACCATTGATAAAATTATTAATCTCAAGTTTTGATTTCAGTGTGAATATGTGAAAAACCCCTCAACTTTCTTTGAGCAAATAAAGAATCCATTGATGGCAGCTGCCAAACTAAAAGCCACCGAGCGATAAGAGCCACTCCGCTTTAACGTCAACATTCGGTTTCCTAAATGGTTTATAAAAGATAATTTCTCAGTGCAGATAATGTTTTATGTGATACATTAACTTTAGGAGATTTGATACGATAGCAGCACTCAGTGTCTGGCTTTTTGTGCTTTATGGCTGAGATAAAATTATCTACCATTACAAATCACACTCTTTATCTTTTATGGGTTTTTATACGTGCTCTCTCCTTTGTGTTTGCATTTGTTTGCGTTTGTGTGTTTGTTTACACGTGTTACATGTCTTTGAATGCGGCTGCTATATTTCTGTTTGGCGAGCTGTTTCATGTGGTGCGTAATAAGATAAGGCCCACTCCATGCAGTCTGCAGTCTGGCCCTTTATCTGAGCAGCAGATTAGCGCAGGTGATTTCATTCCTGTGGAGGTTGGTTCAGCAAAGGTTAGCTCAGAGCATGAATGCAACGTCGTGTTGAGGAGACGGGAAAAGACAGGACAAGACTGAAGTGAAAAGAGCAGAAATTCTGAGGTTCATGTGCAGGGACGTAGCACCAAAAATTCTGTGTCCTATGCTTAAGCATCTCTGTGGGCCGCTCGCTAGCTATAGAGTCCCTCTGGCAACTAAAAATGTATTTAAGAAGTCCTTCATTCAAAGTGCCATCAGTATCCTCGACTCAACAAAATAACTGATGAGTTTTTAAACCACGGACAGACAGTGACCTGAACCTGTTGTGTCCATAATGACCTGTTTATGTGCGCTCTTTTTACTAACTGATTGTTTGCAGTTTATTGTGCTGTCGTCTGTGTTAGGAGGGCCGAAGACAAATTTCCACCCTGGTGGACAATAAAGATATATTGTATTCTATTCTATTCTATTCTATTCTATTCTATTCTATTCTGTCACTTGATCCATGTCTCTCTCTAATGCATCTTTAAAAAAAATCATTTTGTCAAGTCATTTTGCTTTCTTTCTTTTCTTTTTTGGAACCCTGTTTTTACCGCCTTGGGGAAAGACGTGACGGCGTATGATGGTGCTCCATTGCTAACACTTGCTAACATCTGGCTTTTTAATGCAATCGGAAAGGTTACAATTGGCGTTCACTTCCAAGACAGATGACTCTACAGTGGGCACGGGTGTTATTCATCTCTGGCTCCGATCAGCATTGATTGAACGCACTAATTTTAGCTTCTTTACTGGCGAGATGCAATGACAAACCTCCACTAATTACTGTCCATCTCCGTCTAAGCAGTGCTAATTGTTTTCAGAGACCTTAATCCATGCTGCTTTCTGCTGTTTACCTTTTTGCTGGCCTGTCTGTGATGTCGAACATGACACACCAAAATGCTAATTTTGGTGGAAAAGAGGTATTACTGTGTTTAGAGACAAATCCTAGTGCAGGGTTGTACTAAACTGTTTTGCACTTTCAAGGGGTGAGACAGGTCTCAGAGAGCTTCCACATTTTTTTCAATACAAAGTTTAGTCTTTCAAACAATGTATTCAGCCAGTTTAAGCCAGTTATTGCACAAATTATTTATAAAAAACAATTGCAAACAAAATCAGACTTTTGATTCCAGGCCTCCCATTGGGCGACGCCCCTGCATACATGTACCAAACCCCCTTTGAAATCTGTATCATTTGGGGATTTTATGGCCGGTTGGTTTCGATCACCATGTTTAACCCCTTGAAACCTGATCCAATTGGCTTGATTTCTTTCAAAAACATGAAGAGGACGACGAGCAGCTTAAAAAGAAATGGCCCTAAAATTAGCAAGAAATTAGTAAACAGTGTCATGTAAATTGCCTTAAAATAACAAAGAAGGAAAAGAAAAAAAAAGAGCTAGATTTTTTTCCGGAACTTATTTAATTATATAATTACGAGAATAATAAATATAGTTTTCCGGACAATTTTCGAGTTTTTTTTCAATAAATCTAATAATCCCCCCAGATAATTCTCAGATTCTTTTCTTGACACCTTTAACATTTTTTTTTTTGCAGTTTGTGGGACATTTCTTATTAATTTGGTCATTATGTTTTTTCTCGTGTTTTTGAAAGAAATCAAAACAATTCTTTCAGGATTTCCAGCAACTATTTATTTGTTTAGTGATGAAGTGAATTCACAAAATTAGACTCTCTGTTAGAAGTTATTATTTTTTATTCCTTTGAAGGCTCAGGTGGGACTGTGAAATATGTTACTGTGCTTGCACACTGATGGAAAATATTGTGTCGTATATTAATTCAGAAACAACTGGAACAATGTGGAAAGAAAATATTTTATGCACTCTACTCTATTCTGCAATATTACTATGATTTATTCAATGCTCCATGGCAGGCTTCCACAGTGAGGGTTGTTTTGGGACCTCGGGGGTGAATCATCACGATTTGAATTTGACCCATGACTTCTAAACAAGCAGTGTATCTGAGTGTGTCTCTCCACACAGTCAAACACACTGTAAGGCTTGTTTTCTGTGTATGTTTTCTGCATTAATAGGGATCTGTGTTTCTGGCAGATCACCTGTGCATCTGTCTTTTAAGTGGTTTAGTACGTAGTGTCAACAGCTTACATAAGACCCGTTTAACCCTGTGCTACTTTACTCTCACTGGAGATAAAGACAGTAATACTTGACAGTATTCATTAGTAGACTGATTAGCTGAATTATTGTTTTGTTAATATTATTTGGTGGACTATTATCTTTTGTTTACTGACTTCTCTTCAAATAAAGTTATGTTAAATTGCAGAATGCATTTTAATGGACAGTTGACTCCAGAATCATGGACGAGAGGCTCGTGCTGGTGACGGTGCAAGATGTAAACAGTGATGTCATCCTCCTCGGCTGAGCTGTAGCGTTTGCCAGCTCAGTGGCGCTAGGTGAGCTAGCAGTAGATGCACACTTCCTCCTCATGGTGACACGGGTGACGGGTGTAGTTTTAACACACTTCCTGCATGAAACTGCTCACAGCAAGTTCTGTTGATTAACTTGAGTAACTGGGTCATAATTTCTACATAGAGACATTGCTTTTGAGTTTTTCAAATGTATTTTTTTTGGGTACTTTTAGCACCACAAGCCGAGTGCCATCTAGTTCCATTATATTGCAGACAAGGAAGACATCTCTACGGCAGACATCTGCAACACTCTGCAACTCACACCAAAACAATCTAGACCGATTAATATGACTACAGGTAAGAGAAATTATATGTATTGTTGATTTTGGGGATTAATGTCCCTTTAAATCAGCACTTTATATGATCACAATATAACACATTGTGCATGTAAAGACGGTGCTACCAGACATACAAAGTGCTACACAAACAACATCAGGGGAGGAAAATACTAACTTGGACACAGAAACATGCATATGCAACTTTAAACATTTTATAACTACATTTAGTTTCCCATATGGTGTTTTTTCTGTAAATCACACTATGACTTTTTGCACCGGTTAACCTTTTTCTCTCCATGCCAAGCACTGCTTACTGTGCCTCTCATTTCGAGTGCACGTGTGTGTTGTCAACGAAAGGCGAAAAGCATCACATTAGGCACATAGCCATAGCTGATAGGATCAGATAAAAGTGCTGTAGCAGTAAGTCAGTTAGGGCTTGATTACTAACTGTGCATGTGTCTTTCTAGCTGTCCATATGTTTATTTCAATCAGTGTGGGAAGGTGCTTGGTTTTGTTGATTTCTAGAAATGTGCAATATCAACTTTTATGTTGGAAACTGGGCAGATTTGATAAAGTTAAAAAAATATTTAGTATATATTTCTTCATATACCAAATGTGGTAAAAATGACATAATCAAGTGGAAAATAATAAAAATGACAAATTCCAAGGCAAAAGCCATTGATGGCGGTGGAATAAAAAGCTGCAGTTTGAGTTGATTTCAATGGTGAATTTTTTTCACTGATCAGTATAAATGTCACACTTGTGTTTACACAGCGTATTTTAGACTTATTGTAGGAGATGAGCTGGAAATTCTAAGATAAAACAAAAATTCACAGTCTTGCCAAAAGTTATGCAATATGCATGAACACAGCCAAAATTATATATATATAAAAAAAAAACCCTAAAGGTTGAAAAGTGTGCAAAATGCACCAAACAGTCCCTAAGTGTTAATCAGAATCAGAATCAGTATCAGAAATACTTTTTTGATCCCTGGAAGGAAATTGTGGTTCGTTACAGTCACTCTGATGCCAGAATAGAGAAGTATAAAAAAATATAAATGTAAGAAATACAATAATAGACAAAGAAATAAATTGTGCCTTATGCTGCAATACAATGTATAAAACTAGTGTGTAAGTTCACAATATAAAATTAAATATGTGTGCAATACAATAGTGAACAGCAGATATAAACAAGTAAGAATAACTAAGAATATACAGTATATGTAACATTTGAACTACATCCAGTATTCAAGAGTTGGAAGAATATTGCACATTTGAATAAGGGCACAGAGAATTGCTGTGGTTGAAATAATTTACCAAATATTGCAGTTGAGACACCTTAAATAATTCTCAGTGTGAGAATTTTTCTTCCACATTCCCACGTAAATTTCTTTCTAATAATTAAAACCTAAAACGTCCTCTGTTGTCATCTCCACCTGCCCCAGTGAGAGCCTGCCTCCCATTGGCTCAGAGGACAGCCAATCAGCTGCCAGCTCAGCGCTCAGGGGGGTAGGCCATTCAAATGTGTGTGTGAGTATTCATGAGGGCCAGCTCCGCTTGGAGACCCTTGTCACACACAGCCGGCTAGTCACAACAGTCAGGACTTCAAAGGAGCCAGTGTCCAGGGGGGTGCTGTCGGTGAGAAGTGTGAGTGACAGGAAGACAGACGCGGGGACAATGAGACGAGTTGAGAGTGTGATCCGACACTGGAGAAGGCAGTAGATGGGGACAAAGTTTTGAGGCAGAGGAAAGAGAAAGTGACAAGCAAGTGCAGGGAGAGAGAGAGAGTTTATAAAATCTGCAGAGGAGAGGAAAGATAAAGAGCAGGAGAGCAGGGAGACAGAGACAGACGTCCAGTTTTTTTTCTTCTCCTCAGAGCATGGTGGTACAGTGCACATGGATTTAGTCGACCTCTACCTCCCGGAGTGTTTCACCTACCACTCTGACGCAGAGTAAGTACTCCCACCCTGCACAGTCACTGTAACACGCACGAGCTGTACCTATGAAGTGTCGCGCAGGTGTAGCAGCAAAGTGAGCTGGAATTGCACGAGATAAGATTTCAGATGTCTGATTTGTGTGTTTATGACTCAGAAGTGTCTGCTGGTGCTGCACGAGAATTATGCATTGTAATGCTTTTGAGCTTTTGGAGTAGATCTGAATATTGCAGAGTCAGTTTCATTCATAACACACCTGTGCGCTTAAAGTGATCTGTATCAGAGTGAAGTAACTGGGGTCCATCAAACTCAACCCAGGTGGTTAACCTTTAAAAAAAACAGATAACCAGCAACTTGACAAGACATGGACCAAAACAGACAGACAAACAGACAAACAGACAAACAGTTACAAGAAAATCACTTGGAAAAAAAAAAAAAAGCAAAAAATGGAAATAGTGATTCAATTTTTTAATTATTTTATATATTTTATTATATAAATTAGTCGATTAGGAAAATGATTTAAAAAATAGGGAAAATGTGTCACATTGTATTTATAAGTTTTATTATCATATACAAAACTATTTTACAGAATTATTATTTTAAAGTATTTTTTCAGGAAATTTCTTTGTTTTTTGTTGATTTTTACTTTGTTTCGTGTTTTTGTTGGTAATTTTTGGGAAATGTTCTTTTCCTTTGTTTTTCTTTGCCAATTTTTGGGTCATTTTTTCTTACATTGCTCATTGCCTTCTTCTCATCTTTTCCGAAGAAATCAAAACAATTTGCTCAGGTGTCTGGTTTTGTTTGAGGCAGAGAAAAGTTTGGGGTTCCTTCACTGTTGGGGTGCTCATGTGTGAAAGTTTTAGGTTGGACAGTGGTTGCTGTTCTCCTGTCCCATTTATTGTTAAATGTTTAAGTTGGGAATGCCTTTTATTTGACAAAATTAAAGACATTTTTATCATAAACTGATGCATTAAAAAATCACCAGATTGCAAGAAAAGGCTGAAAGTTTCCTAGAGGAGAACCTCATCCCCCAAAATAAAACCAAAACCAATGCCCTTGTTTTGCATGTTTGCTTAAAAATGTACCTAACTGTTAATCAACAGTCAAAGTAGTTTCTGAATAGTTTTCTGTTAACTTATTAATAAATTATTTAACTAGTCATTTCAACTGTATTGAGAAATAGGATGTACATAGGTATTAAAATCCATTTTTTTTTTTTTTGTAATTTGGGAAAGTTCTTTGGAAATTTCCTATGTTTTGTGGTGGTTTGTTTGCATTGCTTACAGTTGTGATTGTTCAGCCTGTTTGTTTGTAGATAGTGAAGGAGAGTGGACCAGTTTGAGGACAGCCTGGGTCATCCAAGGCTGGTGGTGAAAATCTTCACGGCGTGCACAAAGCAGCCGAAATCTTGTGAAAAGATGCGCGAAGCAGCTGTTTGATTACCCCGGGACAGCTTTTTGATTGCCTTTCTTTTCTGTAATCATAAAAGAAATCATGTTCATTAGCATCACTGCGGCGCTTTCATCAGCTGTGGCTTAATCACTGAGCTCTGAGAAAACATCTCAGCGAGCTTTTTTATGGGTCGCTTCTGTATTTTTCAACCTGGATGCTATTTTCTAATGTTTTTGTGTCTAAGTGACTAATGGGAACAACATTTTCTGAAATTGGTCCAGTATTGAGCGAGAGTGCTGCTGCCGGCAGTTGTAAAACAGGCTGCAATGTAACCACTTGGGGCATTTCTGCATTTATGGAACAGCTGCGGTGTGGAATCGAAAACATGCAGAACGAATTTAAAAATGTTTCTAAATACAACATTTTGAGGAGATATGAGCTGGTAGACTAGAGGGGAACTGGCACTGTAACGAAAACGGGGCAAGATTGGTAGATCGCTCCTTTTAGTATGACTTACTTTTTTTGGTTTGATGTGTGTTTCTTTGTTTTGGTATGTGTGTGTTTATTCAGACGGATCTGTTGTTGTCAATTGTTTGATTTGATCGAGGTGTGTATGGTGAATACTTATGCAGAAAGTGGTAATGGTCATCCATAAACAGGTGCTCATTGGATCCAAGGACAAAAATGTCCAAAAAAAGAGGGCGAGGTTTGACTTATTATTTCTTTTGTCAATAAGTCGAAACCAAAAAATACCAAGGCACACTGTTTTGCAAAAGTTAAAAAGCCTTTAACAAATGAGCTTTTTAACTTTTACACAACAGTGTGCCTCGGTATTTTTTAAATTAATTAATAAATAAAAAAATAAATAAAAACTGTGCTTATTTCAAACAATGCCAAATGTGTTTTTTCCTCAAAACTCACAGCAACATATTGCATAGCCTTGGACAGAACTGACTAAATTTGAATAAATTTCACATATTCAAGTAAATTCTTAACAGCCAATCAATCAATTATTAATTAATTGTTATCATTCATAGTATGGATCCTTTTAATAACACTATGAAAAACAATCTGAGCCCCTCAGTGGAAAAAACAAGCACTTTTCGTGAACGTAAATTGACTGTGCGACCATACCCTGAGTGGTTACATTGCAGCCTGTTTTGTGGCTTAATTGCTTAATACTGGACCAATTTCAAAAACTGTTGTTCCCATTAGTCACTTAGTAACAACAAAAATATGATCCAGGTTGAAAAATACCAAAGATACCCTTTTAGGATTGGAAGTAATATTACCAAGCAGAGAAAGATGACAATTGGTGGACCAAAAAGACAGCAGAGGACGAGCAGATATGTAGACGCACAGGTCGGCTGATTACTGTTGACAGAAGCAACCAGATAATGGGAGAAAAGGCTGCAGATGATCCCCTGTATGGCACGCGATCCATGTTTCCAGAGCCTGCGGGTGCAAAGCTGCAGCCACAGGCACCTCATCTCCCTGCTAACAGCTTCGTCCAAACCCTGACTAAGGCTCTTACGGCTGGCTTGGGGTGCCGCTGATCCCTGCTCATCTCCTTATTAGTAAAAAAAAAACACAACTGAGACCCCAATGACCTACTTAGCTGCTCCTCGGGGTTGGCGTTAGGGCTGAAAGGTTAGCAGTATTTGTGATGTTTGATGATATTTGGGAGAATCTGTGTCGCGTTGCCTTTTATTTTCACTGCAGATTTGCCTCTATTTTTTTCTTGTTTTATTTCTCTTGGTCACTTTCCTCTTGTTTTTCCTTCCCTCCTTATTTTCTTCTCGCCCTCCTTCATCCGTTGGGTCATTGTCTGCATTATGACTCCGCTCATTTGAAAGTGAGTGTTGCCTTCTTTCTTTTCTTTCAACACCCCCGGGTTAATGAGCCACGGGACTGCCCCTTTCTTTCTGTCCCTTCCCGGCTTTTTCACACTTCCCTCTATCTGTCTGCCCTCTCTTGTAATTTCCTTTCCGCCGCTCCTCTTCTTCTCTTCTTCCGTCTCCCTGTCGTTTCACGCTGAATTTTTTTGCCCTTTGTTGCCGAGGTGCAATTAGAGTTGTTTTGGATACTGGGACACAAAGGATAAGGTAGATAACTCTGAATACCCACTGACAAACACACACACACACACACACACACACACTCCCTGATTTATCTCCGCTGTAGGAGCCGCACCAACCGTCGTTTGATGGGCTTTTATGTAGAGTTGTAGATTAGTAATCTGTCAGAGTGAATATTACATCACATCTGATCACCCCACTCTAATGCCATTTCATTATGAAAGCAAAACACCAGCACCCCTTCGTCGTCGTCCTCCTCCTCCTCCTCCTCTTCTTCACCCACCCTGTGATGCATTATAATGGGAGAGCACAAAGTATATCTCACTCTGTACCTGTCAGAGACTTGACACGGCAATATGGACGCCTGTGATGGATAGCCAATAAGTAACCAGTGAGTCACCTTAAAAGCAAACTGAAATCTCTTCAATGTACTGTTTTTATAGTCTTCAAAGTGGATTGGAGGGTGAGAGATGGCAACAGGAGCGAGGGGGAGTTTAGAGTCTTGTTGATTGGTTGCTTAAAGGAATACTTTAACCCCCAAATGACCATTTATATATCAATTAACCACTACAATTACTTTTTCTAGCATTCCTGAACAGTGAACAAAGAATCCAAAAATGCAGGAAATTCTTGACGAATTGAAGTAAATGGGGTCCATGTTTAACAGCAGCAAAACTACATAAAACATGTGTTCGCAATTCTCGCACAGCTCGTGCAGTATAATTCAAGTCTCATTTATCCAGCAGTAGGCTCAGCTCTTCTCAAACAGACAGCTGTGTATGACTGAAAAATAAAAGTGAAACTTATCTGTGCTCTCTTCAAAGCCAATCTCCCTCCCCCCAAAAAATGTGATTTCATCTCGCTGGACACAGACATTGCTGCTCTACTGCTGCCTTGATTGTTTTTTTTTGTTTTTTTTTTAAACTTGTTATCTATTTTTTTTCTACTAGGTCATGATTTCTGGAAAGAGACGTTGTTGTTGAGTTTTTTAAATTTAGTTTTTGGTGGCACTCAACTTTGGGTGCTCAGCACCACAATGATACTGATACTGATAAACAGTACTACGGGTTAGAGGGGAAATATTTTGATTGTTGGGTGAACTGAACCTTTAAGACGCAGATGCTACATTGCTACAGTTGCTTGGTTTCCTTTTAGAAACGTCTACATTTGGCTCTTTTTGGTAAATTCACTCGTTGTCAGTCTGTCTTTTACTGTGTGTCCGTGCGTCTGTCTCTTTGTGGGTTTTGTAGAGGGGTCAGTAGCGCGTGCCCATGGTTTACTCTGGAGGTGGTTAAGAGCAGCCTGTCCCTTTGCCTACCAAATGACTTGTGGCCGAGCAAACGCTGATTTACATGGCAGGAAACAGACCGAGTTGGACATCCACCTCACCAGGCCGAGATTAGAGTTGCAGAGATGTACAGCTGTGTGTGTGTGTGTGTGTGTGTGTGTGTGTGTGTGTGTGTGTGTGTGTGTGTGTGTGTGTGTGTGTGTGTGTGTGTGTGTGTGTGTGTGTGTTTCTCTGCATGTGGAAGTGTGCGACATGAGTGAGACAGCAGGGGTCTTTTTAAAGTTGGCCTGGCGACAAACAGTTGCATGCCTGTATGTGTCGGAGTGTTTATGAAGACACTTGCTTTAAAATGTGTCTGTAAGTGTGTGTGTGTGTGTGTGTAGGAAGCTTGAGCATGTTCCTGATCACATGAATCTTAAGTGTGTGTAGAGAAGTAGAGAAGCCTGTCTGTGGTTTTTATTTTTACATCCACACATGAATGCCTGACGCCACGATGTGAGTAAGTGTGTGTGTGTGTGTGTGTGTGTTTTCAGTGTGTGTGTGTGTGAGTGTGAGCACACATCACATGCCTGTGAGCCTAGTGTACACCTCAGCTGGTTTCAGATGCTTTTTTTCTCCTCGTTGTGGTGACAGAGAGTCTGTTGTGGTCACGTCTCGGTCCAATAATAAAGTAATGATGCTCACTTTAACATGCAGGCAGGAAGGTTTATTTAAAGCACCTATAATGGAAGTATTCATAGAAAGTACTTCTAAAAACAGCTTATTAAATGCTAAAACTTAAGATATGTCAATTTTTTTGTCGTTAGAAAATATTTAGAGAATCTTGTCCTTAAAACCAGTCTTAATTTGACTTTTTAGTGTTTCTTTTGGATTGGCTTTCCATGTGCAATACGCAGAAAATAACATTTTTATCTCGCACTGCAAATTATTTGTTCATGGCTTATTAATAGACATTTAATGTCTCCACATTCTCTAACAGTAAAAGAAGCTGTTAACTGTTATAACAGCCTGTTAACTGTTGTAGGCTGCAGAGTGTTTGAGAGGTCGAGTATGATGAGTAACTGAGACACAAAGAGACAATAGAGAGAGTGAAACAAAAACAAAAAAAGGGAAAGATGACCGTGTTTGGATGACCATGATAGTGACGATGAAGCGGATGATTGCTGGTTTGGCTATTTCCCTACGTTTGCTTATGCTATCTGCATCTTTAAAAACAAAGCAGTGTAATGGACAGCAGCTTTGCATATGTGGGAAATCACAAACGGCTGGTTTAGATGAGACAGAGATGGATGGATGCATGACTGAAGGGGCGTGGAGGTTGTCGAAGCATCGGGAGGCTGATGAGAAAAAAGTGTGTCATTGGAAGAAATACTGTAAGTTTTTTGAGCATTTTAGCTCTGTATGTCATTGGAAAATACATATATGACTTCATAGATAAAACCTACAGGCGGCCAAAATGGGAAAGAAAATATCAGCATATTGACTATCGTCAAAAAACCCAAATAAAAAATAACTTTCGTCATATTTGTTAAGAGTTAGTAGTAGTACATTAAATCCGATGAGTAGTTTTGTTCTTGTCTTCCTTTTGAGCTAGCTATTCGCCACCTGTCTTCTTTTGTTTACTGGTCTTTAAGTGCATGCTGTTGGTGGTTTTGCAGTGTCTGCATGAGCAGTGATTGCCATTGCCTTCTCCTGGCTTTGATTGGTTGTCTTAGTTCAGGTGCTGTGGATTTCTGCAAATGCCACTAGAAGCACAAAGTAGGCAGATGTACTGGATTTTATTTTTTTTTAGACTGTCAGGATATTGTGAAAATTTCAGCAAATATTCTTCTTTTTTTTTTTTTAATAAAATTGACCTACTGTAGCTTTAAAGGCAATGATTTTTTCAAAGCTGACTATTACATTATTACTATCTGTCTAAATGATGCCTGACTTAATAAAACCAGCCAGTCGTTAATATTAATAACAATACCAAGGTGACTCTTTATATAAAGCTTTCACCATCATGAATATTTATAACAATAAGCTGCATATGTGATCATATATACTGGTGGTAAAATGTCTCCTATATCTCCCTCTCTCTTTTCCTCAGACATCTGGGCAGGATGTCAGTGAGGGGCTTGGACCCCACCTGTCCCACCACTATAAAGCGTGAGCCCTCCAGCCCGAGCCCCAGCTCTCAGGGTGATGTCAGCCCGGCCCAGCCCAGTCCTGGAAGCTCTTCCTCGGACACAAACTCCAGCTTTGGGCCCCCGATCAAAGGCCACAATCACAGCAATGGACTGGACTCGCCAGGCCTCTACGGTCACACAGCCGGGTTGGCCAACAGTGGAGGAGCAAATAGGTTGGTGTATGCATTTTTAGAACTTAAGAAACATCGCCAAGGTACAGCAGTTTCTATTGTGTAAAGATGTTGAAAAACTTATTCATGCTTTTATTTTTAATAGAATAGATTATTGCAATGCTTTTCACTGACTGTCCAAAACAACCAACTGAAGAGACTCAAAATGACTACACAGAGAAACAAAACAACACGATGCAAAACTGCTACAGAGAGACGCAAAGACTCTCAAAATGATAAAGAAAAGGGGCAAAACATTCACAAAATAAAACATGATGACTATAAAGAGATGTAAACAGCTACAAAGAGGCACAAAATGATGACAATAGATGTAAAGCAACTACAAAAAAACTCAAAATGACTACAAAAGACACAAAATGACTAGAAAAAGATGCAAAGCAACTACAAAGAGACCTAAAATTACAATAAAGAGGCGTAAACAACTACAATGATATTCAGTATTACTACAGAGTGACACAAAATTACACCAAAAATGCAAAGCAACTACAAAGAGACTCAAAATGACTATGAAAAACTGCAAAACAACAACAAAAAGAGGCTGAACAACTATATTCTGTGTCTTGCTCCTGTGTAGGTGAGGTGGTGGGGCGTTCAGCATGTTTGTGCCCAGCAGCCCAAAGTCTCATGCCCCATCTTCAATAGAAATTACACCTCAGATTATACAGTGCCTTATTTTCTGTGCTTTACCCCAATTTAGATGCTAAATAAAAGTATTATTACTATCTGACCACATTCCTCTTAATTTGTCCCCTTTATATCCTCCCTCCCTCTCCACTTCCATTCAGGAGGTTTGTGGAGGAAGAAAGCCAAGTGAAGTGTGAGTTCATGCTGAGCTCGGTGGCCAAGCGTGTGTGTCTGGTGTGCGGTGACGTCGCCTCGGGCTACCACTATGGCGTGGCCTCCTGTGAAGCCTGCAAGGCCTTCTTCAAGAGGACCATCCAGGGTAAGAGAGAGACAACACACGCTCAAAACACACACAGTTTTTATGCTCAGTTTTATACTTAGTAACAGAGTTTATTGTGCATGGCTGATAATGCCTTCCTGCATCGTATAAACCTGTTTTACCAGCAACATGGTGCAGATGCAGTCATTTGTTTTGGCGTAAACAAACCCCGATCAGTTAGCTCTCAGCTTCCACCTCCTGCCTCAAACTGCAGAGAGGCTTTAAATGAAGACCTGTTTGCAAACAGCTGATATGCGGTTAAACTTACAGCGCGTCGTGTGTATAGTCAACATGTTTGAGTTTTGGCTTTAAAGCGTCAGATAACATACGGTGCTGAATGTGTGCGGTTCACCCCTAAAGCTGTTGGTGGCGAGAGGCCGCGGCATGCAGCAGTGTGGGTGTTTTAAAAGGATTGTCCTGTGCTTTGTTGGGCCCGTGGCCCAGGTCGAGGACCCGGCAGGCTGCAATGTGTTTAGGCCTCCAGAAGTTGGCTCGATGGATTCAAAGGGCAAACAGGATGAACGGCTGTTCTGATCAAGCGGGGAGATCTGATGTCTGGCTCATCAGATACTTCCTGTTTCTGATCGAGGGTGGCAGCTGAGAGCTCCTGCAACTGGCTGAGCGCCATCGGGCTTAACGCGCACTTTTGGCTGCCTTGGCTATTACTCGCAATTAGGTGTTGGGAACATGTGTTTTTGTGTGAGTGATTGCAATGAAAGTCAAAATGTCATTGTAGAAATGAATCAGCTTTTAAAAAAAAAAAAGATATGTCTTTTGTGCTTTTTATATATTCGCAAGATGTAATGTTTATTCTCTACCAATTTCACACATGGAGATCAGTTTACTCATCATGAGGAGTCCTTCACAGCCTGTGAAAACAGATGTAAAATGTCATCTGTAGCTCGGAGGGAACTTTGTGAAGTCTGAGATAATAATACTGATGATGTTATAGTGATGTCATCAGGGTCATCTCAGTTGCTATTTGAGATTACACATTTATAACAGGACCCTGAAGGTGAGGAGTTAAATAGGTGTAAGTATTCATCACGTGGGGATGAACAAACATAAGATTCCCTCAAGTTGGATTATAGGAAGTATAGGATCCTGTTGTTTGGGGAAATGACCCACAGAAAGAACTAAAGCTGTGTTTCCATCAGAGGCTTTCGTTATGGTATATTTGGTACCAGAAGTAACACCTTCGAACAGGTACCCAGACCTTAGATCTGTTTAGCATTTCCACTGCAGACAGTACGCCTACATGTGGGTTGTTTTCACTCGCTGCTCCGTCCAGCAGCGCTCACTGTATTTACTTGTTCGCCGGTGATACAGAGGGAAGTCTGCGCCCCGTTTATCGTCCACACCATTCACACAAAAACATTGTCATTTTATAACACATAACTATTGCCACATTTACACCTTGCGTCCACATTACTAAAACAGAGACTTTGCTGACCCTGTTTTAGATCGAAAACTCTGGTTTAATCTGGAAAACTAAGATTTCTGAAAACTATGATACCGACACCCACATTCGCATTATTCCTTTGAATAATGCTTCCGGCACCAATCCAATATGTTTCTGTATTTGCTTTGCAACAACTCCCAATCTGTTTTCTGCCGCCTTGACCACCAAATGGGGCATATCCGCCAGCATGTTGGTTTGGTTCAGTTCAGTTCAGTGCTCATTTTTTTGGCGTTTCTATTGTGAAAAGTTTTGGTTGGCACCTTACCTCTCTGCTTGGTGTACTTAGCACACAGATAAAGGTGGAGCTAGAAACACTGTAGTCCGTTCACTGGCAGCGAGCGCTGCTGGACGGAGCAGCGAGTGACCCAGCCCACATGTGCGAGTACTGTCTGCAGTGGAAATGCTAAACAGATTAGGGTCTAGCTACTTGTTTGTAGGGGTTTCTTTTGCTTCCCAATGGACTACACTGAAAACCTTTGATGGAAACACAGCTTTATACTCGTGTGTTGCTTTCAGTTTCAGTTCCACCTTGTCTTTGGGCCAAGTAAAGAAGTCTCTGGTCTTACTTTTTGTCATCTCCACAGTATTATCTGTAACCAAGCAAGCAACCGCATAGTAGAGAATCTGCTTCCTGTTTACACCGCCACGTGGGCCTAGTGAATGCTCATGCAATGACTGAGATTGTTTCTCAAATGGTGCTAATAGCTCATATGTACAGATGTTGTTAAATGAAGAGATGATGAGTGATAATGTTCTTGCTTCTGTCCAGTTTTTAAAAAATGTGTTTTTTTTTCTCCTCCAGGTAATATTGAATACAGCTGCCCAGCATCCAATGAATGTGAAATCACCAAGAGAAGAAGGAAATCCTGCCAGGCCTGTCGATTCGTGAAATGCTTGTCCGTGGGCATGTTGAGAGAAGGTCAGCTATACACCAAAAATCACTTTCAGACTTGGGTCAAAACATTGTTCGAGCTGCTTTTTTCTCGGATTGATCGGCTGGTAGTCTTGGCAGAAGTTCAAACCTTGTCCTTTAGGCAGTTGAGACGGAGAAAAAGCACCCAGAAAGCGAAGGCCAACACAAGACCAACTGCAGTTTCAATGTTGTGCATTCCTGGAAACAATACTGTGATTACCAGCTGAGATTCTCAAACTGTCTCACCTGATAAAATGGCGACAGCATGTACTGTAGCGCAGTCGACTCCAGTGAAACCTAAAACTTTTGACAGTTAAACTTCAGCCCCTTCGTGCCAGCTGTGGTGTGTGTGTGTGTGTGTCTGTGTGTGTGTGTGTGTGTGTAGGTGTGTGTATGTGTGGTAAACACAGGGCTGAACAATGCATAGCTGTGTCTTTGAGAGGGAGGAGAGCGCTACTTACTGTTCAATTGTGTCAGTCTTTACTTCACCAGTGTTCTTCCGAAATAGCGACTGGAAATCTGCCAATCTGCCTGTGTGTGTGTGTGTGTGTGTGTGTGTGTGTGTGTGTGTGTGTGTGTGTGTGTGTGTGTGTGTGTGTGCATCAGCTAGTAAGATAATGGAGCGAGTTGTTGCTAGGGACTCCAGGGACTTTACAAAAATTTAAATGTAGGGACTTATTAGAAAAAGTTTTAGATACATTTTTACAAGTGAGGAATTCAATGAGAATGGGACAAGTAACATAACAAACTCAGCCTACTGCTTTTTGCTGGACTATTATTATTATAATTTTTACATTTCTGAATCTCTATCATAGACACAGTGGTGCGTAAAAGAGTATTTTTGAGCAATGCATAAAAACTAAATTAAAGATAAATATGAAGTAAAACGTTTTGCAATGTGCTCTCACATTCCACCATCTTCTGTACACTTCAAAGTGTAGTTATATATGCTCAAAATATGACTTAAGAGTGGTGACATACTGTATATATACCACACAGAGTCTGTGACAGCAGTCAGGTGCTCCTTTAGTCTGGCTGTGTGCCTGTCTGGTGACATATTGTTGTCCAGATTTAGAAGTGACTCAAAAAGGAAAACATTAGCGACCTCCTACTGTACCAGCCACTTGCTGCATGCTGTGTGGGGCAGAGAGATGATAATAAAGAGGGGACAGGAGATAAAACGTGTGTGTGTGTGTAAGAGAGAGAAGAGCACAACTTCAGGATGGTGAGGGATCATAAGTGTAAAGATGAAGCATCATTTTTTCACCATTTAATAAATAAGCGAGGAAGGAGGGAGGAAGCAGCTTGCTCACCTGTCAGCTCAGTATGCTATCAAGACAATCATTTTACATAGTTTATTCAAAAACGAATATTTGTGCCCTCGACTCCTGTTTCATGTCCGTCTGTTAACCGTGCCTCTTTGTGGAGCAGTTTATACTCCGACAGAGGAGGTTTAATTAAAGTGTGATGGTGTAATACGACAAGCTACGCAAGCATCGTCCATTCTGGGCTCTCTCAACTTGCAAATTTGCGTTTCCTAGGATAGCACAAGGCTGTTCAAAAGCATTGTGAGCAACATAACTTAAATGTAAAGCACAGCAGAAACGTAAGAAAGGTCGGACTGTCAGCGTTAAACTCAATGTCTTAAAACACCACAGTTTTGGCTAAAAATGACAACAGCAAAAAAACAAGTTGATCAATTGCCAGTTATGTACCCAGAAGTCACTGTTGCTGTTAAAGTGACGTTAAGGTGATTGGATCTGTAGCTCATGTGCACACACCATTTTATTACCATCATTTTGGGTGCACGCACTTTTGGTTTTACCTCCAAGGGAAGTAAGAATGTGGCTGAAATGTTGACTTGTCTACGACCTGTCTGATTGTCTCATCATCAATTTTTTTTTTGCTTTCAGACATTGTTGAAGCGATGTCACTATATTCCCAAATCTCAGCACTTATTATCACAACTATAGTGTTATCATAACCAATACCAATGGTGGCCAAAACCATTATAATAAGATCCCAGTTGTAATAAACTGGAATGAACCTTTAATTCCACCTACTCATCTCCAAACAGCAGCATCTGTTTATTGCTGCTGTGTGTGTGTTCCTAAATGTGTGTGTGTGTGTGTGAGTTATGGATACACAGAATTATAGCATCTTTACACGCGTATCAGTTTGTGTATATGAGTTTGTTTTGTCAGCCCGCACTCACATTTATGAACACACCTCTGTGTGCTTTTGTGAGCGAGTGTGTGTCTGCCATTTTTCTAAATGAGCTCCTTTTAATGGGGTGGGGGCATCAACAGAATCCCAGTCTGCCTCTCAACCCCCCTCTCCTCTCGCCACCCTCCTTTTGCTCTCCCTCCCCCCTCGTAAATTCCTCCAGATGCCTTGTGGGATTCCTGGACCTCCGTGAAATGCGAACTGCCCCTCGTAACTCCCGTCGTAAGCGCCCTCGTAACGCGCTTCATCGTGTCTCGTAATGCCCCTCTTCCCCGGAGAGGCCGCAGTAAAGGCTGAGACAGAGGAGCTGAGAGGTTTAATGGGGAGAGTCAGAGCCGTATTAAACACACGGCTAAAAGACATATAGACCCCGGGCAGGATTTGATTAAGCCCTGTTTAGTGCTCAATACTGCAGTTGCTGTTGCCTCTAAAGGCAGTAAAAACATGTATGTTTGCAAAATGTGCACAATATTTTAAAAATGCATTTAATCATCCAGATGTAAGGGAGAAAAGGGTTGGTTGTCACACTTTTTTACTTTAATTTCAGTCCCTCAAAAACTGTCTCTTTAATGGATTCCCATTCAATGTGTAATGGAAGCCTAAAGTGTCAGGTTTATGTGGAGTGACCTTATCCTCATTCAGTTTAAAAATATGGACCGTCAAATACAATTTGTGCACTTGTAACAACCGTCATTTGGTCAGTTGTCACACTCTTTTGGGTTGGTTATCCCCAATGGGAAAATTAAACGTGGAAGCAATCTTAAAAATGAATGCAAATGCATTTAAATGTGACAACTAATAACCTCATGCATTGAGAGATAAACAGGAAAAATCATTTTTAACGGTGTGTTCAGACTGAATGCGAAGCAGATTTCTGATTTGCGTTACATGCGCAAATGTGGCCGCTTGTACTGTCACTGCTGCACATTACCGCTTCACTCCCTCTGGTGTTTTCTTCCTACAATAAAAGACCAACTTAAATGTCTCACAGCATTTTGCTAAGAAGCAACAAAATAGGTTACACGTTAGAACACAAGTGGCGACATTGTAGTGCAGCACTGCGCATTGCTAACTCACAGCAAGAGGAACCCCGGTTTGCATGTTTCCCCGTGTCTTTAATGCATTAATGCAGTGCTTTTATCAGTTATCGAGATATAGCCTAAAAATATGACAAAATAATTTTGTGCCCATATCGCGTATCCCTACCACAGATGGTGACATTGTTTGTTCTCCACAGATTCTTTGTCATGTCGAGATAGCAGCACGAATTTCACGTCTATGCGTCGCATCATTTGCAGTATTAGCAGCTCAAATTCACATCAATTAGCATGTTTACAGTGACTTTATATGGAATCTTGTAGCACGAAAACGCGCCCATCGTGTTTGGCGTGAACACACCATCACAACATCTTCATCCTTATATAACATCACAAAGAACAAAACAAAGAGCAATACCTGTGACAACCAATCCTAAAGAGAATTTAACAATCATCCCCAACCGCGATTTTTGCTGGTGACAAAGCTAACGACCAAAGTTCTCCATTTATGCTTTTTTTGGAAATAATTGTTTTATCATAGACTCTTATAAACTGTTAAAAAACTTAAAAGAGAGACACAGAAGAGCGGGATGTTGAGATTTTGACAATAACAACACAAAGTCCTCTCATCTCAGTGCCAAGTGTCTTACACCTGAAATGGCCCTTTAGGTGACCTCTGACCCCAGTTATGGAAAATTTCAGCACCAATTTTTTTTTAACAGGGAGGGAGGATTAATTAATGTGACAGCCAATCTCGTCCTTCCGAGTGTGATCCTGTAGTTAAATGGCTGATGTTCCTGAGAGATATGGTCAGTAGTGCAGCAAAACCTCTTTAATGGTCTTTTTTTTTTTTGGTCTCTACTTTTCTAACTCATCCCCATTTCCTGCTGCCTGAAGTTATTTGGTCTCAGGTGTGTTAATCACGCCGTGCTAATCTGTATTCTGAGAAACGCTTCAGAACAGACCAGAGAGACTGTGTGCTTTTCTCTGCCAACTTTCCAAATCCTTTTTCATTTGAGAAGCAGTGAACGGGGAACGTAACGCCACAGTGGCGTTGTGTACATTTGTCACAAAATCTGAGAGGATTGTTTATACTGAACACATGCTGTTGGTGGCAGCGGTGATAGCGGTGTGGGGGGGGGGGCACGGTAACCAGAATCAGTCCGGATCAGTGGCTGGATGTCCGTGCTCCTGATCTTGCTGCACCGTGTGCATTTTGGGAACCTGTAAAGCCTCCCATGTGAAGATCCAGACGCCCTCAAAAGAAGGCTGAGTGATGAAAGCGGCAAAAAATAGATCAATGTCTGAGTAGTCCGTGTTTATCGAACTCTGATGGGCTGTACAGGAGAAGAGGGAGGTGTGTGTGTCTGTTATCCACCAAAGCTATTCTCGGCCTTTTGGTTGTCAGCACATTCCTCTGTGAAGAGTTACACTTAGCTCTGATGTGTGTGTTTGAATAACTGTCAGATCTAAGCACACACAATTATACCCGCATAAAAGACACTTTCCCCAACATATCAAGTGACCAGAGTCGATTTAATCCAGTGTTTGCAAGCAGTTGTGTTAAATCTGGTGCACGAGTAAGCGCCCTCATCCCTCATCTTACACCTCGGAGTGGCACCTGCCAAGTGTCCAGGATAATCCACTCTTACTATTTGCCCCTCATGACATCACTAGAAGGTCAGGGGGCACTTCTGTTAGCTCGAGCAATCTCCTCTTTAATTCCTCACTCTTCCTCAGTCTTCTTGAGTGCAAGGTCTTCACTTCTTCCTCTTAACCCCAAAACAGCCAAGTGACATTTTATCAATCAATCAATCAGACTTTTTTGTGTAGCACTTTTCATGCAAACAAACCTGTAACACAAAGTGCCTAATACAGTAATCCCCCCCCCCCCACAAACACACATTCACACACACAAGCACATGAATGAAAACAAAAAAGACTTTATATATATATATATATATAATTTATATAATTAGATTACTCATTACAACCAGGAACTGAGGAAATGCTACCATAAGTGAGGACACACCAAAGGCAGAATAAAACATATACATAGATAGATAGATGTATAAATAGATAGACAGATAACAATAAATAAGATCATGGATAGATAGATAAATAAATAAATAAAAATGCTCTAAATAGTAAATAAGAGGTCAATTAAAGGATGACAGCAAAAATTTAAAAAACAGATAAATATGTAAAAAATAATAAAAAAAAAAGAAATAAAAATATAAAAATGAGAAATAATACAGTGCAGTACTACAGGTGTGAATGTTGCAAACATCTATCTGTCAAAATTATCCACCTTTAAACGTGAATGTAAACAGTCATACAACATCTGAGCTTGATACTTCATAGTGGTCTTGTGGAAGAGCCTGTTGGCTAACAGCGAAGGTCACGTTCTCACACCAGCGCGTTGTTATTCGCAGCCCCCCTCTTTCAACCTCACCTCTCTCTGTTCATGGTACGTTAACTAATAAAGCAGAAATTCTATAAAATTGTTGTTATGGTAATAGCTTAACCATAAAATGACACACAATAGCTCTACAAACCAATGATGCAAAAAACTAAAAACCTTTCAGCCCTACAACACATTTTACATGCCTGATTAAGACGACATTATGTTGTTATATGTGATGCTCTTCATAAATGTCTGCGCAGGTAAGAAGAAGAACAGGAGGCTCAAAGGGATGAATTGTCATTGTGAGGTGTCAGTTGGGCAAATAATACCCGCAGAGTGCCATAATGGATCTATTCAGGGTTACTGTGGCTGTTTTCACTGTGCAGATCAGGAAACCCAACACCACTACTGAAGGCTCCCCTAGTCACGTTCACACTCGCTGGACACATTTTCTTTAGATACACCTGGTGACTGTTTCTCTCTGTACTCACTGTTCCCCGGCGTGCACACACACACACACAGACACACTTTTAAATCCGCATCGCCATGGCGACGAGGCTGCCACAATGCTCGTTAAGATGAGCAGTTGTCATCGGCTGCTCTGAAGTTCTCTGGTGTCGTGTTACTGGACGCATGTTCTGCCAGCGTTAGACGTGTCCCGCTCGTGTCTCCGTGGGGTCTTTAAGACGTAGGAGTAAATGATTGGGCGACATCATGGTGGTTAACACAAAGCCTCTTTCTCATAACTGATTATCTGTTTGAACGGTAGTCAGAGTCAAGCAATCTGCTGCTGAGAAGTCACTGTGGAGACATTTTTCTTCTCATTAGTTCTAATGAAATATGATGAATTATGGTGTATGCAGTATAAATACTCATCTTCTTACAAATTAACACAATTTCACCTTTTATTTCAACAAATTTATAATGATTTTACTCTGTAATCTTACAATCTAGATGAGCCTGTCAGTGTCAAAAACAAGCACTAGTAGATGTACATTGATTGTGGTCCCAAAGATTAGGCTGCAGCCTTCTTGCTCAATACTGGACCAATTTTAAAAAATGTCATTTCCATTAGTCACTAAGACAGAAAAACACAGGAAAATGAGGTCTAGATTGAAAAATACCAAAGTTTCCCATTAGGGAAACCCGGGTGCAAGTATTTTGAGTATGGCTGTTATGCCGAATGCCTCATTAAAGTCCTGGTGTTTGTGTTTCTGTAGGTGTGCGTCTGGACCGGGTTCGAGGCGGCAGACAGAAGTACAAGAGGAGAATAGACGCTGAAAACAGCCCGTATCTGCACCCACAGAATGCCTTGCCTCAGAAAAAAACGTGTAAGTATAAAAACAACACTTTGCATTAACTGATTCATTATTAATTATGCACAGTTTGGATTCCTGATTTATGAGAAATATGAGAGGCGCTGGTTATATCTGTGTTGTGGTCTGCAAGTTCAGAACAGTCACGCTCTCTGTGATGTTGTCTGCTGTAACGGTCAATCATTTTTATTGCTTGTATTTGCTAATGAGTTGGCATTATTCAATGCCAACTATAGTTTTTGAAATGATAAATGGTCGTGAGACCGGCTGTGATGAATTATGCCGCCATCTTATGAAAACCATGTATCTCCAAAAGTTTGAGCTAAAAAAAGAACCCAAGTTTTAGCTTTTTTTTGAACTCATAAAGGGACGCTTCAAAATTGCCAATTTTGAAATACATGCTATTCACGAGACGGCGCCCCCTAAAATGTCATTGATACGGAACGTATTAGGGCCATAGTGATTAAAAATCTCTGTATAAAAACAAATATGAAGGAGAAAAGGCTCAAACTTTTATGAGAATATTCTCTTAGATTTAAGTTGTTAATTTATGAGAGAAAAAAAATCATAAATTTACACAAAAAAAAATATATATATATATATTCTCTGAGATTTTTTTTGAGAAATTGATTGGGTATGGAAACAATGTCACCACCTAGCCATCTGCTTCATAACCAGCATCTGTGGCATGATGAGGTCGATCCCACCTTTCAATTTAATGTGGTGTCTTTTTCTTGCAAATTTGTGGGGTTTTTTTTGTAAATTTCCCACTTTGATCACAGACAATATCCAAGTTTTTCTCCTAAATTTAGGACTTTAAGTTTTTTCTCCTAATTAATTACCACCCCATCTCCATTTCTTCCTTCTTTTTTTGTTAAAAAAATGTTTTTTTTTCATAAAATATCCCAAATGCACCATTGTAGACGTCTGTATTTGTTTCTGAAGGTGTTTATTTTGCTTTTGTGTAACTTTGTTAACTGTACATAATATACAATAATTAAACAGAGATGGTATGATGAAAAGAATAAAATCTAATGTTACCCTTTCCCTCTCTCTCAGTCATTGTTGGAGGTGTGGTAGAAAACAAGGTGGTGTCTCTGCTGCTGGTGGCCGAGCCGGAGGGCATCTTCGCCATGCCCGACCCCACCGTACCTGAGAGCGACATCAAGGCTCTGACCACGCTGTGCGACCTGGCGGACAGAGAGCTGGTGGTCAACATCGGCTGGGCCAAACACATCCCAGGTACGAGCGGTCAGCCAGTCAGTCAGCAGAGACCGGCAGTTGTTCGCTCACACACTCCAACACACATTAGCTCACATTAAGTCTATAATCAGATCAGAGGAGGAGATTGTTGTGACTTGTGGTTGCCAAGATGCCCGGAGGAGCGAGGGCATGTTGGCGCGGCTGTGTGTTATCTGTCACTCATCCTCTGCATGTGTTTGTGTGTGTGTGTGTGCGCGCCATGCCCTTGCTGACTAGCGTGTGTGTTCCTAATATATCAACCAGATGACCAGTGGCCACCTGGAAGTTTTAATTCATTTCCTGGGCTGCAGCCGTCTCTGAATTACGGAAATCCTCCTGACACTTGGAACACACTTAGCTTCTCCTCTGACACAGGAACAGCAGAGGGGATGTTCAGAGTGTTTTTTTTCCTTTGGATGAGATGGTGGAAAGGAGAGGGGAAGTGCATTCTGACAGCTTAGTGGGATTAAAACGCTGGTATGCAGCTATGTTGGCGGTTGTAATCGTATGCGGTGGCAACAGGGGTTTGCAGGTCTGCTTCTGATTCTTTGCTTTGGAGACCTTTAAAATGCTCACAAATGAAAAACGGTAAGTGCACGTATTCAGAAGCTCTTTTCACACTTGGAAAGGTTTGTTTTGGACCACCTGTGGTCCAAACAACAAATTTCTCCTCTCTTGTTACGCAGAAGTGCAGTGCATTCACAAGAAAAAAAAAAAACGCCTTATGTTGTAATTCTAATTTAGACCGAAAACACAACAAGCAGCGGTGAAGTGCAGTTAGGTGCCGTTATTATATTTTCCTGTGGCTGGGAGGTATGTCAGTGTGTTTTAGGTGGGTAGGAAGTTTTTCTTACATCTGTCAACTTGTCACAGGTGTCACAGGACACTGATTGGCTGCTCTGGTCACAGTTTAACGCTCAGAGTTAAAGTGTCTGAAACTTTTAGTTTGGCCGTGCTTTGGCACAAAATCAAACAGCCACAACTTTCTTTTTTGTGATCAATCTTTTATTGCTTTTTCATGGCCGTATACAAATATATATATAGTGCTTTGTGTTGACATTTAAATCATTCATAAACACATCAATTAGCATTGTTGATAATCATATAGCTGCTTATTATATAATACCTTCCCATGGCAACCCCCCCAGCCCCCACCCTAAAGATCTGTAAAAACACAAATTCAGGGAAATGTTTACATTTTGACTATCTCAGTCAACAAGTCACACTCCTCAGACCAATTATTGATCGATGTAGAACTCAGCAAAACACCACCTAGATTTACATTGAGAATGGAATAGTTACTTTTCCACCACAATCATATATCACAAATGCATCGTTAAACACTTATTCATGTTTGAGTTATTAAGTGCTGAAGTGGAGAAGTCATTAAAAAGTAAAATAGTAGGAGCACAAGGTCAACATTTAATTTTTTTGGTAAATTAAGACAAACTTATCTCAGAAGTGGTCACTGCAGTTTTCCATTGACGAGGCACGGCAGCACTTTGCAGGTCACACTTGATGAGTTTTTGCCTTCACTTTCTCGTAATCATGAGAGAAATCACGAGAAAAGTTAAGCCTACTTATCAAATATAAGCATCCCCTGTTATAGAGTACTTGACACATTTCAACAGATTTTTAGTTGAGATTCAGCTATTCAAATGTATCACCTTATTTTGTCTGTGTTTCACAGGTTATCTATAGAGTATTTGTGACAATTCATGAACATACATCATGGAATAATTTGGTTGAATTTAGGATATTTACTCAACTTATGCTGCATAGCTTGAGTGACTAGCTGAAGTTAAGCTAAACTACTCTGTTAATATTTGTCACATATACCGCATAGATAAACATCTCCAGACAGAGTGAGACAGTTAAACTGTTTAATCTGAGCTGTTGAAATGTTTCAAATACTGTATAAACTCTGTTGGCGGACTAGCCAAATAAAGTTGTACTGCTGCTTTTCGCAGATTTTCTTTTAATTTATTATTGTAAATTGAATATATTTGAATTGTGGACTGTCGGTTGGAAAAAAACAAGAAAACAGAGATGTGACCTCAGGCTTTAGTAAGTGGAAATGGAGATTTTTATGTTTTTGACATTCTATAGATTAAAAGTGAAGGTCTTCTGGTGCATTGAGTGATTACAATGTCAGAAAATCCTGCAAAATGTATTGTAAATTCTAGCTTGGATGTCAAAATTTCCAGCAGTAATGGGTTAATTAATAGGGAAATGAATCATTATTTACCCTGCAGGCTCCAGCACACTAAAGGCTTTATCATATTTCTTGATTTCTCCTCTGTGCTGTTTTCTTATCTTTTTTTCCCCTCTAACTGAAGCCAGACTGCTTTATCAGCCGTGGTTATCCACACCCAAAACATCACCAGGGAAACACCTGGGCTTTTTATTTTGATGTCCTATCTCTGAAATGCTTACAAAACAAACAAAGCAGGTGCGTGCATGTGTGTGTACGCACCTCTACTGTACTAGTCCCCTTATTTTTTCCTACAAAGTGGATATGAAGCAACCAATAGAGTGAGTGTTGGTGTTTGGTGTCCCTCATCAGCATTTCCATTGTTCAGTTGGAAAAGGAAGAAGAGCATCACTCAGCCTCCTCCCCCCTCCTCGCCCCCCCGGGCTATTGCTGTCTGCCTCCCGTTGACGGCTCTTTACTGTCAGCGCACGAGACAGACGAAGTCCGACTGATTGGTGTATTTGTAGCCCTTTGCCAGTGGAGGGTTTGGCTGGGAGAGCGCCTGCACACACAGCAGATACCCACCTGAGGGGGGAGAGAGACAGACAGGGAGCAATGAATTCATCCAACTGTCAAGCTAATTTTACTTTAAGTAATGAAATGTCACGAAACACAAAGTAAAATGCAACAAAAGGTGCACCTTCACCAGGCGAGTTGAGGCAAAGAAAGATGCTTCTTATGAGGAACAATTATTTTTCATTTAAAAGAGCAGAGGAGTTTTAAAGAGGACCTATTGTCTTTATTTTCAGGTTAATTTAAGCTTCATGTTCGTAAGCTTCAGTGTTCAAAAACACTTTATTTTCCTCATACTCTCTGTGCTGGAACACCTGCATTTGGCCTCTGAAAAGCTCCGTTGACGCTCATACATATTTTTGGTTCCTTGGCTAAATTTAATGTATTAATTTGAGCTCAGATAACATCTGATAGGCGTTTTACTATACCTTTAAGATTATAAAGACTAAATACAATTTCAATAGCTTATTTTTTTTCAATCAAAAGTTTAATTTGGTCAGCAGTGCAAAAAAAAAACAAAACAATATCACAGAGCCAGTAAAACAATACACATAAAAAACAAAACAAAAGATAATCCACAAAATGAACAATACCAAATCTGAATGTCCAATCTCTTTACATGTTCACTTTTGGTTCATTTTTGCTAAATAAATACAAATGCATAAATAAATATAGATAAATCAGAAAATATTCTTAATAATAATGATGATGACGATGATGATGATAATACTAATACTTTATTTATCCATACTGAACACTAAAGATTAAGTTTGAGCGTGAGCCTTTCAATTAGTTCCTAGCTAAAATAAATTTGTTGGACTTTTTGGCAAACAGTATGATGCTGTTGCCTGAAAACATCATCCCCCCAGGGACTGGGAATTTTTACTTTATCAATTTAATAGAAAAAGACAGAGAGGAAAACAGAAAGGCAGCGAGACTTAGAAAGAAAGTGGCAGAAAAAGAGAAAAAGATGAGATGACAGAGACGATGTGACAGAAGACAAAATGAAAGGAAGAGACAATAGCATCAATTAAAAAACAGGTTGAGGATGTAAAAGAGACCACGACAGCTGATGAGGGACAAAGACAGAAAGGAAATAGAAGAGACAAACAGTGAGAGAGAATGGATATTAAAAAGAAGACCTCCTAGCAGCGTAATAGCCGTGTCACATCAGCTTTGGATGAGTGGCAGGCCACACGGCCCCTATCGCTGGGAGAACCAGGGTCCTGGGCAAAGTGGCCTGGGCCATCTGAGTTCTCTGCCCAGGGGGAGGTGAGTGTGACGGGGCTACTGTCCTGGCTGCTCCCCCTCCTCTGTGTCCGCTCTTATCAGGCAGATTGACGGTGATGTGGTCTGAAGTCTGAGGGCCGGACTGGCAGATGAGCTGGCTAAAGACCAACTGCCCTCTTTGCTTTTGGCCTTTTTGAGTCTGTGCTGCGAGTTGGCTGTCAAATGTGTGCGTCAAAGACGACTGTGGTGCGACTGGCTGTGTGTTGTTGTTGATACGATACAGCTAACACTGCGAGAGCGTTCTCCCCAAATGTCAGCACTCCTCATTGCCCTCAGTGCCCTTCGCTTCGTCCTTTTCTCTTTGTTGAAGGTTTATTTGTCCTTAAAATCTATCAATGCATTGCCTGAGATTTCATCACACGCACCCAAACGCACTCACACAGGTCTCTGTCCCTGATCGATGGTCCAGTGCCAGAATACTGATCCCTATCGACCAATGAAATTGTGCACAGACAGCGTTTCCAATCAATCAGGGAGCGATAGTGGGGAAATGGGCGCCACTCACGTCCCCGTGGTGATTGTAAAGAGCAGTGGATCCTGATAACAATCACCGATGGTGTCAAAAACACTGACGCCTCCCCCTCCTCCCCTCGCTCCGTAAAATCATCTGTTTAATTACAGTAAAGGTGTTTGTGAGGGTGGGTATGCGGGTTTATGTGTGGGACGTGAGCAGGTTTAATCACGCTCCTGTGGGGTGTAATTGTCAATCAAAGTGGGCGTGTCCCACTGAGTGTAATTAAATTCGCCACCTTTCACTCCCCCTGTCCTTTGTTATAACCTTTGCAATGTGGTCTTCTTATGAAGGCTTCATTCTGCTGCAAGAAATTCTGTATCATCAAAGATATTGCTATACTGAATAGATATTAATATTAATGCTGCAAAATGTAGGAAATCACTAATTTAAATAGAAGCAGCAGAGAATTTGGATACAATACAAGAAGAGGGGAACTTCAGCATTATAGTATTGCCATTTCATAAAGTTCGGGAACTTTTGAGAGACTGATTAAAAGAATTTGTGCAGCAGAGATTGAATTATTCTGACTTTCAGCCGAAGATCATTTATTATTTTTACTCATATCCATCCTTCTTGAGTGCCACTTTGCCCCTCAGAACAGACTTACACGGATTAGTGGTTGAAATTGTCCCCTATGAAATGGGATAATTCTTCAAGACCCTGATACATCATAGAGAACCCAGATGAGTCCTAAAACCCAGAAATCAGTTAGCATTTCAGCACCTCGGTTCCCTCGTCTCAAAGTCAGTGGCTTTTTTGAATGGGTTTTTGGTCCTAATTCGATCGGTCGAAAACGTCATCAGATAATAACAACACTTCTTCTTTACCAGGCAACAGATGGACTCTGTAGGCTTATGCTAGGAAGCTATGTTTTTTTTATTATGCTTGTTATAAAGCCCCGTGATACATTGAATCAACATTAAACTAAGATAACACAGTGCTTAACATAATATTTACATTTTTATTAACAAAGAAAATGCTGTTGTGAGTTGTTTTTTTGTTGTTGTTCGGGCAGCTATCCTGCGGATATTTCTGATAATGTTCGGTCTGAAGTGTTGAAGTGTGCCGCTGAAAAATCTCCTTTTTGGACTAGTAAAACCAATAAGCAGACCTTTTTGCACAAAATACGCCCCCACGTGGAGTGTCACTTTCAGATCTTTCTTTTCTGCATACCAAATAACTGGTCCATTTTGATCCTCTCATGTCTTTAGGCTTCCCCTCTCTCTCTTTGGCCGACCAGATGAGTCTCCTGCAGAGTGGCTGGATGGAGATTTTGATTCTCAGAGTGGTTTTCCGCTCGCTGGGCTTTGAGGACAAGCTGGTGTACGCTGAGGATTACATCATGGATGAAGAGCAGTCAAAGCTAGCCGGTCTGCTTGATCTCAACAACGCCATCCTGCAGCTGGTGAAAAAGTATAAAACCATGGGGCTGGAGAAGGATGAGTTCGTGGTTCTCAAGGCGATTGCACTCGCCAACTCAGGTATAAAATGAGTCATTACCTTCTTTGACTTTGTGCTTGTGCATTTTTTAGCCACAGTAGCATATGGCTTCATTGATGGGGATATTGGCTGGTTCACAGATTTGGCTGAAATATGTGTACATCTATGACTTATTGCCATGAAACTACGTACAAGGATTCATGGTCCCCACAAGGTGAATCTTCCTAACGTTTGTAATCCCCTGGCCTCTTCTGTACTGCCACCTACAGGTCAACATTTCAGATTGTTCAATATTTTGGTTTATGTCCAGATACCTGCAAAACTGATGACATTCCCATATGTGTAATCAATGGAATACTTCACTAAAAAACTGACCATTTGTGTATCAACAACTTAACCGTTTTACAATGAATTTGTAAAGAAATCTTTCTCTCGCAAGCCTCCACAATAAATCCAGAAGATCTACAGACTGAGAAATTTCTTGATGAATTGAAGTCATTGTGGTCCGTGTTTAACAACAGCCAAACTATATCCAAACAGCCAACAGAAAACTCTCACATAATTCATGCAGTATAATCCCAGTCTCATTTAACTAAAACCAAACAAAAGTCTTTTAATGGAGAACTGAACGGAAAGTAAAGCTCTCTTCAGACTCCATTGACAAAAATAGTGATTTCAGCTTGCTGAATACATTAACTGCTGGTCTACCATTGTCATGATCAGTTAGTCTCTTTGTGTTATTGTGTGACTTTGGTGAATCTGAACTAACCCTAAAAAACACAACACACACACTGTTCATTGAGGTAAAATCACAGTTTTTTTGTCAATGGAGTCTGGCTTTGAAGAGCACATAGTAAGTTTCACTTAAGATGTGTTGTTGGTGATGTTTCCCTTTGAATTAAAATGTAGATTTTTAAAAAAGCCTTTCTTTACTTAACAAACAAACACACATTTTCAATTTCTTGACATACCAAAATTACTCCATTCCATCTGTCTTTGTAGACTCAATGCAAATTGAGGACTCAGAGGCCGTTCAAAGACTCCAGGACGTCCTTCACGGGGCCCTACAGGATTACGAGGCCACCCACCACCCAGAGGACCCTCGGCGGGCTGGCAAACTGATTATGACCCTGCCTCTCCTCCGTCAGACGGCTGCTCGTGCTGTCCAGCACTTCTGCAGCATCAAACAGGACGGCCGGGTGCCCATGCACAAACTGTTCCTCGAACTGCTGGAGGCCAAAGCCTGACCCGAACACAGACAGCCATCACGTTCATCCTGACCCCCGCTGCAGGGGTTAGCAGGACAGGAGGTGTATAACGGGTAATGGTGGGGTTTGACACCATTCATTTCTTCATTTCAGCTTTGACGGTAAGGTTTTGAATCTGGGAATGCTGGGTGGTATGTTCTATGGAACATTTTGAGAGCAACACCCTTCCTTCTCCCAGTGAAAGTTTGAATGGAACAGTTTAATTTGAAGTGATTGTCCTGACAATGAGGACATTGTCATCTTTGCTTTTTGTGACAGAAAATGAAGCGCACTGACCTGCTTCAAAAGGTCGAAGGCAGATGGACAGATGGCGTTAACACAGAAGAAATCGCCTTCGAGACATATTTATGGTAACATGCCAAAAGTAGAGCTTCTTTTGTCAAAAGACCACCTGATACTTGAAAATCCTATTGGATTATTTCATCCATCGTGAAGCCTGTTTATCTGCATTCTAGTGCATTTAGAAAGCCTTTTGATGATTTGATTTTCTTTGTCCTTTTTGTATAGAAAAGGTAAATGTGTCCTAAGAGGTAAGTCTTGCCAAAGAGTAAAGACTCTACTATTAATACCAGCATATGTCCACCATAATATATTGTGGCCTGTAAGACATTCACATAAACCTGCATCCCTGCTGTGCTGTGTAGAGCAAAATTATCTATCTATCCACGACATTCATATATAAGTGAGTAAAGGGACACTATTAAGTGGTCAGAATCTCATAAAACAATAACTGGCCTCTGATTCTAGTAGAAAATTTCAGGGAAAGAGTACTTAATGATGCATAATACGACTGTACAACAGCAAAGTAATATTTATTTAAAAGTGGCTCTGTTTGTTTGCTGTTTTTTATTTACTAATGTGGCATTACTGAAGAGTAGATTGAAGCAATTATAGTGGATAATAATTTTTAAAAAGATTTTTAAATGATATTATTGTAAGATAATTTTTTACTAGCTTCTTTGCTGCAGCACCGATACCTATGTATACCATATTGTGAAATTCGAGGCAACGTGATTATAATTGGACTTGAAGATCATAATGTCATAGAGTTGTCGTAGACCCATAGATAAAATTTTAACTATGTAAAATGGCTGCCATACTGTATAATCTGGATTAGGGAGGCATTTGATGTCCTTTTAATGGTAGAAGTCTATGTGTAGGGTGAAATTTGTGCACTACTTTTTTCTTTTTAGCCATAAGGTTTGGGGAAACGGGTGATGGCACTCTGTTAATCTGTTAGTGTGTTTTGTGTGAAGAGTACTTAACTAAAATATGTCTTTTTTTCCACGTTAAATGAAGGGATTAAATTGGAAGGAATCTCAGTACCATGAATAAAAGTCTTGCTCCTTATTTTACTCAAGGTACTGACACTATAATGTGCATATCTTTGTGACAAGATGACGGCAGCAATATGCTGCTTTTAATGTATGTACTGTACGTTTTGCTGTATATACGTCATGTCTTATGCCAACAGAGATGTTTAAAGATGCAAATTAGCATTGTTAGGATGAGCTGTGCCGTGCTATTTCATTCTCAGGTGGATTCTAGGGCAATAAAGATTATCCCCTTAATGCAAAACTCATGGCACCGAATGTCATCTTACCACCCCCTCCCCAATTTAACAGTTGGCATATATGAGTCATGAATTAACTGAGTTCTTGCCAGGGAAAATTCAGTATTCAGTATATGAAAATTCAGGAGACAAGGAGACAATAGTTTACTTATTACTCAAAAGACACCTGTTTTAAGCTAAAATCACACAAACTTTCTCATGTGTACTAAACACCTGTTTTACCAAGTGAGCTAAATCTCTAGACACTGGTTTTTACCATTCAACATTCTCTTTAGCACAGTAATGGCAGTGACATCTATCAAAAACTCGCTTGATATATGGTTCAAGCTGATAATCAACTAAGTTCTTGCCAGACGCATCTGCCATTACTGCTTTTACCTGTTTCATGACCACTTCACCTTGTTTTATGGGCCAAAACGACATATAAAATGTAAAATTTACACAACTTTAAGTACCTTAATTTGTCTGCGATGTGACATCAGTGTCTAAACTGTATTAATCTACTGCCAAATTATATTTTACAGCATAAATGAAATGAAATGAAATACTCCCAGCGAGGCTTGAACCAGCGTCCTCTTGCACACTAACCAAAAATGTTTCAAACAAAACTTCAGCCTATTTGTAGAGAGTGACATCCAAGGAAAACTTGGCCGATAGATTTGTCACTCCAATAGTCAACCTAGTTTTTTCGGGGCAAAATTCAGTATCGGCAGCAACGTCTGTCGAAAGTCGACTGATAGATGAGTCCGGCCGATATTCCTTGATTTCAACAGATGCATCTGCCGATACTACTTTTACCTGTTTCGGGACCACTTCACCTCATTTATGGACTAAAACGACATATTATGCAACTTTAAGTGCCTTAATTTATCTGCAGTTTCACAATCAGTGTCTAAACTGTATGAATCTACTGCCAAATAATATTTTAAGGCATTAATAAAATAAAATTCTTCTGGTGGGGCTCGAACCGGCGTATTCTCACACAGCAACCAAATAAATAGACCACTGAGCCAAGCTCCTTCCCACAGACACCATCTACTTCAGCTTATTTGAAGGGAGTGACGTCCAAGGAAAACTCAGCTGATAGATTTGTCATGCCGATAGTAAACCAAGATTTTTCAGGGCAAAATTCAGTATTGGCAGGGACGTCTGTTGGAGGTCGACTGATATGAGTCTGGCCGATATTCCTTGATTTCGACAGACACATCTGCCGATACTGCTTTTACCTCTTTCGGGACAACATCGCCTCATTTGTGAACCAAAATGACATATTACGCAACTTTATGTGCCTTAATTTGTCTGCAATGTGACAATCAGTGTCTAAACTGTAACAGTCTACAGCCAAATGATTTTTTACACCATAAACAAAATAAAATAAAATAAAATATGCCGAGAAGACCCCAACCAGCGTTCTTTTGGACATAAACCAAATCTGTAGACCACTAAGCCAAATCCAACAATACAGTTACACCTTACTTCAGCTTATTTGTAGGTTAATAGTCATAGCCATAGCTATAGTCAACCTAGTTTTTCCGGGGCAAAATTCAGTATCGGCAGCGACTTCTGTCAAAAGTCCAAAACATGACCCAAAAAGCAAGGCTATAGTATGGCAAAAATGTCAAAAAATGGCATGTCCCAAAAACAGCTGAAAACTGCTTAAGACCTTGTGAAATTGCATGCCAAGAAATGCCATAGCATAGAAAGTTGCAAAAACGGCTAAAAACAACCTAATATGGCATGTCGAAAACGTGACCCAAAAAGCAAGGCTATAGTATGGCAAAAATGTCAAAAAATGACATGTCCCAAAAACAGCTGAAGACTGCTTAAAACCTCTTTAAATAGCATGCCAAGAAACGCCATAGCATAGAAAGTTGCAACAACCGCTAAAAACAACATGATATGGCATGTTGAAAAAATGACCCAAAAAGCAAGGCTATAGTATGGCAAAAATGTCAAAAAATGACATGTCCCAAAAACAGCTGAAGACTGCTTAAGACCTCATGAAATTGCGAGCCAAAACACGCCATAGCATAGAAAGTTGCAAAAACAGTTAAAAACAACCTAATATGGCATGTCGAAAACATGACCCAAAAAGCAAGGCTATAGTATGGCAAAAATGTAAAAAAATGACATGTCCCAAAAACAGCTGAAAAAAATGCTTAAAACCTCTTTAAATAGCGTGCCAAGAAACGCCATAGCATAGAAAGTTGCAACAACCGCTAAAAACAACATAATATGGCATGTTGAAAAAATGACCCAAAAAGCAAGGCTATAGTATGGCAAAAATGTCAAAAAATGGCATGTCCCAAAAACAGCTGAAAACTGCCGAAGACCTCATGAAATTGCGAGCCAAAACACGCCATAGCATAGAAAGTTGCAAAAACAGCTAAAAACAACATAATATGGCATGTCGAAAACATGACCCAAAAAGCAAGGCTATAGTATGGCAAAAATGTCAAAAAATGACATGTCCCAAAAACAGCTGAAAAAAATGCTTAAAACCTCTTTAAATAGCGTGCCAAGAAACGCCATAGCATAGAAAGTTGCAACAACCTTTAAAAACAACATAATATGGCATGTCGAAAAAATGACCCAAAAAGTAAGGCTATAGTATGGCAAAAATGTCAAAAAATGACATGTCCCAAAAACAGCTGAAAACTGCTTAAGACCTCATGAAATTGCGTGCCGAAACACGTCATGGCATAGAAAGTTGCAAAAACGGCTAAAAAAAACATAATATGGCATGTCGAAAAAATGACCCCAAAAGCAAGGCTATAGTATGGCAAAAATGTCAAAAAATGGCATGTCCCAAAAACAGCTGAAAACTGCTTAAAACCTCATGAAATTGCGTGCCAAAAAACACCATAGCATAGAAAGTTGCAAAAACGGCTAAAAACAACATAATATGGCATGTCGAACACATGACCCAAAAAGCAAGGCTATAGTATGGCAAAAATGTAAAAAAATGACATATCCCAAAAACAGCTGAAAAAAATGCTTAAAACCTCTTTAAATAGCGTGCCAAGAAACGCCATAGCATAGAAAGTTGCAACAACCGCTAAAAACAACATAATATGGCATGTCGAAAAAATGACCCAAAAAGCAAGGCTATAGTATGGCAAAAATGTCAAAAAATGGCATGTCCCATAAACAGCTGAAAACTGCTGAAGACCTCGTGAAATTACGTGCTGAAACACGTCATGGCATAGAAAGTTGCAAAAACGGCTAAAAAAAACATAATATGGCATGTCGAAAAAATGACCCCAAAAGCAAGGCTATAGTATGGCAAAAATGTCAAAAAATGACATGTCCAAAAAACAGCTGAAAACTGCTTAAAACCTCTTTAAATAGCGTGCCAAGAAACGCCATAGCATAGAAAACTGTAAAAACAGCTAAAAACAACACGATATGGCATGTTGAAAAAATGACCCAAAAAGCAAGGCTATAGTATGGCAAAAATGTCAAAAAATGGCATGTCCCAAAAACAGCTGAAAACTGCTTAAGACCTCGTGAAATTACGTGCCAAGAAATGCCATAGAATAGAAAGTTGCAAAAACGACTAAAAATAACATAATATGGCATGTTGAAAAAATGACCCAAAAAGCAAGGCTATAGTATGGCAAAAATGTCAAAAAATGACATGTCCAAAAAACAGCTGAAAACTGCTTAAAACCTCTTTAAATAGCGTGCCGAGAAAAACCATAGCATAGAGAGTTGCAAAAACGGCTAAAAACAACATAAAATGGCATGTTGAAATAATGACCCACAAAGCAAGGCTATAGTATGGCAAAAATGTCAAAAAATGAAATATCACTAACAGGTCTGAACACAGCCTAAAACCTCATTCAATAGCGTGCCAAAAAACGCCATAGCATAGAAAACTGTAAAAACAGCTATAAACAACATAATATGGCATGTTGAAAAAATGACCCAAAAAGCAAGGCTATAGTATGGCAAGAATGTCAAAAAATGGCATGTCCCAAAAACAGCTGAAAACTGACTAAGACCTCGTGAACTTGCGTGCCGAGACACGCCATAGCATAGAAAGCTGTAAAAACGGCTAAAAACAACATGATATGGCATGTCGAAGAAATGACCCAAAAAGCAAGGCTATAGTATGGCAAAAACTTCAAAAAATGGCATGTCCCACAAACAGTTTAAAACTGATTGAAACCTCTTATAATGGCGTGCCGAGATACGTCATAGCATAGAAAGTTGCAAAAACGGCTAAAAACAACCTAATATCGCATGTCGAAAAAATGACCCAAAAAGCAAGGCTATAGTATGGCAAAAATGTCAAAAAATGGCATGTCCCAAAAACAGCTGAAAACTGCATATGACCTCGTGAAATTGCGTGCCAAGAAACGCCATAGCATAGAAAGTTGCAAAAAAAAGGCTAAAAACAATATAATATGGCATGTTGAAAAATTGACCCAAAAAGCAAGGCTATAGTATGGCAAAAATGTCAAAAAATGGCATGTCCCAAAAACAGCTGAAAACTGCCTAAAACCTCATGAAATTGCGTGCCAAAAAACGCCATAGCATAGAAAGTTGCAAAAACGGCTAAAAACAACATAATATGGCATGTTGAAAAAATGACCCAAAAAGCAAGGCTATAGTATGGCAAAAATGTCAAAAAATGACATGTCCCAAAAACAGCTGAAAACTGCTTAAAACCTCTTTAAATAGCGTGCAAAGAAACGCCATAGCATAGAAAGTTGCAACAACCGCTAAAAACAACATAATATGGCATGTCGAAAAAATGACCCAAAAAGCAAGGCTATAGTATGGCAAAAATGTCAAAAAATGACATGTCCAAAAAACAGCTGAAAACTGATTAAAACCTCTTTAAATAGCATGCCAAGAAACGCCATAGCATAGAAAACTGTAAAAACAGCTAAAAACAACACGATATGGCATGTTGAAAAAATGACCCAAAAAGCAAGGCTATAGTATGGCAAAAATGTCAAAAAATGACATGTCCCAAAAACAGCTGAAGACTGCTTAAAACCTCTTTAAATAGCATGCCAAGAAACGCCATAGCATAGAAAACTGTAAAAACAGCTAAAAACAACACGATATGGCATGTTGAAAAAATGACCCAAAAAGCAAGGCTATAGTATGGCAAGAATGTCAAAAAATGGCATGTCCCAAAAACAGCTGAAAACTGACTAAGACCTCGTGAAATTGCGTGCCGAGACACGCCATAGCATAGAAAGCTGTAAAAACGGCTAAAAACAACATGATATGGCATGTTGAAAAAATGACCCAAAAAGCAAGGCTATAGTATGGCAAAAATGTCAAAAAATGACATGTCCCAAAAACAGCTGAAAACTGCTTAAAACCTCTTTAAATAGCGTGCCAAGAAACGCCATAGCATAGAAAGCTGTAAAAATGGCTAAAAGCAACATAATATGGCATGTCGAAAAAATGACCCAAAAAGCAAGGCTATAGTATGGCAAAAATGTCAAAAAATGGTATGTCCCAAAAACAGCTGAAAACTGCTTAAAACCTCTTTAAATAGCGTGCCAAGAAACGCCATAGCATAGAAAGTTACAAAAACGGCTAAAAACAACATAATATGGCATGCTGAAAAAATGACCCAAAAAGCAAGGCTATAGTATGGCAAAAATGTCAAAAAATGGTATGTCCCAAAAACAGCTGAAAACTGCCTAAAACCTCGTTAAATTGGATGCCGAAACACGCCATAGCATTGAAAGTTCCAAAAACAGGTATAAACAACATAATATGGCATGTCGAAAAAATGACCCAAAAAGCAAGGCTATAGTATGGCAAAAATGTCAAAAAATGACATGTCCAAAAAACAGCTGAAAACTGCTTAAAACCTCTTTAAATAAGCGTGCAGAAACACGCCATAGCATAGAAAGTTGCAAAAACGGCTAAAAACAACATAATATGGCATGTTGAAAAAATGACCCAAAAAGCAAGGCTATAGTATGGCAAAAATGTCAAAAAATGACATGTCCCAAAAACAGCTGAAAAAAATGCTTAAAACCTGTTTAAATAGCGTGCCAAGAAACGCCATAGCATAGAAAGTTGCAACAACTGCTAAAAACAACATGATATGGCATGTTGAAAAAATGACCCCAAAAGCAAGGCTATAGTATGGCAAAAATGTCAAAAAATGATATGTCCCAAAAAAAGCTGAAAACTACTTAAAACCTCTTTAAATAGCGTGCCGAGAAACGCCATAGCATAGAAAGCTGTAAAAACGGCTAAAAGCAACATAATATGGCAAGTCGAAAAAATGACCCAAAAAGAAAGGCTATAGTATGGCAAAAATGTCAAAAAATGACATGTCCCAAAAAAAGCTGAAAACTGCTTAAAACCTCATTAAATAGCGTGCCAAGAAACGCCATAGCATAGAAAGTTGCAAAAACAGCTAAAAACAACATAATATGGCATGTCGAAAAAATGACCCAAAAAGCAAGGCTATAGTATGGAAAATTCTCAAAAAATGACATGTCCCAAAAACAGCTGAAAACTGATTAAAACCTCTTATAATGGCGTCCCGTGATACGCCATAGCATAGAAAGTTGCAAAAACAGCTAAAAACAACATAATATGGCATGTTGGAAAAATGACCCAAAAAAGCAAGGCTATAGTATGGCAAAAATGTCAAAAAATGACATGTCCCACAAACAGCTGAAAAGTGCTTAAAACCTTGTTAAATTGCGTGCCGAAACACGCCATACCATAGAAAGTTGCAAAAACGGCTAAAAACATCATATGGCGTGTAGAAAAAATGACCCAAAAAGCAAGGCTATAGCATGGAAAATTCTCAAAAAAGGACATGTCCCAAAAACAGCTGAAAACTGCTTAAAACCTCATTAAATAGCATGCCGAAACACGCCATGGCTCAGAAAGATGTAAAAACGGCTAAAAACAACATGATATGGCATGTTGAAAAAATGACCCAAAAAGCAAGGCTATAGTATGGCAAAAATGTCAAAAAATGACATGTCCCAAAAACAGCTGAAAACTGCTTAAAACCTCATTAAATAGCGTGGAGAAACACGCCATAGCATAGAAAGTTGCAAAAACATCTAAAAGCAATATAATATGGCATGTTGAAAAAATGACCCAAAAAGCAAGGCTATAGTATGGCAAAAATGTCAAAAAATGACATGTCCCAAAAACAGCTGAAAACTGCTTAAAACCTCTTTAAATAACGTGCCAAGAAACGCCATAGCATAGAAAGTTGCAAAAACGGCTAAAAACAACATAATATGGCATGTTCAAAAAATGACCCAAAAAAGCAAGGCTATAGTATGGCAAAAATGTCAAAAAATGACATGTCCCAAAAACAGCTGAAAACTGCTTAAAACCTCATTAAATAGCGTGCAGAAACACGCCATAGAATAGAAAGCTGTAAAAACAGCTAAAAACAACATAATATGGCATTTTGAAAAAATGACCCAAAAAAGCAAGGCTATAGTATGGCAAAAATGTCAAAAAATGGCATGTCCCAAAAACAGCTGAAAACTGCTTAAAACCTCTTTAAATAACGTGCCAAGAAACGCCATAGCATAGAAAGTTGCAAAAACGGCTAAAAACAACATAATATGGCATGTTCAAAAAATGACCCAAAAAAGCAAGGCTATAGTATGGAAAATTCTCAAAAAATGACATGTCCCAAAAACAGCTGAAAACTGCTTAAAACCTCTTTAAATAGCATGCTGAGACACACCATAGCATAGAAAGTTGCAAAAACAGCTAAAAACAACATAATATGGCATGTTCAAAAAATGACCCAAAAAAGCAAGGCTATAGTATGGCAAAAATGTCAAAAAATGTCATATCACAAAAAAAGCTGAAAACTGTCTAAGACCTCGTGAAATTGCGTGCCGAAACACGCCATAGCATAGAAAGTTGCAAAAATGACTAAAAACAACATAATATGGCATGTTGAAAAAATGACCCAAAAAAGCAAGGCTATAGTATGGCAAAAATGTCAAAAAATGACATGTCCCAAAAACAGCTGAAAACTACCTAAGACCTCATGAAATTGCGTGCCAAAACACGCCATAGCATAGAAAGTTGCAAAAACGGCTAAAAACAACATAATATGGCATGTTGAAAAATGACCCAAAAAGCAAGGCTATAGTATGGCAAAAATGTCAAAAAATGGCATGTCCCAAAAACAGCTGAAAACTGCTTAAAACCTCTTTAAATAGCGTGCCGAGACACGCCATAGCATAGAAAGTTGCAAAAACGGCTAAAAACAACATAATATGGCATTTCGAAAAATGACCCAAAAAGCAAGGCTATAGTATGGCAAAAATGTCAAAAAATGGCATGTCCCAAAAACAGCTGAAAACTGCTTAAAACCTCTTTAAATAACGTGCCAAGAAACGCCATAGCATAGAAAGTTGCAAAAACAGCTAAAAACAACATAATATGGCATGTTCAAAAAATGACCCAAAAAAGCAAGGCTATAGTATGGCAAAAATGTCAAAAAATGACATGTCCCAAAAACAGCTGAAAACTGCCTAAGACCTCATTAAGTAGCGTGCAGAAACACGCCATAGCATAGAAAGTTGCAAAAACAGCTAAAAACAACATAATATGGCATGTTCAAAAAATGACCCAAAAAAGCAAGGCTATAGTATGGCAAAAATGTCAAAAAATGACATGTCCCAAAAACAGCTGAAAACTGCTTAAAACCTCATTAAATAGCATGCAGAAACACGCCATAGCATAGAAAGTTGCAAAAACGGCTAAAAACAACATAATATGGCATTTCGAAAAATGACCCAAAAAGCAAGGCTATAGTATGGCAAAAATGTCAAAAAATGACATGTCCCAAAAACAGCTGAAAACTGCTTAAAACCTCTTTAAATAGCGTGCCGAGACACGCCATAGCATAGAAAGTAAAAAAAACGGCTAAAAACAACATAATATGGCATTTTAAAAAAATGACCCAAAAAAGCAAGGCTATAGTATGGCAAAAATGTCAAAAAATGGCAAGTCCCAAAAAAAGCTGAAAACTGCCTAAGAACTCGTGAAATTGCGTGCCGAAACACGCCATAGCATAGAAAGTTGCAAAAACAGCTAAAAACAACATAATATGGCATGTTCAAAAAATGACCCAAAAAAGCAAGGCTATAGTATGGCAAAAATGTCAAAAAATGACATGTCCCAAAAACAGCTGAAAACTGCTTAAAACCTCTTTAAATAGCGTGCCGAGACACGCCATAGCATAGAAAGTTGTAAAAACGGCTAAAAACAACATAATATGGCATGTTGAAAAAATGACCCAAAAAGCAAGGCTATAGTATGGCAAAAATGTCAAAAAATGACATGTCCCAAAAACAGCTGAAAACTGCTTAAAACCTCTTTAAATAGCGTGCCAAGCAATGCCATAGAATAGAAAGTTGCAAAAACAGCTAAAAACAATATAATATGGCATGTCGACAAAATGACCCAAAAAGCAAGGTTATAGTATGGTAAAACTGTCAAAAAATGACATGTCCCACAAACAGCTGAAAAGTGCTTAAAACCTTGTTAAATTGCGTGCCGAAACACGCCATACCATAGAAAGTTGCAAAAACGGCTAAAAACATCATATGGCGTGTAGAAAAAATGACCCAAAAAGCAAGGCTATAGTATGGCAAAAATGTCAAAAAATGTCATATCACAAAAAAAGCTGAAAACTGTCTAAGACCTCGTGAAATTGCGTGCCGAAACACGCCATAGCATAGAAAGTTGCAAAAACAGCTAAAAACAACATAATATGGCATGTTGGAAAAATGATCCAAAAAGCAAGGCTATAGTATGGCAAAAATGTGAAAAAATGGCATGTCCCACAAACAGCTGAAAACTGCTTAAAACCTCATCAAATAGCGTGCAGAAACACGCCATAGCATAGAAAGTTGCAAAAAGATCTAAAAGCAACATAATATGGCATGTTGAAAAAATGACCCAAAAAGCAAGGCTATAGTATGGCAAAAATGTCAAAAAATGACATGTCCCAAAAACAGCTGAAAACTGCCTTAGACCTTGTGAAATAGCGTGGCGAAACACGCCATAGCATAGAAAGTTGCAAAAACGGTTAAAAACAACATCATATGGCACATTGAAAAAATGACCCAAAAAGCAAGGCTATAGTATGGCAAAAATGTCAAAAAATGACATGTCCCAAAAACAGCTGAAAACTGATTAAAACCTCATCAAATAGCGTGCAGAAACATGCCATAGCATAGAAAGTTGCAAAAACGGCTAACAACAACACGATATGGCATGTTGGAAAAATGACCCAAAAAGCAAGGCTATAGTATGGCAAAAATGGCAAAAAATGACATGTCCCAAAAACAGCTGAAAACTGCTTAAAACCTCTTTAAATAGCGTGCCGAGACACGCCATGGCATAGAAAGTTGCAAAATCGGTTAAAAACAACATAATATGGCATGTTGACAAAATGACCCAAAAAGCAAGGCTATAGTATGGCAAAAATGTGAAAAAATGACATGTCCCAAAAAGAGCTGAAAACTGCTTAAAACCTCTTTAAATAGCGTGCCGAAACACGCCATGGCATAGAAAGTTGCAAAAACGGCTAAAAACAACATAATATAGCACGTCTAAAAAATGACCCAAAAAAGCAAGGCTATAGTATGGCAAAAATGGCAAAAAATGACATGTCCCAAAAAGAGCTGAAAACTGCTTAAAACCTTGTTAAATAGCGTGCCGAGACACGCCATGGCATAGAGAGTTGCAAAATCGGTTAAAAACAACATAATATGGCATGTTGACAAAATGACCCAAAAAGCAAGGCTATAGTATGGCAAAAATGTGAAAAAATTACATGTCCCAAAAACAGCTGAAAACTGCCTAAGACCTCGTGAAATTGCGGGCCGAAACACGCCATAGAATAGAAAGTTGCAAAAACAGCTAAAAACAATATAATATGGCATGTCGACAAAATGACCCAAAAAGCAAGGCTATAGTATGGCAAAAATGTGAAAAAATGACATGTCCCAAAAAGAGCTGAAAACTGCTTAAAACCTCTTTAAATAGCGTGCCGAGACACGCCATGGCATAGAAAGTTGCAAAATCGGTTAAAAACAACATAATATGGCATGTTGACAAAATGACCCAAAAAGCAAGGCTATAGTATGGCAAAAATGTGAAAAAATGACATGTCCCAAAAAGAGCTGAAAACTGCTTAAAACCTCTTTAAATAGCGTGCCGAAACACGCCATGGCATAGAAAGTTGCAAAAACGGCTAAAAACAACATAATATAGCACGTCTAAAAAATGACCCAAAAAGCAAGGCTATAGTATGGCAAAAATGGCAAAAAATGACATGTCCCAAAAAGAGCTGAAAACTGCTTAAAACCTTGTTAAATAGCGTGCCGAGACACGCCATGGCATAGAGAGTTGCAAAATCGGTTAAAAACAACACGATATGGCATGTTGACAAAATGACCCAAAAAGCAAGGCTATAGTATGGCAAAAATGTGAAAAAATTACATGTCCCAAAAACAGCTGAAAACTGCCTAAGACCTCGTGAAATTGCGGGCCGAAACACACCATAGCATAGAAAGTTGCAAAAACGGCTAACAACAACACGATATGGCATGTTGGAAAAATGACCCAAAAAGCAAGGCTATAGTATGGCAAAAATGTCAAAAAATGACATGTCCAAAAAACAGCTGAAAAGTGCTTAAAACTTCTTTAAATAGCGTGCCGAGACACGCCATAGCATAGAAAGTTGCAAAAACGGCTAAAAACAACACGATATGGCATGTTAAAAAAATGACCCAAAAAGCAAGGCTATAGTATGGCAAAAATGTCAAAAAATGACATGTCCCAAAAACAGCTGAAAACTGCTTAAAACCTCTTTAAATAGCGTGCCAAGCAATGCCATAGAATAGAAAGTTGCAAAAACAGCTAAAAACAATATAATATGGCATGTCGACAAAATGACCCAAAAAGCAAGGCTATAGTATGGCAAAAATGTGAAAAAATGACATGTCCCAAAAAGAGCTGAAAACTGCTTAAAACCTCTTTAAATAGCGTGCCGAGACACGCCATGGCATAGAAAGTTGCAAAATCGGTTAAAAACAACATAATATGGCATGTTGACAAAATGACCCAAAAAGCAAGGCTATAGTATGGCAAAAATGTGAAAAAATGACATGTCCCAAAAAGAGCTGAAAACTGCTTAAAACCTCTTTAAATAGCGTGCCGAAACACGCCATGGCATAGAAAGTTGCAAAAACGGCTAAAAACAACATAATATAGCACGTCTAAAAAATGACCCAAAAAGCAAGGCTATAGTATGGCAAAAATGTCAAAAAATGACATGTCCCAAAAAGAGCTGAAAACTGCTTAAAACCTTGTTAAATAGCGTGCCGAGACACGCCATGGCATAGAGAGTTGCAAAATCGGTTAAAAACAACATAATATGGCATGTTGACAAAATGACCCAAAAAGCAAGGCTATAGTATGGCAAAAATGTGAAAAAATGACATGTCCCAAAAACAGCTGAAAACTGCCTAAGACCTCGTGAAATTGCGTGCCGAAACACGCCATAGCATAGAAAGTTGCAAAAACAGCTAACAACAACACGATATGGCATGTTGGAAAAATGATCCAAAAAGCAAGGCTATAGTATGGCAAAAATGTGAAAAAATGGCATGTCCCACAAACAGCTGAAAACTGCTTAAAACCTCATCAAATAGCGTGCAGAAACACGCCATAGCATAGAAAGTTGCAAAAAGATCTAAAAGCAACATAATATGGCATGTTGAAAAAATGACCCAAAAAGCAAGGCTATAGTATGGCAAAAATGTCAAAAAATGACATGTCCCAAAAACAGCTGAAAACTGCCTAAGACCTTGTGAAATTGCGTGCCGAAACACGCCATGGCATAGAAAGTTGCAAAAACGGCTAAAAACAACACGATATAGCATGTTGACAAAATGACCCAAAAAGCAAGGCTATAGTATGGCAAAAATGTCAAAAAATGACATGTCCCAAAAACAGCTGAAAACTGATTAAAACCTCATCAAATAGCGTGCAGAAACATGCCATGGCATAGAAAGTTGCAAAAACGGCTAACAACAACACGATATGGCATGTTGGAAAAATGACCCCAAAAGCAAGGCTATAGTATGGCAAAAATGTCAAAAAATGACATGTCCCAAAAACAGCTGAAAACTGCTTAAAACCTCTTTAAATAGCGTGCCAAGCAATGCCATAGAATAGAAAGTTGCAAAAACAGCTAAAAACAATATAATATGGCATGTCGACAAAATGACCCAAAAAGCAAGGCTATAGTATGGCAAAAATGTGAAAAAATGACATGTCCCAAAAAGAGCTGAAAACTGCTTAAAACCTCTTTAAATAGCGTGCCGAGACACGCCATGGCATAGAAAGTTGCAAAATCGGTTAAAAACAACATAATATGGCATGTTGACAAAATGACCCAAAAAGCAAGGCTATAGTATGGCAAAAATGTGAAAAAATGACATGTCCCAAAAAGAGCTGAAAACTGCTTAAAACCTCTTTAAATAGCGTGCCGAAACACGCCATGGCATAGAAAGTTGCAAAAACGGCTAAAAACAACATAATATAGCACGTCTAAAAAATGACCCAAAAAGCAAGGCTATAGTATGGCAAAAATGTCAAAAAATGACATGTCCCAAAAACAGCTGAAAACTGCTTAAAACCTCATCAAATAGCGTGCAGAAACACGCCATAGCATAGAAAGTTGCAAAAAGATCTAAAAGCAACATAATATGGCATGTTGAAAAAATGACCCAAAAAGCAAGGCTATAGTATGGCAAAAATGTCAAAAAATGACATGTCCCAAAAAGAGCTGAAAACTGCTTAAAACCTTGTTAAATAGCGTGCCGAGACATGCCATGGCATAGAAAGTTGCAAAATCGGTTAAAAACAACCTAATATGGCATGTTGACAAAATGACCCAGAAAGCAAGGCTATAGTATGGCAAAAATGTCAAAAAAGACATGTCCCAAAAACAGCTGAAAACTGATTAAAACATCATCAAATAGCATGCAGAAACACGCCATAGCATAGAAAGTTTCAACAACCGCTAAAAACAACATAATATGGCACGTCGAAAAAATGACCCAAAAAGCAAGGCTATAGTATGGCAAAAATGTCAAAAAATGACATGTCCCAAAAACAGCTGAAAACTGCCTAAGACCTTGTGAAATTGCGTGCCGAAACACGCCATAGCATAGAAAGTTGCAAAAACGGCTAAAAACAACATCATATGGCATGTTGAAAAAATGACCCAAAAAGCAAGGCTATAGTATGGCAAAAATGTCAAAAAATGACATGTCCCAAAAACAGCTGAAAAGTGCTTAAAACCTCTTTAAATAGCGTACCGAGACACGCCATAGCATAGAAACTTGCAAAAACGGCTAAAAACAACACGATATGGCATGTTGAAAAAATGACCCAAAAAGCAAGGCTATAGTATGGCAAAAATGTCAAAAAATGACATGTCCCAAAAACAGCTTAAAACTGATTAAAACCTCATCAAATAGCGTGCAGAAACATGCCATAGCATAGAAAGTTGCAAAAACGGCTAACAACAACACGATATGGCATGTTGGAAAAATGACCCAAAAAGCAAGGCTATAGTATGGCAAAAATGTCAAAAAATGACATGTCCCAAAAACAGCTGAAAACTGCTTAAAACCTCTTTAAATAGCGTGCCAAGCAATGCCATAGAATAGAAAATTGCAAAAACAGCTAAAAACAATATAATATGGCATGTCGACAAAATGACCCAAAAAGCAAGGCTATAGTATGGCAAAAATGTGAAAGAATGACATGTCCCAAAAACAGCTGAAAAGTGCTTAAAACCTCTTTAAATAGCGTGCCGAGACACGCCATAGCATAGAAAGTTGCAAAAACGGCTAAAAACAATATAATATGGCATGTCGACAAAATGACCCAAAAAGCAAGGCTATAGTATGGCAAAAATGTCAAAAAATGACATGTCCCAAAAACAGCTGAAAACTGCTTAAAACCTTGTTAAATAGCGTGCCGAGACACGCCATGGCATAGAGAGTTGCAAAATCGGTTAAAAACAACATAATATGGCATGTTGACAAAATGACCCAAAAAGCAAGGCTATAGTATGGCAAAAATGTGAAAAAATGACATGTCCCAAAAACAGCTGAAAACTGCCTAAGACCTCGTGAAATTGCGTGCCGAAACACGCCATAGCATAGAAAGTTGCAAAAACGGCTAACAACAACACGATATGGCATGTTGGAAAAATGACCCAAAAAGCAAGGCTATAGTATGGCAAAAATGTCAAAAAATGACATGTCCCAAAAACAGCTGAAAACTGCTTAAAACCTCTTTAAATAGCGTGCCGAGACACGCCATAGCATAGAAAGTTGTAAAAACGGCTAACAACAACACGATATGGCATGTTGGAAAAATGACCCAAAAAGCAAGGCTATAGTATGGCAAAAATGTCAAAAAATGACATGTCCCAAAAACAGCTGAAAACTGCTTAAAACCTCTTTAAATAGCGTGCCGAGACACGCCATGGCATAGAAAGTTGCAAAATCGGTTAAAAACAACATAATATGGCATGTTGTCAAAATGACACAAAAAAGCAAGGCTATAGTATGGCAAAAATGTCAAAAATGACATGACCCAAAAAGAGCTGAAAACTGCTTAAAACCTCTTTAAATAGCGTGCAGAAACACGCCATAGCATAGAAAGTTGCAAAAACATCTAAAAGCAACATAATATGGCATGTTGAAAAAATGACCCAAAAAGCAAGGCTATAGTATGGCAAAAATGTCAAAAAATGACATGTCCCAAAAACAGCTGAAAACTGCTTAAAACCTCTTTAAATAGCATGCCAAGCAATGCCATAGAATAGAAATTTGTAAAAACAGCTAAAAACAATATAATATGGCATGTCGACAAAATGACCCAAAAAGCAAGGCTATAGTATGGCAAAAATGTCAAAAAATGACATGTCCCAAAAAGAGCTGAAAACTGCTTAAAACCTTGTTAAATAGCGTGCCGAGACACGCCATGGCATAGAGAGTTGCAAAATCGGTTAAAAACAACATAATATGGCATGTTGACAAAATGACCCAAAAAGCAAGGCTATAGTATGGCAAAAATGTGAAAAAATGACATGTCCCAAAAACAGCTGAAAACTGCCTAAGACCTCGTGAAATTGCGTGCCGAAACACGCCATAGCATAGAAAGTTGCAAAAACAGCTAACAACAACACGATATGGCATGTTGGAAAAATGATCCAAAAAGCAAGGCTATAGTATGGCAAAAATGTCAAAAAATGACATGTCCCACAAACAGCTGAAAACTGCTTAAAACCTCATCAAATAGCGTGCAGAAACACGCCATAGCATAGAAAGTTGCAAAAAGATCTAAAAGCAACATAATATGGCATGTTGAAAAAATGACCCAAAAAGCAAGGCTATAGTATGGCAAAAATGTCAAAAAATGACATGTCCCAAAAACAGCTGAAAACTGCCTAAGACCTTGTGAAATTGCGTGCCGAAACACGCCATGGCATAGAAAGTTGCAAAAACGGCTAAAAACAACACGATATAGCATGTTGACAAAATGACCCAAAAAGCAAGGCTATAGTATGGCAAAAATGTCAAAAAATGACATGTCCCAAAAACAGCTGAAAACTGATTAAAACCTCATCAAATAGCGTGCAGAAACATGCCATAGCATAGAAAGTTGCAAAAACGGCTAACAACAACACGATATGGCATGTTGGAAAAATGACCCAAAAAGCAAGGCTATAGTATGGCAAAAATGGCAAAAAATGACATGTCCCAAAAACAGCTGAAAACTGCTTAAAACCTCTTTAAATAGCGTGCCGAGACACGCCATGGCATAGAAAGTTGCAAAATCGGTTAAAAACAACATAATATGGCATGTTGACAAAATGACCCAAAAAGCAAGGCTATAGTATGGCAAAAATGTGAAAAAATGACATGTCCCAAAAAGAGCTGAAAACTGCTTAAAACCTCTTTAAATAGCGTGCCGAAACACGCCATGGCATAGAAAGTTGCAAAAACGGCTAAAAACAACATAATATAGCACGTCTAAAAAATGACCCAAAAAGCAAGGCTATAGTATGGCAAAAATGTCAAAAAATGACATGTCCCAAAAAGAGCTGAAAACTGCTTAAAACCTTGTTAAATAGCGTGCCGAGACACGCCATGGCATAGAGAGTTGCAAAATCGGTTAAAAACAACATAATATGGCATGTTGACAAAATGACCCAAAAAGCAAGGCTATAGTATGGCAAAAATGTGAAAAAATGACATGTCCCAAAAACAGCTGAAAACTGCCTAAGACCTCGTGAAATTGCGTGCCGAAACACGCCATAGCATAGAAAGTTGCAAAAACAGCTAACAACAACACGATATGGCATGTTGGAAAAATGATCCAAAAAGCAAGGCTATAGTATGGCAAAAATGTGAAAAAATGACATGTCCCACAAACAGCTGAAAACTGCTTAAAACCTCATCAAATAGCGTGCAGAAACACGCCATAGCATAGAAAGTTGCAAAATCGGTTAAAAACAACATAATATGGCATGTTGGGAAAAATGACCCAAAAAAGCAAGGCTATAGTATGGCAAAAATGCCACGAAAATGTCATGTCCCAAAAACAGCTGAAAACTGCTTAAAACCTCTTTAAATAACGTGCCAAGAAAAGCCATAGCATAGAAAGTTGTAAAAACGGCTAACAACAACACGATATGGCATGTTGGAAAAATGACCCAAAAAGCAAGGCTATAGTATGGCAAAAATGTCAAAAAATGACATGTCCCAAAAACAGCTGAAAACTGCTTAAAACCTCTTTAAATAGCGTGCCGAGACACGCCATGGCATAGAAAGTTGCAAAATCGGTTAAAAACAACATAATATGGCATGTTGTCAAAATGACACAAAAAAGCAAGGCTATAGTATGGCAAAAATGTCAAAAATGACATGACCCAAAAAGAGCTGAAAACTGCTTAAAACCTCTTTAAATAGCGTGCAGAAACACGCCATAGCATAGAAAGTTGCAAAAACATCTAAAAGCAACATAATATGGCATGTTGAAAAAATGACCCAAAAAGCAAGGCTATAGTATGGCAAAAATGTCAAAAAATGACATGTCCCAAAAACAGCTGAAAACTGCTTAAAACCTCTTTAAATAGCATGCCAAGCAATGCCATAGAATAGAAATTTGTAAAAACAGCTAAAAACAATATAATATGGCATGTCGACAAAATGACCCAAAAAGCAAGGCTATAGTATGGCAAAAATGTCAAAAAATGACATGTCCCAAAAAGAGCTGAAAACTGCTTAAAACCTTGTTAAATAGCGTGCCGAGACACGCCATGGCATAGAGAGTTGCAAAATCGGTTAAAAACAACATAATATGGCATGTTGACAAAATGACCCAAAAAGCAAGGCTATAGTATGGCAAAATGTGAAAAATGACATGTCCCAAAAACAGCTGAAAACTGCCTAAGACCTCGTGAAATTGCGTGCCGAAACACACCATAGCATAGAAAGTTGCAAAAACAGCTAACAACAACACGATATGGCATGTTGGAAAAATGATCCAAAAAGCAAGGCTATAGTATGGCAAAAATGTCAAAAAATGACATGTCCCACAAACAGCTGAAAACTGCTTAAAACCTCATCAAATAGCGTGCAGAAACACGCCATAGCATAGAAAGTTGCAAAAAGATCTAAAAGCAACATAATATGGCATGTTGAAAAAATGACCCAAAAAGCAAGGCTATAGTATGGCAAAAATGTCAAAAAATGACATGTCCCAAAAACAGCTGAAAACTGCCTAAGACCTCATGAAATAGCGTGCAGAAACACGCCATGGCATAGAAAGTTGCAAAAACGGCTAAAAACAACACGATATAGCATGTTGACAAAATGACCCAAAAAGCAAGGCTATAGTATGGCAAAAATGTCAAAAAATGACATGTCCCAAAAACAGCTGAAAACTGATTAAAACCTCATCAAATAGCGTGCAGAAACATGCCATAGCATAGAAAGTTGCAAAAACGGCTAACAACAACACGATATGGCATGTTGGAAAAATGACCCAAAAAGCAAGGCTATAGTATGGCAAAAATGGCAAAAAATGACATGTCCCAAAAACAGCTGAAAACTGCTTAAAACCTCTTTAAATAGCGTGCCGAGACACGCCATGGCATAGAAAGTTGCAAAATCGGTTAAAAACAACATAATATGGCATGTTGACAAAATGACCCAAAAAGCAAGGCTATAGTATGGCAAAAATGTGAAAAAATGACATGTCCCAAAAAGAGCTGAAAACTGCTTAAAACCTCTTTAAATAGCGTGCCGAAACACGCCATGGCATAGAAAGTTGCAAAAACGGCTAAAAACAACATAATATAGCACGTCTAAAAAATGACCCAAAAGCAAGGCTATAGTATGGCAAAAATGTCAAAAATGACATGTCCCAAAAAGAGCTGAAAACTGCTTAAAACCTTGTTAAATAGCGTGCCGAGACACGCCATGGCATAGAGAGTTGCAAAATCGGTTAAAAACAACATAATATGGCATGTTGACAAAATGACCCAAAAAGCAAGGCTATAGTATGGCAAAAATGTGAAAAAATGACATGTCCCAAAAACAGCTGAAAACTGCCTAAGACCTCGTGAAATTGCGTGCCGAAACACGCCATAGCATAGAAAGTTGCAAAAACAGCTAACAACAACACGATATGGCATGTTGGAAAAATGATCCAAAAAGCAAGGCTATAGTATGGCAAAAATGTGAAAAAATGACATGTCCCACAAACAGCTGAAAACTGCTTAAAACCTCATCAAATAGCGTGCAGAAACACGCCATAGCATAGAAAGTTGCAAAAAGATCTAAAAGCAACATAATATGGCATGTTGAAAAAATGACCCAAAAAGCAAGGCTATAGTATGGCAAAAATGTCAAAAAATGACATGTCCCAAAAACAGCTGAAAACTGCCTAAGACCTTGTGAAATTGCGTGCCGAAACACGCCATGGCATAGAAAGTTGCAAAAACGGCTAAAAACAACACGATATAGCATGTTGACAAAATGACCCAAAAAGCAAGGCTATAGTATGGCAAAAATGTCAAAAAATGACATGTCCCAAAAACAGCTGAAAACTGATTAAAACCTCATCAAATAGCGTGCAGAAACATGCCATAGCATAGAAAGTTGCAAAAACGGCTAACAACAACACGATATGGCATGTTGGAAAAATGACCCAAAAAGCAAGGCTATAGTATGGCAAAAATGGCAAAAAATGACATGTCCCAAAAACAGCTGAAAACTGCTTAAAACCTCTTTAAATAGCGTGCCGAGACACGCCATGGCATAGAAAGTTGCAAAATCGGTTAAAAACAACATAATATGGCATGTTGACAAAATGACCCAAAAAGCAAGGCTATAGTATGGCAAAATGTGAAAAAATGACATGTCCCAAAAGAGCTGAAAACTGCTTAAAACCTCCTTAAATAGCGTGCAGAAACACGCCATGGCATAGAAAGTTGCAAAAACGGCTAAAAACAACATAATATAGCACGTCTAAAAAATGACCCAAAAAGCAAGGCTATAGTATGGCAAAAATGGCAAAAAATGACATGTCCCAAAAAGAGCTGAAAACTGCTTAAAACCTTGTTAAATAGCGTGCCGAGACACGCCATGGCATAGAGAGTTGCAAAATCGGTTAAAAACAACATAATATGGCATGTTGACAAAATGACCCAAAAAGCAAGGCTATAGTATGGCAAAAATGTGAAAAAATGACATGTCCCAAAAACAGCTGAAAACTGCCTAAGACCTCGTGAAATTGCGGGCCGAAACACGCCATAGAATAGAAAGTTGCAAAAACAGCTAAAAACAATATAATATGGCATGTCGACAAAATGACCCAAAAAGCAAGGCTATAGTATGGCAAAAATGTGAAAAAATGACATGTCCCAAAAAGAGCTGAAAACTGCTTAAAACCTCTTTAAATAGCGTGCCGAGACACGCCATGGCATAGAAAGTTGCAAAATCGGTTAAAAACAACATAATATGGCATGTTGACAAAATGACCCAAAAAGCAAGGCTATAGTATGGCAAAAATGTGAAAAAATGACATGTCCCAAAAAGAGCTGAAAACTGCTTAAAACCTCTTTAAATAGCGTGCCGAAACACGCCATGGCATAGAAAGTTGCAAAAACGGCTAAAAACAACATAATATAGCACGTCTAAAAAATGACCCAAAAAGCAAGGCTATAGTATGGCAAAAATGTCAAAAAATGACATGTCCCAAAAAGAGCTGAAAACTGCTTAAAACCTTGTTAAATAGCGTGCCGAGACACGCCATGGCATAGAGAGTTGCAAAATCGGTTAAAAACAACATAATATGGCATGTTGACAAAATGACCCAAAAAGCAAGGCTATAGTATGGCAAAAATGTGAAAAAATGACATGTCCAAAAAACAGCTGAAAAGTGCTTAAAACTTCTTTAAATAGCGTGCCGAGACACGCCATAGCATAGAAAGTTGCAAAAACGGCTAAAAACAACACGATATGGCATGTTAAAAAAATGACCCAAAAAGCAAGGCTATAGTATGGCAAAAATGTCAAAAAATGACATGTCCCAAAAACAGCTGAAAACTGCTTAAAACCTCTTTAAATAGCGTGCCAAGCAATGCCATAGAATAGAAAGTTGCAAAAACAGCTAAAAACAATATAATATGGCATGTCGACAAAATGACCCAAAAAGCAAGGCTATAGTATGGCAAAAATGTGAAAAAATGACATGTCCCAAAAAGAGCTGAAAACTGCTTAAAACCTCTTTAAATAGCGTGCCGAAACACGCCATGGCATAGAAAGTTGCAAAAACGGCTAAAAACAACATAATATAGCACGTCTAAAAAATGACCCAAAAAGCAAGGCTATAGTATGGCAAAAATGTCAAAAAATGACATGTCCCAAAAACAGCTGAAAACTGCTTAAAACCTCATCAAATAGCGTGCAGAAACACGCCATAGCATAGAAAGTTGCAAAAAGATCTAAAAGCAACATAATATGGCATGTTGAAAAAATGACCCAAAAAGCAAGGCTATAGTATGGCAAAAATGTCAAAAAATGACATGTCCCAAAAAGAGCTGAAAACTGCTTAAAACCTTGTTAAATAGCGTGCCGAGACATGCCATGGCATAGAAAGTTGCAAAATCGGTTAAAAACAACCTAATATGGCATGTTGACAAAATGACCCAGAAAGCAAGGCTATAGTATGGAAAAAATGACAAAAAAGACATGTCCCAAAAACAGCTGAAAACTGATTAAAACATCATCAAATAGCATGCAGAAACACGCCATAGCATAGAAAGTTGCAAAAACATCTAAAAGCAACATAATATGGCATGTTGAAAAAATGACCCAAAAAGCAAGGCTATAGCATGGTAAAAATGTCAAAAAATGACATGTCCCAAAACAGCTGAAAACTGCCTAAGACCTTGTGAAATTGCGTGCCGAAACACGCCATGGCATAGAAAGTTGCAAAAACGGCTAAAAACAACATAATATAGCACGTCTAAAAAATGACCCAAAAAGCAAGGCTATAGTATGGCAAAAATGTCAAAAAATGACATGTCCCAAAAACAGCTGAAAAGTGCTTAAAACCTCTTTAAATAGCGTGCCAAGCAATGCCATAGAATAGAAAGTTGCAAAAACAGCTAAAAACAATATAATATGGCATGTCGACAAAATGACCCAAAAAGCAAGGCTATAGTATGGCAAAAATGTCAAAAAATGACATGTCCCAAAAAGAGCTGAAAACTGCTTAAGACCTTGTTAAATAGCGTGCCGAGACACGCCATGGCATAGAAAGTTGCAAAAACGGCTAAAAACAACACGATATAGCATGTTGACAAAATGACCCAAAAAGCAAGGCTATAGTATGGCAAAAATGTAAAAAAATGACATGTCCCAAAAAGAGCTGAAAACTGCTTAAAACCTCATTAAATAGCGTGACTTGACACGCTATAGCATAGAAAGTTGCAAAAACGGCTAAAAACAACATTATATCACATGTCGAAAAAAAGACCCAAAAAGCAAGGCTATAGTTTGGCAAAAATGTCAAAAATGACATGACCCAAAAACAGCTGAAAACTGCTTAAAACATCATCAAATAGCGTGCAGAAACACGCCATAGCATAGAAAGTTGCAAAAACGGCTAAAAACAACATTATATCACATGTCGAAAAAAAGACCCAAAAAGCAAGGCTATAGTTTGGCAAAAATGTCAAAAAATGACATGTCCCAAAAACAGCTAAAAACTGCCTAAGACCATGTGAAATTGCGTGCCAAAACACGACATGGCATAGAAAGTTGCAAAAACGGCTAAAAACAACATAATATAGCACGTCGAAAAAATAACCCAAAAAGCAAGGCTATAGTATGGCAAAAATGTCAAAAAATGACATGTCCCAAAAACAACTGAAACTGCATAAAATAGCATGCTGAGACACGTCATAGCATTGTATATTGTGTCGTTCGAAATAGCACAAAAAAGTCATACTATGGCATGTCATTCAAAACAGAACAAAAATACACTGTATGACATGTCATCCAAATCAGCTCATTGTATAGCCTTGTCTTCAAAATTGCACAAAACAGTCATGGTTTAGCATGTCGTTCAAAATATCGTAAAAAGTCATAGTATAGCCTGTCATCCAAAACAGTGCAAAAAAGTCATGTATAATATGTTGTTCAAAAATACAGTAAAAAATAGTACAGTATTTCATCCTAAAGAGTACAAAAATAGTCATATAGTCACTGTACCATGTTAGCATGTTCATGTTCATACTGTGGCATGTCATCAAAAAATAGTGTAAAAAAAGTAATAGTATAGCATGTCATCCAAAATAATGACATGCTATACTGGCATTGCTGCATGAGGCCCAATGCATGCAAAATAGATTGAAAAGAATAGATTGAAATCAAAATCCAAGGCAATGCATCCCCCCCTCCCCCATCTGTCAGCAAAAGCTAAATAATCTCCTTATTTTCCTGTGGTTAAAACTCACAGAGTGTACCAAGGGATTTGGAATAGGCTGGAGATGTTTCACCACATCAGCCGTCGGTAAATGAGTTAGTGATCTTGAGTGATATATCCCCGTATGTCCCTCTCCTTAAATGAGTTAGTATGTGTCTAGCAGCCGTGTCGCCCAGACACCTTGGTGATGGATGAGGCCCTGAGGAGATGGGCTGTAAAAAAAGGCTGATTCTGGCACTCAAGGGTGAGATCACTTCCTCAATAAAAAAGCATTGTCCCGAATCATCACGGCAAGGTATGAATGCTGATTAGGGTATTAGACTGAGGAGAGCTCTTCTGTTAAAATAAATCAAATGAGCAGTTAGTTAATGTGGGCCCCCCCCCCCCTTTTATACATGGTGGTGATGTCTGGAGCTGGGGACTGACGGCTACAGATTTTTAAAAAAAGTGTTAAATAATTACTTTGTTTTGGTGGAATAATGCAGCAGCTTTGGTTTCAGACATCAGACCGTCTTGAGTTTCACCACAAAGAACAGTCCTGAAATGCCCATGCTTAGTTCACATTTTTAAGATGATACCTGCAAATAATGCAATTGTGTCATTCTATCAACAAAAAAACGTCCAAAAGTAATTTTCTTTCTTATGGAGTTTAGAACTTTTCATTAATGACACTGTTGCTGCTGATAGAGTGAACATACCTTCACTTGATCAGCAATCTGAGAAACTTCTCATTTCACATTGAGCTTTTCAAATATAGAAATCCTCTCCAGAAATATTTTAAGACATTTTTTCTTCAATTTTTAATTTCATTCTTTAAAACTTTGTTTTAGGTTTCTTTTATTGCATGTGTATGATGTTTCTTTTTTTGTAATATTTTATGGTACTTTATTCAAAGCAACTGATAACTCTGATATAGTATTATAGACTTCTAGTTTATATTAATGTAAAAAATAACAAAAATAAATAAATAAATAATGTCATCATCATCATTAGTAGTAGTAATACCGTTATATAAATACTCTTCTTCAAAAAATAATCTAAAATGTTTTTTTTTTTCACAAATAATTCAATTAATAGTTAAAAGTTCTTAAAATTGCATCCTCTTCTTTTCCCACATAAAAAATAAAATTTATGAATAGGTAAATATTCAATCAAAAAAAATAAAAAATCTGCTTCTTTGCTTATTAAACCACAACTAGCTCTCAGACTGGTTGTGATGTCACAAATCCTGCTCATAAAAACACGTCATAAACTCCAATTTAAGGTGAGCACAGACAAAGTGACAATGTCAAAACAGTCCGCTGGTGGTAAACTCAGCACTAAATTATTTTGGACAGTGAAAGTCAAACATCCAAATGAAGTGACAGGGAGGAAAAAACTTTTTCTTTTTTTAAATGGAGGGGTACTTTAACGTTAAGTCAGAAATCCATCATATGTGAGTATAATGTCTGGGAGGCTACACTGTCCAGTACACCATGGAGAATCATGTTTAATTTAGAGATTTTGAGGGAGAAGAAGAAAACAAGACCACAAATCATCCAAGGACTCCACCTCTGAGTTGCTCACACGTTTAAAAGTTTTATGCCGTCCTGCGGCTCTACCATGAGCACCCTGACAAACTGTTACTAAATCTGCTGCCATACCTCTTGCCTGTCATTCTCAATCATGCCCCCACAGCAGATGGACAACAGTACATGTACAGTTAGAGGTCACCTGGGGACAAAGAGGAGAAAAGTGACTTCTTTGTTCATTGGGGCTTTCAGCTCAAATGTCCTGTTTTGTCCTGAGCAGGAAGACAAGAGGAGTGTTTAGTTGATGTATTTTTGCATGCATGTGTGCAGACTGCATTAACAGCTGGGACTGAGGATAAGAGCCACTGCAGCTGTACTTGCATATTGAGTTTGTGCTCATTATACTGGACACACAGCAGCTGCTGCTTAGCACCATCATGTGGTAATACAGCACATTGCAAGGAACACCATGTTTCTGTATTTTATTATTTGAGCAATGAGGTCATCTTATATTTAAAACGAGTTAAAGCTCATATTATATTTTAAAAAGGGCTTTTGTAAGTTATAAAGGGGGCTCCTGTTTCCACAATCACTATCTCCACTCTGGCATCATCTTATTTCAGCCAAATTTGGCACAACCCAGACTTTCTTAGCAACAGAAAACCACTGTACACATGGAGCCAAAGAGGCATCACCCATCTCAGACATATCTTCCACAACAATAAGCTACTATCATTCCTGGCCCAGAGCTTTGGCATTAGTCGCAAACAGTTCCTATAATATCTGCAAGTTAAATCATCCAATCAAACAAAACTTAAAACTTTACCTTTTAATCTAAACCCCCCTCCATCAACCTCAGCATTAATAATCATTGTCTCCTCCAAAAAACTCTTATCGAGAATATACAAAATATTATCCCACACTGACAAAATTCTACCCAATCCTTCAGATAAATGGGTAACAGATCTCTCCATTGCTCCCGATGCCAACTTCTGGACCCAGATTCACGAAAAATTCATGAGAAAAAATGTTAATTTACAACTAATACAATACAAGATCCTTCACAGAACTCACCTCACTGGGCATAAAATGTTTAAAATGGGAATCTCATCAGAAATCTGTTCACACTGCACACAAAACCACACAGACAACTACAATCACGCACGCACGGCACACCTGTTCAACACTTTCACAGATCAACATTACAGATCTATTATCCCACTTTCTGGGCTGCCACAAGACTTCTGTCCATTTCTTCATGTACCCATATACGCAACTGCTGATATGCAATGGATTGCAGAGCTCCTTCAGACTCATCAAGTGGTGTGAAGGCCGTTCAGGAGGTTGAGCACCCCCTGCTGTTGGTCTGGGGGTTGTTCACCACTCTGGCCACTCTCAGTGCCAAAGACATTCTTTGAAAAACACAAAATACAAACAATAACAAAGATAAACTGTTCATCTGGTTGGGCAAAACCCCTCCTGAGGGTCCGGCGTTGCCCACCAAAGATGTCAACTTTCAGTCATGTCTTGGGTTTTATACTGTGACTTGATCTGTGAGGCTCCTCTGTTGCTATGCGCTGCGCTTTTGGCATCCCAGCTATATGGCTGGTGCCTGTGCCAGCCTGCCAAACCCCCCCACCACCACCACAATCCAGTGACCAGGTACTCCAAATGTCTACAGAGGGGGTGAAAAAGGCCTTTGCTAACACTGACCCACACAAAGCTGCAGGACCGAACAACATGCAAGTCAAGATATCTTTTTTAACATTTCTCTCAGCCAGGCAGTCGTGCCCACCTGCCTCAGAAGTACCACAATCATTCCTGTCCAAAAGAAGCCAACCCCATGACAGGGCCAATAGGTACCAATACACAATATGAGTTTAAAAATTCATTTAATTCTAGAGAATATTTGTGTACACTAAAAAAATGTTTATATATAGCTGAGACCATAACATTTAATTTGTAACTGGTTAGAATATTCTAACATAAATTATGCCAGAGAAAGATGTAAGAGAATTAAAAAATGTGCCAACCAGCCCTGGTCAACTGTATATGTTGACTCTAGGAATTTCTTATGTGCTGTTATATTATTTTCACATTACATTATATTATATAATAGCTGAACATAACACATATAGGGCATGTATTCTTATAAGAGAGAACATACAAACAGTGCACCTGAGGATCAGATGCCTCTTCAGGTAAATAGAAACCTGACACCTGGCTGTTACCATGGTACCGCTGAAAAAAAGCAAAGGTTGATGGGAGTTTTGGAGCGTCAGAGGAACACACATGCAGCTTGTTGGAGGCTCTTTTTTAGCTCTGATACTTTGTTTCTACTTCATGCTCTCGAGGAAACAGTAGCCTTAGGGCAGGGAAGAAGAAATGGGGACATTTTTCTTTGGTCTTTCTTTGTCTGTGTGCTGCTGAGGAGTCAGCAGGTAAAAAAGTATCAGGTGTAAAATATTGATGGTGCGACAGGTGTGATCCTAAACGCCCGGCAGGTCTTTGCCCTTCTGATCGATGTATCACACAGCGAGGGGCTGCCAGCAACCCCGACACAGGCCGAACCACGGACAACAGTACTGGTGAGTCACTGGATGGACGTACTTTTTTCCATCAGCTCATCAAGGGTCAAAACTCAGACTTATAATTTCTCTTACCATCAGTTTAACCCTTTAACTACTACTTTTACAGTAGCTGGTGATTTTAATCAATGCATCCTTTAACTTTAAAGATGTAGCAGAATCAAGAACATAATTTAATCTTATTTTTTAAATCTATGTTTAAACTAATACATCTAACCTGTACCTTGTACCTCAACGCCTGGAAAAACATCAGTTTTCTTGTGCTGCATTCTGTCGCCTTTCACTAGTATTTAAACCTCTGAAAGCAGAGAAAATTTGTTTGATGTCTCTCAAAAATGTGAAAAAAAATATAATGAGCAAGTTGGTAAGAAATGCCCCGCAAACTGCAGAAAATAAGTATTATTATTTATAATTCTCTTATTAAATATTTAAATTATGTTACAGAAAAAGAAAAAAAATATATTTTAAGCACTTTCTTGGGGACATTTTCTTTCTTTTCCTTGTTTTTCCTTTTTGTGCTTATTTTCAGATAATTCTCTTTTTACTGATTTCTAACTAAGCTTTTGGCCATTTCTTATCAATTGCTTGTCACCCTCTTCCAGGTTTTTGGAAAAAATCAAGCCAATTAGCTCAATTTTCAAAGGGTTAAAAACAAGAATTCCTAAACCTACTACAGTATAAATTTAGTCTTTCCTGAGATGTGTTGGAAAAGCATGAAATATTAATGTTCTAATATGCATTTTTACAGCATCATGTTGCCTTTAGGGCCTTAAACTAAACTGACATGTCTAAGTGTGCAGTAGTCTGAATGAATTGATTAAAAGAGGCTGATTAAGGAGTGCAGTTTTATCTGCAGGCTACAAACTAGGCCATAGAACAAGTATGTCTCTAGTTACAGTGTTATCTCTTCTAGAGCACGTGTGTAATCGTCTTTCTATCTCAGTGGTGACTTGTGATATATTCCTATCAAACGTAAACCCAACGGAAGTCTGAATACATATCTAGAAAAAAGGGGCGTTTTGACAGAAAAAGGTCAAATAGACATTTAGATGAGCAGGATAATGTTCTGATATGAAAATGCACAAATTAAAATACATTTCTGCATATTTTCTGTCAAAACTTCACTTTATATGGTTGGTGGGTGTAGTTGGTAAAAAGAAAATAGTTCCTACATAAAACTGCTTACAACAAGATCTGTGCACTGAAACTGAAAGATGTCAGTGCAACTGAAAGATGTCTTTACAGACATTTTTAACATCTCGCTCAGCCAGGCAGTCGTGCCCACCTGCCTTAATAGTGCCACCATCATTCCTGTCCCAAAGAAGCCAAACCAAGCCTGCATAAATGACTTCCACCCTGTAGCCCTCACGCCAGCATTAATGAAATGCTTTGAGCAGCTGGTTGCAGCACATTAAGTCCTGTCTCCCTGCAAACCTGGACCGCCTGCAGTTCGCTTATAGAACCAACCGATCCACGGAGGATGCTATCTCCACTCTGTCACAGCTAGAGAGGAAGAACACCTACGGCAGGATCCTCTTTATAGACTTCAGCTCAACATTTAATACAGTCATCCCGAAACAACTGGTGGAAAAGCTGAGGCCGTTGGAGGTGGACACTGGCACCTGCAACTGGGTCCTCAACTTCCTGATACATCGGCATCAGACAGTCAGGGTGGGCAGCTGCACATCCAGAACCATCACAGTGAGCACAGGCTCTCCCCAAAGCTGTGTCCTGAGCCCCCTGCTGTTCAGCCTGCTCACCCACAACTGCACTGCCAGACATCAGCATTTGCTGATGACACCACAGTGGTGGGTCTCATCAGTGACAACGATGAGTCTGGGTACAGCATGGAGGTGGTGCGTGGTGCAGATCCCACACACTCTCACTGAATGTGGATGAGACAAAAGAGATGGCTGGAGGCTAACAAACAACATCATACGCCACTCAACATCGATGGTGCTGCTGTGGTGAGGGTCAGCAATGTGAAGATCCTGGGAGTTCACTTAGCTGACGCCTTGACCTTCACCACCAACACCACAGCAGTCATCAAAAAAGCCCTGCAGCGGCTCCACCCCCTCCAGAGACTCAGAAAAGCAGCTCTCCCCACTCCTCGTCTCACCACCTTCTGCAGGGGCGCCATCGGAAGCACCCTGACGTAGCTTGATGGCTAGTCACCTTTCAAGGTGAACCTTCAATGGGCTGATACAGAACACTTGTTTTGTTTTTCACTTCTTTTTGTCTGAAAAGTCTGTTTGTTTTGGGATTTGATATCGTTTGTTTTTATTGCATTGAGGTTGCTTTTATATATATATTTATGTTGTTTTTAGTAGATTTATTACTGACTTCTCAATTTGCACAGAACTCAAATGCACTGCACTGAGCTGGTGAGAAACGGCATTTTGTTTCATTCTGTGTTTGCAAATATGCAGTGAAATGACAATAAAATTGAATCTTGAATAAAATTTAATCTTTTCTAGAAAAAGCGGGTCATGATTTGTAGAAATAAACACAGTTATTGAATTTTTCCAATGTAATTGTTGGCACTTTGAGCACCACAAGCTGAGTGCTATCTAGTTCCATAATTCTGTTGGAGAGAAGGCAGACATTTCTACAGCCAACTCACACCCAACTGTCTAGATTGATAAATAGCACTGCAGGTAAAAGGAAAAATATGTATTTTTGACTTTGTGGGTGAACTGTCCCTTAAATGATTGTTCTTCTGTAGGATATAAGAGTGTAACATCCAGATAAATGATGTTGCATTTAGCATTTTTAAATAATAACACAAAAATGTCTTTATATTCTGATGATTTTGGGGTCAGAAATTTAAGATTCAAAACCTTGTTCTACCCTCCAGATTCACGGAGCCTCACTCCTCCTGCAGGAGGAGGAGGGGAAGTTGGAGGTGGGGGTGAACGTGCAGAGGGAGGTCAGGGAGACCTGCCACTCGTCCGGGAGCTGTGGTTCATTGTAGTGATGGCAGCCATCGCTTTGCTGCTGCTGGCCGTCGTGTTAGGCATCATGCTCCATAAGGTAAGAGACAGTTATTTTGTGTTGTATGTGGAGGGTGACAGCCAGAACAGGTATGACCCTGACAGCAGAGGTCAGTATCTGTCCTTTTTCATCTATGACCCCTGCACCAGGCCCTGAACAAACCCCCCTTCACCAGAGAGAGACCACCGCTGGTGGCCCTGCCCATGCAGAAAAGGAGCCCCCTGGCTGTTTATCCACACAGCAACTCTGTGCTGGTGAGGAGACATGCATTTACTATTCACTATTTCCTACATCAAAAATAAGCCTTTATAAACCTGTAACTAGTCACAAGTGAGCCACAAGATAGCCAGTGATTTTTTTAAAAAGCTATTCAATGTAGAATCTGACTTTTTTTAAGTTAATTGAAATATAAAAGTCTGCAAAATTTGTAATGTCTTTTATACTTTTACTAGCCTGTAGTGAAACTGACTATTGTAAACTATTTTTAAAAACAATACTTAATCCTTTTTTTCCTTTTTAAGAACACACAATCCATGTTTTCTGTTTGCCAGTAAGACAGAATTTACACATTTTATCTCAAGCCTCGCCATCTCCTTTACAGTTTGACACTGTGCCTGACACAACAGGCTTCTCCAACAGTGTGACACTCAAGGGCTTCACCATGAAAATAGAGGTAAAAACCAGTCTACCCAACAAATACAATAAATGTAGCTGCACATGTGCACAGGATAAATATCTGTCTCTCTCTGCTCCCACCAGGAAGTGCTGGAAACTAAATGTGAGCCTATTGATGAGGTCTCACCGCAGGGTGAGCAGGGGATCCTCAGTGTGAGCGCTCTGAGACGCAGCGTCAGCCAGGTGATGGACGGGAAGTCCCTCACTGGAGACGATGAAGCATGGGATCCAAACATTTCAGGGCATGACAGTGGGATGGTGAGAGACCCCAAAAATGTATGCTGTTACAGTCACATGACAGAGATGAACTGTGTGCTGTTAATTCTAATACTGCTGGTCTTGCACACACTTCAACAGCTGTGCACCAACATAAGTACGATAACTTCAGTTTTGTCTGAATTTAACATCAGGAAATTGAGCCTCATCCAGGCTTTTATGTCCTTAAGACATGATTGCTGTCTAGATAACTGGTCGGTTTCATCTAGCTTCATAGATAGATACAGTTGCATATCATCTGCATAACAATGGAAATTTATAGAGTGATTTCTAATGATGTTGCCTAAAGAAAGCATATATAAAGTGAAAAGTATTGGTCTTAGCACAGAACCTTGTGGTACTCCGAGGCAGACCTTCGTTTGCACGGAGGGTTGATCATTAATATGAACAAACTGAGAACGGTCTGATAAGTATGATTTAAACCAGCTTAGTGCCGTTCCTTTAAGGCTAATTTTCTTTGTTTCATTATTTTCTTCTTAAGAGGTGCAACAGAGTCGAGAGCTGATCGCAGTGAGCCAGTAGCACTATCAAAAAGACAATCAATTTGAGAGTGACTTAAATTAGTAAAAGCGTTCTCAGTCACATTGAGACATGGTAATGAGTTCAATGCAGAAGGAATTAATTCATTAAATTTAGCTACTGTACTATCAGACAGACATCTACAACAGTACCTGTTGCTGAGTGGCATGTAATCGAGCAACAAAACATCAAAAGTTATTAAACAATGGTCTGACAGAGCGGGATTCTCAGGGAAGACTATTAAATCTTCAATTCTGATGCCATACGCCCGGACAAGATAAGATGAGGAAACAACTTCCTACTTAAACAAGCCAAAACACTTCAAAGCAACATGAAATCAGGCCCTGACTCCTGTTTAACAAGCCCTGTCCTTCTCCGTTACAGTTTATGGACGATGAGGAATTTGTTGACACCGTCAAAGGTTTCAGCACAGTGAGGAAGGAGCACACCATGTTTACCGACACCAATCTGTAACCAGATGATGACCTTTGAACCCGACAGGACACCAGCTCTGGATATTTAACATTTTGACAAGCAAGGCCACTCACTCACATAAAACCCTGACTCGTTAACGTGCCACTGTAGCTGGTAAAGAGTTGTAAAGAGGTCAGAGAAAGCTGAGAGGAAGTTTCTTCTCTTACAATGAAAACTAAGGAAGCATGACTCATGACGAGGTCACTGGTGTAACTGTGACAACTGGGAGGAGAAAGGAAGTGAGGATGTGACAGTCCTGACACTGAAACACAACGGGTCAAGATACATTCGAGTGGGAAGGAAGCTCCTGCTTTTGCAGAGAACTCATAACAGACTCAGAGCACACATTCAGGAAAAGACAGCAGAATCCAAACACACTGTATGACAAGGCAGCAGATCGTATTTATCTATTACAGCTTTGTTTCTCTGTCTCTTCAGAGGGACTACTTATATCCTGTGATTTTGTAAGAAGCATATTTGTAACATTTTTTTTTTATCTTTAAGACAATTTAATTATCATCCGTCTCTCCAAGACTTCAATCAATCAATCAAACCTTTATTTAAGACTCTGGAAATCATTAAGGGAGACCCTCATTTTCAGAGATGTCGAGTGTGAACAACGCATTAAAACATAAGCAATCAAGACTGAATCATACAAAGCAACAAACAATAATAGCAATGAAAAAGGAGGTGGTGGTTACTTTACCGTTTCATATTTTTCATTAAATACAGAAAATAATTCACATAACCAGCTTCAGGCCTCATAATCCTCACTGTACAAGTTTTATCTCACCATTCAAGCAAAACGTTATGTGAATTATTTAAATATTTACAAGTTGTTGATAGTGTGTCACCCGCGTGTCACGTTTGTGAGGTACATGGTTTTCACAGCACAGCATAGGCAGTTTGTGGGTAAAGAACGGATTGCCACTATGTAGGGAGTACGGGAAGCAAACAAACAAACAAATAAACAAACACACATACAAACACACACACAGAGCTAATACCACATTAAAGTCTTCACATATTAATTTATTTGAAATGAGTTGCAATGCAATGTGGGCACAAACACTTGTACCATTACAGTCAATAATATGGTTACAAAACAGAACATTTACATAATAAATTAATATACTGCAGTACCACATGAGACAGTAAACATAAAACCCCAAACTGGGGAATTATATTGCATTAAAAACAAAAAGGAGTTGGTTTTAATGTACAAAAATTCTTCAGGCATTTACAAAGGCAGCCTCTTCTTCTGTTGCTCGTTTTGTTGTATAAATATAAATCTCTAAATTGTAGTTACACTGATATGTCTGCTAACAACAGACCAGATGAGGGGTTCTGGCCTGAGACGAGATCCAGATCCTTCCATGCCGACTGCCATTCCATTATAAAACTAAACTGATTCTTATTTAAGCTTTTGTAAGATTAGGATCAGTTGAGAGATGTTTTCTCTGAATGGCTCGTGTGTTTTACTGCCATAAGCCTTCAGATGTTTAACCCTTTTTGATATCTTATTAAGAGTTTAAATGTAATGCTTTACGTTTTTCTGCATTCCGTTACAACATGCACTTGTCCCTTTAGTGTGATATTAATCTGTAAACAAATTGATCATTATTAGAAATGTTTGCAGCAGTAAAGTGCATGTAGCACATGCTAGATTGTGAATGTTTGCAAAGCTGGCAACAGTAGAAACAACAGTTACATATAAATAGTTAAATATAGCACTACAAGCTTTTGTCTTCTTTACAAAAGATTAAAACAGACCCCTCAAATTTAAGCAACCTTTTGTGCAATCTTCCCCAACGTCCATTAACTTTATCACACCCCTCGTCATCTTCCTATGCCCTGTTCTTCTGGCCACATGCATCAGAAACTTGCAACTTGCTTAAAATGTTCCACCGTTAGTAAATTCCTTTTTCAAGTGAGTTTCACCATCTCCCATTAAAGTTTGTCCTCGGATATTACAACTTCATCTACGCTTTCGTCGCTAGACTGCTACACCAAGCCGATGCTACTGTGCCGTTCAAGTGCTAGCTACACCTGCTACTATTACTACTAAGCAGAGTCTAAGACTTTAAGCATTTCAACAAATCACAACATAATCAACATCGGTAATGCTACCCTGGTTTAGTCAAGAGGCTGCCATGGTTACCTCCATCGGCTCGTCCAGGTATTCAGAGAAATTTGTGAAAAGTGCAGCGAGTCTAGCTGAGAAAAAGTTACCAGAAACATAGAAAGACTCAGGAATGTCAGTACCTTCCAGAACAAGATTTTAAAACACTGATGATCGTACCTGAGAGCTAGACTAGACCTGATCCGACAGTGTGTGGTGCACCTGTGGCAGCTGGTGATCTGAACGTTAGTGTACCAACAGACATGCAGTGCTCGATAGGTGGTTCATTGTTACAAAGAGGTGCTCCGGTGATTTAGTATTGCGCTGCCATGATGTTGGCAGACTTGCAAGAAACGAGACAAACAAAATATTGGTTAGAATCAGTGAGGCAGAGGCTAAGATATTCTGACTTTTAGTCTCTAGTAATAAGCAACCCCAAAACCACAGGATCTGACATTTCCCATTATGCAACGCAACAGTGTATCTTATTTGAAGCAACCAATGCATCTTTCAAACTTGATGAGTTTTTTGTTATAAATTTGTATTTCGGCTGAAGTGACCCTGATGACATCACAGTGACATCATCAGGACTATTTCCTCAACTTTGACAAAGCTGCAGACAACATTACACACCTGTTTGAAGGGCTGTGTATTCTCAAGAATCTGGTGATGCAATACGAATCATGTTCAATAACTACCACGATACAGACTAGGGATGAGAGTTTCAGTTTTGCTTTCGATACACTGCTAGCTACCTAGTGTTAAAATTAACCTGTAGACCGCCAAGTAACCAGTTAAAATATCAGAATAAGATCCAATATACTGCGCTTTTTTAAAGTCTAAGTTTAAGGGCTAGAACTGCACCTTTTACTATTCTGCCTATTAATAGACTCACGTTGCTCGTGTCAACTCTATCAATATGTTGTTATGTTGGAGTGGAAGAGTCAAATGGCTGAGGACAGATTACGACACTGCTTTCTAGCAGTTAGGGCTTCAAACACAACACAAAATGAACCACCTTAGCAACTCTTTGTATGTTTTTTTCTTTAACTAAAAAAGTGCTTTTGAGAATTGATGCGGTACCACAAAACATATGGCAATATTCAAGTGCCACAATATTTTCTTACACCCTTACTATTAATATAGGCTCAGTAGTCATCTGTATGATGTGTTATGAGATCCTGATGTGTGAAATCGGTGGAGCACCCCTTTAAGGTTGTTAAAATACTCATGATGACTAATAAGATTTAAAGACGGGCGCATGAGAACAATTCCTCATGTAGACATATTTTGGCACCACTAGCTAAAGCTTCTAAGCCTCATCTAACACTAATGTAGTGAGACGCACTCTGAGTACATCCACTGCATACTCCACTACTACATGACCAGATCACTGACAAACTAAAGTGCTACCACAAAATTTACACCACAGGGTTAAAGGGTTAACACGTAAAGAAAACCCACAACTTATAACAGAAGCTTGACTACACATTTATTAAACCTAACATAATCTTAAACTACGCTATTTATCTTAATGATACGACCAGTTCTGTCATTCTTTACTAATGCAAAAATGTTATACGAGGTATTTTCAGACTCGTGTAATGATGACTCCTGGGGACATGATAAAGTTGTTGGGGGTGGCGGTCACTACTTGAGGGCTCAGAGGTCAATGGACAGCATTTACAAAATGATGTTGCAACGTGGTCACAAAAGGTGGCTACTGGCAAGTTCCTAATCTCACTAAAAACTATTCCATCTCCAAAAATATGCTTTGTTCATCCAGCTATTACTTTCTCTAGTCGTTTCACTTTTTTTCCCTTTTTCAAAAAGTAAAAAGTTCCCCAAGCTGTGCAATTTCTCTTAATCGTATACAAAATATTTCATTTTTGACATTCAACTAACTGCCAAAATTGAGCATACACCCAAAATCAACATGCAAAGACGGGATGATCTTGATTTTGGATTTTGAAAATAAAGGGTTCGCTCTTTGATCCTTAGCAAGCAGAGATTTCAACCCCAAGACATTAAATGCAATCATTCAACTAATGCCATTAAAGCGAAGGTTTCCATTCAGGAAAAACAGGACTTATGCTCAACACCACGACAAACCTGGCACTTTGATATTCACAGATTGTGCCAGGATTTGTTTTCCCCGTCAGGTATGAACTACACAGATGCAAATGCATTTACAAATCAGACCGTGTTTCTCTCACAAGGCCTGCTCATGAAGCCTGCAGAGTTAAAAACACACCTGACACTTCTCCGTTCAAGAGCCAATCAGGAAGTGAGGTGTTCAGACTAATACTGATTACTGGCATCCATAGACAAGTCATCATGCAGTCAGGATATACAGGGTTGTAGCACTCAGGCATTAAAAAGGTAAAACATGATGTATGAAAAGAACTATACAGACCGAGGAGTTAAATCTAGAGTTAAAATCTTAGGAACAACAAGAGTGGCTGTGTAAAAAAAAAAAAAAAAGAAATGCCACAAGGAAAGAAAGTCTATGTGTTGAAAAATATGAAGGAAGGAAGATTTTGAATGTGGGTTCTTCCAGGTTACCAGATCCATCTTCTGGTGGTCCAATGGATGGTTCTGGAAACAGGAGGCTCGCCTTTGGCTCTACGTGGGACAAAGCACTGCGGGAGACAAGATCACTTTATGATAAATGCTGCTTTCACTGTGGGACATGAAGTAGAGCTATGAAAGAGCGACTACTACGGGGAAAAATGTGGGATGAGAAAAGAGAAACAGGTGAAAAGCAGACACAAGAACAGCTGCTGCAAGCTCGCAGTAAAGGGGAGTTATGTGAGTGAGTGAGTGTATTAATGTGTTTCAGGGTAGGTGTAGTGCAGCTACAAGCACCGCACAGCACGAGAGGCACTACAGCGAAGAGTGAGTGAGGGAAGGCGGCTGCTTTGCGGGGGAAGAAAGTGAAACTACGAAGAGAGAGAAAGAGAGTTGACAAGGCTCTGGAGAGAAGGCTGAAGGTGAAGAATCTGTGTTAATGTGTCAGTGCCTCACAAACCTCAGTTTCCACTGCTCTCATACCAGAGCTACCCAGAGGACAATGCAGCACAGACGAAAGACAAGGAAGGTACACGTCAACAGTGAAGGGTGGCAAAAAAAACATTTTAATTAATGTTTCTGGTGAGTGCTATTTTTCTTTGTGGCTTCTTTTTTATTGTACCGTCTGCTTCCCTGAAAATGAAGATGTAAACTTTGTATCTTTTAAATCTCAATGTCAGGTGGGACAGACACGGACAAAAGTCATCTGGTTCTGACCTCTAAACCATAGACTGCATGACAAAGATAAACGACGTAACAGCTCCCTCAAAGTGAAGCCAAAATATCTCCCCCTCATGGCTCGCTGCAGTATAGACCAACCAAAAACCTACTTAAAAAGCCCACTGACTTTGAGACGAGGGAACCCATCTTTATGTACAGTCTATGGTCTAGATAAAAAGTCTTTTTTTTTCCTCTTGTTTTTTGTTTTTTTCACTGCAATGGATCAACTTAATATGAAGACAGTTGCTAAGATTTTTACCCCGCTCACTGATATCAAACATGGGGAAGCAGTTACAAACACAGCTATGCGTTTACCTTTAAGAATGTAGTCTGTTAGCAGAGCAGGAACCTTCTCGCTGTCGTCCCTCATGGCGTGGAGGACTAGCAAGGAGAGATCAGCACAGCACATTTTGAATCATAACATGCATTGGAAATTGCATTAAACAAAATTAGAAACAAACAAGTTGCGAAGACTGCCACATCTGATTTTGTCATTTTGATCCTGTTGGTGTTTGTCTGTTTTTGTGAGAGTCAGTACACTCACTCTTTGTGAGAATCTGGAGGTCTTCTACCGCTGGGGAGCCGGCTTTCTTCTCATAAGGGATTACTGTGGTTAGGTACTGAAAAAGAGAAGATTATGTAAAATGCAATGAAAGAATCCTGTTACACGCTGCTGGACAATTACAAATCAATTATTGCCTTTTTTTAAAAAACTGTACAGTTTTCTACTGTGATATTAAAGGTACTGTATGTAACTTTTTCCCAGTATTGTTTTTTATTGCCAATAGGTAATGTTAAAACTGAGACTTGCCCTGACTGCCTTGGTTGCCTGTGGACTGATTTCTATCTAAAAAAAATAACTCCAAATAACAACCAACCTGCACTCATCACAACACAAAAGCTGCGTTCCAGACAATTCGGAAGTTGAGATATTCGAACCTCCTACCAGAAAACGTACAACAGAACGCCACTCAAAGTCGGAGTTCCTACCTGTGAACTCGGGGCGCATCCATGTACCCTGACTTAAGCTGTCTGACATCACACAACAATGGCAACATCCACAGAGGCCACTAAGAAATCAGCTAAGCTGCAAAGTGAATTATATTTGAATGCATTTATTTAAATAATTAATCTACTATCATATGGTAAAATTTGTTCTGCATTTAAACTGATGTCAAAATATATCGCCATGTATAAAAACGCTGTAAAATAAAATGCATAACAGCATCTGTTACCCTGTGCTGGATTTTCCCATTTCGCTCAGGGAGGAGGCCCTGCTGACGGCGCAATTGTTTGCAACAGTTCGTCACTGTCCGTTATGTTTTATCTTAACGTTTGGTGTTTGCACCTGGAATGCTTGGAAGTTGGAAGTCGGAAATGACCTGGGAAATTCGGACCTCCGACTTTGAATGGAACGCAGCAAACGTTACAGCAGCAGTGTTTCGTTTCTATACATTTTACAGCGTTTGTAGTTATAGGTGGCTGATGTTGGCTAATGTTAGCTTACTTGCTAATGGGGACAAACTGCTAGCTAGCTAGTGTAGAAAATACGGTCTTTTGTGGTTATTGTCATGTTATTAAACTAAACTCAAGGGCAGATCTGGCTTGTCAATTTTCTATCTTGAAGTGTACAAAATACTTATCTAATCTAATGTTACAAAGCAACCAACACCAGATCCATGCAGCGTAGCTTAGTTACAGCTAGCTAGCATCTTTAACTTGTCTGCTAATGCGAGCAAAATACTATTTGAGTGGATACGTCAGTTGGCTAGCTTGCAAAATTACTTCACCAGTGAATGTGATCTCTGACACTAACTTACTATGATGGACAAAGTTTTTATTGACAGTAAAAAATGTTCTCTACTAGCCAAGAGATATGCAGGAACAGTCAATGAGCTAACTGTACACTGACCTAAGGTAACCCTGCTAGCTGCAACTTAGCTACTCTACATGTATCTGCAGTTGGTTGCTTCAAAATTTTAGCTGGAAAAGCAACTTACGAGCAGCCAGCTACTTGGTATCATGGAGCAAACACCACTTTTAGGCTTTAAAAATCCTAAAAGTGGTGTTCATTTAGGGAGATAATCTTGCTGAACAAAATCTTGCAGTGATCCAAAATCCTATGGAAAAATCCCATATGCTTCTTGATATGGGAAGCAAGGCATTGTTAGCTTCCGGGTTGGCCTACAGCAGAACGTCATCCCTGGGGCACTATGATTTTGAACATAATGCTGGTCAATCTCAGTCAATCTTGTGTTTGTGTTCATCTTTTTTTTGTGGACGTCCAGAGTGTAAGTCCAGGCTACAGCATGGTGACTGCAGTTCACTAACAGTCTCAGAGAGAGGTGTCATTGAAAACAGGGTTTTTCTAAAAGTTACATGCAGAACCTTTAAACCAAAAAAAGCTAAAGTGTTATGAGGGTGACAAAATATGAACTTATGATAAGTCAGTGCAGGCTTGTTTGAAATGGTAATTGGTTTCAACATTTCAGAGAGGAAATACAGTAAATGTTTACTGATATGAGCTAAAGAAAGCAGTGATTATGCAGCAGTGTCCTCTTGGCTTAAAACACAGGTAAACACACAGTATAAACTGCAAAATATGACACACGATGAAACAAAATAAAATGACAACTGAAAAGAGAAATCAAGTTATCAACGAAAGATAAAGCATGACTGAAGAAAAGCAAAAAATATTATTAAAATAAACCACAGAGAGTCAACAGATGAGGTAAATGGCCAAAGAGATGACACCAAACGCCAGCAGTAGCTATAAAGGAAACATGCAAAAAAAAAAAAAAGAAAAAGAAGGGGACATAAAAATATCTGCAAAGAAAGAACATCTTGAATTGCAAGAGAGAGCAGGGGCACCTGTTTGTCCCCTCCTGTGTTGCCAAAAGTTTGACGGAGGCCATTTTGAATGACATTGGAGAGTCCCTCCAGAGTGAGGAGCTACAAGGAGCAAGAGGAAGGAGGAAAAAACAGTAAAGAGAGATGAGGAGGTTTCTATACTGTATTAAAGGAAAGAAGGAAAAAAAGCTTCAGCACAAACTCCTGGTGCTAATATGAAAGCAGCTCTCCCACACAAACTGTCAGGTCATGCATCATGCTGCTTATACTTTGAAGGAAGTGTGTGGCTGTGTGTGTGTGTGTGTGTGTGTGTGTGTGTGTGTGTGTGTGTGTGTGTGTGTGTGGCTGTGTGTGTGTGTGTGTGTGTGTGTGTGTCTATTTCACTGATCGTCATTATAATCGTGCATTCAGGGCACATGTTTTCCTCTTTGTTTATGCCTCCCACACCGTGTCCTTACCGTGCCTGGTATGTGCGTGCTGGCTGTCCTTTGGCCGTTGGGCCCTGTTGTTGTCGTACTTCTGATTTTCTTCTTCTTCCGCAGCAGCTCGCGGTGCTCCTTCTGTCTGTTCTGCACGTCGATCAACAGCGAGATGAAGCTGTTCTTCACCTGTTTTTTTGTAAACATAAATCCTTTATTTGTGCTGGTTTTATGATCAAAGTGCAGTTTACTTTTTTAATTCCTTCTTTATACATTTAATGCTTGTACAGAGATCTATTTTTATCTACCACTAAATACACAAGCATGGCACTGATGCAAATTACATTGTGATAGCAAAGCTGTGAGCGATTCACTGACCTCTCACCAGCCTACAGAGTGCTGTGAGCACTGCAGTCTGTCCCCACGACACAAAAGATGCTCGAACCGCTGAGTTTTCTTTCAATTAAATTTAAGTGTCTTTATAACCAAGCAATTGGAATTGTCTGACTGATTTTGACTTTAAAGTTGGTTGAATGCTTGTAACAGTTTGGTAATCTTGGCTTTTCAAAATCTCTGCAAACACAGATGAGATTTATGTTGTTCCCTCATTGTGGTGATTAAAATAAAAATCAAAAGTACCTCCTTTTCATAGTCCAGTTCATCTCGCAGGGCCAGAGCCTGGATCAGCTCTTCGCTGTAGCGGCGAATGGACGTCTCCACTTCCTCCAGAGTCTCGGTCAGCTCCGACACAGAGAGCTGACGCAGCCCTGAGGATGGTGTGTATATAGGTCGTGAAAAAATTGTATATTTATGCACTTACTGTGAGTATAGATTTTTTTGAAAGCACGTGATGAGTATTCAGCATGAGAGAATAGTCACTTGACTGTTAAATACACTGAATGCAGCATGCAGTATGATAAGGCTGAATATTCATGATCACTTTATGTAATGGCTTCTAATACTAGGATAAGGATGAATTTGGTGTTTTTTTAACCCAGACCCCTTTTTCCCATGTTTTTTGTGTTTAGGTGAACAATAGTCACAACAAGTTTTGAACTAGGTCCAGTCAGCAATGTAACCACAGGGGGCAATATGCACCCTCAACATATGTCCACTACAAGTGCTTGTTTTTGCCACTGACAGGCTGAGATTATCATTCTAAGAGTCTGACAACATTATGGAAAGGATCTCTACAGAGACAGACTGAAAAATCCTTTTTTGTTTAACCAGAAATAGCATTAGCGTGTACAGAGCCAGCATATCTCTATACCAAACTGGGCAAATTAAGGGTTGTTGTTTTTTTTTTTTTTTACAAACCCAGTCAGTGATTATTGGTTCCTTGGAGAGATGAAACCAAGAGACATTTCTTGTGAGGTTTATTTGTGTCTGACGACTTTAAACAAACTGTGTTTTACAATGATTAAATTAGAGCTTATTTACATGGAGTCTGGTGGGTTTCGGACTGTTTCTGGTTAAACAAAAAGGATCCTACTCTTTAACAAAAAGGTCTATCTCTGTAGGGATCCTTTCCATGATGTGGTCAGACACATAGAATAATAAATTGAGCCTGTCAGTGGCAAAAACAAGCAGTTTGAGTGGAAGTAAAGTGTTACACTGTAGCCTGTTTTGCTGCTGTTCGCTGCAGCACTCTCCCGCAATACTGGAATAATTTCAAAAACTCTTGTTCCAATTAGTCACTTAGACACAAAAATATGGGAAAATGGAGTCTATATGCGAAAATCTACTTTTAAAAGTGATGAATCAAATGTGTAAGTGAGGCGAATTAAAGGAAACATTTTTAGCGGTCTTGTGGCCATCTGGTGTCTATTGGCAAACTTTAAACACTGAGTGTAAGCAACAAGCTCAGCGTTAATATTGTGCACACACTTAATGACACTCATTATGCACCGTCTAATATGTAAAACATCCTACATATTGTAGTTAATATATGCCAATATCTGGAACAAATTCTATAGCCTTAGGGCAAACTGGGTGCAACTGCTCAGCCTACGTCAGTCTGGCACTCAGAATTGTGTTCAAGCTAAAAATATATGCTGCTGATTATATAACATGTAGGAACAACGTAATTGCTGTCTTTTTGCATTTGTTACACATTATGTAAGGACATTAGTGCATGTGAGTGTAGCTGCTTCTTCGTGTACCAGACAGTGCGACCTATCACACTTCACTGAGTGTTTTAGATAACTGTCAAACGGCAGCAGAGTGTGAAAAAGCACTGCGCTCTCACAAAACGGTGAACACAAACAACATTAAAAGCTTTATTCATTTTTTGTAGATGCACACAATCATGGTGATACTCACGGTCCTCGTAGCTGGTGTTGGAGCCAGAGCGTTTCAGGGTGTGGAGGTCCTGAGAGAGCATGGACAGGTCAGACTGTGAGGGACTCTCATCGTCTTCTGGATCTGGAGACTCCTGCATCATCTCCTCTATTTCCTCTATCACCTAAAACACCAAAAAACACAAACAAATATGTTCACAGGGGAATGGTGCTGCATTACTTATAGGTTTACATAAGGGTGTGTGAGACTATGTGAGAGTGATTTCTGAGTTGGTTTTATGGACACTGGAGAGGGGGGCGCTTCATCAATTTCCAGCTGCAGTTTACACATCAATATTTACAGCTTGCAGGTGTTTTCATGTATAAAATTATTACATTTGTTGTCTGTTAAGTTGCAGCTTTCCCAGTCTGAAAAAATAAGTTTAAAGGGCCAATTCACCCCAAATCAAAACCGCATATTTTTCCTCTTTTATGTAGTGCTTTTTATCAATCCAGACTGTTTTGGTGAGACTGTGATTGTGATTGGTGTGATTTATCGGCCATAGAGATGTCTGCCTTCTTTCCACTGTAATAGAACTAGATGGCTATCAGTTTGTGGTGCTCAAAGCGCCAAAAATTACATTTTAAAAACTCAACAGCAATGTCTCTTTGCAGAAATGATGACCTGGTTACTTAAGATAATCCACAAACTTTGTTGTGAGCAGTTCCATGTATGAACTATTTTACCAAACTACACACAGCAACAGTATCACCAGAAGGAAGTGTGCATCTACTCCCAGCTTGCCTAGCATCGCTGAGCTAACTAAAGCTACAGCTCAGCCGAGGATGACGCTATTAATGTTTACATCTCACACTGTCACAGTCACGGCCTCTCGACTATCAGTAGCTGCACGCTTCCTTCTGCAAGGTGATTTGGTCGGTGAAACAAAGTGGTACATGTGATGCAGTGTATATGTCTAAGGCTTTTATTGTGAAAGGTAAGACCAAAAAGGCTGAAGCTGTAACGCTCTACCTTCAACTATGTGGGAGGCAAAGTGTGTCATCTCTTTTCAGACTGCAAACCCTCTGTGTTATTATTTTACTGCCTTCATGAATAGGGCCGCAACTCATAAACCTGGGCTACATATTAGCCGGACAGTAGCAGCAGACCAGTGGCAAGTGATAGTTTAGCTGATCATCTGATGTCCTGTACGGTTAACAGCACCACAAAACTAGGAGTGCTGGAGAAAGTCAGCTGACTGCATGAAACGCGTAAAGCCCCATCTGTAGTATGTGTGCGTCAAATTCCAGCACTGACAGAAGAGGACACAAGCCGCTAAAAATAGGCAAATGGACTCCTTTCCCACTGCCAGAAGATGAGGTTGTTTTTCTGTTTTCTTTATCTGGTGATAACAGGTTGGTAAACAGTAGAAAGTAGCATGGAGGCCAGTGAAAATGTTAAGGTGGTTAGTTTTTTAATATCTCTTATAGCATTCCCATAAATAACGCCAAAATATGTGGAAGATTCTCAGCATAGTATTTTAAGATGCAAGTATTTTGGTAAAAACATTTAATCATTAGTGTGGCTGATATCCTTCTGGGATTTACTCTCCATTTGGCACTTGGCGGGTATTAATGTCACACCCTTAGAGCCAATATCGTCAACAATCAGCAGCTCACACTAAAACATTACAGATTAATAAATGGAATTACACATTAGAGGGAAAAAATTATTATTGCTTTTGGGGTGAACTGCCTCTGTAAGACGAGATTAACGTTGGTCCGGTCTGACCTGCATCTGGCCGCAGCTGATGTTTGTCTGAGGCGCACGAGGCGCATCAGGGACGAGTCAAGAGTCTGTTGTAAGTTGTTGCATTATTAGATGTTTTGTGTTACAACAGTTTGAAGAACCTAAACTTGAATCTAACCAGCAAATCGAGAACAATGAACTCATTTTTCCTGGTTGCTATTTTGGTTCTACTTATTTTAGTCTGTTTATAGTTTACTCCTCTGAGAACTATTTTGGCACATCATGAGATGGTTTATAAAAGCTTCCAAGGAAGAAATATCCTGACCAGAATGTGACATTTATGTGTGAATGCCTGAAGCAACCCACCTAAAATAGAAAACATTACTGAACATGCTCTAAAAATTATGACATGCAAAAGATGTGTGTGGTCCACATCCTCCCCCTCATCATCATCATCATCATCAACCTGAATATAACTACCTGACCTGTTAAAAGTGAGCATCTGAGTTATGAAAGGATAGTGTGCACTCCGCTCCTCTCTCTTCATGATGTGTACCGCTGCCACATTTTGTTCACTATTTCTCAGTCAAACAACTCTCTAAAAGCTTCTGATGAATGAAAAACGCAGAAAATTGAACCTGTTCTGATGTTATTTTTAAACAAGCGACAATTTCAGATGAAAAACAATGAAGTCAGTGTGCAAGGCCTTAAGAGTCCTAAAAAAAACTATCAGCCCTCAAGAGCTTTCCAAATGACAGGTTCCAAAACAACCAGGTGAATGCAACACATGTCACTGTGAGTGTATTACCTGTTCGGCTGTGAAGAGCGGCTCATCGTTAATGCAGGAGACGATGATCGAGTGCATATCCATCTGCTCCCTGAGCTCCTCATCGTCAGACAGATCTAGAGACTGGTTATCCAACTTCTGTCCATCAAGGAGAGAGAGGGACAGACAACTTGGATGAGACAACAAACAGGTGGTTAAGCAGATTGAAGGCAGAGGAGAAAACTGCTTAAATGTGTGTCTTGGCTCTTCTTCTGTAGGTTCAAAAAGAGTGCAGAGATTTGGAAATGTAGCCTGTTCATTTTACTTTGTGCTTGCAATGTTACTCTATAGCACTGTGTGTGTGTGTGTGTGTGTGTGTGTGTGTGTGTGTGTGTGTGTGTGTGTGTGTGCGCGTGTGTGTGTTACCTCATGCTCAGTGGTGATGTTGAGGGTGGGCAGGTGTAGGGAGCGAGTGTGCGATGTCTTCCAGTCCACAGCCATCACGTTGCCATAATTATCTGTCAGAGCGTTCCACACCCTGGAGGAAAGAAAGAGGGGGTCGTGAATTAATTAACAAAACAGTGTTACAAATAAAGTATACAATTAAAAGCCTTTTTGCACCATAATCAGCACATAGCATACAGTATATGCAGGCATTAACATTAGAAAGCAGCACCAAGGCCAATGAAAACATTATGACGGTTGCTTTTTGTATGTGTTAATTCACCAGCCTCTCTTTCAAATTTGCTGCCGACTAATTTGAAATGACGTTCGAGCACTGTTTGGACAGGAATCTGTGGCTGAGATGACAAAGAGAGAGTCACAGAAGTTCAGGACTCTGGAAAAGGAGTGAAAATTAGCTGAACACAGAAGGGAGCTCTATAATTTTATTCATCTTTAAAGCACCATGTCAAGTAAGCCGAACCTGATCCAAACCCGATCAACATTTGTAAATAAGTCTGAACCCTGCCTCGACCTTCGTGTCCAAACGGCCCCTACAGGCACCGACAGGCTGGGAAAACAATTCTTGTTTCCATTACTGCAAATAAATACTCATGACTACTGCAGAGTCATTTGTTCTAAGAAAGACTGCAACGTTTCCCACTTAAGACAAAAGTTAGTGGATGTTATAGAGTTTTCTATCTAGTGAGAAAGGGGTTAAAGTGAGTTTTCAACTCACAGAAAATGAGACAAACCCTATTTCCTTCTCTTTTCACTATGATACAGCATTACTTGGCAGTCCTGCCTTCTGACCACCACTTCACTGTGATGTTACATCTCAAAAAACAGCTGCTTGTAACTACTGACAAATGTAACAACCAGGGTTGGAAATTAACCTTTTTGTCCGCCTGCCACTGCGGCTGGTGGACTCCAAAATCTACCAGCCTCTCAACAGCCTACCATTGTTTTTGTGGCTGGTGAGTGAAGCAAATTTAGCATCCATTTGCATATTTTACCAGCATTTGGCTGGAGGCCGGTGCTAATTTCCAAACCTGGTAACAAAACCTTAATCACACGTCATTTTCCCAGGTGAGAAATGTTGACATACGGTAACTCAACCCTAAAGCAAAAGTCTGCAGTGTTTTTGACAGCTCATATGGAATTCAGTTTCTGTGTTCAAAGTTTGCTGTTAATGTCGGCTGATTCAGAGACAGTGTCATCATTACACCAACAGTCTGTTGTATATTTACAATACTTTGCAGCATGAACACTGGCAGAGAAGCTATGGCAGCCAAGCAGATGGTCCCACGGAGTCTGTTTAACACACAAGTTTACTGTTAAACTGTGAAATCCATTCGGATTTAAGGGACTATTGCTAAATATGTGTAAGTATGTACACACAGAATTAAAAAAAAAATCTGAATAATTATGTTGTGACTGCAAAGCTAAATATTGTACTTGACTTGTGAGTAGTATTTCAGGTGGGCAGTAACTACATAATCATAGTTCAGGATGACTTAACATATCCTGAATAATTTTATTTCATTCAGGATTTAATGGGGACTTAATTAAAAGGCCACATATGTAATTTTATAAATACCCAATAACAATATAATATACTGCCCCTTCATGTGATCTTCTCTGGAAACACAACTAGCAATTGTATGACAGAAAATCGAGTCTCTGCAGAATATTAAATTGAGTGCACGTGCAAGTCACTGTGTTTTTATTCCTGGTGACTGCTGCGAGCAGAGAGGATGGATGCTGCGAACCCATGTGTCAGAGCAGCTCTGCATCGTCATACCCTCTAATACACACACACACACACACACACACACATGGACAAGTGTTTACATAACTCGCATGTTTTCCCCCTGAAGTGCTTGTGCACAGCTTGGGGAGCGGGGGGCTGAGGGGTTGTTCTAAATAGGGCAAAGGCTGGCAGGAAGCATTTTTGTGCCTCGAGCAATGACACTGTGTCGGGCACGTGAGTGCATGCCAAAATACACGATTAGCTTCGCTGAGAGCATTTACATTTCAAAACGAGGCCAGTCTAGATTTCAGGGGACCAATTTCCCTTTTTCTACTTCAACATTGCCAATTTGTCTGATTTACGTGCTTGAATATATTTATGTGGATGTTGTTTTCTGTCGCACACATTGAATCTCACGCACAACTTGGCTTTAACACAAACGCATTTTCTTTTCTCCATCCACACATATACACACACACATTTCCTCCCTGTCATCCCCGTTGTTCGTCTTAGCAATGGTCTTTCTGGAGAACTTGTTAAGCGCCTAGGCACGTCCTGCAGAAGTGCAGTCATCCAGAAAAGACTCACTGAGCTTGGCGCTGCTCTTTGGGCTTCACCGGGCTGCTGTCCAATTATTCTGTTCCCTTCTTCCTCTGTTTCGTTACTTACAACAACCACAGACATCTCTCTTCCTGTCTGACCAGTCCTCCTACAGTCCCTTAAACATTTAGAGCACTATTAAAGGGTAACTTCGGGAGTTTACGTGGATCTTATTTTCTTATGTTTTTGTGTCTAAGTGACTAATGGGAACAACATTGTTTTAAATTGGTCCTGTACTGAGAAAGAGCCAGCAGTAGCAAGACAGATGCGATGTAACCATTAGGGGCACATCCGCACCATTAATTTATGTCCAATAAAAGTGCTTGTTTTGCAAATTGCACACTCAAATTTTATTTCAGGTATCTAAAAAAATTATGGAAAGGATCCATACAGAGGAAGACCGTTTTGTTAACCATTTAAAACCTGAACAAATTCCTTTGATTTCTTTCAGAAACATGGAAAGAAAGCATTGAGCAGCTTAACAAGAAATTACTCAAAAATGTAGTTTAGTTTCAAGAAAATTTCCTGAAATTAGCACAAACAGGGAAGAAAACTACAAGAACAATAACAGGAAATGACCTGAAAAGGTGCTAAAATATAATTTATAAAAAATAATATAAATAATAAAAACATTTATATGTATATTTTCTGAAACATAATTTAAAATATAGTTTCTTCTTTTTTTGAAATATTTTTATATTATTATTATTCTCTCTCTTTTATTTATTTATTTTTTCAGCCTACTTTCAGGGTTTTTTCACCGATTTGCTCGTGTTTCAAATGTTTAATTGCTTGTTAAAAGTGGTGTCAATGGTGTACAAGAAAATGTCAAATCAGGTTTCAAAACGTTTTTGATTAACCAGAAACACCTCTGAAATCACCATAGCCAAAGCCGCCAAACACCATATAATAAACAGTAATTTATAGTGTATAGAGCCAGCATGTTTTTTTAGATCTGAGTGGGTGATTCAAAGGTTTACTTCAACCAAACGAGATTTAGTGATTGTTGGAAGAGTGGAAAGATGAACCGAGGCAGTGCTTGTTTTGTCTGACTAACAGTCCAAAACCCAAAGATAGTCAGCTAACAATAATATGAAGGAGGAAAAAGCTACATAAACTGGGGGTATAACAGTATGTCTGTTGGTCCGGGACCATTTTGTACAGGACAGTCGCTTCGGTCTGCAGCTTCCTTTGTTCTGTACACCCTGTGATCCAAACAATTAATGTCAAAATAGTCTATTAATACCAACTACTTGCACACGCAGAACATTACTTCTGCAGCGAGAGTTTTACCGAGAGGGTTTTGGCAGTGCACCGGTTGTAGTACGTCAGCTGAAAAATGTTAGCAGGCTTAGCACTGTTAGTCAGGTCAGCCAAGTTCAATGGGCAATTATTTGTTAATAAATGTATCTCGCCAACTATTTTTGTCTAATCGCATGCTGACATGTTAAAGTAAAGTGGTTTTTCCTTTGGAAACACTTCAAACATTTCATAAATATCGACATCTCACGAATGTTTCAATTAGTGGAACGAGACAAAAACAGACTGGAAGGCGAGTCCTCCCCACAGCATTCAGGCGGCCACCCTCAGTTTTCGCCAGTGCCAAAATAGGCTTTTACAAAATGGTATAGTGCAAATGGAAATGTTTACATGGCTTGAGCCAAGGTCAAATGTGCCTCGTGTCTACATTTTAGTCAGTTCGTGTCTGCCCTCCCTGTATAATTAATAATAATTTTTCTTCTTGACAATATGCCAATAAAAAGGGGGGAGATGTATTTATTAATATCATTATTATTATTATTATTATTGTTGTTTTCCCTGCTGTACAGAAAATGTTTTGAACCCAAAACCAAGTTACATACTGAATCATGAATTTTTTTTGTACAGGTACACCCCTAATATAAACAGAGACATGCAGCATTTGAGAAGCTGCATTTGAAAAGTCTGGAATTTTTAATAGATAAATGACAAAACCAATTAATCAACTATCAAAATAGTTGCCTATTCATTTCCTTAGGGATATACCATATTGGATTTTTTTCACCAATATCATACTTTCCAATATTTAACATCTCATTTGGCTGATAACCCATGCCGATATCAATTTCCTCTTTTTTTCCTCCTAATTTCAGTGATCATCGAGTCTCTTCTGTAGTGGAACTAACATTATATTATGCACACTCTTATCATGATGGCTGACTAAAGAAATATAAGGCTTTTCAATGTACATAATATTCACTGATTATGCAAAATAAGAAAAATACCTCTACTTAGAGTTGATATTTTGTACATGTTCACTTTTCAGTTAAAAAATAAATAAAATGTGGTTGGCAAATTTCTACATTTCATTTTAAAGCAAATATCAGCTGATACCAATGATGCACAGATATTATCTTGCCTCCCTAGATTTTCTGTCGATTGACTACTCAATTCATAGACTACATGTTGCTGCTCCACAGCCAATAACAGAAAAAAAAAGTGAAAATACTTTCATAAAATGTGCACATGGCACTACTTGTTCTCCTAGTTAATGCAAATGTTGCATAAGCAAAGTTCTCAATACATGATGGTAGTCTGGAGTCTAAAACTTATATTCAGGTCCTAGATCAGTCAGGTCCAATATTTCAGTCAAACAACACTTTTAAATTGGACATGATTAACTTCCCTATTGGTAGAGAAGGGGAAACCTGTTTGATCAGATCTAACAGTGTCACAGATGTGGCAATGATATATGCAGAAGTAAGCAGAAGGCAGGAGGAGGGTGATATATGCAGCCCACACAGCTCTGTAGTTAAGACTTCTCCGCGTGGGATTAATGTGACTAACTGCTGGGAAGTAATAACATGTTGTCACGTGAACGTGTAGTTGTGACATTTGAGTGTCTATGAGATACATCAACTGCTGAGGACCTCCGACAGTGATAAGAGGGGCTTTAAAGGTGGTGGGAACAGATGCTGGCAGTGTAACCTTTCAGTATTACAGGTACTAAACATGACATACTGTGTCTGTTTGCTGTAAGAGGGAACAGCAGGGCTCTTTTTAAAGTCAAGTCAAAAATGTTTTGTCTTACAAAATAAAGGAGATTTAAATACAGGACATAGAACAAGCGAGCAGGGAGCGACAGCCAATCACTTACTCTCTACTATTTATGGATCAGTAGTTTAATAGCTAACATTTAACAGGAAATCAAGTACCGTAAGGGACTGTTTGTTATTTATGAAAGGGGAGAGGGTGGTAAAAAAAAAGGCATGACAAATCATTTTTTGAGCACTGGGGAGAGACTTATGTTTTCCATTTTGGCGTAGTGGAGGTGTATAGAAGTTAAAATGGTTGTATTCTCTTTGACACATCCTGTGCAACTAACACTTGTCAGAAGAAACACCTAAAATCTGACTTTAAAATTGTGATATTTAATCAAAATCAGTATGTTCTACGTCTCATTTAAAATTTAAATTAAATAAATAAATTGAACTACCCAGCATGCACAACAACAGTGAAAAAGCAAGGCTTTTTTCAACTCCAAGATTTCATCTTCAACTTGTCACTCACCTGTTAAAAATCTCACAACTAATTTATGGTGGGGATAGGGTCCTGATTTTACCCCAAATCACTCAAGGAGGCTCAAGGGAAACAAAGTCAAACCCCAGTCACCACCTTCCTCTGACAAATAAAGCCAAACTGATATATCAGTCAGCCGACTTTGTAGACACTGCCCCATCACACATATACCAGAACCTGCTTTTCAATATAAAAAAAAATTATAAACAGAACATAATGCAAAAAAAGGATACTTAGAGTAATTTATAATGATTAAATACCCCCAGTTAAGTTTACTGTTTCAGTGCACTGATGTCATTTTGACATTAAAGTTGATAGTTAAACTCTAAAACATCCTACCTCCATGTCATGTCTTTGGCACAATTGCATTATAACCTTTTAGGGATAGTTTTATTCCATAATTGTTTATATATGTCGTATCGGCCAATATAACTATCGCAATTTGTGTCAGTATTGATCCCAAAAATACTGAATAAAATACTGATAAATAAAGAACAGTCCCTGAGAGAAAACAGCAAAGCTCCTAAAAGTCAAAAATATTTTGTCTCACATAATAAAGGTGATTTAAACACAGGGTAAACAGCAAGTGTGCAAAGAGCAACAGCTAATCTCTTACTCTCAATATACACGTTTTACTCAGTAGTTTAACAACTAATATTTAAAAAATAGCATGAAATCAAGTATTGGTAACGTGGCATGATCCTCCCCTCTCCTCAGCTCACAAATACAAACTCGATTCATCCTGTCAAGGAAGAAACAGTAAAAATATGTACGTGTCATTTTTAATAATGCAATGTATTGCTGCTTCTGCAGTTGTGAATGTCAACTGTTAGCCAAATAATAAACAGGTGGAGCACATTTTTCGTAATAAATCACAAAATGTGCTCTAGTTTTGCACTTATCCACTTGCTAGCTAGCTAAACTTTGGACGACACTGATTGCAGCTAGCAGCTAAGAGTCCCTCACTGTTAACGGCAGGTTAGCACGATGAAGCTAACGCGGCTAACGAGATAAGAGATTAAAAGTTAAGCGTAAATAAAACACCAAACAAAAGCCACACTCACTCGTCGTCTTTCAAGTAGTTGTCCTCTGTGATGGGTTTAATGGGGGCTATGTTTTCCGTCGTGGTGTTGTAGTTTCGGAAACACACTGTGAGCTTCTCGTCGAAGTCGTGGACGAGGTCCTCCATCGATTTGAAGCTGCAGATCTCCCCGGAGAAACTGTTGTCCAGGTCTGAGAAATCGTCTAGGCCCGACGACGGATCGCTCACGTTGGAGTTGAGCTGGTCCAGCTGGTCGGCCGACGCCGAGGACGGTTTGAATTCGTTAAAATCCTGCCAGTCCTCATCGAAGTGGGCTAACGGCGCCGCCATGACTGCCGTGGGAGCTCGTTTGACAGCCAGTGAGATGCCCTCGATGGTGCTCTGTTCTCGGCTTTGAGACACTAGACGAGACGGTGAGGCGGAGAGAGAGACAGGGGGAGGGAGGGAGGGAGAGGGTGACGTCGCTCTGCACGCTCCTCCCCCTCAGATGGAGCAAAACAAACCCTCATCAGCTGTAGTGTTTTTAATTTTCTGCTGTGGTGGACGAAGTATTCAGATCCTTTATCTACCATAACAGGTACTTACACTTTTTTTAATAAACACTTTAAATTACAAAAAAAAATCTAAAATTATGGTTTAAAAAAAAAAAAAAAAAAAGTAGGAAAAAACAACCCAAAAAACTCAAAATGATTAAAAAAAAAAAAGAAAAAAAAACAGTTTTCAATTCATTTCTGTCAGATTTTAGATTAATTAACTAATTCTTGCAGCTTTTCTTGTATAAACTTTTTGACAATTCAGTTAATTACTTGTATAAACTCTTTGGCAATTTAATTTATAATAAAACAGCATATTGTTTATACTCTTCTCAAAAATCTTTATTTTTAAAGTAATGAAAGTGTTCCATTAAATGTAGTGAAATAAAAAGTACAAAATTTCTCTCTGACGTGTAGCTGGGTAAAAATATTGACACGAAAACAAAAAACTAAGTACCTCAAATTTGCACTTAAGTACAGTACTTGAAAAAATGCACCTAGTTACAACATACCACTGATTTTATGATAAACCTCACGGTTCTGTTTGGTAAGTTTCATGAACACTCTCTTCCAGTGAACAGTTCAAACAATTACCTGCTGAAAAAGACTTGCAAAGGATTGTTAACTGAGGAAACAGCTCACTTTACAATGAGCCATCAGATTCACAGATATAAAACTCATGAAGAGTTATTCCATTAAGACAATTCATCAAGTAGGCTAATGTATCTGTACTCATGGGGTCCCATGATCACCCCCAAGGTTTTCTGCTATTCCTTAGACGTTTTATTTAACCTTTATTTAACCAGGTAAAGCTTACTGAGATATGAAATCTCCTTTTCAAAAGAGTTACACAATACTGACATGATTCTTTCCCCACCATGTTTTGTTCTACTGCACCATCGGGTGGTGGATGTTGTTTTTACTTGAAAATGTACCACCAGGTGGAGTAATGAGTCTGATGTTGCAGACTGATGGAGCTCCACGGTGGTATACATTGTATTAATGCATCATAAAACAAATTTATAGACACAAAATATTTCAATTACATCTACAAAGCAGCAGCCAAGTTGAGGAAAATGCATTGGAATATTTCACACTTAACACTGTTTCATTCCAGATTTACTTCATAACTTCACATTTATATTTTGAATATATCACACTTTTGGTTCCCCAGTGATATCTCCACATTATATCAGCACCCATGCCTTGTGCACCCATTTCCTAAAGTAAATGTAAAGTTTTGTCTAGAAATGTACCTCAGACAACAAGACTTACTCAAAATAACGTCACTTTATTGGCAATTGTTGTTATTATTCCTAATGGCATCGAAGATAGCCTCTCAGATGTTCCGGCTCCAGAAAGAAGACATTTAGAAATTAACGACTGAATACAAAGTAGACAGAAATTCAACCCAGTGTTTTTAAACTAGAGACCCTTTTACACATGCTTTGTCAAAAGCAGTGACTCGGGGCCGACCTGGATCCCCCTCTCTGTGTTTAAGGGGTTTTTCTGGAAACTTTGCTCTATTGGGGCCTTCACAATTTCTCGCCCCATCAAACTTCCACGGGCCTTTTTTGTTTTGTTTTTTTCAAAACCCTGAATGCTTTATTGAAAATATGCATACATAACACTTTTCCTACACAACAATACAAAACAGTACAATCACTTTTGTAAATAACACATTGAACGCAAAGCCACACATCACCCCTTTTCCCGCCACAGCCCAAGGAACTTAGAGATGCTACAGTAAGCCCTTAGTATTCCCCACCCAGCCCCTTCCCACCACCACCACCACCACCACTTGTGAGAGAGAAATAAGACATAGTTAAATCAGAAACAACTCCCTTGGTAAACTCAGACAAAAGAAGAATAGACACCAGGTTGCATACAGACATAGCATTTATCACCAGCAGGTGAATGATGGGTTCTTTACTGAAAAACTTGTGTGTGCGATTTGCCTTCAGTCTTCTGAAACAATGTAGGATGTGAAAGAGGAGTCCGTTCTGCAGTTCGGGAGCGGATAAAGGTTCTCAAAGTGTGAATATCAGACCATGACACACACCTACAGAAAAACACCAAGTGTGCCTCGAGCGATTTGGCTTCGGTAATAAGGGTCGGATCAATCAACGATGGCACACCAATTACGGTCAATTACACAGACATGCGATAAAGTAGATTTTCACATGAAGGAAACTCTTTAAAGGCGAGGGGTGGAGAAGTTCAAACCTGATTTGATTGTAGGTAACATCCTAAAAACTCTTCCCACTCCAATTGGCATGGGTGTTACTGTGCATATTTGTTTGTAATAGTAGTGGTAGATAAAAATGCAAAAAACAAACGTATATAAAAGAAAGATAACAGGGTTATAAAGACTTTTAAAAACAAAAAAGAAATGAGGACTCCAAATGTCTGGTTATATTTTAATATGATCATACAGGGATAGAGGTCAACCAAAAAAATGATATAATGTGAACAAAAAATTTAAGTAACAAAAAAGTTCAATAAAAACAGACAGAAAAGCACTGATTTTAAACATGTTTTTACTGTATATCAGTCTGTAGCAAATAGTCATTACATACCCTGAAAAAGGGAGGAAGAAAGCTTTGAATGGTGCACTGACCACTGAATAACGTGGCTGGAGAGCAAAGGGGAGGGGGGTGTTAATGCTGAATTGTCTCTGAGCTCCAAGAGTGGTACCCTCAAGATGAGGCTGCTGTGCCTTATATGCGCGAGGTTCTGTTTTTATAACGTCTACAAGATGATCAGTCACTGCTTTTGGGTGCATAGAGGCGTAGTGAGGGTTCAATTCATTTAGCAATCTTCAGTTTTGTCAATGCAACCTTTTAAGCCATCAGTGTGGCGACCATAAGGAGCTTATGGATTTATGCCGTTGCAGTAGGTGCGAGAGAGCAAAAAAGACCACTCGAGGAAGTGCAGAGTTGGGGAGGGGGGGTTGGGGGGGGGGATACATACTGAAGGTTTGTGTGCAACAGGAAGGCAGTTTTTGTGTGTTTTAGGTTTGCGACGGCACTTCCCAACGCTTTGAGCTCGGAGAGTGCTTCTGGTTACTGGTGCCTCTTTTCTCTAGGGCTGCACCACAGACTGTATAAAATAGATGGACAAGGTGTTGACTTCCTCAAAATATCTTAATCGCCCCCTGGTGGCTGGCTGCAATATAGGATTTTTTCCTAGGATAGCGAAGGAATGACTTGCCTTACTCTGCCTTACTCTGCCTCTGATTGGCTTACTCTGACATTCATACCCTAACCCTAACCAGTTCCACTCCTCTTGCCTAAATTGATCCTATAAAGGAAACCAGTACGACCAAATCTTAGGAAGAATAGCGGGTAATTCCTTTTCTATCCTAGGATTTGCAAATTTGCTTAGCAGATGGCACATGGACCAAACTAAGAACTCGAAATAACTATCAAATAAATTTTTCGCATAGATGGTTTCGGTCTTTCTTTTTAGGAAGGTCTTATCACGATGCTGTATGTTCAAGTGCCTGTTTTTGTGATACGTTTGGTTTAAATTACTTACTTAATGCTATAAAAATCATGTTTGACATCATTATTAGGCTTGGGTGGTATCACGGTATAACTGTATACCAGGGTATTTAGAAATCTGGAAGCTATGCTTTTTAATACCGTCATAAATTAACAGCCTCTATATTTTAAACTCATTGTATGTAGTGCACAGCAGGCCCCACCATAGCTCATATCTGGTGGCACAGGCAGCTGAGCTGAGCTGAAAAACACATTGGCACCTAGTGATGGAGAGGTAAGTTACAGGACTGTAAACAGAGAGAGACCGTGGGGAATAGCTGCATGTTTCTTAATAAAAACTTAAGGAATTAAGGATTTGTTTTGACCAAACTGGAGCTGATGATTGTTGGAACAGTGGACTTACTAAATAGATTACTAGCAAGAGTAACCAAGACCATTGTGGGTGAGTTTTATTTAACTTCTGCTTAGTTTGAATGAAGTGTGTTTTATGATGAGTTAACAAGGCGTTTTCCATGACTGAGATAAAGCTGAATTCAAAAAGTGTACTGTTTTATTTCTTAACATTTTGTAGGGTTTCTATTGTGTATTTATTAGTCTGAAATTGAAAGTTAGTACCGCACACGCCGTTAGCACTGCAGACCATATACCGTACACCCACGTGAAATTTCAGGAAGCTATGAAAGTGTGAAATATTACATACCACCCAAGCCTAATTATGATTAACAGCTGTGCATGCCAAGTTGTGTGATCACATTCACAATGGTGTTGTTTGGGATTGGTGGGACGGGTGTATGAGCGAGAACTTGACACTGAGATCGCTACTGAGCAGACTCTGGCCCTTCCTTCGCTATCCTGGGAAAAGCAAAGTAAGATTCCCTAAATTTTGACTTCATTTTCGTCCATCCTTATAAACAGTCTATGGGACGCACCAGCTACTCATTCCAATAATTACAATCATTACCTTCTCTTATGAAATGACCCTTTGCTAATAACACAACAGTTTTACAGCTTTTTGAAAACATGCCTCACTCACTTTTTAAATTTTCCCCACAGAGATGATTCATTGCAAATAACTCAGTGCCGTTTGAATGCCACGTGGTTAAGGAGAAAACAAAAAAAATCCGAAATGTAAAAATTAAAGCCCCGGATTAAAGAAAAGTTTTACTTTTACAAAATGGCTCTCAAGTATTCTTTGTTCCACAGATAGAGGTCCCTATGGGGCTTTGGATAACTTAGAATTGGTTTAAAATCCTCTTTACAATTTTACTATGGGATTAGGGAGCGTAGGGGAAGAGGAGGGGGGTGTGAATCTTCTGCTGGTGTGAATTGAACACACATACAAAAAAACACGCGCCAATTAAACCTGCACCCACAAATGTCAACTCTCACACTTATGTGTGCATGTATAATCGCTCTCACTCACTCACACACAAACACACACACACACACACTCACACAGACACACACACACATGCGCACGCACGCACAGAGGAGGGACAGCAGTCAGCGGCGTGCAATCTGAGTTGCACTTTTTCACGTCTTTTGAGGAAGGTCGTGTGTCCTGACAGTGGAAACCCCACCTCACCACCAACGTGTGACCCCCCCTCACCGTTGATATGTGACCTGTCCGTCTCCTCTTAGGCAGATGTAATGGAGTTTGTGCGGTTGCTAGCTCGACAGAGGGAGGGTTGGGGGGAGAGAGGGGGGTGGCTGTCAGCTGGAAACGTTACAGCGACTGTCCTTGTTAGAAGTTAAATTAAGGAATAAAAAGTTTCCTAAATGTCGAGAAACACAAAGTGGAATCTTCACGCTAAAGCTTTCCACGGGCACTACTTGAGCTAAGATTCACCTCTTAAATGAGAATTACGCTATGACTATCATAAAAAAATTCCAACATTTAGCATAGCCTTTTTTTGTGTGTGTTCTTTGTCAGCTGGTCGGTCAGTGTTTTTATCGGTGGATTTTCAGCTTTTGTCCAACAGATCGAAGAATATAGCAAGAGAGCGGGGAAGAGGAGGAAAACACACATACAGAAGAGTTGCTATATCCCCCCCTATGCACCATCCTCCCCCAACAACACCCCACCCATGTCCATGGAGACATCATACAGGTAATGTGAGAGACAAACAGCCAGACAGATGTAGTCCAATGATAGACGGCTGGTCTGCCGTGTTTGTCTGGAGGCATCACTGGGGACTTGATGTGCTCCAAGCTCAAGGTGGAGGCGGGTTTCCTGGGAAACTCTGCGAGGACCTGGCATGGCTGGTGGCCATGCAGCGAGATGGGGGGAAGACAGGTCAGTTGAAGGAGGAGAGCGGCCATTACAGCTCCCCAGTGGATGGTATCCCGCAGGGCACTGACTGGTCTTCCTCTGGGTCTGGGATCAGGTTTTGGATGAGGACCTGAATTTTCAGAGTGTCCGTCATCACCTCCGCCGTTTTGTCTAGGCCAGTCAGGAGACAAATTATTCCCCGCTTTTGTTTTCTCTTTTCGTCTTGGTGGTTTGTTGTTGTTATTCTCGTCTTGCTTTAGGTTGGTGTTGAGATCTGATTCGCCCGTTTCGATTTTTGTTTTATTGTGGGGTTCTTGGATTGTTGTTAAAGACAGATGTCATCTGCTCCGTGAGTGACCATCAACTGTCCATGTTACTGCAGTTTTCTGAGGAGAAACAAAAGACATCAGGTTAATCAAGAGATATAATTCAAGAACATTCAACACAACAGTGACATTTTACCAAAAAGCTCTTCCAAAACGAGGGCTGGTTATCGTTTCTAAAACCTACAATACCGGTTTCAATGACGTTACCCTTAAAGTGATACAGATACCAAAAGAGTGCATCATTTGAGATCAATAATGTGTATGGAGTGGTATGTCTTCTAAACGTTTTGGTGGTCAATCTCTCAAACTAGGAACACTGATCAAAAATGGATTCTGTTACTGCACTGTCAAGTTTATGTGACACAGCCGCCATGTTGAAAACGGTCACATCAAACGGAGCACCGCCCACCTGGGGTAAACTTTCTCATATTACAGCTAAACAGTGCACAAATATTTTATATTTATATCTATCTATCTCTCGATATGGTAAAAACAGATTTGACCGTTACCGTTGAGTCCGTCCGCCTCTTGCGAGTCGAGGAAGGGTGCAGGACCCCAGACACGCACTGTGCCGTCATCTGAGGCGGAGGCCATGAGTCCTGGGATGGCCGGGTTCCAGCTCACACAGTTAACGGTGCGCGTGTGGCCTGTTAGCTCAGCTATGGGAAGTTCACCACGCCGGTGCCAGATGTACACTTTGTGGTCTGTAGAGGAGAGATGACAAACAAACAGGTGGAAGTTAAGATGTCTCGTAAATGAGCGGAAATCTGAGAACAGGGATAATTGTTAAATACGAGCAAAAATGTGCCAAATAAAAAAACTGTTCAATACTGCAGTGAACCTATGCAACAAGCAGTAATGAAGATATTAGTAACTTTATCTGTCTACTACCCCCAAAATTTTCTAGTCTGGAATATTGTCAAAGCAAGGCCTTAAAAGGCTCACACACGCCTTTATTTCATGTCGATTATATTACTGAGATGGTATTTTTGTAGGCCTTTCAAGACAAGCTGTTTGATAACTTCAACCTATATAGAATGCCACTGAGAAAAAATAGGAAATACGACCACATTACTCCAGTGCTAAAATCTTTACACTGGCTTCCTGCCGCTCAGAATTGATTTCAAAATCCAGTTGTGTGTCTATGAATCACAATGGCTAAGCGCCCAAATATATCTCTGACATGCTTGTGACATAAAAAACTTCTGCGACCCTAAGGATATCTGGGGCTGGCCTACTGACCAACCCAAAAGTGAGACCAAAACATGGAGAAGCAGTGTTTATTTATCCTGCAGCACAAACCTGGAATAACCTCCCAGACAATGTTAGACAACTTTAGACTCTGAAGACTTTTTGAGTCAAAACTAAAAACATTTTTTTGTACACTGTCTACTCCATTTGCTAATGACTGCAAACTTATTCTTAAACTTGATTTTGAATCATTTTAAATAATCTTTTCATCTTTGCCTCTCTTGTTGGCACTTATCATTTAGTTCTTCATTTCACTTTTTATATCCTATTTATCTACTCTTTTATTGTAAATCTGTAGCCTTTATTATGTTTTATATTTTAGTGCTATGTAAAGCACTTTGAGTTGCCCTGTTGTATGAAATGTGCTTTACAAATAAAGCTGCCTTGCCCACATTAAGTACCCTGCAATATATCACACCACACTGAGAGATGACTTGTAGTGCAGGAACCTCTGTTTTTTACTAAACACAAACCAAACACAGCAACATTACTGCCACTAAGTCTACAGAATGAAATGAAAATATTTCAGCAGCTGAAGTCTATGTACGACAGTGTTATGCCCATCAATGTTTTACTCTGTAGCACTCTCACTCTACCTTCGCTGCCACTGGCAATAAAGTCTTCGTTGTGTCCTCCGAAGCAGGAGTGGATGGTGTAGAAGCCCTGGGTCACACCTTGGTATTTCCTCACCAGCACCCGGTCCTGAAGGTCCCACAGGTGCACTCCCTACAAAAGGATGCAGAATAAAAACCTTTACCTGCTTAAAATACCCTGCATAGTGTTTACAGAGACAAAGTGGCAGTTTGGTTTAGAGGCGAGTAAGCTTATATTGATGATGGTGGAGCTGGTCAAGAAGCTTACCTGAGTTGCTACATTTAACAAAGCTAATCTTCCGTTCTTTGAAACAGTAAAAGACATGATAGGGTGGTCCTCCTGAACTCTGTAAGGGACATGTTAACAAGACACAGGCAGTCAGGCAACTTATTCTTTAATAAAAATATATAAAACACCTGTGTAGCGGGACAGTGATCACTACATTACAGGGCACACTGGATCTGGCACATACATGTTTCTGTCCGTAAGGTCCTCGAAGTTGTACCCCCGGATACGTTGGTGTGTGTCTGAGGCCAGCACTGCTCTGCCATCGCCCAGGCACCACAGGCACTGCACCCTCACACCCTCCCAGGAGTCCAACAAGTTACCGTCCAGGTCCTGACAACACACAGCAGAACCCTCATCTCTCATTCTTAACAGGGAAATAAAAACATGGACAAAGTCCAGTGTGAAGACCTCATTTAACAAGAGAACCTGTTAGATACTCTTTCCGTTCAGCAACATGGCAAAACAATCACATGATATCTTCTGAGACAGCTGAAATGCTGGCAATTATGTCCAACATCACTGTCTTTAGACGGATGGATCGGCATCAGTTTTCTTGTGCTGGGTTAAGACACCTTTCACAAGTATTTAAACCTTTGAAGTGAACAAGTTGGTTTGATTTCTTTCAAAAAACAGGGAAAAAATGAACTCAGCAACTTGGCAAGAAATGTCTCGTAAACTTCCAAAAATCAGTAAAAGGTGATGAAAAAATAACCTGAAATTGCCTTAAAGAGGACAGAGAGAAACTAAATGGAAAAAGCATTGAACGTTTTTATACATTCTAAACTTCAAAGTTGAGAAGGCACCTAAACAAAACGCAATGTTTATTGTATAATCATGAATAGAAAATCTTGACAGTGCTGAGATACATCTCAAATTAATCTTCGAGTTTCCTACTGTCAGATGGATGGCATATATCATTTCAATGCGGTATATAATAATGACCTGCTGTCTCCCCTTAAAGATCCTCTCTACCCCCTAAAAAGACAACAGTGGGTCTATGGTGGGTCTCAGAGTGTTTAAAAAAAAAAGTAAAATTTGAGGAATATGGAAGGTCAAACTGCTTTCCTTCCTCTCAACATGTTACATGTTTGTCACACAACAACCATGGAATGGCTGCTAATTTTGGCATTTTTACTGTACTTTTTTGTGCGCCATTTCTGCAGTTTGACAGTTTTTAAGATGTGAAATAAGTTCATGTTTTCATTTTAAGCTTACTAACATTTACAGACATCACCTTCTCAGAGACCTTGTCATGCACAACACACAGCGACACAGGCAAGAGCCATCTTCTCAACAAAATGTGATTTAAAAAGTCGCCCTTATGGGTTCATCAGGTTCATAGCTGGAAAATCAATACACAGAAAGATCCAATTATGTGGAAGCAGCATCCTTAAGGTCAGAGCAGATGTTTAACAGCCATGACTCACATACAGTGTCTTTCCCTTTTTCTTTGTCCTCTCACCTGCCCTCAGAACACACCAGGCATGAGCATGAATTGAATATAAAGATGATTCATAGTTCTTGAGAGGAAAATGGGTGATAAATTTTGGAAGCATTTAAACACATCCCATTAAAACAAAACTATTACTGGAATATTATACATGCACTTACACACTGATAAAACTGCCCCCTCTGTCCTCCTGTGACGAAGCGCTTGCCGTCGGGGTTCCACGCCACACTGGTCAGACTGTCTTCATGGGACTGGGACATTTTGGTCCGCAGCTCCCCCGTCTGCTCATCACAGGGATTGGCAGAGACAGTGGAAAAACAGAGGAGAGAAAAACAGGGGGGAGGGAGAGAGACAGCAAGAAGAAACATTAAGGAAAAGTGGGGGAGGGGTGCATAAAGAGTAAGGGGAGGGGAGGAGATGGGAGAGGTCATTGAGTACACACAGCCTTCGGAGGATCTATGGGAGGCTAAAGGCTTGTTTTTCTTTTCTAACTTGTTCACTGAATTTGAATTAGACAGCTCAAGTCCTTGACATCACTGATCCATGCTTTACTGCAATTTTTCACTCATGTTCACATGAAAAACAGGGCCGGCGTAACACAGTCTGTTACAAGTATAGGGTTATGTACGGTGGGGTCTGAAACACGTAAAAATTTTACCTGAACGTTCCAGAGCCACAGCTCGGAGCAGTCGTCTGGTCCACAGGCGATCAAGTAGGTGTCATCAGGACTCCAGGCTAAGTAGGAGACGCCATATGCGTGACCCTCCAGGGTTCGCAGAAGCTTCAACTGATGGCTCTCCTTCACAGAGATGGGGACAACAGGATAATGGCCAATTTGATTATGGCCAACCAAGACTAATATGACAACTTATCTATGTACACATGCACATTTAAACACGGTTTCAGAAATAATATCCGTCCATATTAACTCACCTAAAACGCTATCACATCATCATTCACATACACAGGGCATGCACATACTGGTGTAAACAAGAAGCAGACTTTTCTACTCAGCTGTTGTTTGCTTAGTGCTTAGTTACAGAATAGATTACAAAATAAATATGGCAAAAAGAAAGAATCAAAATTTCTTCGATTGGACAAACAAAAAGGGGGAACTTTTACTAAAAGCATCACATGAGGGTAAAGGCAGTCAAGGAAATACACAATCATTTGTGTATTTCTGTAGAAAATGACTCATAATCTGAGACAGCCCATAAAAGTGCTGCAAATAGATACATGTGGTTTTAGGCATAAAATATGCACAGAAGGGTTATCATGGGAGATTCTAAGAAAGTACATTACTGTAAAATACATATTTTAAAATGCCTGACCACTACATTCCTGTAGAGTAATTTTAGCTGTGGACTAAATCAGAAAAAAAACAGAGGTCGCATGTGTTTATTTGGGCAGCTGTCACACTCACCGGGTCCACTTGCCAAATTATGACTGTAGTGTCTTTGGAGCCGGTGGCTAGTTTGGTGCCGTCATTTGAGAATTTGCAGAACCACACCTCGTTACAGTGCTCTGTCAGAATCTGTTGGGTGTAGCAGGGGAACTGCTTCCTGTGAGAAACAGCAAAGGTTGAAATCATAGTGTACATGAGCAGAAGCCTTTATCTTCTATATCTCAACATGTGACAATCACAGTAAAATCAATTACATAATATGAGGCCAGGATAAGAGGAAGGAAGTAAAAAGAACTTCTGAATCAAAAAGAGTAGTGCAGTCACAATAGGATAGTAAGTGGTAGGGGCATGACATAAAGTAGAGTGAATGAGTTAACCCTTTGAAATCTGATTTGTGATCTTGCAAGATGACCTGAAGATTTGTTTTTACAAGGGAGGGAGATTTAAAAGAACATTATCAAAAAATCTAATCAAATAAAAAAGGACAGAAACTCCAAATAAAAAAACAACATATTTTCAATAATTATAGTTATATATTTTAAATTTATGTTACACAACAAAAACTTGTATATATATATATTCTTCACCTTTATGGGGTAATTTTCTTGTTTGTTTTTGCTTTTTACTTTTCTTTTTTGACATACTTTCAGGTAATTTTATTGTAACTATTTTCTTATTTCGTGCTCATTTTTGAGCCACGTTTTGTTCAGTTTCTTATTGCCTTTTCTTTGAGGTTTTTTTTTTTTAAAGGAAACCAAACCAGTTGCTCAGGTTTCAAAGGCTTAAGACAGAAAACAAACACAAAGCGAGGCCATTGGTGCTTATTCCTCAACAGAACAGGAGGCCAGCTGATACATTATTATCAGATGCTGCGTTAGAATAATGCAACTCGAGGTCTTAAGGGGCCTGATGAACACGCTAGCTGTCCTAACCTGCTGCAGACATGATCAAGAAGGAGAGAGACTGAGTCCAGACTACTGTCCAGCTTGGTGTTGTGATAGAGGCAGCGGTCCCTCTGCAGCTCCACTGCTTGCCGCAGCAGGGTCTGCAGCCGCCGGGGGGGCAGCATCACTGAAGGTGGCAGGTACGCTATGAGAAGAGAGAATAACAGAGATGTGCATTGTAACAGTGTTGTAATCATGCAATATGTGTGTATATTAGTACTCAAGGTCAGTGTGTAGAAGGATGATTATTTTCTTGATTGGTATTCATTGTTTGGTCAAGCCAGTTATTATTTAAATAAATTAGTTACCAGTTAAAAGTTGACAACTAATTAATAAATCGTTGCAGCGCTAGTGTAGACATGTCTCCTCACTTTGTAATTTGTCCAGCAGTCGGCAGCGTGAGGCGGTGCCCTTGCCCTCCCACTCTGCCTTGGCCCTCAGGTCCTCAGCATGGCTACACATTAGGTACCTGCAGGAAGACACGAGCACACAGCTCAAGCAAAACAGCATACACGGTAAGGTCGGGGGATAGGACAGTATTAACTGTGTGCGGATAGAGATGTGTCCACCAGCAGAGGTTTGGCAACACCATTTCTAGCATGGGAGCTATTCGGGGTACCAAATCAGGGTTGAATTCTTGCATGAATTTGTGATCTTGTAAAATCGAGCTGCCTCACAAGGAAAGTATGTCGGTAAAGATTCTCAGTCTTGTAGTTCGTGTAAATTTCAAGTGCTATGTCGTAGGCAACCGGTCTTGCTTGAGTTTCTCGAGGACTTTTCAGTGCTCACCCAAGAGGCTTCTTCAGGTCTGAGTTCAGAACTGAAGAAGCCTCTTCGATGAAGAGGTGACACATCTTTGAGAAAATCAAGCAAGTCCAGTTGCCTACGATGTAACACATTAAAAAGAGCAAGGTAACGTAATCGGGGCAGACACAGAGGAGGAGTGTGAAGTAGTAAATATAGTAAATCCAAAACCTGCTGAAATTCTCAGAAACCTTACAGCTTCCATTTTGACAGAATTTTAGTCTAATTGTTTTGGTTCTCTGTTTTGAACTAACGGGGATTTTTGTTTGTATAAAGGTTGTAAAGAAAGAAATTGATATGAAAAAAATAGTGATTATTTTGACAGATATTTCAGTTTCAAGATGAGCTGTAGGAACTGTTATTTTCACATTGCATTATAACTGTAAAAAATATGTATATATAAAAATGATGATGTGATTTTGCACCACAATTCTTCACTTAACCATATGATGTGACACATTTTAACTTTATCAAAAATTGCAGCTCTTGTGATTTGGATATTGCACTTGGGGATGTTGTGATTACGATAACATTTCGATTAACTGTGTAGCCCTAGTTATTTAAAACCATTTCTTAACCAAATGCACAGAACAATTACTGTATGCTAATACATACAATTATATATGATATAAAATTACATATACCATGATAGAGGGGTTTTGGCTATATCGCCCACCCCAAATCCAGAGGAAATAACATGCACAGTATATTAGCACAATAAAAATACAACAAAAAACATTACATAATGCCAGGGAGAGCAGCAGAACAAAAAACTGATATTAGTGGGAATCAGTAACAATAAGGTGAACATTTCTGTACTATTACTGCAGTTCTACGCTTCTGACCAACACTACACCCAGTACAGATTTAATACAAAAGAGAAACACTGAATGAAATCTTCACATGTGGAAAAAACAGTAAGCTGCAGAATCAAAAAACAGGAAACGGTGACTTAGGTATCGCTTGACTAACGAGTTGACAGAAATACAATGACAGAGCCGAGGACACACTCAGATACAGGCGAATGATTGACCCAAAACAAGTGACAGATCAATACATTATTCTGTCCATTGAGTGACAGTCTGTTAAGACAAACAGGCTTGTCGCCAGTGTTAGGTGATCAATGCACCCTAATTGATTCAGTAACAGATCACAGGAATGTTTTTGCTGAGGGTACAGGCACACCATGGATTAAATGATCCTACAGCTTCTGACACTCTTATACTGCAGGTCAGAGGGACAAATTTATAGTGTAATATGTATATCGGAGAAACAAATGATCAACAAACTGAATATCATGGAGGAATATTGATCTAAGCCATTGATTTTTGACAAGCTGTGAAAACGCTGTGTGAGACAAAAACAAAATAGAAGTCAAAACTAGTTTCTAAAGGCCTCGTGATTACAGTCAATAGTCACGTTTTCCCCGACTGTACAAGATAAATACACATCTCTATCAAGAAGAGGCGTCATACCCTACAATTTATTGTGTAACTTGATACAATAGCAGCAACAATATTTAACATTAAAAACAGGGCTGCACAATATGCAAAGAAAAATCTAATTGCCATTATTTTAGGTGATTTTGAGTGTGATTTTAATGGGGATTTCGGTTTTTGTGTTTCATTTTCACAGAAAAAATAAAATTAAAAAAGATTAAAAAAAAGATAATAATGGGATTTTTGCTGGGGTCTGCACCAAACTACCATGTCCACTTATATACAGAATTTGATTTGCAGACCTGGTCTTCTTTGTTAGCACCACAAGGCTTCATTTGCAAAGGTATGTAGGGACACATTTTACCTTCTTGGAAAAAAATTGTTGCTCCTGCAATTCGGACATTTCTCTTGGCCATATTGCAATTTCAATATCATTCCAATTAATTATGCAGCCTTATTCAAAATGCTTAATGCTAAATCTTATAGTTTTTATGATGGATTTGACTTGTAAAAACTGTCCAATCACTAGAGAGATAAATTCCACTCCAATGACAAACCAGTCCCCATTTAAAAGCCTCTATAGTTGTCTCAGTGGTGGGAGCTGTATCATTAGCTATTACAGAGCTATCTAAGATTGTAGGTGTGTATTTGTGTAATGGCTATTATGAGACAGACACAGTATTAAACTTGTAACCGTACCCGCTGAGTACATGGATGCGGTCTGTGTTGTACTTGAGTGGCGTCAGCTCTCCCCGGAGCACCTGCAGAGCCTCCAGGACTTTGCCGTCCTCCAGATATTCTAGGTACTTCTGCTGCAGCAGCAGGAACTTCATACGCTGCGGTGAAGAAGAGACAAATACAGTAGGTACAGAGAAGAGAATCCATCAAAGCTGAAAAGGAAGGAAGCAAATAATGACAGATTATAGAACTGCGACAGGTTTCCCTTTGACACTGATAAGAAACGATTTCAACCACTGATCCAACACCACCTGGTCTGAATGACTACAGAAGGGCATAAAAAGCTTCGTGTTTCTAGGGGTGGGCTACAGCTGTGCATCCCCATGTGAAATTTACGCTGTCATGTGCCATCAAAGCCTGACATGGTGGTAACACATTTCAGGGCAGCATGCTCTCATTATCAAAACATATTTATAGATGTAACCAAGACGTATGGTAATGTCAATAGACTGCTTCCTTCATACTGAAGACCACCGGCAAGTGTTTACCAGTCACTGCTGCTGATGGTCAGCGTTAAAGGAGCTGTCTGCAACATTCAGAGCATTAATATAGCAGTAACACTATTTGCTATGGCGCCCAGAGCAGAGAGTAAGTCACGCTTCATCTGCGTGTGTTGTCGTCCGAGCTTCTCTGTTTTTTGTCATGGCAGCAGGTCTGGTCACTCGTGCATGTCAGTGCATGAGAGTCCCAGTGTGTGTTTCCCACTGGCTCAGTACTTGCCAGTGGTTACCTCTGATAAAGGCGTCCCCAACTCACAGAAGTGAAACGTGTCATAACTAGGGTTAGGTAGTGCAACACAGTGCTAAAATACAGTGAATTTTGGGCAAGGAGATTTTATTCTTTTAAATTCTTTTTGGTCTAAGTCAATAAATTTACATTTTGTGAAACAAAATTGAATCTTTAGCAAAGTATACTGTGTGGACCTTTAATAACTAAGGAGAAACGTGGGCCCCGTGGCTGGACTATTTGGGAAGCAATGGTTTAGGGCTATTTGTCCATGAATAACTGCTGTTACACCTCTAGACCCCCGCCAAGCCTTGTTTTACTTGTCACTTGCTGAGTTATAGAGACAATTGTGAAAAATGTATTTTGCTCTTACTGGTACTGTTAATGTTTTTATTGTTAAATTGTTGTTGTTGGGTTTGGTTTTAATCATATTGTGAATTTGTTAATAGTGTTATATTTATCTATATATTCAAGTAAATGTTAAACTGTTAAGAGTTTGTTCATTTTAGTTAAAAGTTTGTTCAAAAGCGGTTCTTAAATTTAACTGACTGTCGTTTATCACTTTTTTTTTTTAATAGTTGTTTTAGCACCAGTATTAGCTCTGTCAGCGCTGTTATCATCATTAGCACCATTAGCTGCTAGCAACAGACTCAACCACGTCCATGTTGAGAGCCGTGTGCAGACAATCCTGCTACAGACTCTGAATCATAGACATCCTCTGAATGTCGTGCAGCTCCTTCAGCATTTGTGGTATCTATAGTCTCTGTCTTATCTCAGGTAGGCAGTAGGAGGTGCAGCCCTGACAACGGGTGCAGGCGCAGTTAAATCCACTACACACAAATTCAAAAAAACATCCACCCACAAAGGTCTGCAAAGAAAGAGAGCAGGAACAGATATCTCTTTCTAACACTCCACCAAGGCCTGTGATACCAGCAAACTGCCTACTACACCTGCAGTGTTGACAATGACAACACTAACCTGCTACAACTCAACACCTAAAATGGCTACCCACATTGTGCATACATCTGAAAACCAACAGCTGCAGCCATTCTCTCAATAACCCGCCTGGTAATGGCAGTTAGACTCCTGAAACACAGCAGCAGGCACTTTGACTGAGACACATGGGACCATTTTTGAAGCTCATCTTGTCTGCTAATTAGCATGCTAGCTGGGGCTAATTAGCTAGAGCTAAGCCTCATTTACATGATAACACTGCAGTAGTACTGTGATACAAATTCTCAGTATATCACTGTAGCATACATGCAAACTGTTTTGAAATTATATATATATATTTTTAGCTTTTTATTCAAAGAATTTCCTGGAGCCCTATTTCCACTGTTAGTTTTTAATTTTTTTCCAGCTGTGAGTAACTCTTTTTTAATAGATAATATAGACCTATGCCACACATACAAATCGAGAAAATATAGCAAGAATACTAAAATAATTTGAGTGCACTTAATTTTATCACTTTTCAGTCTGGATGCAGAACATACTCAAATCTTGTTAAAATGACTATGTAGTGTGGAATTGGGACACAGCAATTTTATTTGATTTGATATAACTCCAAAAAAATCTTGAATTTGTCTTGCATCCCAGGATTTGAACTGTTTCACATGATTACACATGAATAACAAACAACAAAATCATACTATGTGCTACAAATCACACCAGACATTATGAAAAGTGGATGCAGTGCAACTCATTGTTAGATTATTCTATTACATTCAGTGTTTGATCTAGCTACACCGAAGCTACTCAGTGAGGCTATTCAATACTTAACAGGTGGGGGAACAAAAGATTTCCTCATCCTGTTCAATCAAGCCTGTGTGACTCTTTCAAGTATATATGTTTTTACACCCACACCTCATATCATTTCTTTAAATGTCTTTTTAAACAATTGTGAGAAATATAGCAGTATTGTGATAATATTGTATCATTGGGCCTTCTAATGATCCCCACCCCTATTAGTTAATCAGTGTAAGGGATAGGGATCGACTGATGTTGGTTTTTTAGGGCCGATACTGACGATAATGACTATTACTAGGTTATGAGACCAATAACTGATATTCGGAACCGATATGCATTTACAGTAAAAATGAAAATCTTTCTGTCGATATATTTAGAATTTTGAATATAAAAAAACTCCAACACAAAACTTTGTTTAAATGCCTTTAGCAAATGTCTACTCAAAACTGAAACTTTCAACATCACATACAGCAAAATCCTATCAACTTTTTTTTTTTATGAAGTCGAGTGACATTTAAATAAAAATGAATAAATTCATATAGTTCCCTGAGGTTTTACAAAGTAGAAGTTCCTCCCATTAATTAATTTTATGAGTGATCATTAAAATAAAACGCTGTTACAGCTAATTGGCAAAACGCCAAATATCGGCCCAAATAATCGTCCAGGACAGACAAGGAAAATAAATCATGCTTGCAAGGTCAAACCACATTTTGCTTAAAAACAGCATAAATCACTGCATCATTCCCAAAATCTAATATGGTGTCTATCTATTCCTGCCGCTGCTATGTTTCCAAGGTAGCTTCCAGAACATTTTAGCTTCCAGCGTTCCACAACAAGAACCTGCCGCCCTGCATTTTAACGGTACCGTTCTAGAACCTCCAGTTGTGCCTTCTAACCGGCCGGCTGCCATTCAGTTCAGTTCAAGGGGAGCTTACCACAATGGCGTTGGGAGAATGCATCAGTGCTCTCAGCTCATTGAGATCATTCTCAGCCTGGATCAAAACAAAGGGAGGGTGATGGAGGGGAGAGACAGAGAGAGAAATGGTAAGCTCAGCAGTTTCCATGCATGCACGGGGAAAAAAAAACTAATCACGTGAGCAGTAATAAAAATCTTATGGTCATGAATTAAGATGAGTAAATTTGGGCTATAACCATGAAACTAGTGTGCTGTGGTTATAATTACAAAAGTCAACATAATACCTTTGTCTCTCAAAACATACAGGTCCCTTGTGCCATTTTGCCAGGAGAAAAAAAATGATTTCTGGAATCAACACAACGGCTGGATAACTACTGGTTTATGGAGAGTACAAATCTACCCGCCACATCCAGAATTTTTCCACCATTTGGCCGGAGGCTGGTGTTAATTTTCCATCCTGCAGTTCAGACATAGGGTCATTATTCCAGAAGATTCACAAGGCCATTTTTAATAGGACATTCTCATTTATAAGCCTCAGCTCTAAAATGTTGGAATGAGTTATTCTGCGGTGGGAACAGGGTAATACAGCTAAGCTTGTTGATTTAAAAGCCAATTATATCCAAGGTCCTTAAAATGTGCTAATATAAAACCTAATTTTATTCAAATTTAACATTATCTGGCTTAATGGAGGCTTCACAACAACCTGTAATAAAGCTCCACTGTGCTTTAGATGTTACTTAGAAATATAAACATTATTTTGAGGTTTTAGTACAATAATGAGGCACGTGTCTTATTTGTTAACTTTTTAGAAGGCCCAATAACAAAAATCAGTTTAATTGTACCATCTACTCTTTCTTAAGAATTAATGACCCATTGAACAAACAAACATCCCTCTCAGCCTCCAGAGGTCAGGATTCCTTTCTGAGCTCTCATTAAGCATTTTCGGACCAAACAAAGTCCCGAAGAGGAACTGATAACTGGGAAGACATACATACCTACTACAGCTTTTTTCCTGTTTTCATTTGTATAGAAATAGAAACGCTGAGGTGACGCAAGTCAACTATAGAATATACAAATATCTTTCTAAGACTGGTCAAAATCATGTTGCATTTACCTGTTGCATACACACTCAGTAAAGCCTGGACTTTGCTGTTGGTCAATTTGTCCCTGTTTTCTTCCTTTTTTTTTTTTTCGTTACAAGCTGTTGTTTGTGTGTTATGTTTTATTTTGTTTACACGGCTAACAGGTTTTTAAAATTGACAGTTGCTGGTTTTACAGTTGCTGGTTAATTTGACTCTTGTGTCACACAAGGTTCCTCCTGTGTTGGACGAGTACCTACTCTAAAATTGGAGCTAAAAAAAGGCAGAGTTCTGAGGACTACGAGCGTTCCTAGTTGTTGTGATACAGACTAGACCTGCAACAATTAGTTGTCAACTATTAAATGAATTGCCAACTGGGTAATTTTATAAGAAAAAACATAGTAGAAATTCTCTAATTTCAGCTCCTTAAAATTATTATTTTCTGGTTTCTTTCTTCCGCTATGACAGTGATCTGAATATCTTTGTGTTATGGACAAAACATTTGAGAACGTCTCCTTGGACTTTTAGAAAAACTGATATAAACCAAACAGACAAATTAATCAACAGTGAAAATTATAGTTCGTGTTAGTGGGGTTTTTTTTAGAACTATGACAGAGTTCCTACAATCCAAAAACACTTAACGATTACAAGCACATGAAATACTGTTTTGACTATACAGTCCACCACATGAAATGCATGAATTCTGTGCTTGATGGTTAGACTTTCAAACTGTACTTTAACAGTACGAGCTGTAATGTCAAGAGAAGAGTTTCATTAGCACTTGCCAGGAATGTATATCATACTTGTACTAGGTATAATGAATAATTGTTTGAGCTAGTGCAACCCTGGCCCAAACACAGAACACTTTCAAGACTTTGCTTACGCTTTCCCAAGCTTACGTCAACACCTCCTAATAGGAATCGTATCCACTTTTGTCGATAAGTTATATGAGATGATCTACACAGACGTGTCTGCTGGTTTCTCGACCAACCGAGCGCTTCATATTACAATGCAATGAGAAAAACAGATCACTGGGAAGGTCACCAATTCCCTGTCTATCAAAATGCATGCTATTATGTAACCATGGTAACCCATGATGACCAACCTTGTCCCACTCCCCCTCCATCACATGGTTGCGGAACTTGGTAGCTGAGGGATGTTCCAGTCTGCAGCCTGATTCCTGCATCAGCAGGTCCACTGTCTGACTGCAGAGACACAGAGAGAGACAGAGGAGAGGCAGAAGTTAGACTGACATGTAGAAACAAGACAGGAAGAATGGAAGAAGATGATGACTTCAAAATGTATTAAAAGATAAATCAAGTGCAAAGATAATAGCTTAGTCAGGACAAAGGACATCTGAGCTCATCAGTATGATGATGAAAAGTTAACTTATATAGATGTGTGTGCTAAGGGTCGACCGTTTTCAGGGGCAGATACCAATAACGATTATTAGTAGTTAATGAGACAGATTACTGATATGCATTTAAAATAAAAATGAAAATATTTCAATTTTAGAATTTGTAATACAACAAATGCCAACATAAAACTTTATTTACATGCCTTTAGCAAATGTTTAATCAAAACTGAAACATTCAACATCACACATAGCAAGTGCCCAGCATTTTTTAAAAGTCAAGTGAAAATTTAAAAAAATCCTTGAGGTTTTACAATGTAAAACTTCCTCCCATGCGGACACATTCTGTGCACTTCTTAATTAATTAATTTTATCGGCGATCATTAAAATAACATCGGCAATCGGCAAAATGCTGAATATCTGCCCCAATAAACAGCCAGGCTGATTATCTGTCACTCCTAGTTTGTACATATATTTATATGGGTACTTTTTAGATTTACTTTACTTTAGATATACTTTTTTTTATCATTAGAGAAGCCACATTGCACACTGTCGTTTTTTTATCTTTGTAAATTATGTACAGTTTTTATTGCTTCATTATATGAAATGAAGATGAGTACGTTCTATGTTTAGATGTCTCCTGCCATTGCGTTTGATTGTGAATGCAGTATAAAGTAATTTCCGTATGGATCATTAAAGCATCTTTCTATCTGTCTTATGAATCATTATTATATTAAGAAACATTTGCAAGCAAACTTTTCTATATTATCTAATCACCTATGACATTTCACCACTCTGACTGTGCCGTGTTTACAAGGATAACAAATAAGGTGAGTTGGAGATCTGCAACAGTCATTTTAACACGGAGACAATAATAACGTCATCGGCTGACAATAGGATGAGGACAACTTCGTATTTCATGGCCAACGATGTCTGGAGGAAGTCAGTCCAGAGCAGTTGTGTCACCATTATTAGTGGAGGTTCACTAACTCAAACCCAGCTTCCACTGCAATTGACATCATAACCATCTGTCCAAACACCACCTCTCTCTGCTAAACACCCTCCACCGCCACAAACAAGTCTGCTGAGATGTGTGTGTGCGAGAGAGATAATAAAAGTGGGTTGGGGATGGGGGTGGCTGACACCTTCAGCACGATGACATCATTCTCAGGTATCAATGGAGTGGCGCAGCAGCTCTGTGTTGAGCCTCTCATCCAGCTGGCTGGCTGCTACACTGATTTCTCTTGCATTTCCCGAGCTGAAATGTAGGGGCTCTGTTTCATACATGCCATGTATCCCCTCTGACCCACCCTCTTTGTAAACACAGCGATGTTAGGCTGCCTTTTATAATGCCTTGTAATGGCAGCTACACTTTCTCAGCTGGATGCCAAGAGATCTGCGGATGTCTGGCTTCCCAACAGTGGCTCCCACAGACACTCTGGAGCACAGGGCTAGACATACATTTCTTGAGAACCCCACCATGCTATAATTAGATTCAAACACAACGCTTGCATCTAAAACAGCTGATAGAAAGCACATTCTTCAGTCGCCATGAACCAAATCTGTTCAATACAGGAGCAACTGTCGCCCACGGTATTGACTGATGTCTTAAAATATATACATGTACACTCACTGTTTGTGACGGACTGTTGACACATTGCTCTGACACAGTGACAGAAAAATAAAGACGTTAATCTTAAGAGAAAGTTATCATGATCGTGAGGTATAGCTGTGCAGATGGTGATTAATTTGATACATAAAAAGCTTGACAGCTCAAGATGTGCAAACGGTGCGCTCTGAATACTAAAATAACCAGGGCAGTTTTCATAACCATGCTAGTTATTACAGTGTGGCCGACCTATTAATGTGCCTCCCACACCGTTTTGCAAAAACCATATTATTTTTTTCCCGAGGCAGCCAAGCTGGAAAATGAAAAACCACCAACCATCCGCATTTTTTTCGCATTGAAACGCAAAAAAATGCGCATTGCAAACTCGATAATCCTGCTTGTGCGCTTGATTAAAAAGCTAAATCAGGTTGACATAATGCTTAAACCATAACAAGTCAACGGATCTCTGTATAAACGTTAGATGATGTAATGCCTTTTATTCAGTGCGAAATCTATAACGTTCATTAACATGGCGCTGCTGGCACATGAAACACACTTGAGCTCACGATTGATTTGTTAATGAGCCAAATGTTGGATTATGTTTTATGTTTTTGTGGTGGTTTAGTGTCAAGACATAGCACCTCAGGGCAGGCTAGTGCTGTTAGCTCTCAAGCTAACTGTTATTGTGCAAGATGGACCCCTTCTTTCTACCAACTGCCGAGCTCACAGGCTAACTACCCCATCCCCCCATGTTTGTGTCTGTCAAGCGCACTAATAGCGCTTTTACCATCTGCTATTTGGCAGTTTCCAACCAAACACCAGAAATGTGGATTACGTGTCATATGTTTAACGCTAATGTTAAACGCTTTTGTGTGTTTTTCCTCGACTTTTGATGAACTTACTTCAGCCCTAGTCCGTGGAGATGTTGCCCTATTAATCGTATGACATCTTCCTCCGCCTGCGATAGTCGTTTTTTCTTTTTCAGAGAGCCGACCTCCGAGCCCGAAGCCGTGGAGGCAGCCGAAGTCCCCGAACCGGGCCCGGCTGAAGAGCCGTTACTGGTACCGACACTATTCCCGTTGTCTGTGCTGGAGAGAAGCCCGTTGGAGTGGGTTCCACCGGCCGAGGATGACTCCCCGTTTTGAGCGTTGTTCAGGCAGGAGAGCTCCGCAGATTCCTGTCCCTGTCCTGCCCCGTTTGCCTGCATACTGCTGCTGAGGTTGTTGACAACACTTCGGTTAAAGTGGATGGCAGAGGTGGCTTGAGAGTGCGAAGAGTGAGTAGCAAGTCCTAAGACAACTCCGGTGAGGCCTGTCACAACTGCTGAAGCCCCGGGCTCTCCTGCTCCCTCCGCCGCCGAGGCTCGGTGCTTCTTCCGCGGGGGCGGCGACGCTCCGCCGGTGTCCGAGTCGGAGGAGGAGGAAGCGGAGGCCAGAGTTTCCTCACCGAGAGCGGCCGTGGTTAGAAGCCGGCGGAGCTCCGGGTGGGAAATGAAGGTTCAGCTTCCAGATTTGAGGCCTCGTTGTGGGGCTCAGAGCGGACTGTCAGTGTCGGAGCGCTGTCAGTTGGCCCGTTTTTGTTGTTGTTTCTCTCAAAACAGCTGCAGCTCTAATGGAGTCCTGACGCCCTGACGTAACCGGAAATTCCTACACTACCAAGCTTCCGGGTAGAATTATAATCCATGGGTGGCGCATGAGAACCTAGTTAGCATAATAATTAACTGACAACAATAACGCATCACATTAAAATTCATTTCATTTCAGCATCCCCAGAGACTTGACTTTAATATATCCGGAATTTCAAATTAGCATATTATGTTAACTTCACGTTGAATTTCCACAGGTGTGCAGATATATTTCTAACTACAACTTAAATAAATCACGTAGCCCAAAATTAATTATCTTCAAGAATATTCGTAAATAAAATTAGGGGAGAAGGTTCATTATTTTGGTTAATAGTTGACCAAAATTTTAGAATATATTAGACACATGATTATGTAAACAATTAACTTTTAAGAGTCCCACAAATACTACAGCTACTACTACTACTACCGATGATAATAATTGGTTTGATTTTTTATTTGATTTTTTTTTTAACGTGTAAAAGACGAAAATAGAGAAAATATTATACAAACATTTAAGAGCAATACCATTCTCATCATCATCATTATTAATGTTGTTATATTATTCAGTTATTATATGTGATTATTTACACTCTGCTAATTATTCATATAGAAAGAAACACTAACAAAGACTGTCCTTTTTTGACAGCAAACACTTATGGAGAAAGAAAACTTACTTTAGTATAAATAAACAAAAAAATATATAGAGAGAGGAATAAATAAATAAATATGGAAATAAATAACTATACATAAATGTATAAATAACAGAATGAATAAATGTTGAAACAATTATGGAGAAAAAAGATGACCGGATAAATTTACAAATAAAGCAACGAATAACTAAACATATAAAAATGATCTTAAATTTATTTCTACATTTTGTACAACAAAATTTATTTATCTCTGTATTTTTGTTTCTGTGTATTAATTAGGAAGGAGGTCCTGTCCTTTGCAATTCTTTATTTATTTACATATTGATTTCAACATTTATTTTTACTGATGTATTTCTGTGCTGTTTTGATGTATTCCTGTTTTTACTCATTTGTTTACTTACATACTTATTGATAGTTGTGTAATTTTCTGTTTTCTATACTATTTCAATTTAAATCACAGACTGACTGTAACTGATCAATCCAAGCCCATTTTTCCACTAAACCTAACAGAAAGTGTGACTGAGGCTGATCAAGGTCTTGCTACACTGCAAGTAAATGTTAATCAAGGAATGAATGAATAACTAAGAAACAAATGGCCTGAGACATTCATCGTATTTATAATTAGATCACTGACCCAGAACTGTTTACCTGCCTTTGTCTTGTAGCAGGTCATACCGTCAGCATGATAATATTGTAACTTTATGAAATGAAACCCCTAATGCTATTTTTTTTCTCCCTTTTCCTGATTAAAATAATTCTCAAGACTGAATGATCCACAAAATAATCTGAAAAACTTAGTGCAAACATGTTTTATTAACACGGTATAAATACAGTGTGATTAGGCTACATTATTTTACAAAACCTGAGCTCAAGGTAAAACAAGAAAGTAATTTATGTGTCTGTTTCAAGCTTGTAACTTTCATAGCACTCATATGAATCAAGTGCAAAATTATAAATGCAGGAGCTCTGCAAAATCATCATCTGTAGTCCTGACTTATGTACAGCTATACAGAATCACTTTTATTGTATTATTTTGTCATGTTGGTCTACTTCCATATAGTTTACATTGCTACAGTGAATGAAAAATGGTTGTGAATATAAAATAAATTGTGCAGACATTCTGCACAAGCTTGTCTTTTTGATAACGGCTTTTTACCACAAGTAATAAGTCAAGAAAGGTCTCCGACTTGGTGTGGAAGGGCAGTGGTCACAGGAGCGCCATTGCTGCTGGATTTGTCTTTTCCTTTCATGAAGAAAGTTAGCAGCTCCCCTTTACCTTTGACAAATATGGGCCCCCTTCGAATAAAGCGGAAGCCGTACTCCTTCAGGATGTCATAGCAGTCTTCCACCACCTGAGTGCAGAGCAGGGCACAACATTTAAAGCAGATTAACAAAAATAGACAACATAAGTTGAAAATGAGCAAATAAATGAGAGTAATATGTATGCTTTTGTGTGCTACCTGGATGTTTCCCATCACTCCGGTGGACTCCATCCTGCTGGCGACGTTGACTGTGTTTCCCCAGATGTCATAGTGAGGTTTACGAGCTCCGATCACGCCAGCCAAAACTCCCCCCTTATTCAAACCTGAAGGGGATTAACATGGAAACGTGAATATACACACCTGCAAATTTGCACACAGTCTTACAAACGCACACGTACACACACAGCCACATGCACTAACCAATTCGGAGCATGAAGTTGTTGAACGACTGTTTGTTGAGGTTGTTGAGGGTAACTTTCATTGCCAAGGCAAAGTCTGCCAGGTCAGAGAGGTGCTGCCAGCGCTCGATCAGTGACTGCTCCTCTGGCTGTGAAAAAACAGCAGAACTTTTTATTGTCATCACCATATGCAAGATAAAATGATACAACAGATTGTTTCACTCATAGTCAGTTAAAATATGAAAGCTCTTAACCTTGCGGTTGCTGTATCCATTCATGTTGCTCTCTGGAGTGAGTCCTGATGCAGCCATGTAGGTGCTTCCTATTGTCTTGATCTTAGTGATGCAGCGGAACTCGTCCCTGTCTAATAACTGGTGGCGGAGGTAGACATCATAGATATTCAAGGGGAGACATTGCATGTTAAAACATATTTTTTTCATGCACTGGTTAATTTTGAGACTTAGGGCTATTTCACTTCCATAACATATCTTCTTTCAGACAAATGGTAAGAAAAAATCCAAAATTCCCGCAAAAAGCGCATATTTAGTTTGACACTGCATCATTTAGGCTACATAAACAGGAAATTTCTTTTAATACAATTTATTAATGTCTTTATGTAAGCAATCAATTGGGGAAGTTTGATGGTGATATCTAAGGTTTTTTTCCACCTCATTCATCTGTAGTGCCTGATTTAAATTTTAAACATTTTAATCCTAAAAAGATGGCAAGTTTGATTTATTATGAATGTTGACAGTATTTTGGGGGGATTTATGGAGGGATTAAAAAGAGATATGAAAAAATGTTAAAAATAAACAAATAAAATAAATAAAAATACATTTGAACCTGACTTTGGCCAAAGTTCAGATTTTTGTTTGGGAAATCGCTGCAAAATTGTGCATATTAAATTAGATAATGCCTGGTTTGAATATTTAAAAGATATAATAAACTTGTAATACAAAAAAAGTAATTAGCTGGGGAAGTCTCATGGTGATATCTACAAGTTAAAAGTTTTCCCCCATTCACCTAGTACCTGCCCTTAAAACCCGAGAGTTGTACCATTTAGTTGTAGATATGTACAACCAGCTGTACAAACACTGCTGGTACTCACACTGTCAAAGTCGGAGATTATCTCATTGAGAATCCGGAGACACTCGATGCCTCCGTTGTTGATGCTCTCTTCAGTGTAGAAGTCAGAAAAGTTTGGGATGGAAGCGAACATGACACCTATTTCATTGTAAGACTGACTGTACAGCTCCTGCAAATGATAAATGACATGATGTTAGTTTAATCTGATTTTATTTTGAAAATGTGTTTCTTTAAAAAGCTTATTATTTCTAGTTATTAGAATACACCAGAGGAAAGCCTTAATTTGTACTTATGAAATGGACCACAAGATGGCATAAATTTACCCTGAAATGTATTGTGATGAGATCTAGGCATCACATACAGTATCTTCATTAATTTAATGATGCAATTAACAAAACTATATTGAGTTTCATTTGAAGTGTTACTTCCGTTGCCACTGATGAAGGTGTAAAATGAAATGACATTTAAACAGAATCTCAACCTTACTTCTCCTCCTTCTTCTTCCTGACATCGTCCCTCATGTCCTTTTCTTTTTCTCACTGCCCTCAAACACCCACATACCTAAATCACACTGTAACTTGGCGCTCACTCATACGCACCTCATCTCTCTTCTTGCTGCCCAGGAAGTGTTTGGCCACATGCTCCGGCAGCATGTTGGTGACCAGCGCTTCGTTCCAACGTCTCATCTCAAACACCCTCTCCTTTTGGTCATGCACACCGATCTTCCAGAGGAACAGCTTCCTGGACTGACGCTCCAACTACACAAAGTAACATAATATTGATATAAAACAATAAGTATCATATTTTCTAACCTGGACCCAATTTTCCCATGTTTTTGTGTCTTAGTGACTAAAGGGACCCACAATATGTTACACTGGTCCAGTACTGAGCAAGACAGCTACAGATGACAGCCTTGAAACAGGCTGCACTGCAACCAGTCAGGGCTCATTCAGTTTACACCCACTAAAGGTGTTTGTTTTATGTTGTTTTAAGAGAGGAATCTAATCAGTTGTAATCACCAAATTTCTAATCAGTTCACTGTTGAGCCCAAGTAAATGTTTGTGCCAAATTTGAGGAAATTACCTCAAGGTGTTCTTGAGATATTGCTTTCACAAGAACGAGTTAAATGCAAGGTCACAGTGACCTTTAACCACCAAAATCTAATCATTTCATTGTTGAGTCCAAGTGGATGTTTGTGCCAAATTTGAAGAAAGTCCCTCAAGGTATTCCTGGTGAGGAGGCTTAAAAGGGTCTATCTCAGTAGGGATACTTTCCATAATTTTTCCAGTCACTAAATCGGCCCAATTTCAAAAACTATTGGTCCAATTAGGCAGTAAGACACAAAACCATGGAAAAATAGGATCCAGGTTGAAAAATACAAGTTACCCTTTAAGTGAGTTAGCTATTTGGAGAAAAACTAAATATATATAATAATATAAATTTGATAATTGCTTTGCTCTATGATAGGACGTTTCCCTCTGTAGGTGCTGGCTTTAAAAGCTGTAGCGGACAGGCTGTGGGTCGGCAGAGTGTGATGCAGTGTGGGTGCACAGGGGACAGTGACTCACATGGCGCGCAAAGAAGTAGAAGCCAATCATCATGACAATAATCATCATGGTCATGAGGTACTTGGATGGCACAATAGATGTTCTGGAAACAAGACAGGGACAGAATAATGTACAGCAGACTTACAACTGAATTTTATAAATGACAGACTAAAGATATCTGAATCTTTCTCTATTGGCTTATTTATGTATTTTTCATTAAACTTACATACAGTACATTGATAGATTTACTAATTTCTCACCTGTATGAGGCAAATTGTATGTAGTCATACAGGTCATAAATGTCCCGCCAGCTGTAGATGTTAACGGCTCCATTTGCTGTGACGACCAATACCATGAGTCCCAGTTTAATCAGGTGGCTGACCTGTACCAACATGGCGGTGGCTATGAGTGACATCACAGCCATGAAGCTGTAATGCTTTGGGTTCTCTGCACAGCCTCGATCACCAAATGACTCCAACACGGGGCCGGAGGTGCTGTTGAAGACTCGGAGGGACAGTGGAACACAGCTCAGCTGCAACATCAGAGACGCAGGGCATGAGGAATAAAGTGTATGAAGAATATGTTTGAAATAACCAGTCTGAATTAGCAACAATAGCAACAGTAAACATGTTTTTTTACAGAGCATTTTGTCAAAGTGTGACTGACACATCCGCATGACAGCTAAGACAGAGAAATTAATGTTCACTTTAGCGTCCTCTATTCCTGTCAGACCTTAAAGGCAGCGTTGTGTGTAACAGGCTGCTCCCGTGGGGCCGTGACAAATGAGCCAGCAGGCAACGAGACAGACAGCTAATGGACCCCAGTGGGAACATGTCGTCAGACACATAAAAGGTTGTGATAGTTTGATGAGGACAAAGTGGAAACACACAAATGGAAAGACGCACATGCACTAAGGTTGGTTGATACGAAAATTTGTACCGTGATGGCAGCATGGGCGGATTATGTGACAGTGGGTCTGTGGGCGCAGACATGCAAAAGGTCCCTCCACCTCCCCTACATAAGAACAAGATACACTACTTTGTGCTGGTTTTGACTCTTTTTGTTGTTGTTCTTTTGTGTCTCTTTGTGACTGACAGCATCTTTTTGAGGTATTATGTCTGTTTGTGGTAATTTTGTGTGCTTGGTTTTGTGTTTCTTTGCAATCATTTTGTGTCTCTTAGGTATATATTTGTCTCTTTTGTGGTCGTATTGTTTCTCTTTGTAGTTCCTTTGTATTTTTTTGTAGCTGTTTTGTGGCTCTATGAAGACTTTTTGCATCTCTTTTTTTATTTTTAGTATTTTTTTTCTTATTTGGTCATCTCATGTCTCTATATAGTAATTTTGTGTCTTTTTTGTCATTTTGTGTTTCTTAAAAGATATATTGGTGTCTTTTTTGGTCACTTTGCATCACTTTGTGGTTATTTTAAGTCTCTTCTTGGTCGATGCATGCTCATTTGAGTGTTACATTGTAGGGCCCCTGAACATGTGCCCGCTGAGTCCATCCAATAATACATCCATGGATGGCAACATTCAATTAACAGGAAATTGCATTAAAATGCCTAAGTACCTTGATTTTACAGGTATTTAATTGGATTAGTGAAAAAGTGTATTTTACAGTACCATAATGTATTTCGTTTTTGTGTTATGACAATCATATATACTGTTAGAGAAATCATTCGCCATATCACCCACCCCTAACACACACACACACACACACACACACACACACACACACACACACCAGCAATGTATCAGAGTTGCATCAAAGTGTCTTGCAGTCGTACCATGTCAGCGATCACAGCCATGGTAAGAACAAATATGGCAGCCATTGCCCACGTGTTTCTGGCCCATCGTGTGCGATCGATCCACACTGAGAAAGACACCAACCTCTTGGAAAACATCTATGACAAACAAAAACATCTTACTTCTTGAAATGTCTCGGTTGACCTTTTCAAACTTGACAACACAAACATATTAAATGGTTAGATGCGTATTTCCTGCTGGAATGTTTGTTAATGCAGTAGCCGAAAAGGAGGTTATCAAAAGTATAGTCAATAATTATAGTTTCCTTGGTAGTTGACAGGAAGTAACAAGGGACTAAAGCTGCAGCCAAATCAACAAAATAGCAATGAATAGACTGTGCTCATGTACGGTTTTTATGTTTTCCTATGAAAAATAATGCATGAAAATTCATACATATCCTACGTGATCATGAGCCGCTGATTTGTGTAAAACCTGCATATTTTGGAAGGTTCTGATCACATGACCAATACACTGACAGGACATAAGAAGGAAGCCGTCCCATAAGGAGGCAGGTTAGGTAGATGGATGGTTCATAAAACACAGGACTTCACATAGGAGACCGGTATTTGGAAGTGTGTGAACTTAAAATAATTTTAAGGTAAGTTGTCACCAAGTCTCTTTTCCTAAACCTAACCACAGTCACTTTACTTGCCTAAACCTAACCTCCATAAGTTTACTTTAAGTACGTAACATGAATCATGACATACTAATTCACAGGATATCATACAAACTGCTGTATGAGGATAAAATGCAATGGAACATCCTATACATTTTATAGGAGTCCATCCATTGCAATTCATGATAACTGTAAAATCATAGAAGTTTATCTCACTTGTTATTTTAAACAGCTTTAATTAAATATAAAGTAAGAGAATTCAGAGAATTCAACACATGGAAAGTCAAAAAATAAAAATATGGTTGAATTTGGTTTGGTTGAAAATGTTTGAGCCAAAAAAAAAAGATTGGAAAGCACTGAGCATTTAAACTAAATTCTGTTTCCCAGTCACCACAACCATGGATACAAATTTTGTTTTCTCACCCTTGGGAAGATAGCAGCCAGGGAGCACACTGCGAGGACAAGTAACAATAACTCCCCTATTGCAAGAGTCACATAGTTCACAGCCAACCTAGAACAAGAACACAAATCTTCCATCAATGTCTTGATTCAGTTTTGCAATTTTTTAAGGCAAAATTCATACTGTATATGAATTGACAAATGTCCATGGAGCATGTTATCAGCTGTATGCATTTGGTGTTAATATGAGGTGTGTATTACATGTGATATAGTATGACAAAGTAATATATGTGAACTCACAGTGGGTCTATGAACACCTCCATCACTGTGATGAAGAAGAGCACAATGATGCAGCTGCAGAAGGCTGCTCCGCTTCGTTTCTCCTTCTCTGAGGAGTAGTGCTCCTCCAACTTCCCATCCACAAAACGTAAAGACACAGGGTTTATCTGATTATCCTTCATTCTGTAAGAAACAGCAAGATGTTATCCCTGTAATCCCTGTAATCATCTTTATCTACTTTTGCTATCTGTTTTGTTATTTGTCTCAATTTCGCACATTTTCTGAGTTTCTCTCTCCAGCAGCTCCTGCTGCAGTCGTCGGTTGATCACATGTTCCTCCACCATCTTACTCCTCTGAAGAAGACAGCATGAAAAATGAGATTCAATAGCTGTCAAAGATTTCACTTAATGGTACTAATTATTATGTGTGTGTGTTTCTATGCGTGCAAATCAATATGCTCTTGACCCATAAGTATTGAATTAAATGAATTAAATGAAGACATTTATCATAATTCACCTCCTGTTTAGACTCAGTAGGCGTGGACTGGGGTGAGGCTGCGTTCCCATTTGTTGCTGTAGTGTTGATCAGCTGGTTTGAATTTCTGTTGGACAATGTGCCTGGTTTCTGAGAGAGGAGAAGCAGGAAAAACATCTGTCAATGTGATATATATATATATATATATATATACACACACATACAAATATATATATACAAATATGAAAATATATTTATCTTTACGAACCAGAAATGCATTTTAATCTAACATAGTGTTTGAAAAGTATACATTACACTGACTTTGTTTTTGATTAAATGTAAATCAAAGTTTGTTTGTTTGTTTGTTTGTTTGTTTGTTTGTTTGAAGGAATGCTTCATCCCCCAAATGACCATTTGTGTATCAATTACTTACTCACCCTGTGTTATGTTGAATTCATGAAAAAGATTACTTTTCTTGCATCCCTCCAGTGAACAAAGAATCCAGAAACTGACAAAATTCTAGTCCACATTTAACAACGGCAAAACTATATCCAAATATCCATTTACAAACTTTCACACAGCTTGTGCAGTTTAATCCAAGTCTCACTTATCTAGTCAATTGCTCAATACTTACCAAAAAGCATCTGAACAGCCCTTGAAACTCAATCTATGCTCTCTCTAAAGCACAACTCCATGGAAAAAAAACAGTAATTTTACCTCACTGAACACAGGAGCTGCCTGGCACTGCCTTAGTTAGTTTATCTGTGTTGTTGTGTCGCTTTTGTTGTGAATCAGAACTAGCCCTTTAAGCAACAAAGTCACACATACACAAACAAACTAACTGATCTAAGCAGTGGTAGACCATGTAGGTAGATTTCAAGTTCATCTCAGTAAAATTACTGTTTTTGTCAAAAGAGTTTAAGAGAATCTAGATAAGTTTTACTTTTCGTTCAGTTCCCCGAAAGAAAGGGCTGTCTGTTTGGTAAGTGCTGAGTGTGCAATTGGATAAATTAGGCTTGGATCATACTGCATGAATTGTGTGAGAATTTGTAAACAGATGTTTTGAAATAGTTTTTCTGTTGTTAAACTTGCACCTCTTTGACTTCAATTTTTGGATTCTTTGTTTACCATAGAGGCATGCAAGATAAAAAAAAAGTTTTCTGCATGAATTTAACGTAACACAGGGAGAGTAATTGATATACAAACAGTCATTCGAAGTATTCCTTTAAACTCATGCAACAATGCTATTGATCAAGTCACTCACATTTCCACCGAGCCCATTTGCTACCTGTTTAGGCACAAGAACCAGGTAAGTGTCGATGCCTTTCTCCAGCAGGTACTCGCACCTCTCTCCGCCTTCCCCCGCCTCCAGTTCGAATTCTCCGTGCAGACTGTCTTTGGTGCTCTGGGAAATATGCACTCTCCTGGGTAGCAGCACACAAACCTTCAGAAAATGTATGACACAGTTTGATTGCTCACCCTGACAGTAAAATAAAGCATTGTTCTCTCACCCAGGAATCCCTCCAGACTCCATCTTATTGGCTACAGTGACATCTGTGGACCAAACGTCAAACTGCCACCTCTTCTGCCCGAGCACTCCTCCCAGCACGGTGCCTGAGTGGACACCCACGCGCATGTCCACTTCAGTTCGAGTCTTCTCTCGCACATACCTAGAGCAAGAGGGAAAGCAATGAATCTCTTGAAGTCATTCTGTGACAAACAGCCTACTTCTCTCTGTCTGTGTTGTCTCCCATGTCTCCTTGGCTTCCTCCATTTTTATATTTATCCTCGAAAATATAAAGGCTTTATATGGGTCAAGTGGTTCTGTAGTTGTAAACAAATGGTGCCAATAAACAAATATTTAATAGGTGGATTTGTGCAGTGTGTGTATAAATACATGTCTATAAACAGCATTTAGGGTTTACAAATATAGACAGTGGAAGTGCATGATGATATGTACTTACGAGATGGCGTCTACCATCGCTAGGCCCATCATTATGGAGCATGCAGCGTGGTCCTCTCTGAATTCAGGAAGACCACAGATACAATAGTAACAGTCTCCGAGGATCTTAATCCTCAGTTGGTGATGTTCCTGCAAGAGAGCAAGAAAAGTTGTGCATATTCAGAGATGGGCAGAGCCTTTTTAGCGTCATGAATCACGAGGATCCATTCATTAAAAAGAATTGGTCAAAGGATTTGTTCATCGAACCGTTCAGTGTTTGACTGGAACTCCAACTGTGTGTAGTCGCTCTCACTGAGGTGAAACACAGCTGAACGTTCAGGCCAGCTTGATAACTACTGAACTGAGAATGGATGATTTAGGTAAATAAAGATACTGTTTGCAAACTGTAAGCTGAAGTCCCACTCTGTTATGTACAACACGTATAATTCTGCGACACCTAATTATTAAATAAAATATGATACTACTTCCTACCTCCAGCTACTTAGCAAAAGTCTGTCATTCAGGGCTCATGTTCATAATTTTGTGTGTTCGCTGACCATGCACTGTTCGCTTGCAGTAAAAGGATCTAAGACAGGTTAAGACTTGAATCACTTATTCAGTGAATCCCTGCATGCTTGCCTGCCGCTGATTAGGAGTTCAACTGAACTGAGAAATGAACGGATCGTTTCTGGAAGGGATTCAGCTTGGTCACCCAAAAGATTTGTCCTTTTGAACTAATTGTTTGCGAATGACCCAACACTATGCATATACCAATTAAATGTAGCAAAACAAAACACTGGCAATATCTAGAAGGAAAGAATTGTAACTTTTGAATTTTGCAAAGAGAAAAACAGTAAATGATTACAGAAATAGAGGGAAACAGACACTTACTTCTGCCAGTTTATCAAAGCGGGCAAACAGTTCATTAAGAAGCTTCACGAGCTCCTGAGCGCTACAGGCTGAGGACAGCTGGGTGAAGCCCACTATGTCAGCAAACAGGATACTGGAACACAAGTGAAGAGGTTGCAATGTGATATTTAAAGAGGACCTATTATGCTCATTTCTGGTACTTGTATTTTGGACTTCTAGCAGAACATGTTGATGCTTTAATGATCAAAAAACACTTAGTCTTTCTGTTAATGGGTGTTTACACATCTGAGTGTACAAAAATGACACACGGAGTTCCCCAAGGCACCATTCTGGGGCCTCTGTTTGACATCTACATGTTTCTCCTGGCTCAGATGATGAAAACGAAAACAAAATGTGTTACTATAGTTATGCAGACGACACACAAATTTACATAACCATATTAGCAGGGGACTATTGTCCAATACAAGCTCTGAAAGTGCACTGAACAAATCAACAACTGGATGTTTTCTTGGACAGTTTTCTTCAGTTAAACAAACACATAACTGAGTCAGTTGTTGTTGGAGTTGTTTTTTTCATCTAAAAACATAGTTGCAGCATTACAAAAACCTGGCATTTAAACCTGAAAATTAATGAATATTTGATGTTTGTGATTAGAGATTAAAAAATCAACTCAATGAAAGTATAAAATACAACTAATGTATAATATTTTTTAAAGCGTGATTTTGAAAAGTGCATTTTGTGCAAAGAGCAATACAAGTATGTGTAATATTAAAGCGGGCCCTAGGAGTTAAATAATTTACTTCATTATCTAAAACTGTGACATTATACTGTGTGTATGTAAGAAAATAACTAAAAGCATTACAGGTCCCCTTTGAAAAGCCATAAAAACCTTCCCATAACAATGGTCATCAAAACTCGCCTCCCCAAAATTAAAAATGTGTGATCCCGACCTGACATTTTCATGGCGGTACATGTACATAGTGTTGAACTGCTGCTGTTGGACCTCGTTCTGATTGGCCTGGTTCTTCATGCCCTGCAGCATCTCGTCAGCGATGTGTTTGGGTAGTATGGACAGTAACAGTTCCTCCTACATGGAGGCACAGTTTAGTAACGGTGAGTTTTGTTAAGTTCAGCACTGACAGAGAGAATAAATCTGCCCCATGTGTATTATCTGTGTGTGTGCATAGCATGACTGACACGAAAAAGTGATTCTCGGGAGATCCTGTCAAATGATGTGATGTGTTCTGTTTGGTTGGATCTCTTTGTCTCCTACCAAGGCTCCCCCAATGCAAAGACACTTTGGGAATTTGATCTATTTTTGTCTCTCCATCATCATCTACATATCCACCACTACTCTCCATCTTTTCCACCTCCATTTTTACACAGATCTGCTTTCCATTTCCCCACATACTGTCACGTTCAGAATCACAGAAATAACGTGAACAAAGTATGAGGGGATCAGATGGAAGAATTAAATGAATAAAAGCAAACTTGAAGACAGTATAAATTACACTGTTTTAACTTTAATAAATTAAAGTTATGGATTAGTATCAGCTTTCAAATACTGGCACCACTGAGACATGAGAAGAAATACATGATTGCGTAATATGAAAGAGCGCTGTATCATTGCCAGTTTATTCATAATATGATTGCACTGAAATTAAATTACATTTATCCACATTTGGAGCTCAAACTGGCTCACACCTTAATCTTTTATTTATTGGCATGTGTCTTTTCTTCACCTACCATTTCTAATATTTGGGGGGAAAAATGAGCTTACATACTGGTCAGTTAACACAATTGAAGGGACAGTACAGATTTCTGAAGTGTAAGGGTTACTCATCTATAATCAGAGTATTACCTACAGTAGATTTCAGTCAGCACGCTTCCAGTTTGGAGAAGCAGGCTGGAGTCTGACACAGAAGCTAAGTGATGCATTGCTTATCATTATCATTATAGAGAAAGAGCAAAGTAACTGTTGAAGGAATACAATAGAGAAAGCAACACTAAAGGGGCTAGACAGGATAACACAATGGCAAACTAAGAGCAATGATCAAATACAATAAAAATTCTTATCAAATCTTATCTTCCCACAATTTGGTTGTCACAAAGCTCAGGCTGACCATATTGTGTCAGGTCCCTGACGATGGCTCTGCTGGTGAAAACAAGTCTCTCTAATCAACCTATTAGTCTCCAGCTGAGCAAAACACGCTGTAATTAGGCAGCACAAGATGTTCTACTTCACAGGTGTGTTTGTGCATACGTGTATGTGTTTGTTTGCCCTGAATACGGAAATGTATTATCTAATTAAGCAAAGTATATCTGTGTTTGTGTATGTGTTCCCCCACATACCTGCTGGGTGCTCTGCTCTTCCAGCGTGAGTTTGACCTCTAGTGACTGACGGGCCTCCAAAAAAGCGGTCCTGTACTTCCTGTCTGCCATGTAATATGACATCACGCCCAGTGTGGCTGCACACAGGTACAGCATCACGTTGGCCAGGAGCTGTGGGGAGAGAGGATGTGTGCATACAGTTAAAGTGGTTAGTTTCCTAATACTGTCACTTTCTAACTATTGTCTGAAATTCTGAGCTCCTGCACTGGATCAAAATGTGGAGCCAGTTGGAACTGTCAGGCTTTGCATATTAAATTCGGTTTATCTGGATTAATCCGCTAGATTCAAATTTCACCCAAATTCATCCCTGCTTGGGTTTGTTTTCCAGCTCGTGACAGGAGACTTGGGCCAGTCACAGGTGAGAGCAGTTGTCAATCACTGCTGGTGAACTTTGGTAAAACCTGTTACTGCATTTCCTATTTGTGTCTTCAGATATTTTCCGAAACATATTTAACTGTACTGTTTAGCAGTAAAGGAGAAAGTGTATGACCCTTAATCCATGTTGGAGTACATTTCTCATTTCATAGCTAAGCAGAACACTAAGATATGTTTCGTAAAACATTTAGGGTGAGAAAAAGGCAACGCAGTAACAGAATCTTGATTCATATTTTTTCAGCACTTCACACTTCACTTGACAGCAGTTTATAAGCAGTGATTGACACAACTGACCAACAGGGTCTCAACTCTGACTCATTAAATACAGACTCGCACTCAACGCCCGTCAATATCAAACACCAACGCACAGGCAACCTATTGTGGCGCTATTATTTGTTGATGCTCTGGGCAGCTACCGTAGTATAAAGAGAAAGAAAATCTGCATTGGGCAGGTGGGAAGTTTAGGTGGATGGGTCAAACAAAGTCCGGACTTTCACCCGTGAGACTGCAGTTTGTGTCGCGTGTGAAAGCAAAAGTCAATGGAGTTGTTTACTACGTGGTGTGCAAGTATATTTAGCATATTATGCTAGTGGCATATGTCATGTGACGTGACATTATATTACGTTGGTAACAAACATTCTTATTTTAGGCCAAACAATATTATTTAAACCTAACCATGTGCTTTTAATGTCTAAAGTTAAGGAAGTGAACCTAAAAACAAAGATTTCTGCCCGCGTTCTTAGTTTATTTTGAAGAAGAGTGTATGCATTTAACAGCCAGAATATGTACATTTCTTTTGAAAAATAAAGTTTAATTTGAAAAGAGAAAATGCATGTAGCGGCCATAAATTGACATACCATAGAAGGGGTACCTAGTGCATCATATTTTGATTGATGGCACACTCACTCACTTACTGAACTTTACTGAGTTTAGAGTGAGAACATGTTTGATTGACAGCTGCATTGGAGACTCCTCCATCTGATGAGTTGTTTTTGTTTTTCATGCAAAAGCTGGAGCACTATGAGGACATTTATCACTTTACTGAGGAGCCATATTTACCTGTCTCACCAGCATGGGTCCCTGCAGGTTGTCCTCAAACCTTTGAGCCACGGTCACCCCCAGCACCAAGGTGTGTATCCCACAGGAGAGCGCTGTGAGCAGCAGCAGCGGCACCAGGTTGATGGGGAGAGTCAGGAAGCTGGAGAAACTGAAAAACGCCTGCCAGCCCACAGAGTCACTGGCCTGCGGGAAACGCTCGTAGTTCAGACCCATGTAGCACAAAACGTGGACGGTGACCATCAGCCACAGTATGTACGGCACTGCTCCGCGTGAGACCGGTGACGAGGGGAGTTTCTGCAGCCAACACAGCACGTAAAGAGCAATATCCGCAGCCAGCGCCACAGCTGCCACCACCACCATCGCCAGTTTGTCCTGAGTGTACACCACCGCGCACATGATGATGATGAAGCTGTTGAAGAGAGCCGCAAACATCACCAGCACCAGCAGGTTCTCCTGTCTCTGCCGGCGGAAGTAGCTCTGGTAGATCCTCTCCAATGACTCCGGCGCAAAAGTGAGGCGCACTGCGCGCGGCAGGCAGCGGCAGCATCCCGACTGGAGCACGGTAACCTCACGCGTCCGACCCGGTGCATGACCCGGATCACTGGAAACTTGCACCGAATACTCCACCGAGTACTCTGCAGACGGCTCCGTGTCTGTGGTGTGGACCCGGTTCAGAGACATGCTGGTTTAATAAAAGTAATCCTCTCGGTTCATGAAGTAATACTGTGGTACGTTAATCCTGAAGCGCGCAGAGAGCCAAAACCCATGGAAAAGTTGTGATGGTCCCATGTTAGTGCTAATTTTTGGAGATAATAGTCAAAATTTTATTTATTTTTATTTTTTTTTTTTTGCAAAAGATAATGACATCATTCATTCCATGACTAGTGTCACCTTAGGGTGAAGTCAAGTAATTTGGGACACTTTTTGGTAGGTTATTACCATGAAAACCAACTACTGCAAACTAGCTCAAGTATTAGGCTACATTGTAAAATCTAACAACTTGATTTTGCTTGAAAAAGAACTAGAATACGATTGCTTTGAAAAACGTAGGTAGCTAAACATTACTACAAGTCTTCATTTATGTTTACTTTATATGTATATATATATATAATTATTATATTTACATATATTAATTTTGTGAAGATTTTACAACTTAAAAATAACAAGTGCAATTAAAACAAGCTTTCAAACTGGCTATCTCAAATCAATAAAAATGTTTGTTTCATGTAAAGAAGTCAGTAACATGTTTGGTGACCAGCTGCTAGTGTTTAAAGAGCCTGAGATGTAAAACCTTTTTTTTTTTACCTGATATCCCATGGTACCTGACTTCACCCATAATAAAAAAACTAAAAAAGCTTACCTTTTGAAATGATTACCATGTTTCTTCATTTTATGGCATCATTAACCCCCTAAAAGTGTATCAGATTCTCAGAGCTTCTCACAGTGTTGGAGCCGCTGCTGTTCCCAGGCTGTTTCCGTGGAAAAACTTCTTCCTTGCTGCTGCAGTCTTGAGTGCTGCCATGGTAAACCAACAACACCCTGAGCCACAGGTGGATATCCATTTTTATGCAACATTTCATCTTTTCAAAGAGCTTCTTATTTTGATGCATAAATCCATATTTCTCCTAATCATAATAAGATCTGCACGACAGACTCTACTCTAAGATGCTCTCCAGTCATCTGATGTTATTCTCTGCTCCTCTCTCCTCTCTCCTCCCACTCCCTCCTCCTTTCTCTAAACAGCAATTCCTCTGTTACTGTTGCTAAGATGAAACCAAAGTAATTGCCAGCTTGCAATCATGTCTTGGGAAATGTGACAAAGTTGCTGGTGTGAAGAGGTGAAGAAAAGGAATCATTGCAGTTACTCTGCAAAGTGTCGAACAGAAGACAGTTTCTCTAATCCTCCTTACATAATTAGTACTGAGATATCACTATCTTAGTGAATAAATACACAGATGCACAGTTACAACATAACACAAGTTTATGACTCAACTGTCAGGTTTGATCAATTAGCAAATGTGCTATATATATATATATCATGTAATAGGTTCACATTTAACTGGTATTTTTATTTTTATATCAGTGAAGACTGAAGTCTGGCCCTGGCTGAGCTATAATTTCTCAAAATTCCCTAGGGCTTGAAATGGGGAGAGTTTTTGTGCGAAATTCCCAGGGTTTTTCTTTTCAATGCAGAGCTTAACCCTTCGAAATGTGAGCAAACTGATGGAAAGAAGGCAATGAGAAACAAAGAAGAAACTACTCTAAAATAAGCAAGAAATTAGAAAAATTTACAAGAAAGTTGGGTGAAAATTAGCAAAAGAAATAAGTGATTAAATGAATAATAATATTTTTTCAAAAAAAGGAAATGATCAGGGGAAAGTGCTTAAAAATGATCAGGATTCTGTAACCCAATTTCACAAATATAGCTACAATACTTAGTTAATTAGCAATTTTTTTTCATTGAAATTTGGGTTTTTAATTGGACTCTTGCCCAAAACTGCTGCCATGGTTCAGAATCAGGTCTAGCTTGGACTGAAACTATGTAGATTTTGGCCTGATTTTTCAAGCCCAAACAAAGCTTACAATGATGCAGTCGTTTACTTAAGTTTCTTTTTAGGAAATTACATACACTTACATGCATTTCCGGAGACTTATTTGAACCCTAATCGATAATTGCCCAACACCCCAGACTCTTAACCTAACCCCAACCCTAACCACTGACCCAAAAATCAGCTTTTTCCAAGTTGGAGACATACTTCTTGTCCCCAATTGGACAAGTCATCTCCAGTTAACTGGTCTGGAGTCTGGTGTGTCCCTGATAGCTTAGGTCACACCCACATACACATACATGTATATGCACACACATTCACTGTTCTTTATTGTTCGGCCTTGTGTTCAGACTCTCACAGCCAGGCTTCATTAGTCTCTGTGTGCGTTTGTTGTCTGTGCTGATTTTCCTATCATACCACTAAGAGCACTTCCCAAAGCCAACAATACAGCCACCAGAACTCCCACAGTCCCCAGTCTCCCCAGAGCTGCGGTGCCCAGCGCCGCTGCCCCCAGTGCGCCGGCTCCGATAGGTGCTGCTGCTGCGGTGACGGTCTCCATGCCGATTCCTTTAATTAGCTCTGGCCCCGTGAGAAGGCCCCTCCGAAGATTCACCTGAGTGTGGAACGGGCTCTTTGGTGCACCCAGAACAAATGCCCCCGCTGCAACAAGGGTGATTGTAATAAGTTCTGATGTTGTGGGCAGAGTTGCTTTCAGTGCGACACCCCGAACTGCCAAAATTGCACCACAAACAACTGAACTTATAAGTGCTAAGGCTGAATTTCTAGACCCGAATGCCTGTTTTGTTGCAACACTTGCAGCTCCGAGGGACACCCCTGCAGCTGTGGCTGCTCCTAATGTCCCCCCCATGCTGCTTCGGGGCCCTAGAGCGGAGCTCGACTGCAGAATGGCTCTCAGGGCAAGTGATGATAATATTGCAGCTCCCACAGAGACCTTTGCAGCCACTTCTGGCCCCAATCCAACTGTGGCCACTGTTCCCAGACCGGCTCCTAGCAGCCCTGCAGACAGAAACGCCACCCAGAGGACCGACTGCAGCATCAATATCACCTCCGCTTCTGAACCTTCTCCTGCTTCACCTGCTCCTAAACCTACTACAAATCCCAGTATCCCCACCAAAACAGAGTAAAAGAATATCCGCTCTAAAAGTTTGCACTCAGTTTTTGGTCTTTGTGTCAACCTCTCTGTCAGAGCCTTTCGAAGGGCGCAAAGCACAGAGATGGTCACTCCCATGACGAAAAGTCCAACCATAACGCCCATTCTCCCGTACATGACACTGAGGTAGAGCGTGGTGAAGATGATTAAAAGGGCGGTGGTCATGTCGTTAATGTTGGAGTATGAGTAGACTACAAGGACTAGAATGCCTTGGGCTGCAATGTAGATCCACGGTGGAAGGATTCCCGCTAACACTCCAGTAGTGACAGCACCTGCCACCACAGAGGCTCCCGTCGCAGCCTCCACTAACCACTGCAGCCTCGCTCCAACTTTGATGCACAGCTTCATCATCAGGGCAGCGAGGAGGAAACCACTTCCCAGAGAGAAGAGCACCGAGGTGAACACGAGGCATGCTGTTACTACGCCGACACCCGTGGAGCCGGCTCGTCCAGCAGCCAGAGTTGCAGCAGTCAGCAGGACGCCGTCTTCAGTCAGTGTGGGGTCAACTGCAAATAATGCAGCTTCGCCAAAAGCAAAACCAGCTGCTGCGCTTTGCAGGATCGTCTTCACCACACCAAAAACACCTAAGAGGGGTAAAGACACGATTATAGCCTACAAAAAAAAATTCTACCAGTCACCACAGGTTTAGAGTAACTATTAGTTAACGCTCATGTTGTCCTTGGGGTCAATCTGACCTACCATACTTATGTAAACGAGGTCTATTGGCCCTAAATTCCAAAACGAAGGGAAAAATGTGTAGTAATAGGTTGCATTGACAATTTATACAATATGCTTTAGTCAAAACAGGGCGGGACAAAGGAGAGGACAAAAGAGAACAAAAGGTGTACGGCAATCTGGAGGACATTACGAGGGACACTGCATCTAACGAGGCATAATTTTACACATAATGTTCAGTTTACTCTTAAAAGGCAGCTTTGGTACTTTTCAGCCTGGATGCCATTTCCCATGTTTTCGTGTCTTGCTCTTACTGTTTGACCTTTTTTGTCAATTTTTCCCTTGAATTAAAATATTTGTGCCTGTGCTTTGTAAAGCACTTTGTAAATTACAGTTCTTTAAAATAAAATTCTAGAAAAAAAATATTTATTATGTTAAAGCATCAATAATAATAGTAATGTAACTACCAATGTGGTATAAAGCTGAAAGAGTGATCCTGCATTAGGAGTGCTTTTATTTTAAGTATATTTCCAAAATACATCTACATTTATTGGCTCAGTTTTGAATGCAGGATCTTTACTTGTCATTGTGTTCAATACAGGTTTCAAGGTAATCCCTTGAAACCTGGATTATCATCAGTTTTCTTGTGCTGTATTCAGGCACCTTTCACAAGTATTTGACCCTTTGACGACTGAGCAAATTTCAGTTTGATTACTTTGAAAAAATATGGGGAAAAAGGCAATGACCAACATGGCAAGAAAAGTACCACCAACTGCAAGAAATGAGCAAAAGGTGGTGAGAAAATTATATAAAAATAGGGTTAAGTAAAGAATCTGAATACTTGTGTGTACAGACTGCTCTGCTGCTGTTTCTGTCACTTTAACAGAAAAGTGAAACCACCTGAAAGGGTCCATGCTGAAACTCAAAACCAGGAAGTCTGTCTGAACTACGAAAAAACAACAAACATTTCAACAGACCATCTCACTACCTGCACACCTGAGTCAGATCAGTTGATTCTCTGCAAAAATAGTGTGTGTGCTCTCTCTGTACTCTGGTATACACAGGTATACAGGTATCACAACTGTAACTCTGTGATCTGTCTGCAGCTTTGAGATTCTGCTCAGAGATCAACTCTGCTCATAGAAATGAGAGCAGCTGCATGGATATGATGTTTAAATCTCAATTTTAACACTTAGTTCATAATAATATTATATGTTTTTCTTTTGCTGAGTATTGCTAAAGTCTTCTTACCATTGCTGGTTTGTGCCATGGCTCCCTCTGGCTCATTGTGCATGAGCTCACTGGCTCCTCCTTTTCCTGTTTGGTGTCACTTTTCACCAACAGAGGGCAGAAAGTACCTGAAAAAACATGAGTGTGTATCAGTGCAGTGTGACATCCTCTGATTAATCTATTCTGCTTGCTGTCAGTTCGTATTCTCTATAAAACATACTTTATAATAAATACAGTAAACGCAGAGAGACTGCCCACCAACATATAAAAGTGTAAATTGAATAATTTTAACAACTCACCAGCTTTGCAGGTTTTGCTGAGGTTTAAGAAATGAATCCTTTTGTTGTGGGTTTCTTTTTTATATATATAAAAATTCAAAACACAAAAAACAATGAAAGCAATAAGCTTCCCTTTTTTTCTTTGTTTTGTTTTGTTTTGTTTTACATTGGGGGATGCAATATTGCCATATATTTCATCGTTAATGTACAAAACTCATTTGCACTGTGCATTTTCCTACATAAATATGCCTCTCATGAGGACTGTGCTCAAATATTTGGGGGAGCAGGTGCTAAAGCTGAAAAAGAGCACCCCACTCATAATCATTTCAAAAAAAAAAAAAAAAAAGTTGTAGAAAGTAGCACTACTTATTACCTACTTATATATTTATTTGTTTCAGTATCAATACACCCAGTGGTCAACAAAATAAACAAACAAATAAAAATGGAAACTTAAAAAAATTCATACAAAAATGTTTTGCAAAAAGCATGCACTCAGAGTCAGAAGCCAAAAAAGGCAGATGCCTGAGCACCACCTGGGGCCTATTTGTGCGTTCATGTGCCTTCTTTTTTATTATCAGCAACAAAAATGTACCTTATAAAATACCTTATTTTTAATGCAGATAAAAGTTAATCATTGTGGTAGCCTACAACGTTCTACTAAAGCACCATTTTAAAGGATTCGTAAGCTGTAAGTAATGGCTTTGTGTTATTCTGGAGGGGGATTTTACACGACCGGGCAACTCTAAAGTTTTTTCATTGATGGCTTATTATAACTGATCTATAAAGGTTTAGAAAATAGTCATAAATAATTAGTCATAAATAAATCCATACAGTTTCTAGACACCTAGTAAATGCTGCCTTATCAGAAAGAAAAACCCGCATTTCTTTTTAGAAAACCATATCAAAGGTAAATGTAGCTGTTTGTGAAGGAAAGCTATTCGCAAAATAGGGAAAGGAGTGATTGAAGTGAAGGAACCAAGGCGAGTAAAATAAGTAATTGTACGCGGCCCGGGTCTTTCCCTGTAACTTCCTGGTCTGTGGTCAGCTGACTGAGCTGCTGTCATGTGACTGTCGTTTCTCTTTCCATTGGAGCGGCTCAGTTTGTTTCTTTACACTCGGTCGGAGCAGAGCGGTTGTTATTTACCACCGGGTTTGTTCAAAGGTCGGAGTGAAGCCAGAAGAAGAAGAAGAAGAAGAAGAAGAAGAAGAAGAATTAGAAATAGAGGAAGAAAAGGAGCAAGAAGATCGGAGATTCAGAGTTGAGGAGACTTGAGGGCGTCCTCTTCCGTCTTCCTTCCCCCAAAACACAGCAGATTACTGAATTTCAGTAAGTAAGTTTATATTTTCGCGTTGTTTGTTGTGTAAATTCTATGTATTGTATTCTGATCTTATGGTACAGTGGTTTTATTATGTCTTTGCATGTGAAGCACTTGGTGCATGTAATTTATTTGTTGTAAACCACTTTGGGCTGCATTTTTTTGTATGAAAGGTGCTATAGACTACAAATAAAGTTCATTATTATTACAAATGTATGCAATTAAAAGTGTATGTGTATTCTGTCCTATGAAATTCCTCCGTTTTGGCAAATATTAGATATTGCATGAAGAAACTACAGTTCAGTGCCAGGTATCCACCTATATATTTGCAGTAAAAGATGATCATTTATGTTATGCATGTTTATTTCCTCATGTATTCTTTTTGCCATGTTGCAATAACTGAATATGTGTAATAAAAACTGCTGCATGTAGTCAGCTGATAGCTTTTATAATAGCGTCTGATGAGAGAAGTCACCTGGCAGGTTGTTGCTGCCGCAGTCACACCCAGTCAGGTGACTCAGGAGGTGAGTGTGTGTGAGAGATATCCGTCATCTCTCACACACACTGACAGTGTTCACAGGGTGGCTGTCACAGGTGTCATCCGGCATTCAACACCAATTCAGCTGAGTGTTTTCTCCTCTGCAGGAATGCATTTGACTGTGCTTCTGTTTGCATCGGCGCTCTCTGTGGCCACCTTCGCCTTGGACAATGGGGTGATGAGGACCCCTCCGATGGGCTGGTTGGCATGGGAACGATTCCGCTGTGACATCGACTGTGAACACGACCCCAAGAACTGCATCAGGCAAGAAATAAATCTGTGATCTCACTTAAATTTTTTTTTCAGCAGGTATTGTTGCTTTTTTTTTAAAAAAGAAGAATTGTCTTGGTATAAACTTTGCTGTGAGAGATATTAATTATTGAAATAAAAATTACTAATATAATATACACAGTAAGTTCTGTGTCACCAACATTTCAAATGATAAAATTGCACTTTTCGAACAAACCTCTCTGAACTGGGCTTTTATGTGATGTCACAAGTCATACTCAATATCTAACGTTGATTTAGGTTTGCTTACTGATTTTGAAATCAAGCCAACAAGAGAGATGATTCGTGACAATGTTAGGTGTGTTAATTAACTACCAAAATCCTGTTAAAGTGTAAGTATAGATATGAAGCTCTAGAAACCAAAACATGTGTTAAAAATGTGCGTTTTTAATTTTTTATCTTAGAATTTGTATTGTTTAACCATTGCACCTGAGCAAATTGGCGTGATTTTTTTCCAAAATATATGTGAAGAAGGCAATGAGCAACTTAAGAAATGAAATTTAAGGAAATGACCTGAAACAGATTGTTTTTTTTCTAACACAATAGAACTTAAGAACCTCTTTTTTTTACTGTTTCGTATCAATCGGACAATATCAGATTTATTCTATTTTTATTTTTTTTGTGGATAGCGATTAAAAAAAAACAAAAAACAATAAGTTGATTGTAGTGAATTTCCATAATCGGGAAAATCCTAAATATGTGCAGCAGCACCCAAAGAGACCGCACAGCAACCAACAATAAAAGAGACTCTGCAAAGACAGGCTGCATATGCTCCAACCTCTGAGACACATCCTAATCATTGCATTGGTATATTTTACATCGAAAGCTATGATGCTATTTCAAATAATTTAAAAAACTGGCTTTTTAAAATTGTTAATGATTTTGTGGGAAAATGTGGCTCACAAGAGTTTCATGACTGGAAATGTTCATCATGTCCCATGCCTACTAGAGCAGTTATCTTGATGATGTTGATGATGAAATGGAAACACTGGGACGTTTCTGTGTTTCCTCCAGTGAGAATCTGTTCATCGACATGGCGGACAGACTCTCGGAGGACGGCTGGAGGGAACTTGGATATGTGTATGTGAACATAGACGACTGCTGGTCCTCCATGCAGAGGGACGAGAAGGGACGGCTGCAGGCGGACCCTAAAAGGTACTGATGGTATATACAGCACACACACACACACACACACACACACACACACACACACACACACAGTGTGCAAACATTAATCTGTAACTTTTAAGCCTTTAAGTCAATAAAACAGTTAACAAGGTGATCACAGTGTGACAGTCATGCAGTCATATGACAGAAAAAACATACGTAGTCAGTAGTTTCTCTGTGTGTGGTTTATATTGTGTGATATGCAGCATCAGCATAAAGTGATAAAGACGCAGCTGGAATTTGGAAGTGAAAGGAGTGAAGAACAAATCCAAGCACACTGACGAAATCACACTGTGGTTATTATCTTAAATAAACAGCCGTAGATTTTTCAGACTTTCACTGCAAACATACGGAGTGCTGCAGAGATGAAACACATTCACAGTGTTATTTTGTGAGATTTTGGGCCTTTCCTAAACCACCTACTATACCTACACCCTCTCCTAACCCACTCCCACTTCATTTTTCAGGTTCATGCAGTGTCCACCACATTAAGTACCATCCCAAACCAAGCAGCTGGGTTTTAGAAAAGGCTATAAAACCCTCCAACAGCGAGCCTGCGTCAATGTTTTCATTTGATTTCACTTTATTTAAAAAAAAAAATCTGAAATTTGTCTTGTCTTGTCACTAGAGAAGCGTTGGGTACGTTTTATTTCTATTGATTTAGGCTAGCAGCACTGACAGATCTAATGCACAAATACACATGAAGGACAAAATATCAGAGTAAGTTTAATTTTTCTCTCCAGTTAAGCAAAAGGGGAGCGCAGAGGACTGATCCTTGATTTAATGGGTTGTCTGTCTCTGCAGTGTCCACTTTGGTGTAACATTAAAAACTGCTCTGCTTCAGGTTCCCTGGAGGTATCCCTAAACTGGCACGCTACTTGCACGACAGGGGGCTCAAGCTGGGGATCTATGGGGACATGGGCACACACACATGCGGAGGTTACCCCGGCACACCACTGGACAAGATCGAGATAGACGCTCAGACCTTCGCCGACTGGGAGGTGGATATGTTTAAATTTGACGGCTGTTATTCTAACGCCACAGAGCAGGCGCAGGGTAAGACAGGAAGACATGACTTTCACATTGTGGTTATTGAAAAGCTGCTGACTTAATTTGACACTTGGTTCCTCTTTTGGACAGGTTATCCTCTGATGTCAAAGGCTTTAAATGCTACTGGCCGTCCTATTGGCTACTCCTGCAGTTGGCCTGCCTATCAGGGTGGCCTGCCACCGAAGGTACAATAAGGATGTCTTTAAGTTTATGTCATCCACCTGAAGCTTTAGGACTCACAGTTTAACATTATTCATGTCTTTCAAAACATGTTTCTCTTCGTGGATGTAGACTCTTGTGAGAATTATGTTCAAATAATTAAAATGTATATACTTTTTTTGTGAAACTGATTTATGTTTCAGGTAAACTACACTCAGCTGGGGGAAATCTGCAACCTGTGGCGTAACTATGGCGACATCCAGGACTCTTGGGACAGTGTCCTGAATATTGCTGACTGGTTCTTCAGTAATCAGGATGTCCTGATACCTGCAGCCGGACCTGGACGGTGGAATGACCCTGATATGGTCTGTTTAACTGAGATAATTACTGACATTATACTCTCATATTCACTGTTTACAAGTTACCATATAACCTGTTAAAGAAACAGCCTCTTCATTAGTTAAAAAAGTGCTGCAGTTATGAGATCTTGAGTCATCCTCTTTGTATGACTTTGACCTTTTCAGCTCATCATTGGCGACTTTGGCCTCAGCATGGACCAGTCTCGGTCTCAGATGGCTCTGTGGGCGATCATGGCTGCTCCTCTTTTCATGTCCAATGACCTGCGCACCATCAGCAGCGGAGCCCGCAGCATCCTGCAGAACAAAATGGCCATTACCATCAACCAGGACCCCTTGGGAATCCAGGGAAGGCGCATTTTAAAGGTGACACACTTTGACATGTGCATGGGTCTTGCACGTAATCAAGATGAAAAAATAAACAAATATTAGCTGACTCTGTGCTTCTGTTCTCACATATACATGTTTTCTCATTCTCTGTGTCACTATTAACATTTTCTTGTCCATTTCTTTCTGCCAGGAAAAGAGTGGCATTGAAGTCTACTGGCGCCCCTTGTCAAAAAATGCCAGTGCACTGGTATTCTTCAGTCGTCGCACTGACATGCCATACCGCTACCAGACTAACCTCAAAAAACTTAACTACACCACCGGCAGCTACAAGGTATGTCTTTCCAGACGGTCTTTTAAAGTCAGGCAGGCAATGCATCATCTCTGATCCAACCATGTCTCCTCAATCGAAATCTGTATCGGTTGTCTGTTGTACGCACTCATTCAGCCATTTCCACCTCCAAAGATTACATTACGCTTAAAGCACACAGGAGTAAAGCCCTCTCACCATCATTAATGGAGTTCCACAGGGGCCTATTGTAGGTCCCTTGCAATTTACATATAAAAAAAACATTTTTTTCCTTATCACAAGTTCAACATCAATTTTTATGCAGATGATGCAATTTTATATGCCAAGGGTACCATCTCATCCAAGCTCTGACTTCCCAATCATCACTTTGTTTTCATAGACTTGTTTTTAAATGCAGATGAGACCAACTACATGGTATTTTTCAATTTGACTACTCTCCCTAGCTGAGAGTACCCTTAGAAACTGTACGTTACTCCTAAAACCTAGATTGGTTTTGCATATCCACCAAAGACAGTCCTCTTAAATGTAGGCAAAGTTTTTACTGGATGGTAATAGCCATCCACTGCACTATGCAGCTCTCGCTGTATTTTCTCTTTCCTGATGATGCAGAGGAACGTCTGCACCTTTATGCATTGAGTTCTTGTCAAGCAAGAGTGACGGTTATCTCTTGATTAATCAGTGGATTGCAGAGTTGTGTGTGTGTGTGTGTGTGTGTGTGTGTGTGTGTGTGTGTGTGTGTGTGTTTAGCTGCACCTTTTAGTATCGGATCAGTATCTCAAGGTACCTCAAGACGGATGACAAAAAAAAAGCACACGAAGAGGAAAAGTTCTTTTGGTACAATCCACATGATTTGACTATGGATACGCAAAATAACAAACTCAGTTAAATTGAACCAGACTGCTTGTAGGAAACAAGGATTCAGACTATCCTGCCAATAAATCTTTCAACTGAGCCCATATCACTTTTGATTGCAGCACAGTTTGCAAACCAAATGCACATAAATATTGCAGGAGAAACACTCACTTTTTCTCTTTCTCCCCTCCCTCAGATCTATGATGTCTTCACTGATCAGACCATGATGCAGAAAGACTCCACTGACTTTGTGGTATCAGTGAACCCCACAGGTGTGGTCATGTGGTACGTGTCTGCACCCGCCAAACTGAACCTCCGCCAGTTCTTTAAAGGCGGCAGATTACAGGGATTCGCCTATGACGATGATGAAAACGCCATCCCTCGTGTTTTCCTCTGATCACTGACTGACTTCATCATCGAATAATCACATCACAGTTTCTGCCTCAGTGCAGTGGCTCCTGATGAACTGACAACACCTCACACCACAGCGTTTGGTGCTCAAAGGACTTATTTCTCGATTTAGCCACAAAGTGCAGATGATGAGCTCTAAATTGAGTCATTGTAAAAAGATGGCACTGTCTGTTCTGACGAATAAAATCACTTTAAGCTCAGGGACAACCATTTTGCATCTGGATATGTCACGATTTTGAAATTCTTCATGTAATCATTTTCTCAAATTCTGCTCCAACAGAACTCGCCAAGGATGAAAAACTGATTGTAGATCAGCGCTATGACTCAGAAGTCTCTGCTTTTAATAAAAAATATATTTTAAAGAAACAGGATAGTATGTGTTTATAAGGAATACTATGCAGGAATTCGGCTACTGAGTACCGCAGCGAAACTGGAGGTGAAAGCCAACGGCAGCATTGTCTGCTTTGCATTTTGGCTCACTCTGTTTATATTTGTGTCCGCTCTTGGATGCAAGCTGCTTACAGTCTGTCACCTGCTCTCTACCCGAACCTCACCCTGCTGTGCCCAACAACTTCTTTACAAAAAAAAAAGTAGAAGTAGAAACAGATGGCAGAGTCACAGCAAACTGCTGGTGGGTCATAAGTGATGATTGAGAGGGATTACTTTGTCATGAGTCTATACATTTTTTTTCTTTTGGGAAAATCCTGCATATTAAACCTTGGAGCTGTCCCAAAAAGCACAAAGAAAGATGATAAAGGCCTCTGCACTGCTACTTTTTCTGAATGTTTACATTTAAATGCTTTGTTAAAGGTGCAGTCGGTGATTCTTTTCTAATACACTTTTTGTCTAATTCAGCAAACATCTCCTCACAGTCCGCTAGCTGCGCAGCCCTGGCTCTGTAAATGGGAAACAAAGTGGCTTGAAATGGGTGTTTATGCACAGGACAGAGGGGTAGCTATGTGTTTATAAAGAGAAATGCGGTGGGAAAAAGAGGGACAGTAAATCTGGCAGAGTTCACATGTTTGGATGTTGAGTTCAAATATCAACAATCTTTCTCCGGGATCGCTGATTTCACCTCAAAAGGAGAATTGTTTTAGTTGTTTAAGAAATGTTTTTATAAGAAATGATTCTGTGAATTATATGTTTTTGCCTTCACTATAATAAATCATTTGCTTTTCAATCAGGCACAGTTGTTTCATTTAGTTTAGAATAATTTAGCAGTGCTCATTTTAATAATAAATAACTGCATCTGACTAAAAATATTACTCTCAGATCACATTTATTTTTCAGGTTTTTGAAGATAGATCTTGTTAAAGCGTACATCTACCCATGGACGGAAGGCTTGTGCTCGTTATGGTCAGAGATGTAAACATTTACGACGTCCTCCTCAGCAAAGTTGTAACTTTAGATTAGTGGTTGTAGTATGACAGACAGAAAATACTTCTTACATGAAACAGCACACAATAAGGTCTGTGGATTATCTTGAGTAACTGAATCATGATTTCTGGAAAGACATTGCTGTTGAGTTTTTCAAATGTTTTTTTCTTTTGGTGTCATGTAGTTCCATTATATGTGAGAGAAGGCAGACATCTCTACGGCTGATATCTCAAACACTCAGCAACTTGAACCAAAGCAATCTAGATTGGTGAATACACTACAGGTAAGAGGAAAAATCTGTATTTTTGATATTGGGGTGAACTGACCCTTTAACACTCCTTATGTGGCCAAATGCATGTGTTACTGGAGAAGCTTAAACCTCAAAACTTGGCCCAATAAAACTGAAGGAGCCTGTTGAGTCTACGTGAGGCTTAAAAAGTTCACACAAACACATGAAAATACTGCACTTTCAGCAGAAGTAGCCCCACATAGGGTTTGACTGACATAGTTTCAGTTCAGCTTCTAATAACTTTCTAAGTTCATACATTCCTAAAATGGTAAGAGGCTGTTATTGACTTTTAGTGCTCACTTCCGAATTGCTAAGGAAGTCTCTCAGTTATGGTGATATTTGTTTTGTATTTGACACGTTTAATATTATCAGCATAAAATTAGACAAACCTGGTTGTGTTTGTTTCACAGTGGGAATTCAAACAATATCCTGTCAATTACTGCTTTATTTTTTGGTTTAGTTCTAAACTCACGCCCGCTTTACATTTTCCTACTGTAAACTGGATTTTGATTGTCAGTAACTTGCTGTTTTGTAATAGATTTATGATTCATGAAGATGCGTTCAGTGTCTAACAAACAGCCCATTAGACATAACGGCCTCTGGGGAGTTGCTGATTATGGCTGTGGGTCTTCAACCTTGTCACACATGTCTGAGAGTGCTTAAAAGACTTAACTCTTTGAAATTTGGACTGACATCACTGTTTTGCACTGCATTGAGACCCCTCTCACAAGTATTTAAACCTTTCAACCCTTTGAAGCAAATTGGTTTGATATCCTTTTTAAAAACAAGAGAAAAAGGCAACAAGGAACTTGGCAAGAAATGTCACACAAATTGCAAGACTTTTTTTTTTTAATAGGATTTTTTTGCAGAGAAGAATATAATTCTAATTTTTTAAGAGAATTATTTTCATGTTAAGCATTTTTTTTTTACAGATCATTTTCTTGTTCTTTGTTTTGGTTTTTCTTTTTCAAATTTTTAGATAATTTTCTTGTATTTTTTTCTAATCATTTTAGTAATTTCCAGGTAATTTCCTCTTATGTTGATCATTGCTGTCTTCCCATGTTTTAAAAAGAAATCAAACCAGTTTGCCCAGGTTTCAGAGTTAAGTCCAAAATCTGAGACACATCCATATTTAGCCAGTAGAGGTCGGCGCTGCTCTTCAGGCTGCGCGGACGTGACAACAGCGGCCTTCGACTTCCATCCACTGCCAAAAAATGCACCTGCTGAAGAGCACAAGGACAGTCAGCCGATTCGGCTCAGTGCTTTATCTCTCTGTTATGATTTAGTTTCCTCCGGTATCACCCTCTCCCATCTGACATTAACAACAATGTATACACTTTTTATACTGTACTTTGTCCTTCATGCCTCTCCTGTATCCATCATCTATCAATTCCTCATTGTATTTATTCTACCTCATCTTCATTTCTCCCTTCCCTCCTCCTCCTCGTCTCCTTCTTAATCCTGTGCACATTATCACCTCTGACCTTGGCCTCAAAGCCCCGTGTTTACACACAGTCTCAAGATACTGGAGTGGTCACATGAGTGTGTGCATTGGCATGCACGCTACTGCATGTGCGTACGTATGACATGAGTAAACTTGCACAAACATGCGTGCACAAATATCCTTGTAGGTCATTTCAGGCCAGATCAGCTGTGTGTGTACGTGTGCGTTTGTGTGTGTGTGGGAAAGACTATCTTTGCCTTCTTTTCTATCCCTTTCAGTCGTCTCAGATATCCGTTGGCTGGACGAACACGACACATCCCTCACTGTCAAGGTCCCCGCCGCTTGGGAGCATGACGTGGGAGAGGGGAAAAAGAGAGGACAGAATTTAAAGAAAGGAGGAAGAAGGGGCGGTCAAAAGTCTATTAGAAGGTGTAAATGAGCAAAGGAAAGGGGGGAGTGTGAGAGATGAGAGAGTGTGAGGGAACAAGTGAGGGAGGGGGGTGAGACGAGGAGCAAGAGCGTTCCTGCCGATGCTCACGTAGGCGCACAGCTGCAGAGAGGCGCAGTTGCCACTCTCGTCTTTGTACCCCCCCCCCTCCCCAACACCAGCACCCCTGATTCGAAAGCAGGGGTTGACCCCTCCTTTCTCCAGGCAAACACACACGTTGTTGTCACGCTGCTGGTCACACTTTCAGCCTCGCGCCTCTAAAATCCAAGCCAGAGAAAGGGGCACCAGGGTGGAGAGGATGCACACAAGATTTTGCATATAGGTCAGAATATAAGCATGCTCTCAGAGGAGGCTGCACACGCGCAAAACCTCCAAGGTGCTGCCACAGAAAAAGAAATGCAACTAAGCTGTGTCTCTATTCTGTCTGTCTTGGTAATTCCTGGTTGTGCATTGTGACAGAGACAGCAGTTTCGGAGAAACTTAGTATCATTCTTGCAGATACATTCAGTTTTGCAAGCATGTCAGTGGCATCATTTGTTACATGCACACAAACACAAACACTGGCACTGTCCTCCACACCTCATCTAAATGACAGCTACACTCCCTCTTGGCGCCGCCTGTCTCAGTACTGAGTTATGACATCACAATCTAAAGGTCTGATCCAAGTGGCAATCTCCGAGGCTGAAAAATTAAGCCAATGCTCAAATGCCAAAAACTGCAGTTCACTGAATGGCCACTTGAGGCTGGTTTCAAAACAGAGTCAGTCCCCGCAGCCCTCTGTGTTAAAATGTCCAACTTCACAGCAGAAATGAACATGTTTACAGCCTGGTACAAAAACGGTTTTGGTTGTTGAAGCTAATTTTTTGATTCATTGACTGTATTAGGGGTGAATATTTATAAAACTCACCACTGTAAATTCTACTAAGGCTTAAAGTTACGCATATATTAGGGTGGGTTGCATTGAGTGACAGGTGGCCTTGTGAGGCTTAGCTACAGTCTGTGAGTCAGATTCACCCTCTCGTCCAAATATGGTCACTTCTGCCCCCCCAGTACAAGAATGCGACAGCTAAAATGCCACACTCGTAACCAGTGGGTGATGTCAAGGTAGCGCCATTATTTCACACTGTCTATACACCAGTGATACTCAACTTTTAGGCCCAAATCTGGCCAGCTGTAGAGTGCAGAGTGGCCAATCGACCATTTTCTGATTAGAAATAAAAAATAAATTAATGTTTTTGTACTCTGAACGTAAACAAGGTGCCAGAGTATGTAAAAAGCACCAGAACAGATCTGTTTTATTTAAAGGAAAAAACACCCGACAAGTCTGGGCTAAGCCCCAAATACCCTCAAATCCTAGAAACACCCCTGCACATTGCCAATGTCAAAAAGTTGAAAACAGGTAATTAATTTATACGTACTGATAAATATTATTTATGTTTAGTTTAAGTTTATTAACCGGCCCCAGGCCCTCTGTTATTTTGCGACAGTGGCCCCTGGGCAAAGCAAGTTGAGTATTCCTGGCATGGCAAACACACCATCTCTATCTCTTTGAGGTAACTTTTGTGTCTTTTTTTTCATTTTATGTTTTGCATCTCTTCCTGGTTTGTATTGGTAAATTTGAGTAACATTTTTCAGATGAAGGCCAGGGGGCCTGACACTTTGGGCCCCTGAGTCTCTGATAAGCCATTTGGAGTAATCCATTCATGATCCCTGGTGCATATTGTTATCTCATCCTAATGTTAAAGTACCCTTCCTCTTTGAACACCAAAGGCTCTAAAACCTTCAATTTTATGGCATTAAATGTCCTCACATGACTCTCCTTTCTCATTTTGATTAGTACTGATATTGTTGCACTTAAAACTGTGAGACTTGTGTACTGTTAGAGAGTAGTGTCTTTGATAAAATGTGAGGCATTTCATCTTTGCTCATTTCTCTCTCTTTATGTTTTTTGACAAATGTCACAATTAGCTCCACTGACAACTAAGCATCTTATTCCTATTTTTTCCGCATGCAGGAGAGGCGGTGAGTAAAAACTGACAGGGTTGTGCTTGCACATTTATAAAAGTCTGCATGAGACACAGTGAGACAGGGAAAAGCAGTAAGGTCTGTCCCCAAAGAATACTAAATCTGCCATGCGACACTGAGCTGATACTGACAACATTACAAAACCCCAGAGGAAGAGAAACAAGTCAGCTACCCTATGAGTTAAAAAAGGAAAGGAAAAATAGTCTTCTATGTGCAGGAAGATGTCTTGAGTGGTTACTTGACTGAGGAAGAAGCATGGACAGATTATAAAACAATGGGCACAGATATGCAAAGGTTTGAGGTTCTTCGGAGTAATTTTGTGTCTCTTTGTGCTCTTTTTGAGTCTCCGTCTTGCCAGAAATGTGACATTTTGCAGCTGAAGGCCAGGTGTCAGCATTTCAATAGTGCACTGTAATTCTTTGGCATGGTGTTGTGCTATCAAACTGCTGCCCAGACTTCACCGGCCTTTTCTTGTGACCAGAACGAGGCGCACCTGTGCAGTAACGATGCAGTTTAATCAGCGCCTTGATACGCCACACCTGTCAGGTGGATGGATTATCTTGGAAAAGGAGAAGTGCTCACTTCTCCTCACTTTCGAGTGAAGGAATATATCTACTGAGTGCAAAAGAATGACCTCCTTTCAGACATCTTTAACCTAAAGAAAAATGTGTTTAAATTTTTATTCAGTTAAATGATATGTCATAATGTTAAATCTGCATAAGGAATATACATGAGTTGCTGAATGCAAAGCAAAATAATACAAAATGTCAAGTTTAGCTATAAAATTTATATTAAAGATTTAACATTTAGATTCAGCCTAAAGTTAAGATTTGACATTTAAATGTAATTTTTAGATTTAACATTTAGATTTAATGTTTAGACTCAGAATTAGTATTTAGATTTAACATTTGTATTAAATATTAAGATTAAGATCCAATATTTAGTTTTTAAAGGTTAGATTTTAACATTTCCCTTTAGATTTTATATCTAGATTGAACATTTAGCTTTGTTAAGATTTTACATGCAGCTTTAACATTTAGATGAAGATTTAATGATTAGATTCAACATATAACATTTACATTTAACATTTACCTTTTTTTTTTTACAAGAAAACATATTGTTAACCATAACATGTCACATGTTTTGCATGAATATTTGCCTTGAAGAAGAAAATTGAATTGTGAGGAAAGTGAGCTGAATCCAAAATATGTCCACTAGAAATTTGTAAGTGAATGTTTACATTTGGCGTCCCATAAGGCAATAGCTCATATTGGTATAAAATAGAAAAACGTGTTTTTCCCATTCCCATTCAGGAGAGGCTCCAGACAAACGGCGTTTATAAATGTTGATAATATGTTGGTGGTCATGGATATTACGTATTGGAGTTTTTATTTAGGCGATGCTCCCCTTTAAGCACTGATTCATCATTTTCTCTGGGTGTAGAACTCTGCAATCGATCCAGACTCAGGTTTTATATTAAGCAAACATGGACGATCTCCAAGGTGTTACTTAACAGGTTCTTCTCTGTTGCATCCCGCTCTCGCATGTCAAAGTGCGGCCTTGACGTCTTTTCCCTCCTACTTTTACTTGCTCATGCATTAGGAAAAGATCAGACAGCTCCTCCTCCGGCTGACGTCACACACTTCTCTGTTGGACTCTGTGACCCACAAAGCAAAGGACAGTGTTCTCACTGCAGACAGAGTGATTCTTCCTTTAATCCAAAGTACTAGACCATTAAATTTATTTGGGGTTTGGACTCCGGACGTCTGCTGGAGGTCGCTCTGTCCTGTCCTGCCCTATAGCCTGTCAGAGCAGAGGATGTCCTGCTGGCTGTATGGAGATGTTGTTTCAGCTGGAGTGTGTCTGGATATATGTGCTGAACATGTAAAGCCAGGAGATTGTGGAGAGACATGTGCATGTGGGACACGGTTACTGATTCATCTATTTCTGATTAAAACCTACTTGACGTCATCTTTTCATGAGCTGGCAGTTTCCAGGTTTTGAAATACTTCTGTGGTTGCAGTTTTTTTATGAATGAATGTCTGGATTCGTCCACCAGTGGCTGCTGTTGACTCAGTAAAAACAGACGCGCCTGGTAACTGTTTCCACGACGCTGCTGTGTACGAGGCAGGCTGCACGTTGCTGAGGCGTTGAGTTCGCATGGCAACTGGCCAAGCTGTCAGCTGCCTGCTTACTGGCAGCCTGTGTGGGTCAAAGTCAGAGACTGCAGCCAATACTGCTCTCTCGCTCATACACAGACGCTTTGACGACACACACACACACACACACACACACACACACACACACACACACACACTCTGTCATGGTCTCATTTTTTCCCTATAAGTCCTATATTTCTATTTCTTGGCTTTGCACACCCACTCACACACACTTATTTTCTCCTTTCTCTCCTAAATCCTCTCTGATCTGGGAACTGTAACCACATGTACCTCCACGCAGACGTACTGTACATCTGCAAGAGTGTGTGTGGTCATCCCATTCCCTCACTGTATTCTTCTGTTCCACTGTATTCTCTGTCTTGAGGTTTTCCATGTCAGATCCTGAAGCCTTTTCTGGGCAGCTGAACAAAACCCCTTCTTCCCTTTCACTGGCTGGAGCAGAGCGCAGCCAACACAGCAGCAGGATTTGGCCCTAAACTGGCTTCAAGGAGAATGGTTGGAAAGGCCTGGAAAGAGCAGGTGGAGTTCTTTGGCAAGTTGCGGGTATGCGTGTGTGTGTGTGTGTTAAGGGTCACACTAATAGAAACTTGTCAGATTTCCAGCAGGTATTTGATACACAGTCACACAGCAACAACGAGGGTAACACGATGCCATTTGAGTCGCTGCTGATAAAGCATCTATTTTTGGGTAAAGCTCCATAATGACACATAGCATGATGCGGTAGAAACTTTGACTGACATTAGTTTGCAAAAAGGAGTCATGTGTCGGGGCAGGAAATAAAAATAGAGACGTGATCGGTCAACAATGCTTTTTGTAACCTTCAGTGCAGCCTGTGAACAACCATGTGCAGGATTTTCTCGGCTATTTTTGTTTGTGTCTATAGGCTTCTCTTTTTTTTATTGGACTGTTTTCTTGTGGTTACCGGTCGGCATGACTGTCATCTCTTCTTTCTTAGGCTCTATGTCTGTCACCGAGACCACTTTCACCTGCCGACCTGTCAATCTGTCGTTTGTTCTTACAGTAGCACTGTCATTAAGTGTGTTTGTCAAGTGCCCTGATGAGGAGGTCAAAGCGCGTCAATGATGTTTTAATTTAGAACAATGAAATCACCATGGTTTGATATTTGCTCCTTTCAGCAGAGCAAAATTCTACAATGTCAAAGTCCTGCACAGTAGTTGTTTTGTAGCTTATTAGCCATGCCAACAGGCTTGGGCAATATCACAGTATTACGATATACTAGGGTGTTTAGAAATCTGGAAGGTATGCTTTTCAATACCGTCATAAATACAGATGCTCCTCTTTCTATTAAACTCATTGTATGTAGTGCACAGCATGCACCTGCAGAGCTCAGTCTCCAGTCTCATCAGTCTTCTGTGACCAAGAAAAAGTTGAATTTAAAAGGTATACAGTTGTATTTCTATGTGTAATAGGAAAGTAGATGTGAGAATATTGCTTTTCTTAACATTTTGTGGGTTTCTATTGTGTATGTTTGTCTGAAAAGCTGAAAGTAAGTACTGGGGTTGTACTGGGGTGTCAATCAATCACATTCAAACATCACATTCAGATGGGAAGCAAACACCAAACTGCTGCATGAAAGTCTGGGGTTTGTTGGACCCATCTACTGCCAATGCCCTTATATTATGTTGTTACTGGCTGCATTTCAGCCTAACGCTGCTCTGTTGCATATCATGCATACGCACCAAGTTCTGTCCAGCCACGATGCCATCATATACTAACAACGCAATCGGTTCTGTATGGCCGTCCTGGGATGTATCATATGGACATGAAAGGTGCCTGTTGTTGTTGGGATTTAGCATTGTGTTTATTCATTCATTTTGCTTTCTAAAAATTTCATAGTTGTCACACAACTGCTTTTTTAAAATTCTACTGAGTAAAAACATCATCATTTACAACAAATGGAAAACAAATTTGCTTGAGGGGAAGACGTAATATTAATGGTCACATAATGTTCCACAACCAAGTCATTGTTTAATGAGTTTTTGTCAGTAAAATCTTAATGGCTTCACCGCATTTGATTATGTAAGAGGACAAAATATTCCTAAAGCTGGAACATTGTGTTAATATGAATTAGACAATGAAGTCCTGACTTTATTACTCTGCTTGGCATCAGTTCATACACACACAAACTGCTATTAAAGATCCTTACTACTCTGTTCATTTGGATACATGACAACGTGAATCATACTGTCTCACGACAAATACGCCCCCACCCCCCTCTCTCCACCTTTCTTTCATAGACATACTTCTCCCGAGGTGACTGTGTCTCCTTTATGTAAAAACTTTGTGTCAGGTAGGTCAGTCACAGCTTGTGAAGACTGCACTGCCCCACCACCCCCTCACCACCCCCCTCCAGGTCCTTAAATCCATGTCATTTGGCTCACTGTTGGCTGGAAAAGATCAAACAGCACATGTGAGGCTGACCTTCAGCCCAGCGTCCCCGCCGCCTGCGTATATCTCAGCAGGCATAGTGCGTCTAAACATTAACTCTGGGGACTGGGCACAGTTTAGTCTAATGGAGCTGGTGTGTGTGTATATATGAGTGTGTGGTCTTAATCGTCTGTTGTGTAAGTCTAAATGAAGACGTCTGAAAAGATATAAAGAGAGATGTTTTTACATTTCTGTGTTTTTGCAGTCAGAGTGCAGAGACAGACGCAGGGAGAAGATAATCCATAATCTCTGTCATAATCACTGAGTTGGTGAGAAACAGAGTTCAGGGTGCAGAAAGCACCTGCTGTACTGACGCAGCCCGACCAGAGTCCTCCTCGCACTGCTGGGGCTGATGTGCACTTGCACCAGGGAGCCCACCTGTGCTGCAACGCTCACATCCACATGATGCCACCTGCAGCTGGGAGGGGGGGGGCTTTTTTTCTTTCCACCAGTCAGTGTAGTTCACAGTCTCAGAGCTGACCATTATGAGTCCATTATGAGCACAGTTGAGGCTTTGTGCGCGACAAAGAAAAGAGCTACTTGTCAAAATGGTGATGTAAAAGTCCCCTGCCCCGTGTCACAGTGTCAGGAGAGATTTTGGGTCAAGTTGTAGTTATGTGTGAACGTTGTCACGTACGATGTTGTAAATGACTCACGGTGGCACGATTTGAGGCAGATACACAACCAGATTTGCTTTATCTGCCTGCTCTACTTGTTCGATGACTGCTGCTTGCCAGAAGAAGTGAAAGTACACTGATAAATAATTTGCAGGATTGTTACACTTTGTCAAGGCAGAAGCAGCACTCTGGAACATAATTACTATCTTAACTTGCGTGCAACCTAAGATTGACCCTTCTAAAACTCGGCAAATTGGCTTGATTTCTTTCAAAAACATGGATAGAAGGCAATGAGCAACTTAAGAAGAAATAACGAAAAAAAAACCCAGAAAGAAATTAGTAATAAATACAAAAAAATCCTGTGAAAGAAATTAGAGCAATTGGTACAGGTTTTAAAGCTGTAAACATTGGGGATTAAATGCGGCACAACAATCACACTAAAGCTTCTAAATATATTTTGTTATTATATTGTTTTATTATATAAATGTATGCAGATAGATTCCACTCAATATTATTTGTGTGAATAGATCAACAATCAGTGTATTAAGGTGTGATCTGTAAATACAAAACACCATCTGCTAATAAATAAATTGAATATTTTGCAGATATAAAATGGATCTGCCAGTACACAAACAAATTCCACAAATAAAAAAATATCTGTGAATAATATTTTTTTATTTAAAAATGAATGCAAAAAATTTGTGCTTCTGGATTTGCATTTTTGTATTATGCATATTTTTATTTTTTGAATTCATTTGTGTATTTGCAGACCTGTTTTATAATTATAGAATATTTGTGTGAGTTTACAAATGTTTTTTGTATTTGTGGAAGAGTTGTTATATTTACAGATGACACATTTACACACTAACTGTCTCACACAAATGATATTGAGACAAATCTGGCTGCATATAAATTCAACAGGGTGCATTGATATGACCTCCAAGGTCATTTGCATTTGCCCCATAACCACTGGGGGGCGGTAGGGTATTGCCTGACCTATGACGGGGGATCTGATCCCCAATAACTCAGGTGCTTCCCCCCTCAGAACCCGCAGAGCTACACCTCCGCTGACTGAATGACCCAAAGCTTCATGAATGAACGGCATTTGGAGTCACATCACTTTTAGCTGACCTTGTCCCCAATGCCCTGCACATGTGAATCACAGTGGAAACTCAATCCATTACAACAATAACAGCGATCATTTTGTCTTCTTTTCCCCTCCGCCATGTTGTTGCAAAAGCCGTAGTGGTCAAAAAGGGACGATTGTTTCCTGGAAAGTCATTGCTTTTTAGGTCAGAGAGTACATTAGGTCAAACACACAAACAAGAAAAGAGTGGACACAAATAAAAGGCCAAGATTTAGAGAACAAGAGGACAACACATAAAGATCACAGTCTTCATCCTGGTGTTCATAAATCACCTATAGTTAACCCTCTGACCCTGTTGCAACACACAGACCCCTCTTTAACATCCACTGGTAGCTGTTCAGTCCAGCAGTGGCCAAAGGGAGAGGCATTTTTTCCTCAAAGGAAATCTCTGATAAGCCATAATCTCTCACCTTGATATTTTATGCCACCCAACAGCCCATTCTCACCCCCTCCAGCACTTTGAAGTCCTGAAAAGCAGCCATTGTTTAATTCAGAGAGGGGCGGGAAAAGAAATCTGCTGATCTGCCACTCGTGTGAATGATATGGAAATTTAGGACATGGGAATTTGAGTTTGAGAATGTCCTAAAAAGGGATAATAGCTCGGAAACGTGCAACTTTCATGAATGTGATTTGCAGCAGCATGAATGGAAATATTGTTGTGGGAGGATTTATTGTGGTTCTGTGTGGGAATTTAAGAACCGGGGACAGAAAAAGAGAGAAAATATGATGGATTTCATTTTTATCTGATGCTGAGTTTCCTGTTGCTATGGTCTGCTTACTGTGTATGCATGAATAAACACACACACACACATTCATGCATGGATGTTTATAGTATGTATAAATTCATGTGATGAGCTTTGCTTTCAGCGCCCATTATAAATATGTCTGCAAAAAGTCATATGACTACCTTTGTAATTAGCCAGTGTCACATATTTGTTTGACTTTATCATTTCAACCACCTGTCTCTTACAGTCCCACACACAGACACACACACATCACATTTTTAATGTAGGAGGACAGTGTAGTGGGTTACATTACTTCCCAAGAGACTTTGGTTTTGGGCTTCTGGAAAACATTGTAACATATCTCTAAAAATATGACATGTCTCAGACTTTGTCGGGAATAGAACGGTAAAGTGTTGGCTTTATTTTCACTGTTGTTCCTGGAGTTTACACAGTTCACCACCTTTACCAAGTTGGAGACAGATATTCAATATCTGACATTAAGATCCTTTACACCCCCCATTAAGGAGTCTTGGGTGACCGGATCTCAAGTGGACAGCTCTGAGTCTGTCTGTTCACACTTGAGTAACCACTTGTGCTCGGATTGCACTTAGCCTCTCTGCAAATAAACGTGAATCATCTCTGTTAGCAAAGAGAAAATGCATTGTTCTTTTTAGCTGGTGGTTTGTCTTGCTATATGCAAATTTACAACCTATTTAAAATGTGCAAGATGTTACTTCATTGTAGAGCTGTGCACAGTGCATTAATTCGCAGCTTATCCTTGCTGTCCCTGCACCTCCTTGCCGCTGGGGGCCTGGCCTACTGCTGCAGGAGTGCAAGCTCTGTGATGGGGACAGTTGGTGAGCATCCACCTGCACACATACAGTGACAGGGCTAACTGGTTGCATCACATGGCTAACATTCCTTTGCTCATGCTACATCCTTCAATCAAATTCGATCAAAATTTTCTGTAATCCTGCTGATGAATCAATAAACAAACAGAACTGAAAACATACCCTCTTTGGAGGCTAATGGACTCTGTCCAATACAGATGCCCAGTTCTGGCGTTAACCGTGAACAGCACCAATCTTAACCTTACCGACATACCCACTACATGCTGAAACCCAACCCTTACCCTAACCTTAACTAAAACCAAATCTTAACCCCAAAATATAATGCTTTTCCCTGTGGGGACCAGCTGTTGGTCCCCAAAAATGTAGTGACTCCCCATAATGTTGTCTTGACTTGTCACGTCCACATTTGTGGATTGTACTTAAAAGAATTGGCACTTACCACATAAACCCTGACATTACTGTCGGCAAAAGCTGGAGCTAAATACATGAAACACAAATAACCATTACACAACCAAAAGTAACTCACGTGCATATGACATAATTCAATTTTTATATCCAACATCCTCCTCCTGAGGCAGCAATACATCACATTCCAGTGACGGTGATGATGCTGGTGACCACTGAACTTTACGGCCTGAGCCAACTCCATTACTGAGAACCTGGTGGATATTTTAGACAGCAGCTCTCACCGCTGCAGAATGTAGATAAACACATACCATTTAGGTTCCCTGTCATAATCCTACAGTCAACAAACCCTTCCTTGGCAACACTGCCTTGCCAGTTTACAATGCTAAGTCACAATTACAGTACCCCTAATTACTGGCTTACCTCTGTGTATGCATGTGTGTCAGCATATATGCGTGTGAGTGCGCAGATCTGTGTGTTCCTGCTGGGCCGTGCCACCGTCTGCAGGAGAGGGAGGGGTTGAGGATGTGGGTAGGGGTAGGTACGATCTCTAAACTGCATTACTGCATGGTTTCCCTCAAGCTATATAAAAGTATTTTGACCAGGAGGTCTCAAAAATAGTATACAAGCTGTTGAATACAAATAAAAAAGGATGGAGACACCTTTTTATAGTTTAACTGGAAAATCAATGCAAGGTGAGGAAATGACAGGAAGGCTTAGAGGTGCCATATAGCCATGTTTCGAAGGGGTAGCTTTCGTGCTGTCAGTCCATTTACTGCAACATCTCAGAGTTATATTTGGCCCCGTGTAGCTCTGCTGTGCCTTTTTCTAACTGGCCTTTTCCTCCTGCCTTTCCAAGAGATGGAGAGAGACAGTCTAACAGCCAGACTAGTAGCTCAAGGCTGCACCTACCACACTGGGGATTGGATACTTAATGTGGAAGTGCTAACATGCTGATGTTTTGCAGGTATCATGTTTATCATCTTAGTTTAGCATGCTAACTTTTGCTAGTTAACACAAAACACAAAGTGCAGCTGAGGTTGATGGGAATGCCATTCGTTTTGCAGGCATTTGGTCTTAAATTAAACATGTTAAAATCCATCCCATGGGAGACATGAATGTGTGTAGCAAATTTTGTGACAATCAATAGTTTTTGAGGTACCCAGCTATTAGTTTTTGGTTCCAAAAACATTCTTCAATGGTACAATGTACCTAATGCAATATTTTAGAAATGTTTTCAGCGTCAAGTTTTCTTTTAGATCCCAGAATGTCCTTCTTAAAGTTAGGGTAATATTCCATATAAACATTCAAAAATGGTAAAAATGTTGTTTTATTGTTAACATATCACATTACATTACATTTTCATTAAAAATGTCTGTAATCTCAGGCCTCAGTTAAATGTTCAGAATATTGCTTTTGAAATGTTCTTCTTTGTTCTCTTGTAACATTATGGGAACATTTTACAAAAGAACATTGTATGAACTGTCACCTCTCAACATCACCAAAACATCCTCAAAATGTTGCAGTTATAAGTCAGAATTTAACCTAATAGGAACATTATATGAAATGATAAACATCCTAAAAACATTCTTTGAACATCTGATGTTTTCTTTCTGAAACTTTAGCCAATGTTGTGGAAACTTCCTCTGATATTTGGGTATTTAACTTAAAAACAAATATGTAAACCTTACGGCGGTGCTAGAGGAAAAGTTAGAGCATCATGAAAGTCAACTTCATGTATGTCTGTTGAAAAAAAAATGATAGTCCATCCAACAGTGATTTAAAAATAGAGAGCATCTTGCAATGGGATCAGTCCAGCCATGGTAGAGCGATCTGCGACCCAAAACAAATGTTGGCCAGGATCCCTTCTTCCTATCCTCTTGCTTGGACCTCACTTATCTTCAATCTCTGCCTTCAATTAAATCTCAACCACATCGTACAGGATTGTGACATTATCATGTTGACAGACGTTTATCCTCAGGAATGGCCCGAGGAATGTGACAAAGACCTCAGGGCATCAACCTGGCCTCCAAATTCCCAAGATCCCAATCTGATCAAGCATCTATGTGATATGCTGGTATCTCACCCTGTAACCCACGAGACTCAAAGGATCTGCCACCAATGCCCCTATGCTAGGCACCATGCGACACCCCCAGAGGTCAGAGGCTCCCCTGTGGATTCGATTAGATTAGTGGTGCATGTAGATGCACCAGCCATTAGCTCTTCAAATCCTTGCTACTTTTTTTGCTATATTTTTCATTTTCCTCCTTCTGCTGAAGCAAAACCTTTCTACCATAGAGAAGCACTTATCAACATCAGGGAAAGTTTTGTGGGGATTGAACTGAACGCAGCAGACCGCGAGAGGATCCTCACTGATGGCATATGCCGAGCAGCCAGTCAGACCCGAGGGGAGAAATGAAACTGAAAAGCACCGGATGAAGAGAGGGAGGAGAGCCGGCATCAGGGCGAAGCTGACCCAACTTGGACTTAGAGCTGTTCCTCTACCAAGTCTTCCTCTGGCTAATGTCTGGTCGCAGGAGGATTAAGTGGATGAGATGTGATTGAGGCTCACTCAGCAACAAGAAATCAGAGACTGCTCTGCGCACATTCACAAAGACATGGTTAACCCTTAACATCCCAGATTAAACTATTAAATATTTTTAATTTTTTCACAGTTATTATCATTTTTAAGCTCTTTTTCACGTCATTTCCTACAGGTTATTTTTCTTATTTTTTCTTTTTTTTTGTTCCAATGTTTTTGGTAATTTTCTTGTACTTTTAACACATTTTTAACTAATTTTTGAGTTATTTCCTCTCAAGTTTCTCATTGCTATTTTCCCATGTTTTTAAAAGAAACCAGGCCAATTCACTTAGGTTTCAAAGGGTTAAAATAACATCGTCATCACCATGTTGTCTCTGCTGTAAATATTGTTCCGTAGACCTGCGTCATTAGATGTGCCTTGATGTCTAGTTCAGTACACAGTTTTATCATCAAAAATGAGGCGAACTTAAAAGGTTGTGGGTAGAGCAGTAATGGAAAGAGTGTGGAAGAGAGTGAACACAAAGGGCAAGAGAAGGATGAAGAAATTAAATTATTGCTCATTGAGCGCAAGTGGATTGGAGACATTACTTGATTATCTATGAATCGATAAGGAACAGAACAAAAGCAGACAATGATAGGACAAATGATCAATAAAGAGGACAGTAAAAAAGAGAAGTACTTGCAGGAAGTGTGCTAAAGGAGAGAGTGCAGGGTGACTCAGCCAAAAAAAATGATGTTTTTAGTTCATCACTTAGAGGAAAATAAAGAAAAAAGAGAGCCAGAGTAATGGTGATGATTCATTTTCATGCTCTAGTTCTTGTCTCCATGTTCACCTTGACCTTTTACTGTATATTCCCTCTTAATGTTGCCACTCCCAGTGACATTCTGTGGCACACACTCACAGAGCGCAAGCTATAAATTCTGAAAGTTACTTTCTTTTTTTAAATCTTGCTCTTGTGTGCTAGGGGAAAAATGTAAATGAAAATGTGTGCCTCTGCAGGCATGGGTACTGCTTTAAACTTGTCTCACGTAAATGCACAGAGAGTATGCTGCACACACTTATATATGCATACAGTCACTCACACATATGCACTCGAAGCTGTTGATGGCTGGCGTAGTTGGGAGAGTTTGCGCTATCATCACTGCCAAGAAACTCCTGGCTCTCACTGTGCTGCTTTTTTTCTGACACCTGAGAAGCAACATTGACATTATCTATCGGCAGAGGTGTTGGGACGGAGTGATGGGGGGGTTCCCCGAAACATTAAAGTAGTGATGCTTGTCCAACACAGACGTAGATGAATCTTTGTGCACCTGTTTGATAGCTTCTGGATGCACCAACCTTTGAGAACTTCCTCACTTTGAATCCTTAAGTTTTCTTGGTAACTACAAGCCTGCAGCTCACCCACCTCAGCCTGCAGAACGCCTCTGGTTTGTAGTTGTGTGGTCAGCGTCCGTTAAGCTGCCAACTGGGAACACATGCCATTCCTAAGAACTCTGCGGGACTGGGGGATCTGGTGACAGGCGCTCTTGGCTTACAGATAGTCGATGCTAAAATGAGATACACTTAAGGGGCAAGCAAGCGGAGGAGGGGGGGAAGCGAGTGTGGGAGGAACGGGAGGTATGAGAGGGAGAGATAGTGGGCCAAGGAAAGAGAGAAGTGTAATGTGTTGCAGCGATGACCACGTGTCAATGAGTTCATGTTTATCCCTCCTTAATTCACCAAGGAGTGAAGCAAGGAGGGTTCTGCTCGACTAAATCCCATGCACTAGGAATGCCAGTTTCGGTTAATTTTGTTTTCGATAGCACAACAGCCAGTGGCTGGTGAATAACTGCTTAATTTTTTAGGAAAAAAAAGTACAAATAAATGACATATTAGAGGTCTTTCCTTTTAGTCTGACGCTCCACTGACTCAGTGGGAGTTTTAGCACCACATTTTAAAGCGCTATGCATTTAGAGGTGTTGAAATGTTAATGTTGTGTGATGTAAAGGTATTTCCTTTTGTTTAATTCTCTGTTGGCTTTGCTGACAGGCAGCTGGCTAGCTGCGTAAACGTGTGAAAGCATAGTGCCCTCTGCTCTCCCTCCGGTCTCCACTGGTTAGTTAAGGTTCACTTCGGCCACTCTGCTCTACACACCAGCCAGGTACGGTGGAAGCGAGCCGGTGGTGCAGTTCATTCATGACTGATGGCAGGAAGACGTTGCTGCAGAAACATAGTAGCCAACTTTTCAGTCTGCCCCAAGGTAGCCCCGAGTTGGTCATGGAGGGGGTTGGACAGTTGGCTGGTTTAACAAGTGGAGCCTGGAGGGTGGGCAGTATGTTTCCAGCTTTTTCCAGACCAACATGTGCAACCGGTCGAAAAATGTTCTTGGCCATTAACTGATTAACGGTCAACTGTTGACATCCCCACATTTCACTGTTACCTCATTTATATTATCTCCCCAGCTGGTGTAGAAAGAGTTAAGATTAGGCTACTGGCTTTCATCTCCACTTGATTTAACGTTGTTTATACAGTCTGTGTACACACTGCAGGAAGTGAAATCCCATTAGGGCTTGTGCGATCGTTGATAGGTTGGTTACATTCACAGTACCTGACATGCATTCTTAATGGGAGCCTCTTATCACTGGAAATGCCTTGTAGGTACAGCTCACTGTACAAGGGTAAAGCATATACATGTACACTCCCTCAGGCTGAAATGAAGAGCAGCTGACACTGAATAGAGAAAGCTTTAATGAATACTGCATGTGCTATACTGTACACACCGTCTCACTCTCGGAGTAGGAGTTTATATTTGAGGCAATGTTTCATTCCTTTCTAACTTTTCCCTGAATTTGATAAATATTTGATTTAGTCTTGGAAACGCGTATGTGTGTCCTCTTATCTGTCTGTCCTTGAGCCTGAGCCTGCCAGACAAACTTGGGCAAGCCTGCAAACAGTCAGTATGTAGAAGCAGCCATGTTTTTCCAAAGTAGGAAATCTGCAGTATTTCTCCCACTATGTGCAACAGAAATCTCAACACTGGGCAGATTTGTTTCACTGTGGCAGACAGACAAACAGTGGGCTTTCACAATGAAGGCCACTGCAACTGTGTGACAAGGTCTCCATGGCAAGTCACTGTTATATATAGTGGCAGAAACAAGTCCTTCAAATTAAACACCAAATACGTAGTTTGTTTTTGCCCTTCAGAATGACAGTATCAGCGTTTTCTGATCTGAAGCGACAATCAACAGGATGTTATCTTTGTCTGTGCTTTCCAAAACTGTTTATAAAACATTTTTCTGATCTTATAACCCTATGGTTTAAAGGGGAACTATTTGCAGGACCATTAGGGACCTTTGGAAATTTGTAATAACTGCGGAGGTCGTCTGTGATCCGGATCCCCTGCAAACCTGCCGTGTCTATAACATAACATAACATAACATAACATAACATAACATAACATAACATAACATAACATAACATAACATAACATAACATAACATAACATAACATAACATAACATAACATAACATTAACATTAGTCTATTGTGAATATATAAATATATATATATATATATATATATATATATATATATATAAATATATATATATATATATATATATATATACTTTTTTTATTTAAAGGAAAGGCAAATCATTGCATTCTGTTTTTATTTCCGTTTCACGCAGCGTCCCAACTGGAACTGGGGTTGTAAAATACAATATGTACTTTTGTTGCACTTTGGTTTTATTGTACTACTGTAGCTGACTGTTAAAAATATTGTGTATTTATGTTTTTTTTGTTCATTTACAAATGTCTAATCATTTGAAATTAACAGCCTTAACATGCTTTCTATAATGTTTTCAGTACAAATTGGTCATTTCTGTTTGAGTATAAAGATGTAGCTATAAATAACCATTTGCTTGACTTTGTTTTAAATAAGAAAATGTCCAAAACAGCTCTGTGTAAATATACCAAGGTTCTATACTGCAGACTCTTCCACAATGTAAACATTTTGCTCTTTCTCTCACATACACTGTAAATCTAACATCTCCACCCTCCATAACTTTTGACCTATATGTCGACTCCTTCATGTGGTGCTTTACAGAAACATATAAGTGATAAATGATGCACTGCGAATCTCTTATCTTTCATTAAGACTGCCTCCTCCCTCATAACTGTGCCATCTATTTTAAAGGTAACTCTTAATAGAAGTTACATTTTCCAGATTTTCTTTTGTGTTTGACAGCGTTGTCTTGTGATACTGCCACGTCACAAGAGCTGAGTTTTTGCCACCGTCACTTGGACAAAGTTGATGCCTTCTCTTTGTCAACCTCTCCCTCTTTTCATACTATTTTCATCCCACTTCTTGCTCTTTCTCCTCTATGACTCAGATCTTTGGATCTCCCTCAGGGCCGACGCAGGATCCTTTTTTCTCTCTCTTCTGAATGACCACAACAAACTTTGACCAGAACATTTCACTGGCATCAGCTGCCCAAGACAATAAACATGCTGTGCAGCTTCTCCTTGACTTTTCCCATGATGAACCAAACTCCTGTCCCTCTCACATACTGCTCTTACTGGATAACATTTCACCAATAGTTCACTCACTGCGCTGGTATGCAGTTCACTGTTGGGTTAACGTAGTGATTGCCAATACGGGGTACTTTTACGCCAGCAGCTATTTGTGCAGTTTCCAAAGAAGATTCTGGAGCAGCATCAACATATTTGAAACATAAAAATGTCAAGGAATTTAAAATAAATAGAATTAAATACCATAACTACATAAAAATTAGTAGAGTAATTATAAGATTTTTTTAAAAATATTTTTTATTCTTTATATGTGGTAATAAATCAAATCAAATCAAATCTTTAATTATATAAAGTCTCATCGCCTTTTCATCTTTATTTTGGATACATTTTTTTTGGTTTGTGTCAAAATTACTTGACTCAACTGGATGGAAGTTTTATGTGTAACTGAAACACGCAAACCTGAAAAAAAAATACACAAAATAAATATTATGTGTTTGTGTTGAGTAGGAAAATGTACCAAAATGAACAACCAAATAGGATTAAAAATAGGTTAGACATTAAAAGTAATTTATAAACAGTTTAAATAATTGAAAAAAATTGTTATAATAATAGTTAAAAGTAATGGATACATTGTTAGAATAAGTTGCTAAAATAACACTTGGAATAGTTACCTAGAAGTAATGGATAGTAAGCTAAATAGTTTTTTACTGGCTGAAACAGTTGAAACAGTTTCCTAAAATGTAAATAAAATCAGCAAAGTTAAAAAACAACAACAACAAAAAACAAGGAAATAACCTCAGAAAAGTGTGTAAAAAATGCAAATAATTCTGTAACATAATTTTAAATATATAATTATAAATATTTCTTAAAATAATAAATATAATTATTTCCTTAAAAAAAAATCTAAATGTGCTCAACATCGCCTTGTTTCAAATCAAACCAATTCGCTCAGGTTTCAGATATCTGAATACCTCTAAAACACAATTGAATGCAGCATGAAAATGTTATGTTGTTCCATGTTTCAAAGGGTTAAAATCGGTATGGCTAAAATAATTAGTCGCACAAATGTTTAGTTTCTGAGCAAATAGTACAAAACGGATCTAAACAATTACACTGAAAAAAGTTGTGACCCCAGAATAAAAGTTAAGGAACTAATGGGTTAATTAAATGTTATTCAAATAATTAGGAAAAAATGAAGATACATACAGTCACTATTTTGTTTTGATTTATTATGTACAGTATACTATGGTATTTTTTTTACTTTTAAAATCGAAATTATAGCCCAGTGAAAAAAGGCCTGTTTTATAGGACACAAAGGAATTTGCAACATTATATCAAAAAAAGTCAGTTTGCTGCTTCAAAGAGTAGTTATCCATGATTAATGGCTGCTTTTAAAAATGTGAGACACCGTAATGTGTATAACCGCCAGAAGCCATGCCTCGTTGTTTTATTGTACACGCTGAGCGGTGCTGCTGCTAATTAGCCATGGCTAATGGTGGGTAATGTGTAGCACAGAGACACGGTGTCCAGGAGCAGCAGACATTTCTCGAAGATTAGCAGTTGGGGCCAGTAAAAGGTGAGATTAAGACATTCCCTGCATGTTCTCTGTGAAATCGGCCTATTTCTGACCACTTAAATCATTTACATGTGATTACTTTCGCTTTGCTGAAGCTCGCCAGTCTAACAAAGTGGAAGTGGAAATGATGAGTTCAAGTTATGTGGTCAAACGTCTCGTAGAAGTAATGACAAATGAAATGTAGCATTCACATTATGTTAATATAGGGGATCTGGTCCAGTTTTCTGTTTTTGGAGTGACCCCAACAGTCAGTAATTTGAAGCCTATGTGTGGCCTTTATATGTTTACAATCATTTTGTCCTCCTGATTGTCTGTACGGTAATTTTAAGTTATTGGCCTATTCTGTATTCACAAAAATAAGTACGAATCCCTCCTCTGCTCCATTGTGGAGTTTTTCCTCATTTGAATCAGGGGTCTTCAGTTCTTGTGTGTTTAAATGGATATGCTCAGCTGTAAGGGCTGCTTTTTAAATATGTGTGTAACTGTTCTTTTTCATATGTCGCCACAAAACCAACTACACCACAGCTAAAACGTCACATTTGCTCTTCAACACTTGCATTTAAAAGCATTAAACAGAAGCTGAAAACCACCCAATGCATCATGTTCTGATTCACAATTTAAACACAAACTCTGTTGTTTTTTAGCTCACATAATGTGCGACTTGTCACATTATGTCGTCATCGTGTTGTGATCATGCAGTATATTGCCTATACATTAGGGTAATTATCTAAAACCTTAAGCGGATTAGGTGTAATCTGCTTACTGTGCCATATTTAAGGATTTTCACATACATGGATCGATAGCTACTGCCAAATCCGTTCTAGTACCCTATCACTCAAACCTGTGCTAACATGTAAAGCTCACCACTGCGTCGTGTTAGAAGCTGCTGCCTCGCAAAACATTCCTACATAACAGGAACTGCGACTGCACGAGAGGACCAAAAGCACAATCAGCTGTATGACAGGTCCGGCTGCCGAGCTGCATCATCAAGTGAACTGTTTGAGCGAGCTGTTACCTGTTACATCACAGAGTAAACTGTTGCATCACTGCATCGGACTCAGGTTAACTCATTATTAGGTCTGTTTCACCAGCGAGACTTAAAACTTAAACAGCATGCAGTAAAAGCTCTCTGACTTTGGTTACTGCAGGTTAACAGCCCTGATTTACACTGAAAAATTAAACCAAATTTGATATCTACCAGCCAATGAGAAACATTATTTTCTCTGGCCTTGGTACAGTGCCAGGTGCAATAAACAAGAAGGCGCTGAGCTAATGCTGCTTCAACGGTCTGGTTTTTAGTCACCTAAAAAAAACAGTATCAGTTTAAGCATGCAGTATTTAGAATATTTTCACTGCTTTATGTCAGACAGGTCTTTCCAGCTAAAGCCTTTATCTCAGACTCCACTGACAAAAACAGTGATTTTACTTTGCAGAACACAGAGCTGTTGCTCTACAGCTGTCTCAACTAATCAGTAAAATCAGTAGGACAGGCAGGAGAACAGGTAAACAGCACGAGGAGCAGAGGTCTGTGGAAACTTTTCTTCTCTTTATATATCTCTTACTTATTCAGTCTCTTTCAAACTCAGTGCTGGCTAATTTGGAATGTTTTAGCTCTGTTTAGTGGGAAAGTAGGGTAATTTGTAAGAGCGTGTCATCGCATCTTGCCAGTTAAGGAGCTAAAATTGGAGCAATCACCTGGGTGTTGTGTTCCTATCAAAGCCGATCGGGGCTGGAGACGATAAAAAACTTCGTCTGCAATGTCATTTGACCCAGGAGTGAATAAAAGTTAGATGTTAGCGCGTGTTAACCCGTCTTTTGTGCAGTGGGAATGAGGCTGTATATAAAGCAAGAATGGGAGAGAATTTCCCTTTCGAAACTTTAACAGTCAGTGTCCTCAGTTCCCAAACACTTAACTGAGTGTTGCTGAAAGAAAATGTGGTAAACATGCCCATCCCAACTTTTCTGAAACATGCTGCAGACATCAAACTCAGAGTAAGTGTATATTTACAAAAAAAAGCAAACAAACAACAAAGTTCATCAGTTTGAACACTGGATATCTTGTTTTTGTGCTGTTGTTCATACAGGATTTTGAAATCATTGCATTTTGTTTTGATTTATGTCTCACACAGCATCCAGAGTTATTTTGCTACATCACAAATTAACACTAAGAAAGATAACGTGCAAACAATAACTTGCATGCACGTACATGCACAGAGATACAGTCAGGGCTCCCTTTTGGACTTTGAGATTATAAGAGTCAAGTTTCATTATGAGAATATTCTTTGATCCACCTTCAGCTAAAACAGCAGCATCACTGACTCTGTAATCGCTGATTTTTGTTTGGGTGAATGAGGGAGTAAATCAGTATTGTTCTTTAACTTGATCCGAAAATTTCATGCTTCCTCGCCTGTTTTCTGAGTGATTTATGGTTGATCAGGAGTCGGATAGTTCTGCCAAATTTTTAACACTGAGCCCTTGTGGATTCTCTAACAAGGCCGGGCCTGTCTAATACAAGAACACAACACAAATCCAGCTCCTTTCTGCCTGATCTGCAGTAATTCCCCCGGCTCACATCACTTCCTCGCTGGCAGATCTCACAGATATGCAGCAGAAGTATTTCAAACTACAATGCCCTCAAATTACTTCACAAAACAGCTGATAAGTGGCTTTGCAAGGGTCTTACAAGCAAGTAATTTAGATTCAAACGTTGGCCTGTGCACTGCAATGTTTTTGAGATACTGAATCCTGACTGTTCTCACAGCAGACCTTTAGAGGAAAAGCACAGGTGTTCCTGATAACACTAACGATGCTTCGGTTCAAGATCTCCAGTGAGTGACAGCGAGGCAGCATGCACGAGGAACCAGGAATCACAGCCTCATTAAGTTCATCATTTACACCTGAGCTTTTCCTGCTGTGACAAGACAAAAAGTCATCTGTGGAAAAAGACTTTTTTTCATGATCCTACTCTCAATCCTCGCTCAGTGAATAAAGCATTTCCACATGAAAACTGATTCAATATCCCAGCGGTTAGCAGGGGCGGAGAGGAAGGTGGGTGGGGTGGCATATTTAAGTGATAAAAGTAAAAGTAGTCAATCCTGCAATATTCATATCAATTTGATAAATCAAAATAATTAAAGAAATTAAAAGGAAAAGAAGCAAATCCTCATATATGAGGATATTTATGTGTTTAATTTAAACAATTATCAAAATATTTCCTCTCAATCGACTAATTGTTTCAGCTGCACTTGTATGTTTTTATCTGGTTTATTTGTAAAGTAACTAGCAACTAAGGTTATCAAATACTTATAGTTAAGTTAAAAGTACAATATTTTACAGTGGCCCTGAGGGTCAGAATATGACATTTCACAAAACACAGCAACATTTGCACATGTGAAAGGGATCTTAGGGCCACCAAAATTTCTATCTATTTAGTTGACAGGAGTGAAAATTATTTATTGTCAATATTTGCTGCGTGTTTTTTTTTCACAATGATGACAAACGTTGGAGAACAATTAGATACAAAATAGGACTCGCAGGATGATTTTTTTTCTGTGGTAACTATCATGTACAGATTTTTAGGGCGGAAACAAATACATGTACTCAGTATTGAGAGGGATGTGTCTCCTGCATCCCCCATGAAATCTATACTTGTGCCTCTATAAAAGCATGAATTGCACAGTTAAACAAACAAAAAATGCACAGATTTGTACTGTGCACTGAAGTTAGGAGGAAGACAGACGGAGTGAGAGACATTTAAACAAAAAGATGATTCTTATGGTGATCATTTGATAAAAAATCTCTACCATCAGCAAGTCAATGCACACATAAAAATGCACAGAAACAGGAGCACGCTCTCAGATACGCCCGCTGAATAGTAATGCTCTGGTAATGAGCATAAGCTGGACTACACCCATGTGAGGGGTGAGTGGGTGCAGCCAGGCGGGAAAGCCACAACTGACCAGCCGACTCTTTGCTACGGAAATGTTGCGTGTTTGCATCCGTGCAAATCTGCTGTCTCGTGTGCACTGACTTTCACAGCAGTTCTGATTGAGAGAAATAGGACAAAGTATGACATCATTCAGCCTCAGATCAGTTTCTCTCTCACTCTCTTTTTCACACATGCAGATGAATGAGGAGACACAATCCCCCCCTCAGCTCTTCACCGTATTCCTTCTCAATCGTGCTCTCCTCCACCTCCATTTTGATCCTCTTTACTTCTCCCCCCTTCAGCTCAATTTGTCTCTTTTCCACCCAGCTCCACTGATCCCTCTTTAAACTGATTTCAGTCTCATTCCCTCCCTCCTGCCCTCTCCGGTTCCCTGCCTCATGACTCACAGAGGATATTTTTCAGTGTCACAATCAGTCATAAACGTGGGTAAATATAGATCAGAAACCTTTAAGACGTAGTACGTGTGAGTGAGCACACACACGACTACGCTGCGTGTGGTTTTTTGCCGAGTCGTGGTTTCTCTTGGTTTACACGTCAGCAGTGAGGAGTGATTTACCTGTCTGGGAGCACGTCGCACGTCTCAGGTCTAATCACGCCTGCTCTCATTGTTCATTCACAACTTTCATCCTTCGGCTTATGTTCAAATCTCATCTCATCCTGTCAGTTTGAATCCTGAATCTCTTTCACATCTCAGTCACAGAGTAACACTGCATCAATTCTTAGGATGGATTTGGACATTACATTGGAAAAATACATGTGCATTGTGACTAGAATTCCCTTTTTTGGTTAAAAAAAACAACAGAAAACAAAACAAAAACCTTTAATGATCCTCACGGTGAGACTAAACTGGGGTGCAGCATGTTATATGTTATGCAGCAAGCCAACTGATATAGGTAAGTAAGGCAAATGAAAAACTTTTTACAATTTTGTCCTTTTTTTCATGTTTTAACCCTTTGAAACCTTGAGCAACATTACTTTTCTTTTGCTGCTTTCAGGTGCCTTTCACAAGCATTTAAACATTTCAACCCTCGATAAATTGTTGCAGTTTCTTTCAAAAACATGGGAAAGAGGCGGTGAGAAACTTGGTGAGAATTTTTCAAGAAATTACAGGAAATTTTCAGATTTAGAAAATAATTTTTTAAAAGCTTCACAAAAAATGTCTAAAGAAAAAGAAAAAAGCTGAGAAATAATATTTCAATGACCTATTTAAAACTGTTACAAGATTTTTTGTTTCTTTTTTTATTTTAATCCAGTGTTCATAAAACATCTTAAGGATGTTTATCATTTCAAATAATGTCCCACTAAGGTTAAATGCAAACTAAGATGTAACGTTATAAATGCGACATTCTGAGGATATTTTGGTGATGATTAAAGGTGACAAATCACAGAATGTTTATAAAATGTTCCCACAATGTTTCATTACAACAAAGAAAGAACATTTTCAAAGCAACATTCAAAACATGTTTTCAGGATGTTATTGAAGCCTTGTTTTTTTTCATGTTACGGGAATGTTTCCGTTGATGATGTTTATAGAGAGTGCTACCCGAACTTTAAGAAGAATATTCTGGGAACTAAAAGAAAAACATTACTGAAACATTACACTGTACCATTCTTAGAAGGTTTTTAGAAGCAAAAATTGCTAACTGGTGTTCTTGTCTGTTCAGCATCACTATTGTTTGCGTACAAACTTAACATTTTGGATTTTGTCGTCTCAGCTCACTACCAGCCTCTGTCTGTTAGCTGCACCATAAAAGTGGGAGGAGAGGAGGAGTGTGAATGAGAGGCGAACTGTTTCAGAAATTAAAATTTCTCTTTTAAAATAGGCGCTGGTTGGTGGATCGCAGTACGTTAGTAAGTTCTTGCACCTCCCAGGAGTCTTGTCCATGTTTACTGTCTCTTTGGTTTGCTGCTCTCTGTTTGGTACTGGACAGAGCGCAGCTATTAGTCGCTGCTGCAATTTTTACGTCATTATACTTCCATATTTGCACGAGTTAAGATTAAGTTACGATAATATTAAACATGTTTGATTTTTGTCAGAGCGTCAAGATGAGAAAAACATTGACTTAGGAGAGCTTGCACTGAAATTTATGACCACCTTAAACCACGCGATCAAGATCACGGGAGCATGTTACAACTTAAGCATTATTTCATCCTGATATTGGAAATTTGTCTGCGACAGTGAAATCTTTTGAAAAGTATCTTGGATTAAAGCTGACATGAGTCACTTTTTTTCTGACATGTTGACATTGTTTAAAGAAGGCAGCGTTGCGTCATCAAACGGCAAACTCTGTGACTGCAGATTACATTCAACTCTTTTCAATTAAACTTTTGCCAGATAAGAACGCGGGCTCTGATAAATCCTGAATCACGTTTGCCCACCCTATTCTCGCTATAATCTACAACACGTGACGAGAAAATATCCAACGTCCAAATGGGAGTCAGGGAGTGATAAGACTCCTTTAAATTAGAAGTGAAAGAAAAGGGAAGTAGCCTTTATACACACACACAAAGTATGCTTTACACTTATGAATCAGTCTCTGCATGATGACAGGTTTTCTCCTTCCTCTTAAAGGGTCGAAATATGTTTCAGAGGTTACATAAGATCAAGATTAATGTACTTCTTAGTTTTATAGAAAAACAAACATTCTCTGAGCTCGATAAATCACATTATATGTTTATACATTTGAGAAATAACAACACCTTTACAGACTGTGAAAGGTAAATTAATTTCAGTTTTTTTTAACAAAGTAGAACTTTCTTTTTTTTTTACTGTTTATTAAGTAAAATTATTTATCTTGTGTCATAAAGCCTTAAAATCAAAATATAGGTCAGTGACATGACATCTAAATATTCTGTCCAACTGCATTTGTTTTCTATTAAAGAAAAGTTTAAATGTATAAAGAGATACCTTTTATGTTTAGTACCGCTCTGATTTGTACACTCACTTACAAAAAAACATTAGTTATTTGTAATTTTCTGTAATTTAATTGTCAAAATAACGTGGCTCGACTGTCCTGTCATACAAATATGAGATCATTATTTACATAAATCTTTTTAAAAAATAAAGGAAATTAATTAATTGTGAGCTAAATCATGGCCGCACGACATGACATTTTTTAAGGCAAGAGCCAGTTCATTTGGATTTAAAAAAACCCACTAAAATCAAATTAAATTTTTTATATGAATTCATGTGTGCACAACATTCTCAAGCTATTCAATAGCTATTCACAATTTGGGGTCTTAATGTGGGCTTGTTAAAAGTCCTGATGTGCCATTGACTCACATATCGGCTTTTTTGGTGCATCACACTCACAAACAAGCCTCGTAAAACATCCCAAACTGAGGTTAAATCACCACAGTTTAGCTATCGAACCAGACAGGCTGCTAGCTTGCACGCTGGGTTCTGGGCTCCTGCTAAATCACAGATTAGACGGTTTATGACATTCTTCGGGGTGTTTCGCCCAGTGAAGGGGGCCCCACAATTCACATGGATTACATGTTGTGCTTTATATTTAGGTATGCACACAAAGAGCATGAGTCAGGGCCACGAGCATTAGTGCCATGCAGGAGCTAATCAAGCGCGAAGCAGCAAGCAATGGGGATAAGAGGGAGCGAGTTTCAAAACAAACATGGCCAAAGATCCAAAACCCTCCACTTAATCTACATTCATAAGGGTTAGATTTGGTCCAGGGGCCTGTAGGGATCAGCTACTGCTGCAGTATCATTGAACAATTCGCTAATCCCAAACTCGGGTAGCTAAAACTGCTCTTTTCTCTGATGAAATGAAGAGGGAAAGGTGACATGATAGTCCCATAAATGTTTTAAGTGGGCTGTACACGCATCAATGTTGGCATTCCAGCAACATGCCTGAAATGTAAGAGAAAACTGAGATGGCAGGCAGTGCGACCAATGTGTCAAAACTGGAAAAATGTTCCCAGGACCTTTGTTCCAGGTAATCTTTCCAAGTTCTTTAAAAGGTTCTTGGGTTCCTGGAAAAGTTCTTGTTCTGGAAAAATGCCAATAGAGGAGTTGGCCCAGTGTTGCAGAAAACACTTTTTTTATCCCATTCACTCTTAGGCGCCAAAATGCACTGTTTCTTGATGCAAGTAGATATCTCATCTTGCACTGAGGGGCCGTTTACACAGCAACGGTTCTTGCATGAAACATTAAACTTTTGTTGCGGTTCGGCCTTTTGTTCACACAAAAACAGCATTTTGGAGGTCTGAAAACGCAAACTTTTGAAACCGGGTTCCAGAGTGTAGTCGTTTGAAAATGCCACCCCTTATGTTGCCACGTAAACTGTCAACGCTCAGAGAACAGTGATGTCATGGCCGCACTTCGCGCACACGCATGGTGTTTTTCTATGTTGGTCATTACAAAGTTACTCCGCCAACTTCTGGCCTGGCATGCATACTACAGTGTTTCTAAATGTTAGCACATAACACAGATTATTTTAAAAACACAAAGGAAAGGCGTTTCGGTTTTCAGTAGAGCCACTCTCAGTTAAATATGGCCTCATTTTGTCTATCCGAACTTTTAAAATGACTGGTATTGTGTCATCCATGGCTCGTTTTATTCCAGTTTGACAATTGCAAGATATAAAGTCCTTTTCATGGCACTTGCATGTATTGTATTGTATTGTTATACACAGTATGCATTGCCAGGCATCCTCCAACTTTTCTTTTTGGCTGAGACACAGCGACATGAGCAGGGGTCTTTTGTCGCCGCTAGTTCTCAGATGTCAGCTTTGTGTCATGGCCTTAAAAATACATTTTTTGTAAAAACCCAACCTCCCAATAGGGGGCCAATCATAGATTGTTCTGCCCATGGCATGAAATGAAAAGATTTGGTTTGAATCTCATAAATAAATATTTATGTTTGTTTTCATGAGTCTTTTCTTAGGTACCCATTTCCAAAACCGTACCCACAAAGACCTACTTAACCAAACTGCTTCTGTTGTGAAATGCTACAAGTTACTTTTCCCTAACATATTCTTTTGCTGTTGTTACATAATATTATTCTCACCTTATTAGTGATCCAGCCCAGTTGTCAGAAGGAAAAGTTGTTCATTTCTGCAAACCAAGAATACCTTACATTTGTTTCATACATATCATATCAACATTTCTAAAGTACAGGAATGTATGTGAGCTGACCTTATCATGGGGAGATGGAGCCGACGGAGGATGGAGTGACACCTAAGCAAACAACCGCCAAGCTGCGGACCACTGTTTGAAACCAACAAACAACAAAAAAACAAAATGAGTTGGGGTTTTTTTTTGCAACTTCATTGTGGCACCAAAACTGGATATTTTAAGCCAAAACATGATCTTTTTCCAACCATAACCAAGTGTTCTTTTTTGTCCTAAACCTAACCACACGTTAACCGCAGCATTGTTGAAATGTTATGAAATGTAAAGTTTCAGTGTGTCCAGTACATAATGTATAAACGCTACATGTCTGTGGTTTGTAGAAAATGTACAGTGCCAACATTTATTCTGTCGACTGGGCCGAGTGATCGCAGTAGTTCTCAGAAAACGATGCCTTTCCTCCTTTGCTCCTAAGTGGTCGTCTACAGTTAGATTTCACAGATGAAGTTACTGCACACTGCTTCAAAGTGCCATTTTATTCATAAGGCTGAATATCTGTCTGTTTGTCATGAAAAGCGTGCAGGAATTTCTCGTTTCTCTGTTCTGCTTTCTTCCAGATTACATTCTGCAGGGATTCTTACTTAGACGTGTGAGTATCAACTTGTCGCACAAAAACATGGAAAACTCATGTTGCCTAATTAAACACAGCATTCACAACACAGCAACCTTTTCCTTATTTTATATAAAAACAATATAATCTGAAAATAAATATGCTTTACTGTTTTACATAGACACAGAAAACATGTTAATAGTGAAGAAGAGACAAAGAGCACTAATAATGAGGACTCTAAGACTGATGGCAGAAAGGATGCAGATCGTTATTCAGATTTAAAACGGTGGTGGTGTCGTGGTGGTGTACGCTCAGCTGCTAGCAGTAGTTCATTTGTAGTTGCATCTTGCAGGACGGAAAACACAGGCCCGCTACTTAAATACTTAAATACAACTTACTAACACCTAAACACAGATGTGCGCATCGGTAAATGCACCTGAACACACAATCATACACACACGTACACAAACACACAGATACACACATGTTAAAATCCTACACAGCACCCACATCCTTAGATAAGAGGGGCTGAAAAATTCAACTTGGTCTCACAGAAATGTGCGAAATGACCACATACTCTGAACATCGCATTACATGGTGGTGGCAGCACGTAATGTTATGTAAAAATTATGTGCACCACGGAAATGGTGCCAATGTTAAGTACAATAGGGTCCTTTGTTGTGGAGATCACATTAATTCCTCGTTCAAAGATGTCATGCAAAAGGTGGTGGTTAATGTAACGACCCCATAGGTGGATTAAAGAGCAAGAAAAATCCAACCATGCCTTTCTGTATGAAACAAACCTAGTTATTTTAACCGAAAAAAACTTTTTCTTTCCTACACATAACCTAATAGTTTTGGTGCCTTAACCCAACTGCTGTCTCAATAGTAATAAATGCAGTTATTTTTTATCCCAAAACAAAATCTTTTTCTAAACCACACACTTTTGGTACTTAAACCCACCAATGACACCATGTATTGCGGTTTTCAGAGGTTGTGGTCATTTCACGAATTTCTGTGAGATCACGTTGAAAAATCCAGAGATGTCATGAGTACACAAGTACAAATGATCCATTTAGGGAATGTTAACAAATCACTTTTGATTTTTTTGTTGTTTTTTTTGTATTTTTCGTAGAAAAGCACAGAAAGTCTCCATGCTGAGATTAGCCATCAGTGACATTCCACACGGGGGAAGACAGGACAGTCACAGGTACATAACACTGCATATATAAATAGACCAAATTAAATATGGGAAGAAGACTGAATACTGAAAATACTCTATAACATTATAAATTATCTAGAATGGTCTATGGCATACAGGGATATTAAGTTTGTACAAGTTCAGAGAAGAAGATATGTAATCAATGGATTCTGTATTGAGTTCAACAACTAACAAAACTACGTTGACAATCCCCTCTCCTGAAGAAAAAAGGAAACAAAAAATAATTTAAAAAGCACTCGAAAGATTTCTCAGTACATTTCGTGAGGCACAGTTTTTCAAATGGAATCAAACTACAGTATAGGATGTTTTCAGTGGTTTTCATGTAGGACATAGCAAAAACATTAGATGCTATATTGATAACCAGTATCCCTTTAAAAATATATGGCACTCTGGAGTCTCTTCTCCTGCAAGCTGATCACAACAATGAATTTGTGTTAGTCCATGTCAGTCCTGCAATGTCCTCAAAGGAAAGGAGGCGATATCATGTAGAGACAGATTCGTCTGTCCTGTTCGTCTTGCTGCCTTCTACTCCAAAAGTAAAAGCAGACATTGTCCGACGAAAATCCATCCATCATTTTTGAGTGCGCTCCCATGTCCTCTTCAGCCTCACCCGCTGTTTTAGCAGTTAAATATATCTTAGATTGAGAGGTTTTGCAATTTCATGATTGACACACAACCACAGTAGAGACTCATATCCAGTGAAGTAATTGCATACAATGAATTGACAACATGACTACACCTGCATCGCAAGCCCGTTAGAAATGCAAAACCACATGGCGGCTATTTGCTTTTTGTCAAATGATGGGTTATTTGTTTCTGTAGCAGCATAACAATTCTGTACTCGTTTTTTTTTTTTTTTTTTCTATCATGGTCTATGTACACACAGATATACAGTGGGAGGAAACTTCAGTTCAGTCTTTCTTAGTGTTCTCTCTCAGTCAGTCCAAGGGGAATGCTTTCCACAGAAAAGAAGAGCTTACGGTTCAAAGGTCAAAGTGCTGTGCTGTGAAATATCTCTATCTCTACATCTCTTCCTTCATCTTGTACATCTGGTGCTGCCACTTCTCTCATCTCCTCGGCTTGTCACATCTAAACAAGAAGGAAAGAGTAAACAGTTATTAGAACCAGGAAAAAACAGGCTGTAGATAGGTGTGTCCTTCGGTCTCCCTCTCAGACATAAACACATTTAGAGCCAAAGTGACGGTGTTACAGTCATGATAGCTGCCACAGTACTCTGTGAGCTTGTGTAACTGGGTCACATATCGCTGCAATAACTTTTTGGCCACTTGGGGGCAGCGGAAACAAGCTGTGAACACAACATTAATATATTATCACCTCTTAAGGTTGATAAGGTGAATGTGTTAGCGAAGTTGACTATTTACTAGGACTGTCAACATTAACACATTCATCGCAATACAATTACCATCTGCACATAACGCGCTTTTTTCTCTAATCGCGTTAATTGCTTGTCTTTCAAGAGGCTGTCCTGGGCTGAGATTTGAAGCTGTCAGCTAGCTTCTCAGGAAGGGGGCGAAAAAACGCCCCAAAGTTAGGCTAAATTTTAACGATGGAAAAACAACATGGTCATTTTACAGGGGTCCCTTGAACACTGACCTCAAGATATCTGAATGAAAATGGGTTTGCTGGGTCCCCATGAGTCTCCCTTTTACGGACGTGCCCACTTTATGCTAGTCCCATGCTGTTTTTGCTGCCATTTGTTTCATTATCAAGACAATCTGGTAAGTATTGCCCTACACTGTCAAAATGGACCTCACAACGATTTTGCAATGCAAAATAACTGAATTTAAAACGTGATTAAACTACTATATATATATTATAACTCACCAAAATTAAGAGATGTGGTGAGATTGGTGAGAATATATTATACTACAATTAACTATTAAAATTCAGTAATTAATTGCGATTTTAAATAAGTAAGTAAGAACGTAGGAAAACGTCTTGGTTAGGGTAAGAAAAAGATTGTGGCTGGAATTCACCCCGTCAGTCAACTAATGTGACAAAATAACTCAACGGTGACTTTTAGTTTCACACGGGACACAAACGTCGATCACCTGGGTCAAAGTCCTGTGCTTGTTAGACTCATCTAACTCCCCTCCCACCCACCTTCAGTGAACTTTCTTACACTTTATGCTACATCTCTTGTTTGTAATCTCTAATAATGGTGCATTTGGGTTTACATTGGAGTTGGCTGAAAGCCTTGTGTGTCTCATATAGACACTAGAGGCCGCACTGCATGTTTTAATTTGACGCAGGGGGCTGCTGACGTAGAGGACCACTGCCCCGAGTTTTTAAACACCCTGGGAGTGAGAACAGGCTGTGTGGGGACTCCCCGAGAAGAATTGCTCTCTGGAGACTCCCCTGAGAACTACATACCTTCAGTACCTTTTGTATTTGCACATCCAAAGCAACGCTGAAGTGGCCTAAGTTGGCTCGCGGTTGGTGTAGTAACAAGACACTAAAAGGCATTGCCATTGTTGCATATAGGCTTAGTAAAGCCAGGAATTCCCCTTTGGTCCATTGTTTGTTTTTTTTCTTCCATTTTATTCATTACAGGCTGTTGTTTGTGTTTTGTGTTGTCTGTCATTCACACGGCTAATGGGTTTTTAAAATTGGTGGTTACTGGTGCTGTTTTGGCTCGTGTACCAACTCTGAAATAGGAGCTAAAAAAGTCCCTACAGACAGTGTTCTAGGAATCACGAACATCCTTAGTTCTTGCAATGCAAACACAACAAAAAGAGCAGTTCTTAAACTATGAAAAAGTTCCTCCAATCCAAAAACGCCTAGAGAACTACACTAGCACGTATTTGTACTCATTATGCATTTCCAGGCCAGAGGACCATTTTTTCACAGGTTCACAAAATCCTTTTTGCTGCATCTACACTGCAAGAACTTGAAGCGGTCGTAGTTTCTGAAATGCCATTTTGAGGGACTTTTTAAGCTTCTATTTCAGAGTAGGTACTCTCCCCAAACAAAATGAACTATGAGTGATGTAAGTGTACGCTGATAGGTCCAAACATCATATGTGTACGTTTATTGGTCGAGTACAGCCGATACAGCACAGGCGACCGCCATCTTTAAAAACCCATTAACCACATAAACAACAAATAACAAAAATGCAAACAACATATTGTAACAAAAAAAGAAATAAAACACGGATAAATGGATCAACGGTGAAGTCCAGGCTTTACTGAACACACAGGCGATGATGGAAATATATATTTTTCACTTTCACTCAAAGGGAAAATGACTTTGCTAAACCAACGGCTGGCCGGCTTACAGTACGTCAATTCAGTGTTCCTATTGGTGGTGTGAAAGCAAAGCAATCAGATTGCTTGATTTGAGCTATTTTCAACTATCCCAAATGGAGTTATGCACAAAAAACATTTGTTTGAGACAGTTTTTGTTATTGTAGGCAACTGCAGTGATATAATGGGGGACGACAAACGCTTTGTGATGGACTCCAAGTTCACAAAGTTTTAGTAATTTGCATTTTTTACAAATGATGAAGTGGTTTTAATTGTTTTTTTCCTTTAGCGACATAATCTGGAAGTACTGCTTTCACTTTGCTTAATGCTGTATTAACCGACAGCACTTACTTGCAGGTCCTCTCGTTGAGCTCTAGCAGGCGTTCTTTACAGTATTCGTCTGTGTGTTTGCAGGAGCACCGGCAGGTCGCTGGATCCTGCACGAACAAACGCTTTCTCCTCTCCGAGCAGTGTTCACAACATGGCTCACAGACACTGGACAGACAGAGAGAGACAGAGATGGGAGGGAAGAGGGAGAGAGAGAGGATGATTACCACAGTGTACCATAACTGCCCATAAGAAAGGTCGCCCTTAGGTCAAGCTTTTCGTACGCCCCAGTTTGCTCTTCAAAGCCGCTGCCAGACAAGTTGTACTGCATGTGACAGTTGGGTAGTATTGCACACAGGTTCCCACAGAGCAGGCAAATATTCAAGCAGTAAAATTACCCTCCCCTCACGCCCCCCGAACTCTCCCGCGTTGATTGGACCACTCACAAATACCTTTTATGTGATAGACATGCAGTGAGCAAGGCTCTGGTTCATGCAACACAAAACGACACGTATTGCCTTTGAACTGCGGGTCAAAGATTTCGCTCTCACTCTTGCAATCTCTTTATAAAGAAGACTCAAGGGTCTGCTTGGTGCTCCGTTAAGAAAGGTTTAATTTTATTGAGTAAAAACTGCCAACTACGTTTCCCACACATTAGATTCAAAACAGAGGCTCAGATTTACATCTCAAAGTACAAATTACAAATGAACACACAGACATGTATTCTTTCACAGTATGAAGAAACATGAGATCATCTATATATTATTTTTTGATAAAATATGGGTGCTTTTATATAGTTTCAGAGACAAAAAGACAAAAACACAAACAGTACTTTGCTGAAAAGAAGGAAAAAAAAAAGCACTAGATAGCCATCACTTATGTCTTTACATTACATAAAAAGGACCAGCATTATGAGAACGATGGCAAAACCTGTTTGCGGAGATGAAAAGAACAAAGAGTGGAAAGAAGACGGGTACGAGACACAGCAAAGCGCCACAGACTCAACACTGAACACAGGGCCGTGATTACAATCCTGGTGATCCCAAGCATAGATACCAGAACAGTATGAGCCGGTCTGCAAAGCCATGCTGGCGGTGCTGTGATCTTGTTTCAGTAGAAGGTTTGAGTTACAGCTAACAGCCAATCTGTTTATTCCAGCTTCTTTTAAACGTGTCCATTATCAATCAGAAACCTGGATATCGGACAAGATGTTAGGAGCAACTCTACTGTATCTCATCCCAACCATCGAGGCCCATAGAGAGAGGTATTTTTGCAAACAGGGGGCTGGGAAGGTTGGGGGGAGATTAGATGGGTATTTTGACGGGTGGAGATGGGTTATGGTTCATATTTCGTGATGCAGGATATGGTAAGTCTAATGTGCTTTTGTAGTTATCACCGTTATGTAAAGTTTTGCTTAAGCTACGTTAGCGAAACGCGTTAGCTTAGACACTGATGCTCTGACGAGACAGAGTTAGGGACAATACACAGAAGCAACATGCCAACTGATGTGGCTGCGAAATTAAAAGGGGCAAATGAGCTCCTCCCAAATGAGCTTAATTATGAGAAGCGCAACACTCAGGTGCAGGTAGGTGGAGAAGGCGGAGCTGACATACGCATCGTGAATTGTTTTGTCGCGGTTTTTCTTTCGTTTTCTCTTTTGGCCTTTACCCTTGCCTTTCCGGGGTTTTCTGGAAGAGAAAGAGGACAAGGCAGAGAAATGCCTGAGAGACTGAGGAGAGAGAGATGGACTGATGTGTCAAGAAATTTAAGATTCTTAAAACCAATACGGATTAAAGGCAATTTTTTTCTATAAATTAAATAGCAATCAGTCATTTAAAACAGGATATTGTTTAATTTGATTCTAGTTACTGATTGGCTTGTTTCAGATAATATCATATAATGAGAAAGGTAGTTATGATACACCTAAAATTACCCAGGTGTTTGAGTGAGGGATGCACGAAAAAAACAACCACCTGATACTTTGTTGAACAGTTAAAGTCAACAAAAAATATTTTTTTTAAGTGAGGAGGCAACCAGTGATATGTGTCTTGATTTTTAAAGCTTTAACCCTTTAAAACATGGAGCGGCACTTTTCTCGTGCGGCTTTCAAACACCTTTTACAAGTATTTGAACCTGGAGCAAACTGGTTCAATTTCTTTCAAAAGCATGGAGGAAAAAAGGCAATTAATAACGTTGTAAAATATTCCACAAATTGCAAGATAACAGATTTAAGGAGATATTGATAAAAAGAAGACATAAGTTAAGGAAAATGTCTATAGAGACAAAAAGAACAAAAAACAGGGAAATTATTGTAACTACCACTATGTTTATAATCATCATAACATATTTTATTTTATTGATTGTTTTTCAGGTGATTTTCTCATACTTTTTTTAACTTTTTGTTAATTTTTCAATCACTTCACCTCGCCAATTTGCTCTGGGTCCAAAGGGTTAAAGAAAGACACAGTAACGTAGCTTACTGTAGGTGGTTTCCACATACTGTAGGTTGTGAATGTGATAAATATCAAATGTTCCTTGTAAAAACCTGGTTTATTGTCTACCTTGGGTTAAAAAAAATCATTTTTTCTAAATCAGCACAATGGCTTTGCAGGCTGTTTAATAGATCAATAGTTGGAGTTTTGGCTCGGCTGGCTGTTCTGAGATTTCCCCAGATGGATTGAGGACAATGAACTTAGACTTAACCAAAAGTACATCTTTCAACCTATCTGGGTCAACTCTTTATGGCTGATTCAACGTGTTTCAGACCACAGCACAATAAGAACGAGCCTGTAAAGCATACACCTGGAGTTTCACAGGTGCAGGCTGGATTAAAATATCAGGATGCGTGTTCAACAACAAGCTGGGCTGCACAAGCTTTTGCTGTCCAAGATGTATACAAGTACACAGAAAACTTCTCAAATACTCAGATAGAGACGTTGCATTTCTCTGTGGACATTCAATCATATATTTCCATATTTTTTTACATCAGAAAAACTTTGGAATGGTAAAACAAACTCTTTTAACCTCGCCATAATTGGTTTCTGCCCCAGTCTTAATTCTCTTAATCCAGTCACATATAGGGTTCACTTTGGAAACCTTAGAGATCCGTCAAAACACAACTTTTTTTTCTTACTTGTTATCTAACAGCAGGTTGCATCTTCAGAGTTATTTCCTGATCTCATAGATGTCCGTTTTCTGCCTCCAATGATAACATGTTTTTTCAGTAAAAGTGAATGTTAAAATCCAATATTGCCACGGACTGAGCCGCTCTAGTCTTTTATTTCTTCTGGAACGTACATGGAGTTTGCTGCACGGGTCATGGAAGTATCTGGCTCAGTCTGTGTTAATATTGGATTTACATGTTGGTTTTGCCGCGGGCAAACAGAACCCGATACTGGATGGGTTAGAAAAAAGAAAACTGGTGAGCAAATTCACAAAGAATGGACTGCAGCCGCTGCTAGCACCAAGAATTGTGCATCACTTGCAACCGCTATCTGCCCCGTCTCAGGGTCCAACTGAAGAAGATACTGGGCTGATGATATTACAGCACACAAGCCGATGAAGGTTTGCTTGTGAATGCAATTTGATCTTTTTTTGTCTGACTGTAATTATCCATGTGACAAAGTTTATATACGTTGCCTTTGTGCCAAGAACATAGCAGGCAGAACAATGACAGAGCAAAAAAAACCAACAAGATCCAGATGCATTTATAAAACTTCAGGAAAGAGATTTAAATGTGAGATTTAATATCCCATTCTATTAGTGTGCTTTAGTTACCACTAATTCTCTCGAGATGCTAACAATATCACTGTAACTGCGTGTGGCTATTAGTGCTGATCTTCGTGAATTGGAGTATTTTTGGGCCACTAGGCAGGTTTCCATTACAGATTTGCACGATATTTTAGAAATGTCAATAAAAAACTATTGCGAGATGACTGCGTTTCCATTGAAAGATATTATGTCACTTCTCTTGTGATGTTGTGCAAATTCTCCTCTCACAATAATATTCCAAGAAGCATGGCGATGGATGTTCAAAACATTAGCAGGTTTATTTATATTGCAGCCACCGCACTAGCCGTCATTATTTCCAATCAAAGGTGACATAGGCATGTCTTGTGAGCAGTAATGGAAAGGCAAGCCCCTTATACGTGAGATTTCTGTGAGGTGATAGTCCACGATTTCATAGAGGAATTGTGGATTCAAAACTTTTGGATGATCCGCTCAACTTTTCAAGAGTTATGCGATGCAATAACACCTCTTGTAGTGACTCTTTGTTGCACATCATGTGACCTATAAAAGTGAAAAAAGTGTTTCCTTTGCAGTTTTGCAGAATATAGCCTTTTCAAATCCCCTGAAATACTACCTCATGCAAGACTTTTGTGAAAATTGACGTTTCCATGATGTGTACTTGGGCACAAAGGTGCTATGAGCTAAATACTAACATCAGCAGAGTAACTATTCACAATGCTAACCTGTTGATGTTGAGCAGGTATGTTCACCATCATAGCTTAGAGTGTTAGCAAGCTAACATTTGCTTATTAGCATTAAACACAAAGCGCAGCTGGGGCGGATGGGAATGTCAGTAGTTGTGCAAGTATTCAGTCATGAACCAAAGGAGTTTTGATGTAATGATGAAGCTACATGAGAGGTCAGGGGATCGGCTATTACAGTTCAGCCTCTGCACACCATGTATGTGATTCAAATTTCATGACAATCCATCCAAAGGTGCTGCTGTAGCTCAGAAGCAGCTGGGTACCTGATGACAAATAAGACGCTGTTCATTCCATAGAACAGGATGAGCCTGATGTGCCGTAAATGTAAGAATTTCCTCTTTTACTTGTTCCCACATCAGGTCCAGTGTCTCTGTTGACGTCGACAGTTAACAAGTTTCACAACCTCTGCAGGATGACTCACCCCAACAGACCTCCGGTGACCTGCCCCTACTGAGAGGTCAGCGGCCGACGCTAAAAGTATGAAAGCATCAGAAACTGAAGTTGAACGACCCTAAGAACATCACTTTGTAGACGCACGCCACTCATAAACAGTTACGACAAGGTCAAAGAGGAGGTCTCAAAACTAGCCTTTATCTGTGTGACAGATGACCTTACATAAAACCAAAATACAACCACCCTGCAATGTAAAGATATTATCGACTCTTCACAGAAGGAGAATTTAAGGGTTTAAATGACCCTTTGCACACTCACTTATGTTACCTATGAAGGGAAGAACACTTAAGCAAGGACCATAAACACAAAAGTTTAACCGCTCTTCAAAAACAGTGTTATCTATATCAGAGCAACCAGTAAGAGGAGTTAAGTGGGATGCAAACAATAAAGAAGAGATGAGAGGAATGTAAAGATGAGATAGAAAAGAGAGGAAAGGTGTAAAGGACGAGTACTGAGAGGGCAACGACCTCATCAAGTGTCACTCATTCACTTGAGTGGATTTGGCTGGTATTCCCCGTGTTTTATGAGAACTGCATGCTAACCTCAGCATGACATGATCTCATATAGTATCTTGTCTTTTGATTAAATATTATGGAGTGTTTTGGGTGTGTCTGTGAGGAAAATGGAGTGAGAAAATTACAGAGTTAAGTGAGACAGAGCACATGGGATAATGTCGGGAAGGTCGAGAGTTACAGACGACTGAGAGTTTGTGTGCAGAGCAGAACAGAAAAAAGATCAAATCTCAAGTTCCCATTGTTTCCCCCTAAAAAAAAAAACCCCTCAATTTCCATGCAGAAAGAGTTCTGTACTCACTTTTCTTTCTGTTCTTTCACTTCTTTCTTTAACCTGAAAGGCAGGAACAAAACAACACGACATTAGATCACAGCACGCTGTTGTTTCCCAGTAAACAGATACTTATCAAAAATCATCAGAGATCTGAGGCTCATTATCAGCACGGGTGGGCTCGCATCATTTTATTTCATTGCAATACGTCATCGCCTTTTACCAGAAAGTCTAATAAAAAAGATCTTTCACTTTCAATCGTTCAGTAAATGAAACAGATTTGTTAGGAAATAATGCAGTGTACACACACTCTCACAGACAGGCACACAAAGGGGTGTGTTCACCGACGGATACACACACATACAAACAGGACTACAATAGCAGGCTGTCAGGTTCATTTCACTTCTCGCCCATGTGACGACACTTGCGATAACACAATGTGGAGCAATAAATTTGCTGGCAGACTCTGGAGACAAATGTTAGCCAAAAGTGTTAGGAAACAGTGTTTCATTCAAAAAGGTCATGGAGGCACAGCCAAGTTTCTATTTGAAATACTGCTACAATGATTTACACGAACAAGCTCAATAAAGCATGACGGTACATGTATGTGTGCATATATGTACATCATCAGAGGATGACTCAAACCTGTTGGCTTATACATACTGCATGCTGTAGATTGCATGCATATGTTTAAGTATATGGAGAGGTGACAGAAGATTACTTTTACTTGGAATTTTCAAACTTGGACCATATTTACAGTGTTTTGTGTTTTAGTGACTAATGGGAACAACAGCTTTTCAAATTGGTCCAGTACTGAGCGACAGACCTTCGTACCATCAAATGCTTCTTTTTTGTCACTGACAGGATCAGCTTGTTATTCTAATTGTCTGAAAACATTAAGATAAGGATCCCTACAAAAAAATGACCTTTTTGTTAAAGACTAAGATCCTTTTTTTAAACCAGAAACTCCACTGAAAAAAACAGTGATTTTAGCTTATATAGAGTCAGCATATTTTCACATCCAACTAGGTGAGTTATGGGATTACTTCTATCCAACCAAAGAAAGCAACTGTTTTGAACAGAGGAAAGACAAACCAAGATGGTATTGGCAGTTGTATTTTGTTTCAGTCAACCTTGAATGAAGTCTGTTTTAAAATGAAAAAAATGATGTTTATTTAAATGGAGTTTCGGTTGTTTCTGGTTAAACAAAAAGGTTCAGGCTTAAATTCGATTATAGTTTGAATGAAAGTATTGCAGCTTTAACAATTAAACGACTCAAGCCTCAAAAATACTTAATAGGCAGGATGACTGTTTAAAGAACGTTAAATTTGATATTTGATTCACTGCAAGCAGTACCGAAACGGTACAATCGCTATTGATACTCTTACAGTAGATTTAATTTTATGTGGCCGCCATTCTCGCTGTGGATTCAAATAGCCATCCTGTGCATGAAGCATTCACTGGAAATGTGCAGGATGTAGTCCATCTTTACTGTTTGTAGTTTTATCTCATTAGCCTCATCTCAACAACCTCACTCTTAACTGTTATGGAGCTATATAAAGTTATAATGTTTTTAGTACAAACATGGACAGGAAATAACACCAGTGCCCCAAAATTTCACCAGTTCATTTACTTTACACCAGTGGTTGTAAATCATGTTGCATACTATTTGTTTTTCTGACAGAAATATTTTGGCAGTGACTTGATTATCTACAGCCAAATTGACTGTATGCCATTCCCAGAGCAAAACAGTGAAGTCAAACATTTTATAGAGCCACCAAATACATTGATCACGCCTCTAAGACTTTATGGAGGTGCTAAAAGTTTATAGCTACATCTAAATGGTTTTATAGTCAAATATTGTGTCATCACAGACAGTAGTAAGTTTAGACCGACACCGTTTCATAGCCAGGGGCCCTCCAGACACACTGCTGCTGCTTCACTAAAGAAAACACAAGCATATTCCAGATCTGATAGCCCAAAAAAGAGAAAGCTTGGTCCTCGGCCAATAGTCCTCCCAGCAATGTTTGTTTGCTTTTTAGATTTCCCATAATTTAACGTGGGAGGATGATGGATGTCCTCTTTCTGTGTTGCTGTGTAGCAGTTTACTAATTCATGTCTCACAGCACAAATCTCAGCCAATCATAATCAGATTTCACAAAAGATTGGGAAGTGATGCATCACACCACTACATCCTTCAACAGAGGCCAAAGAGCAGGAAAACGTGACATATTAGTTAATGATTGATCCAGATGGTGACATTATCATTTCTAGAAAATGATATGAGGATGAAATGCTTTCTTTTTCCTTGTCTCATTTTTGGGAGGCATCGGATTCTGTTGTGACAGATTGGAGGGTAACTTCCGTATTTGTCAGCCGGGACCCTATTTTCCAGTGTTTTCTGTCTAATTGGCTAATGGGGACCACAGTTTTTGAAATTGGTTCAGTATTGAGCAATACTGCTGTAACACAGGCTGCAATGTAAGCACTTTGTGAAATCATGCACTGCTAAAGTATGTCCTCTCAAAGTGCTTGTTTTTGCCACTGATGGGCTCAGATTTTTATTCTAAGTGTCAAGATATTATGGAAAAGATCACTGCAGAGATCAACCTTTTTAATAAAAAAAGTGAGATCCATTTTCTTTAACCAGAAACAGCCCTAAAATTGCCATAACCAAAATCACCAGAGTCCATTTAAATAAACATTAATCTTAGCATGTAAAGAGCCGGCATATTTTCACATCTATCTGAGTGAACTGAGGGTTTATTTTAACCGAATCAGAGTTGTTGTCAGAACAGTGGAAAGATGAACAAAGACAGTTTTTGTGAGTTTTATTTTGTTTCTGTCAGCTTTGAATAAAATGTGTTTTACAATGGTAAAATTACTTTTTATTTAAATGGACCCTGGTGTGTTTGGCAATGGTGATTTTGAGGCTTTTTGGGTAAAATCTTACTATTAAACAAAAAGGTCTATCTCTGTAGGGATCCTTCATAATGTTGTCAGACAATTAGAATAATAATCTGAGCTTGTCATTGACAAAAACAAACACTTTCAGCGGAAGTATATTGAGGATGTACATTGCTACAGTGGTAACATTGCAGCTTGTTTTGCAATTGTTGGCTGCAGCCCTGTTGCTCAATACTGCACCACTTTCAAAACGGTTGTTCCTGTTAGTCACTTAGATACAAAAACACTAAATAATAGAGTCCAGGTTGAAAAATACTGGTATTACCTTTTAATACCATCACAAGAACATGTCACTAATCCTGCATTAGTTGCAACCCTTATCTTTTTTTATTTTTTTTTTACAACAAGTTACAATAGATTATATTAGCTGCCCATCAAAACTAAAGACTGAATAACAAACTGATCCATAAAGTATATAAATGACTGTACCTCCAGTCTAAGCAGAAGAAATCACCTTACTGTGACTAGAGGCCACTAAAGGGACACACAGTACTTATCTCAGAGATCAATAACTAACGCTATCACACCTATGTGGTCCAAGGAGTGACCTCCACATGCCACAGGCGGAAAACAAAGGATTAGGCAGCACTGCACTCACACAAATGTATCTCCTTTACTTGAGCAATGTGATGGAATGAGGATAAACTGAAGCAGCATGGAGGATGTGTGCCGGGATGTGCTTAAACCCGCTTGGGTCTGTTTAAGATCAGCCAAGTTAGAGAAGCAGAGATAAGATACGAATCTACCTGATATGCATCTGTTAAATGTGTCAGAGGCAAACAGCGGACCATAACTTTACATGACGTGTTTGGTCGACCTCTGCTCTGCCACACAAATGTGTAGCATTAAGTGCTTTAATTCACTTTTTTTTTGTGTGTGTGTGTGTGTGTGTGTGTGTGTGTGTGTGTTTGGGGGTTTTCTTACCTACACTCACATGCGCTGTGTTCTGTAAAACTCATGAAAATATCATTTTGTTGCCTTTGGGGTTTTATTCTTTTAATCTGTCAAAAAAGAAGAAAGAATAATTACCACAGATTTGAATTAAATAAACATCAATCTACAGAATTCCTAAACTTCTTGCTTTCAGAGTTTCAGTCATAGCACTCAAAAAATAGACGGACAAAGGTAGACGGGTAAAGGCCCTGACACACCAGGCTGATGGTCGGCCGTCTGTGAGCGTCTGTCGCCCAAGATCTTGCAGTGTGTCCTGCACTGTTGGCACTAGTTGGCCACTTTCAGCTTTTTCAGCAGATTTATGTTGAAGCGGCATCAGAGCTGGCAGAACCCATCGGTGAATAAAATCACTCTGATTGGCAGTTTAATGGCACGAAAGGGGGAATCAAAGTGACAAAACAAACAAAAAAAAAAAACAGCTAAAGTCGAAAGGGCATGAGACTAAAACAAACTTGTTATACTACAAAGTTTCCCACACAATCATTTAATTGTGGCAGCCTGCCATGATTAAAACATCTGCTGCCCCAAATAGATTTTCTATTTTTTGGAGCTGGATTGGTCATTAGTCAAGCCTAGTCAATTTTATTTATTAAGCCTATTATCACAAATCAAAATTTGCCTCAGAGGGCTTTGCAGCATACAACATCCCTCTGTCCTCAGACTCTCACACCAAAACTTGAAAAGCAGGGGGTAAAAATTAAAAAGGATAAGTCTAAGGTTGATGTTTGCCCAAAGGTCACACCTGAGTAACCTTTGAGCAAACAGCAAGGACACTTGGATTGACCAGAAGAACACTTGTGCCAACCAGAAGGGCACTTGGAGGGCTCTGTGCTGATCAGTGGGACACTTGAGGAGCCCATGTGCCCCTCTGCTGTGACATATGGGCAAAAATAAAGTGTCAATCTGTCCATTTAGGGCGCACACAAATCACAACAACACGTCATTTTAAAAGAAACAGCAAAAAGGGCCCTACTACTCCCACCCATGAACCCCACTGCACAAATAAAAAGCTGATGTAAGTAATGCTGCTGACCTCCATTGTAATGTTATAGCTGGATGTTGGCATGCACTGCAGCATCTCATCGTTGCAGCAGCCGGCGCAGCGCGTCAACACCACACAGGACGGGATGAAGATGTGCTCCACCTCCTCTGGATACTCCTGCAGAATCTCCACCAGCAGCTCCCGAGGCTTACACAAACTCTTGTTGTATACCTCCATTAAAGGGATCACTGGAAGACACAGTCACAGTGCACAAGGGTTATAAAATGGCAGCGGTGCTTTAGTCTAAACCACAAGGCTCTTGAATTCTAGAGCAGTAACAATAACACACACCTAAACGGAGAATTAAAAACACTGGCAGACTCACAATGGAGACAAGATGAATCACATACATGCACACACACGTTTCACTTTCTGAGTCCATTGAGAACCATTTGATTTATAGAGATTCACCTAATGTTATTTTCACTTAACCCTAGGGGGGAATCTCAGAGAGAAAAAAAAACAGGGAAAAACTATATTTACAATTATCATAAGTACATATTTTTAATTATTTTTAAAATTATTATTATAATTTTCAAAGGCAATTTTCTGGGTTACCCCCCCCCCCTTTTTTTAACTTTCTTTTTCTTTTTTTCTTACTAATTCTTATGTAATTTTCTTGTACCTTTTTTTTTTTTTTTTTTTTACTACTTTCTTGCTAATCTGGGGGGGGGGGCGTAATTTCTTCTTTTATATCTCATTGCCTTCTTGTCACCCCATTCTTAAAGCTCCACCTCTGCCCCCCTTACAGTTTTTCACCTTCAGTCTACTCCCCCCTCTCTCTCTGTCTTTGCAGGAGTTCTGCTCTTGAGAAAGATATTAGCACACAGACAGACAACACCTCCAAAAAATCGCTCAGAGCCTAAAACAACCCCCGGGCCTGACAGCCCTCTGGAGAGCCAAGCTAAATATACTGAGCCTGAACAATATCATGAAGTTCAGCTTCTGATTGTCCAAATTAGATTGGGCAATGACTGGGATTGTGCAAAAATGAAATTGTGGGCCAAGAGGGTGAAATTCCATTCTATAAAAGAGTCTGGTCACCATAACATTTCCCCAGCTTAACCTCAAACAAGAAGGAATGCACGCCCGGGATGAAAACGTCAAAGAGTTGAGATTTAAGGGTGCCCTCATTTACTAAAAGGGGGAGTTCAGGGGAGCTGGGACAAATCTGGCCTGGGTCAAGCTATGCAGTTGTCCACCAGGAGGCGATAACTTCCCTTTAATGTCAAGGTGAACCTCAAACCAGTCCTTTTCCTATTTGGCTGTGTGCCAGCCAGGGAGCCCATAGCAGGCTGTATTCCCACGGTGCCCTGTGGGACACCTACCGTCATGTGGACCTCTTTCTGTTTCCTTCGGTATGTGGGCGCTCTGCAAGGAGGGGAAAAGAGCAAGCTGTTAGCGACAGTAGGTTGTGCAAGAGCTCAGAAAATGCTGCCCTTTACTTATCCACACAGTTGCGCAAAGAATATATTTACATTTTGACATGTCTGAAAACCACATAATGCATTTTATCTTGGACTATGCACAATATAGGGGGCAGTGACAGGCAAATTTCCATACTATGTTATAGAGAAGCACTGAAAAAAATATATCAATACAGTTTTTAAGATCTGATTCTACACTACATGTGGGTTTATGTTCATGAAATGTTAATTAAAGTTCAGCCAAAATACTTGAATATTATAAAATAAAGCATAGACCTTTTTAATGAAGTTACCTGCACTTCATGTTTATATAGTCTGCTATATGTGGTGTATAAAGCTTTATTTATATGGCCGAACGTCTGACCACAACCTGTCAAACAGGCTGACCTAAATCACGACATCAGCTACGTGACAAAACTCATTAAACTGTTAAATTAGTCGTGTTTTTGTTTCAGTTACCAGACCTCTCATGTGTGCCTCCGCCGCCTCTTGGCAACGCGGATTAATAACTATCGCCATTAAAACCGGTAAGAATTTCAGCCTGCTACTTTCCCTCACAGGGGGGCAGCCTGTCATCACACCAGTCGGACCACAAAGGATTATTGGCAACTTTCCATCCGTGCGCGCATTACGCACAACTTTCTGTCGCCTGCGCACAACCGCGCGCGACCTCCTTCTCTCTCTTTCTCTCAAATAGAAGCGCGCGCCACTCGCGCAACATCACGCCAATATTGCGTGAGACCCGGCTCTGCAGCACCGACTTGTCCTCAGTGAAAGTTTTTTTCTCCTTAATGAAAAGTTAAAAAAAGAGGGTCTGCGTGAGAGGGTGTCGCAGTCTCCTCCCCCTTTCTGGTGGCGTGAGGGTCCAACCTTGTGGGCTGGGAGACCCCTCCAAAACACTACATACTGTATTAATAATGGCAGGGTGTCAAGCTGCGAACACCGGTCCCTAAACCGATGATAGGCCGACTGGTAATGAGCAGTTGAGACAGCATCCTGATACTATTCAGCGTTGACTGGGAGGGCTTAGCTGTCATTAAATCAACCAGTTAGATGAATAAACACTTTACTGGAGTCTGGAGGAGAGAGGTGTTTCATTAACTTTGGGTGAGATGCTCAAGAGAAAACTGCTTTCTTTGAGGTGGCAAATAATCCTCTAAGTCCAATCATGTTGCTGGAAAAATTGCAGCCTCCCATTGAAGTGGTGCTATTTTTTTCCACTATAGGAAACCTTTGCTCAAAGCCTCCCTTGGAGGCACTGCACTTGATTAATGATTATATGGAAACCGATTTACGGTGCGCTCTCATACAGCCATTAAAATTCTCGCGCTATCTTGAATAATCTGTGAAGTAACGCTTGTTTTGTTCTCCAAACTAAAAATGTGAGTGTGAAATTTGCTCCTTGTTGAGGCTGGAGAGCAGCGTCAGGAGTGAACCTGCTCGCGTCCTAATTCCAAATGGAGCCACTGCGCCTTTAAAGCGTAATAATATCTCCAAGGTGGTTTTAGAGCAGGCCTGAAATCACACCACCGTCAAACTTCACAACATTATTTTTTAAAATCATCACATTTGCAAGACAAAAAGGCGCACCACCCACGAGTGTGTGGGCTTGGTGTATATAGTGTCGGCTTTGCGTAATGGCTGTTTAAATCTCCCCAAAGCCACTAAACATTTCAGCTTGTTTAAACACGAGCGATGACCTAGCCAGAGGAAAGACAAGGACAAGCTACACATTAATGACCAGTGCGCTACATTACGCAAATAGAGGTCGGTTGGTGTTTTGTGCTCTTTTTGTCCAGTCTGAAACACATGACTCACCTTGACAGCTGACAGCGTCAAAAATAATAGTGTCAAACTGTCAATAAAGTTCATTGTGTTGGCAATCCAATCCAAAAAGGCAGGCGACGTTTTAAAATCCAACAGGCCAATGTGGCGATTTGTCCTCAAACATGAAGTTTACAACAAGTACAAACAACAACAACAACACAAGTGGACCGGCTCAAACTTCTCTAAATAAGGGGCAGGGGGTCGTAATGGCAGATCCATGTTGGTCCCGTGGTCGGAGAAATCCTTTGCGCATAACTTCTCAACTGTTGCCAATGATTTTCAAAATATCCAGAAAAACGAGAATCCAAGAGGCAAGACGTCTCACATTTTTCCGCAACAGACCTTTATTTTCCTGCAATGGAATCCACATTACAAAAATAATCCCATGCTTGTTGCGCCAGCCGTCTCCAAATATCTGTCCATTGGAAACTTGTAGCCTTCTCCTATGTGCAACTTGAATCCATGGACCGGGATGACGTTCAGTGAAACCGCGCTGCGAGATCGCTCGTCACACAAAACTTATTCTGCCTATTTGCGTTGTCTGTTTTACTCCGCTGTCACTGCGCACTAAGCAGGTCAGTCCTCTCCATTAACAGACCGCGTCCACCTCTGTCTCCGTCTCTATACTGTGGCTGTGTGTGTGTGCAGCAGCCGGAGACTTTGGGTGATTGGTCGATCATTAAAGCATGGTAGGTGTGTCCTCTATGGGCCGATATACAGCAGTGCGCGTTGCTCTGAAGTCCTCTTCAAAAAAGTTTCACCCATTAAACATCGACTCATGTGACCGCATCACCAGCAACGCTATTAAAAGCTGAGTGCGCCGGTCTATTTTTATTGATTTGTTATATTCGAGGGAAAATGAAACTAGGGCATCCTTAATATTGTGATATGTTATACTTGTGCCACCGGCTGAAATATCATCCACTGTTTCCATGCTTCCAAACGCATTTCATCATCTCCACATGTCGGGTGCAGGCTGCGCATGATCAAAGATGCGCAATCTAATAATATACAAAAACTGTAGCGGATTAGCACACGAATACTATATACACAATATGACCTTGGATAGTCACATTTCCTTCGCGATGACTGATATAGAATATCATTTTAAAAATGGTTAAAATGTTTATTCACTCTGGCAAAGGTAAGGCGAGCGCCACACCTTCACCTCCAGCTGCTCTGGTGATATTCGGGCAAATATTTCCCAGTCTTGTGTCTACTCGAGTTTCTGCTCCAAATACCCCCAATTTGCCTGAACAGGAGAGCGTGTGTGCCCGGACACGTAGCCTATACGTCTGTGCGTGCGTGCGCCGTGCAACGTTGGCCGCGCCAGTCATGAGTCGCGCCGGTCAGTGCGCGCCAGCACGCACGCACTCATGGAAAGTAGGAGTATACGCGCGTCGTGACTTCCTCCGTGTCAGTTCACTGACGGAGAATGGAAGAAGCCACCTGACCGGCTGCGTTCTCGTCAGGGTCTCCTTTTTCTCCTTCGAGCAACAGCTGAAACATCACGGTGAGGATGAGGAGGGAATACAGAGGAAAAGGGAAACAGAGAGAGACTGTTCCTCCCCCCCCTTCATCTCTTTAATCATGTCTTTCTCATGCACCTTTGGCCCAAGTTACATTTAGAGAAGAATCCTAGTGGACAGGATTTTTTGTGTCTGTAAGGGTCGAGAGGGGGGTCCAGAGAGGTCCAACAATATCTGTATACAAAGTTCAGTCTTTCAAAAGATTTATTCAAAAATGTACATGTAGTTATGGCACAAATTCTATTAGCATTTTAAAAAAATTAACAAATTAAAACAAAACTAAACTCCTTTTTCCCCATTTACAGCCCTTTTACATGCACTGTTTTTCAAGCCATTTGAATAATAGATTTCCTTACAATCTGCACACCATCTGGGGAAAAGTAAACAGTTGTGAGGGGGGGATCATTCTGTAAAGCCTACATCCCATTTTCAGGGTGCCCACACATTGTCATTGTCTAAGTTTTAAAACTTTTCTAGGACTTTTCAAGTCTCATGATAAAATTTCAATTTTGGAAAAGCATGCACTTCTGTGTCTGCAGCAGTTACTGGATCAGTTACAGTATGCAATTTGCTTCCAATAAACACAGGTGATGCTGAAACTATATATATATAAAGTATAGTATAGCCCTTACTTCTGACATATTAGAGCTACATAAAATTCATTGTTATGTTAAATTTCGTGGAAGATTTTCCCCTGAATACTACTGCAACAATGACTTTTATTACAAAAAACAAAGTTCCATAACTTTTTGAAAACTTTCAGTGATTTTTACAAGTTTCATGACTTTTTCAGGCCTGGAAAACAAGATTGCCACATTTGAATTTATTCTTTAGTAATCTGTGCTGCTATAACTGCAAATCAAAGATCCACAACAATGCAGAGTAAATTTGGTCTTCAAAATCTGAATTGAATATTAAGCCATAAGAACAACATTTACTCAATTATATCCGATTTTTGGGAGGAATGGCATAGGAGGAAAAACAAAATGAGCGTATATTACTATCTGAATGACACAAAGTTGAACGTATTTTTAAAAATTTAAAAGAATTAGGGTTTTTGGGAAAACATTCAGGGCTGGAGCCCCAGAGGCCACCCCAACGCTGCGCCCCTGTGGTTGGCTCACAGCTAACTGCCTTATATACAGTTAAGTCTATAGCAATGCATTTAAGTCTATAATTCAATTATTTGTATGTCAAATAAGAAAGGTAATTAGTAACATCTGATGAATGAATAAGTGGAGTGAAATATAAAGTAGAAATACTCAAGTAAACCTAAAAAGAGAACCTAAAATGCAGAATTTGGATAAATGTGCTACTTGAACATGTTTAATTTATTTGGCTTAATTAGGGAAAATTAACTGTTTCTGTTTTTTTCTATTTTTCTTTTTAAGTCAAAAGTTATTTTTATTGTAAAAATAACTAGAGGTAAAATAAACATTAAAATGAAACATTTTCATTTAGTAACATTTGTTTGAATGCTTCTTTATCTGATTTAAATTATGACCTAATAGTTAAAAAGTCTAACCAAAAATAAAAGGCACTTGGATGGTGTGTGCAGAACACAACTTGCAGAAAGATATCCACACACTAACTTGCAAAAATAATGATTTTTATGCAACATTTTGTAACTACACCTTCATCAGGCAGACAGTTTGCCTGATCAATGTCTAATTACCCACATTACCCACGTTTCATCAGAATCATTATTTCTGCAAGTTAGTGTGTGTGCAGGAGTTTTTCTGCAAGGTTCGTTCTGGCAACTGTTTGGAAATTGAAAAGTTTTCTTTTGTCCTGACTTCAGCGGTGTAGAAAACAGGGCCATGATTATCTCAAACACATTTTAACTTCTTAAAACAATATAATGTTAACCATTTTTAAACAACCGATTCAAATTCTGTTTGAGTCTTGTGTCTGCAATATTTCTAGATATTATAATTTGTGCTTCCACATTGTGGTGACGCCCTCTGCTGGACCAACAGGCCACTGCAGCCAGGACTCCCAGTGTTGTGTCTACCTCCAGCACACTGACAGATTGATAGACACCAAGGAAGTAGAAAGAGCTGATAAGTATGTAATGACATAAGTTAGATGCTATGTGCCCGACATACAGCGTTAGGCCTGCTTGCTTCAACTTATACCTCAACGTGCATACAAAAAGGAATGAAGGGGCAAAGAAAAAAACGAGTCAGACAATGAGACTTTACAGAGGAGAGAATTGAGGCATGATGGAGCAAGAAAGCAGAGAAGCATAGTGAGTGATAGATAAAGAGAAAGAGAGCTTTTAGGAAAAGAAGGATTCGGCTGTCATGTAACCAGAGCAGTCCTGAGAGGAGTTCCTTGGCTCGATACCCGTCCGTAGTTTAATTGAAGAATAACACTTGGGTTCATTAACGGTGTCACCGAGCTCCTGTTTCTGCTGACTCAGAGTGTGTGTGTTTGTCTGTGTGTACGTGCGCACTCAACTGGGCAAGGTTACAGTGGATACAGGGTGAGCCAGTGCATCCCAGTTTGTGCTGACTACATATATACACATGCATAAACACACACGCTTTAATGAAGTGGTCCTTTCCTAAAAGTACAACAAGCAGCCTCCCCTGCATCCATCTGCACACTGACGCATGTTGTTAAACGTCATCATGGTACCATAAAGTCAGGGTGATTCCTGTCTGTGCTGCGTGGACATCAAGCGCGGTTTAATACCACAGAAAACAACCCGTGAGCAGCTGCTTTCTCACAAATTTCCATGTTTTGATGAAGCATTTTCAGCGCTAACCTCAGTGACAAATACATTCCATTTTCTTGAGACTGCTTCACCTTAAAAACCAACCCGCATTTTTCCCGTTTATAGGTTTAAATGTGAACTAGCAGAAGTTACAAAAAAAAAAGGTTTGGTTAGCTGTGACATGGTGTTAGGAGACTGAATAGTAAACACTGAAGCCAATATCAATAAGATGAAGTACTGGATCATTTCCCTAGTGCATAAGAGGCCAATTCGAATTCAACGTGACATAGCAGACCCTGCAACCAACAATGAAAACTACTATATTATAGTATCAAACACATTTAAGCATCATACCTTTAAAGATATATGATGTCTGATTTTTTTTCTTTCAACCCCCCCCCCCCCAAAAATAACATACAGGAATATAGGAATGATCCCTCTTAATCATCACTCATGACCCACTCAAAGTGTTTCACAGTGTGTTTTTCTGCAGAGACTCTGCTCTTTGACTGCATAAGTTCAGGACCTTTATGGGCCCCCACAGCACTCAGGTGAGGTTGGAGCTTTATAAAAAGGTAGCAAACAGGTGCCAGGCCGTAAGCGGCCATCCTCCAAGAGACACAGCACCGAAAAACAAATATAGCGAGGTGCAACGCCACATGGGAGTGAATCTGGGGTGGGTTTTTACTTTCACTTTAGCTGGGAGCGTGTTTACAAACAGTAACCAGCAATCCTGCTGTAGTACCTTTACAATATTCATTTAAGTGCTGCTTGCAGAGCATCAGTAACAATAACCCAATTTAACATTCTTTAAAGGGTCATTCTGCCTATATAGTACTTTTAACTAGGGTTGAGCAAAATACTCGAATGTAACAAGTATCTGGTACAGACAAGTACTACTGCCATCCAAGTAATATATCAATATATGTACTTGTGATGAAGGAAATTCCTCATTTGGAGTTGTGGTCAGTCATGAAATGATACTGAATTTTGAAACTGTTCTGTAAATAACTTTCTTATTAATGACTAATATAGCAAAATCTTATCAACCCATATCAATTTCCGATTTAACAACTTCTGGCCAGAGCCTTGACATTTCCAGTTCAAACTCTGCCTATTCTGAGTATAGACCCGGATACAGATAACTTCACCAGTTGAACAGATACAGATAATGGTGTACTCTCTTATTTCTCCTGTTGCCTTTTACTTTGATGCACAAGTACATTTTGTTATTTAAAATTGCTTTACTTGAAGTATTGTTGAATTTAGTGCATTTGCTTGTATTTGTATAAACTTGAGGAATAAAGTTCATACTGGATTACATGCATCCATTGTTTCCTGTTAATCTCATGGGCATAAGTAAGAAATTTAATCCTGTGTGGAAATGGGGTCTAGAAACTAAAATGGAAATCTTTAGGATTATAACTTTGTTTTTGCTTCTATTGTGCTCTTTATTTTTCATTATTATTAAAGTAGTGTAACTCATTACATTTGATTACTTTTTTGACAAATGTTCTAAACTGCGCAACAAAGCTGAAAAGTCCTTAAAACATACGTGCATGAGTGTTGCACTGTATTTGTCCCAGTGGTTTTGCTGACTTGCGTTGTATGGAAATATGCCAAAAGGAAAGATCTCTGCACAGCAAGGTTATAAGGTTATATTCTAGAAACTTTTTACCATATAAGATATATTTGAACGTAACCAATTTGTAATTGCCAACATTTTTAACTGGTAACTGATTCATTTACATATTTTTCTCAGAAACTGTATCATATCACAATTAAATGCATTTTGTAATTTTAAGACGTAACTTAAATGCAACAAGTCCCCCACCCCCAAGACTTTATATCGTATAAATACAGTCCAAACGGTCTTATGTTTTTTTGGTTTTTTTTTAATACTCAAGCACGTGCAGAAGTTCAATTTTTATTTCGCTTAAACCTTAATCAATTTGTTTCCCCTATGGAAACAAGTGTGTGTGTGTGTGTGTGTGTGTGTGTGTGTGTGTGTGTGTGTGTGTGTGTGTGTGTGTGTGTGTGTGTGTGTGTATGTGTGAGCATGAGGATGAAAGTCACATTGTTTAAATGTATAATGTAACAGAAGCATTCCATTACCAAAAGCCCAATGGCTGACTGCCACACTCTTTTATCACCTGGCACCAAATTACACATTCTTGCTCTCTGTTCCCTCTCCTCCTTTCTGCGCGTACACTCCCTTTTTATAAGAAGTGAGTCTTCGCCTCTTGTGTTTGTGAGAAGTGTAAGCTGCTGGTTGAGTGTGTGTGGAAGGGGGTGATTTGCACAGCAAGGTGCTTCTGACCGGTTTATCTGAGTCGACCTCTTCACCAATCTTATATAAATTATCCAGGAATTAACCTTCAGCTGCATGCCCTGATAATGTGCTCTGATAACATTCACTGTTAAACACCACGCGACTGAGCTGCGTAAGTGTGTGCACATTTACACACAGGAGCACGCCTGAAATATTAATGATGTGTATGTGTGTGACCTGTGTTAGGCTGATTGCTTTGGGGCCTACTGTGTACGTGCACATATGTGCATCTCAGATTAGTTTAAAAATGAGGCATCTATTGTTACAACTTTTGCAAAGAGGGATGATTCACGTTAAAGTGACAAAAAAAGACTCTTATCAAACCCGGGAACAAAGATACTCTTTCTGTTGTAGTTACCGTTTGCCAAATGTCATTCCATTCCTCACAGAAAACGTCTGACGGCCACTTGGACTCGACGCAGCACAGATGACTTAACTCATTCTTGATAGTGGTGGTATAAATCATCAGCCAATCAGTGTTGCGACCGTTGACCCTGCCCAGCTGTGAGGAGCGTGCCGCACAGAGGCAGCACACGTCCAACCGACCTTCATTAGCCTTTCTACCTCCTCCTCCATCCTGCTCTCTTATTAGGATGAGCAGATAAGTAGACGCTTTCAAATGAAGTACAAGCTAAAGTTCGAGCACTTTGCCAAGCAAGAAAAATGGCTCTTCCTTTCCTTTAGAGAGCGATATATTCCACCCCCTCTTCCCCTTTCTCCCTCTCTCCTCTTCAGTTTTATCTCCTTTGGCCCGTTCCAGTAAGTGACTTGGTTTTTGTGTACTCTCAGTCAAGCAGTTCAAAGGGTTCATAAGCCTATTTGGTCAGCGAAGAAGAAAAATGGAAGGAAGGAGCCGGAGAGAGAGGAAAATACACTGTACTTTAACCCGACCAAAGGCTAGTCCTGTCAACATTGATCATATTCCGATATGTTGGGACTAGCCCTGAAGGGACCACATGTTCAGGAAGTCACACAGCAGAAACACACTACATACAAAGTATGGGTTCAGGTCAGTCTCCATGAGTTAAAATGCATCTGTAACTGCTTACTTTAAGTGCTATAATGACATTGTTGGCTGCATGAGGCCATGTTTCTCAAACTTTATTAGTGTGTGAAAGATTTTAACACATTTATCCAGAGAAGTGGCGAGACTAAATCAAAAAAGTAAAGTTGTAGGCTGTAAAACTAAAACCATGAGCTGAAAGATGCTCAAACACTTCATGTAGCTGAGGGAAACTGCTGAGTCAGGAGAAAATGCTCTGTGTAATCGTCACTCAACCGACACCTTCCACATTGCATGCAGTCATTTTTTCCGTTGTCGAAATGAAATGATGGAAACTACGCCCATTTTCAAAATACTCGTTATTTCTAAGGGCAAACACAGTCTAAAAATATTAGTTAACATTAACAACTCTCTCCCAAATCCAAAAACTAGAGTGCTAAAACTAAAATTGGTCAAGGATAAAGTCTGGAAATGTTGGCATTGTACATTTCTGAAGAGACAAATAGAATATATTTGCATGTTTCATATGTATCATGTCAATGTTTCTAAAGTGGCATAGTATATGAGCTGGCCTTGTCATTTGGAAGACAACCGTCAACCCAGAGACTGTTGCATCTTTTTTTTAGCTTCCAAAGGAGGATGTTTTTTAGCGATCCATAGCTCTTTTTCCAGGCTTTTTGTAGCACCCAAAATGGTGATGTTGAACACATTGGGGCTCTTTTTATAGCTTGTTTAAAAGTCCCAAATGTGGATGTTATTAGCCACCAAATGTGGAATTTAGGAACCCTTTATTTTGGCATAATGCTATGAAAAAGTTATTTTATTTTTTCAATGAGACATCGCTGCTTTTCCAGCGAGGTTTATGCTCCCAAAACTGAATATTTTTACCAAGTAGTATTTGTTACTTAACCTATCCACAACATTTCTGATACTTACATTTTTATCAAATGAGCTACATAATAACGTAAAAATGTAACGGATCTGTGGTTTGCAGAAACGTGTGTATTATAATATTTTTTCTGGCAATTTGGTTGTAGGAAAAGATCGCTAATGGGTTAAAAAGACCAGTGTTGACTGTTGGTAGGAGACAGGACACAAACTCTGGTCTCTGTTTGTTAAGCTTAGACAGACCAATCTCATTGTTTAAGATATCTTCAAAGTGCATCCACGAGTTTGTCTCTCTGTCTAAATAGTACTCAGAGAGGTAAAATTCCTCATTGAAAGTACAAAGTAAAACCTTATCCAATCCTAAATGTCAAGCCATTTAATGAATGGTATTTGCTGTAGACGCATTTTATCTCTTGTGAGAACATCTCCCAGGTGTGTTTGGGAACTCTTAGAGTCGCTTTCTTTATGCACACACTGTCTTATCTGTGAGAGCCTTTCATTGTGGGCCTGTCACATCTCTCCCATCCTGCTCTGTTGATGACCACACAGGAATCCTCACAAACACAAACATAAGCACAAACACAAACACAACATCTCACAACACTGACCCATGACCTCAGGTTAATGCATCGTGCAGGTGAGACAAATGCCAGCTGATTTAACAACCTGAATACACCTGGACCAGTTTAAACCTCTAAATTTAGCAGATCACAGACTGCACCATGTCACTGGATACTTCCAAACCAAAGACACAGTCCCTATGACAAGTGACGAGTGTGTGTGCTATGGATTATCCAAAGTAAAGGGGAAAGAGATATTGCTTTTGATTGGTTAGCAATGCTAGCACAGAGTAGGTCCAGACTGAAAAGGATTGCCTTAAAATTTGGTTCAGACATTCATGGTCTCTGAGGGATGAATTGTAATAACTTTGCTCCCCTGACTTATCAAGCGGCATCATAAGGTCACATTTTTAATTTCTCCAAAGCAGATTATGTGTGTAACAGCACACCTCTCAGGCTAGACACAAGTTAAAAAAATCTATTATTGATTAACTAAAAAGTGATCAAAACAGGTCTCATCTCTCATAGCACATCTCTCATTTTGTATTTAAAATTTGAACCCATAGCAAATTGGTGCAATTTCTTTCATAAAAAATTCAATTGCAAGAAATTAGTAGATTCAGAAAATTATTTTTTAAAAAGCTGGGGGAGAATGATTACATATATAAAAATATGTTACAGAATTTCTTTCATTGATTGTTTCTTGCTTATCTTTTTTAAACAGAATTTCAGGTAATTTTGTTAATTTTTTTTTTTTTTGTCAATTTTTTTTGTTAATTTTTGGGTCATTTCTTTTATTGGTCATTGCCTTCTTTCCATGTTCTTGAATATCAAGGCAGTCTACCCAGGTTTCAAATGGTTAAACGTTTTGTATGGGTGCTGTGCTGTAAAATAACAAGGAAAAATGGAAGAAAAAAAAGAGATGCAACACCAGGTCTGACTACTTCTCTGTCTTATATGTGCATGAGGCAAACTGGGCCCAGGTGTGTCCCATGCTGCTGATTGCACTCATTAAGGTCTGCAGCCTGCGGTGAGAGAGCAAAAAGAGCAGAGGAACCAAGCAGAGGAGCTGTCACACCTGCAAAACTACGCATCAGCCTCAGCTGTGCTTTTAGTGCTAATTAGCAAATGTTAGTATGTTAAGAGGCCAAACTAAGATGGACAATATTCAGTCCCTCCAGACCTTTGATGTTAGCCACTATCTACAGGTGTTTGCCAGGCTATATGCACTTAACTGATAAAGCAGTACTTTGCTTTGCCCAAAGAGTTTCCTTTGCAGTTTTGAGAAATATGGCTTTTTCAAATTGCCTGAATTACCACCTCCTGCGAGCACAAAGACTTTTTTACGATATATGGGAGTTTTTTTTCCCTGAAATTGCTGTGTTTCCATTGGGCGTATTTTATATTAGCAATTTCAATTTGCACAATTTGAGGGTTAATGAAACCCGCCTTCTGTCAGTAAACCTGTTAATAACCATTGGGTGACATTAGCAGTGTGATGCTAACAGTTAGTCTTGTCACTAAGTGTGGCTGTGACTCTGTCCCAGGCACAAAGCTTACACCCCTGCAGCAGCAGTCTCATGATAAACAGAGAGAGAGAGAGAGAGGGAGAGAGAGAGGGGATGGAGAAGTGAAGTGGCTTCCTTCTGTGTGGTAATGTGGTTGGCAAGTGTAGCTCAGTAGACAGAAAACAGTTCATACATACAGTCCTACATAAAACTGCTCAACACAAAGTCTGTGGATTATCACGAGTAACAGGGTCATGATTGCTGGAAAGAGACATTGCTGTTGAGTTTTTCAAATGCATATTTTTACACTTTGAGCTCAACAAGTCAAGTGCCATCTGCTTTCATAATTTTGGAGAGAAGGCAGACATCTCTATGGCCGATATTAACAACACTCAACAACTGACACCAAAACAATCTATTTTGATAAATAGAACTACAGGTAAGAATAAATACATGTATTTTTGATTTGAGAATGAACTTTCCCTTTATGTTTGTTTCTACTGATCATTTTTTGCTCACAAAAAAAGTAAACCTATCTTTGCTACCACTGCTACAAATCACCATGGTTGTCCTTCATAGAGCCACTTATGTAATGATAAATGTGCAACATGAGATGACACGTGTGTGAATGGCTTTTTCCATGCATGTCATTCAGCAGCATGGTTTTCTATGATCTGGGTCTGAAAATATGTGCCGTTTTTATTCATCATATTATAATTTGTCTCAGCCTGAAATTATAGCCTCAATCTGAATTTGTATCTATTACATCAGCCTGCAAACTAGGCAGAGAGTACTGTCAGGCATGCACTCAATGAACCACAAGTGTTTACTCCCCTGACATCAAAAGGGCCTTACCCATAAAATGCAACACGGTCTACAATTGCATCATAATCCTCTTGATTCATAAACTGACTCTGTAAACTTCCCAGTGTTATGATGCCCCACCCAAAGCACTTTGAAACACTTCAGTTGCTTGTTAACCAATTGTGTCTTTAATGTGGCATTAATGTGAGATGTAAAGCTGTGTATGTTGTTCAAACATGTTTACACTGTAATTTCAAAGGTGTGTGTGTGTGTGTGTGTGTGTGTGTGTGTGTGTGTCTTTGAGCTGGAATGCCAGCTAATCAAAAGCATGGAAATTAACCCGCAAGGTAAAAGAGGCAGGTAGAGTGCATCAACCTCCCCCACTCCTCCCCCTGGAGGAAAGCAATTCACTGCATTCCTGAGCACAAGAGTGTGAGATTAAATACACATAAATTCAATGTAAGGACACACACAGTCACATACACATTGATATACATAGGCACCAGTCCAACATCACGGTCCAAAGGGCAAAACTAAAGACAAAATGTTCTACAGAGTGACACTCAGGGCATCAAAACCACCTTTATACATATTACATTTCCACACACAGTGAATATGTTTAAATGCGCAATAATATTATATAGATTATTATTATGAATATGATAATATTCTAAATGTAACAGAGCTCATGTAAACAGCATATTCTGTTTGGACAGAAGTAGACCTTTTTCCAAATGCATTTTCTGATCAAGATGCGGTATATGTCAGTATTATTTTGGATTTAGGAGCATTTTCGGGACATGTATACAGCGCATCTGGAACATGCACCTCACTTGGACTCTTAACTACAGTTTGCACCACACATTCTCATGCCTGTTTATGGTCGACTCAACACAAACAACAGTTTGCAAGGGAGGACTACATATTGTTAGTTGGAAAATAATGTGCCATTGGACTGAAGTCCCATTTTTCAAATATAGTAAATACTCTGTGAACCTAGACATAAAACGTTCACATTGCACATTCCTGTAAACCACGGATACGATACCTTTGTACATTATTTAGCAGTGGATATGTTAGAACCTAACATTTCTCAGCAATGCAGCGATAAACATGAGGTTAGGTTTATGGTTAGGGAAAAGATCATCTTTTGGCTTAAAACACCCATGTTTGGTGCGCAAACTCTGCTAGAAAAGCAGGGACAGGTTAATAAAAAAACTCACAGTCTCAGTTCTTAAAACATGGCTGGGAAATGCAGACAATGGTTGGTAAAAAGCGCCCAGGATCTGTGGCTCAAAAACCACTCGGTGATGCAGAGGAGGGTTTGTAAAAACACCTGGGATCGGTGGCTAAACTACTGCTAAGAATTGCTGTGAGGGGTCAGTATGAACACCTGCGACCGGTGGCTCAAGCACCACTGAAAACTGCTGCAAAGGGTCAGTAACAACAACTGGGATTTGTAGATCAAATGTTGCTGGAAAACGCTGTACAGGGTTGGTAAAAATACCTGGGATAGGGGGCCCATTGCTGAAAAATGCAGCAAAGGGTCAGTAAAAACAGGGTCAGTGGCTCAAATGCTGCTAGGGAATGCTATGAAGGGTCTGGAAAAACACCTGGCATTGGTGGCTCAAACGCCACTGAGGAACCAAAAAAACTGCAGGAAGTGTGTATTTTTTCTGAGAAATGGGCCTTAGGAGCAAAGGGCACTTATTTTTGGGATTACAGGCTGTCAGAGAAATGGGCTTTAAGTCCATTAAGAGATTTTTCGGACTAATGGGGCTTTGAATTTTGGGCGATCGAAAAAATAGCATGGCACCTTGACAGGTTGGGGTGGAGATGCGTGCCCAGAAGAAAAGCCCCCATTTCTGGTCACAAGGAGAAAAACACCTACCTTTAAAATATTCTAAAAAACTTGGATATCAACATGTTTTTGGAAATGTGCTGATATGGCAATGCCAACTTTTTAAAAAGGTTGTTTAAGAAATGAAAGACGAAAATTGTGTTCAAACAAGTCTGCCACCCGTGGAAAATCCTACTTTGATGCAAAGAAGCAAAATGACACAAGCCGTTCCAATATTCCAAACTTTGACATAATAAATGACTTGTTAGGGCACATTTATCGAAATACGCATGGTTGCATGGAAACAAGAGTATGGGGGAATATCCATTTTCATTATGAACAGCTTGGTATGAATACTGTCTTTTTTAGAATAAAGACACAAAAACCAGAAGGTTTGTGCATGTTAACGTAATCAATGCTGCATTAGCCTTTAATGATATACCAGCGCTCCCTCCCAGCAAGACGTTCAGCCCTTAACCATAATGACAGCATAACACATCCTGCTGATATGTCCGTGTGAGGCGTCTGCCAGAGAGAAACCCTGCAATTAACAATGAGCATGTCATCATGCAATTTGTCTGCACATGCTCACTGCCATGTGTTTGATCTGTGTTTGTTTAGACAGTGCGATCAGGAGAAAGTATAACCTCTTGCAAGTGTTTCTGAGGCTTGAGTCAGCGAGTCTGTTAGTGTTGTGTGTAAAAGAATTATTCCACTGAATTGATGGGGTAAGTTACAGTCACTGACCGGTGTGGTAGCTTTCTGGTTATGGGAGGACACACACATTCAAACTTGCACGCACACAAACATTTTCTTTTCAACAGGCACGAAAAAGCTTTATTAAGAAGTTTATTTTAGCTGTTTGCAAGTCCTTTGACTCAAATAGGAACATCAGGATGTTATTTTAAGAAACTATAAAGGAGTTAATCCTTTTTTTTATGCAACACATGAGCACTCACATGCCTGCAGGCATTCATAGTAAAATGAAAAAAAGATCAAGATAAGTTGCATAAGAAAATATGTGACTTGTGACATCTCGATCAACTGCCTGAGCTTTTATGTTAAATTGGAATTTTCCCAAAACAAGAACGCTGCCAAGCATTCCTTGTTCCTACATGTCTAAATCAATCAGCCAGTGGAAAAAAAAGAAATCGCTTTTTTTTTCTCACAACAATGAAGCTCCTTCCTGCGTCATGTAATGGAAATCTGCTATCATGCAAATTTTTTTTTCCCCTACACATAATAGATGGCCTCAGATCAAGAGTCAAGATTCACAGTTACACTAAAAGGGCTTGAGGACATTATTTCATTTCTTTATCTCTCCCGCTAATCTGACTTTTCCAAAAGCACCCACACACTCCTCCAGAAGCCCGCGCTCTCTCAACGGACGACATGTCCGACCCTGTGACCCCGACGGCAACAACGGACGCACCCAATGGGTGGGTCAGTAATGAGAAAATTATGAAGCTGGGAAACTGGAAGTGTTTCTTGTTTCACATTCATTTCATAGTTTTGGTTATTTAAAAGCTCCTTAAGCATTCACAGTAATTGATTCTGGGAAATCCTTGCCTGCAATACAAATAATAAATCCCCCCCAAGACACATTAGCAGTACTGTGTTCTGTAATCGAATTAAAAATTGATTACATTTACCAAAATCTACAGTTTTCCCCTGGGCTGAGAGAGTAATAACAATGATTTACTGACTAATTGCTGGAAAGAGTGTCAGCCACAAGGCCCAAATCCTGGAAGAAGATTACACAATGCGAAAATTTAAAATCAAAAACTTTAAGACTGAAACATCTGCGTCAACCTAAAACTAAAACTGGAAAGACAGCCTAGTCATCCTGGTCACAGTGCTATTGTTTAGTATAATGAAGTGACTGGGCCACATGTACTGTATTGTATTTGCACTTGAGTCACGTAATAAAGCTGCAGAAAGGGAGGAGCTATGATGAGTGTAGTAAAAAGTCCCATTCATTTTCTTCTTAAAATATGTCATGTGACTTATAGTTGGAGTTCTTTTATAGCTTGAATGGACATGAAACTTAGACGACTGAATTTTCAGTACAAGAGATGAATTGTTGTGTTAGAAAATATCTGAATATTTTTTGGGATGCCCAGTAGCTCAGTTGGTAGAGCGTGCGCCCCACGCTTAAGCTGTCCTATCATATAAAAACAAAAAACCCCAAAATAATCTTAAAAAATGAAAATGCTCAGGTGGTGGGTGACGGCAATCTTGCTGAACTGCTGCGGCTCACATGAATGCTGCTGTAACTACTAGAGTATCTTCAGTAACTTCACATTTCCACCAAATATGTGTCAATAGCGTGGCCCAATATGTTTACTTACATAACGTATTCCCTCTGCTGAGACTATAGCTGTTTATTCCACATTGTACCAATTTCTGTTCCTCTGGTTTATATTAACATTTGTCCTATCTTGGTCTACTCTGCTATATTACAGTGAAAATGTTGGCAAACATGTTATAACACATATTTTCAGATATATACTGATCTACATGTGAAATGCAGAGAAAAAAAAGATAGCAATCTTGAAGCTGACATGTTTAGGCCTTCTTCATGTCAAAGGTCAGGATCACCTACAGAAAAGTTCTGCAGGAGCTGGAAGGAATTGCTCAAGGCCACTTCAATGGAGCAAACACCTGCTGAGAGAAGCAACTAAGGTAACATGATAGCCACTCACACCTCTTCTGATGCCCTTAGGACAGGACACATAGGGTGAAATATTGTCTTGTTTTTGGGTTTCAAAGAAGAAAGAAAAGGTCAAAGTGAAGATTTAATTTTCCTTGGTATGTTTGTCTTTTTAGGATGAGCTGCTAGTGCATTCATTCAACCTGACAATGCAGAAAAATCCATGTCCTTTGGTGTCCCTCAGGGGTTAACAATGTTAAAAACAAAATACTTTCCCAAAAAAATAATGTGGTCTGTGCTCATGTTTGTGACAATTGTGGTTTTCCCACCAGTGCCAGTAACTTTTTAAAAAATCCCCTGGGACAACTTGCTGGGAAGTGCTTGTGTGTGGGTAAACAAATATGTATGAATATATATGTGTGTTCATATCTGTATGTAAGAAATTGAGCTAAGTAAAACATGTGTGCATTATAACAGGCTTACCATGCTTAAAAGGGACCTAATATGCTTTTCTTTATTTTTTGTCAAATATATGATGCCACAAAATCAGATGTTAACAGATGTTTAACACCAAAGTTTCAAATAATGAAGTCAAAGTATGTAAAAGGAATCACTGTGAGCACAAACCTCAGGCTGCAGACTATTCTAAATACTCTGATTCTGAGTATTTCTACTTTTGAGACAAGCTGATGTCAGCTTGTGACAGATTTGTATATATGGTCATTTGATCCATGCATGCTACTGCAAGCCTTTACATTATGTAACTTACACTGCTACATGTAGCTACATGCTAACATCAGGGGAACATGTAATCTTAGTTGCTGGTGCTGTTACTATCTCCCCAATTTTGGATCATGTTTGAGCTGGAAAACACACAGAAGTGAGAATGGAGAAGATGAGCGAGAGCTACAATCCCAACAACGTGAACAAGCAAGACCATCTCTGCATCCACATCTACCCCGTGGATCACTGGATAATATCTGGAAAACCTCAGTGTCCCTGTCAGTGTCCAACAAGGTATAAGGAACTGAAGTATCCCTTGTTTCACTGAGACTTTGCTAAATACTGAACAGCATCCTTCCCCAAGTGACTCTTTTTCTATATGCCAATCAAACAGAGTAGAGGACGCTGACTATGGACTGGTGTGTTGGTGGGATATGAGGTGCTGTCTACCTCCTCTTCGCCCTGTGCCACAAGAGAAATAAATACTCTGAATCACTGCTATATGCTAGTAAGACACGGAGGCAGAGTGGACTTACTGCCTACATTCAGGAGACATGACCATGTTGCCATCTTGTTGAGATTGAGATAAACTCACTATGACGCATGCCTCCAGGTGACACAAGAGATGGAGCCAATCAAGGTCTGGAGCTTTTTTGAGGACACCACCGTCAGCCTTACCATTGACTTCAATGAATTCATGAGTCTGTGGCGGATTTAATTTGTAAAACAACAGAAGCAAGTGTCCATAACTAAAGTTAAATTATTCTACAACCACAAACCAAGGATTACCAGAACATCTGAAAAAAATATACATTTATAAAGCAGCAGTCTACAATGTAAGAGGAGGTAGAGAGTAAATTCAGGTGTTCCAGCACAGACAGTATGAGGAGAATAAAGTGTTTTTTTGACATTAAAGCAAAACATGTTCTAGTGGTGACTTAAAATTCACGTATGACCCCGAAAATTAGCATAATAGGTCCCATTAATTGGCAAAGTTCCAAAACCAATTAAGGAAAAACTGCAACTTTCATGCTCTCTATGAAACATTTTTGACTGATGTCTAACTGTTGTCAGATTAGGCTAAAAAACAACATACTGCTCAAAAATGTTTGATGATGACGCTAATATTAGAAAATAAAATGCAAGAAACACAGGTTTGCATAGAGAATGTGTGACTGGAAGCAGGGGAACTTTTGCAGTATGAGTGTGTGTGTGTGTGTGTGTGTGTGTATCCTCTTTCAGGTGGCTTAATTGCCTTGTCTTTGTTAGCACTGCTTGTTTCACTGCGACTGAATCCACAGACTGGCAGTGAAACCCAACACTCACTCGGGGAGAAAAGCCTTTCCCAAAACTCGGGCTTGATTTCTTTACGAGGTGCAGTGTCACACTAGGTGGGCCAGCACGCTGGGGAGTCTGCAAAACTTGACACTGAACACGCCAAACGAGTCCCGCCACTTAAAATTTACTCAAAGAAATTAAGACGCTGTGTTTTTCCAGAGCAGGATGCCCGCGGTTTTAATACGCTCGGTGTAAATCAAAGGGGAGAGAAAAGAGACGTTGAGAGAAAGTGGAGTGGATCAGACGAAGTTGACCCCTGTTCTTGAGGGAGGGTTATTTATGTGAACAAGGTGAGAGATCAAGTTGGGGTTGTGGGGCGGCTGATTTCTGGTGTTGACAAGAAACTTTGACATTTGGTGTAAATCTGGAGTTCGCTAATGACTGAGAATTGTATCTCAGAAAGTTGCGGTTTCCAGAGTGGATTTTTTTGGCTGATCTGATGATGTGCTCAACTGATTGATGATGTGGAAGATGAGTCTTTTATTGTTGCAACAGTAGCAAGACATTACTGTGACATGATTTTGACATATCTCCTTTAATAAAACATTACATTTTCTAATTTTAAATCTCCTCCTGACATTTCTACCCACACATTTCCACTTTCACTCCATCCGTAACAATCACCACGCTCCCAGTATCAGCTCTGGCCTTTCACTCACCGTCTATACAACCGATATCACTGCTGTCTATCACTCAAACACACCAATTCTCTCCATGTCCTTGTTAAATTGCAGATTGTCCTCAGTTTGTCCATCTGGTTGCCAGACATTAAACGATACATGAACTCATGTTCTCCCTCACCCCTCGTCCTCTCGCTCCCCGAGGCCAGCGGCTGTAAATCTGAGCAAGCTGCTAACTGTCTTATCTGCTGTGTATATTGGCTGTCTCTGGTTTGCCCAGGCAGAGTTTTAATGAGGACACAGACACCCTCGCTTGCTCTGTGTGGTCCGCTCGCAGACTTAACGATATAACACTGCGCTCTATAAACCTCGGGAGGCCATATGATCAGTTAGCTGCAGCGCCCAGGAGACAGTTTGGAGTCAATGCTAACAGGCTTGTGCTAACAGGGTGACGCATGTGTGTGAGTCAGATAAAGCAGCAGAAACAAGGGAACCCACTCTCGTTACAAAACTGCAAAGAGGGAAAAGCAATTACCCTTGACCAAACACTCACTATAAGTCCCTGAGCCTGGGTTACAAGCTGCAACGTGCTGTGAGGAAAGATGATTTAAATGATTTAGGTCTGTTAGCTAAACACCTTTTCTCAGCACAGCTGTTAAAAATGCCCGCAGCAACAGGCTGGAGACACTTCTTAAGAGATGGGAAGAAGAAAGTGTGGGCTTCAAATGCATTCATAAGGAATTCTTCACCCCCAAAATGATCATTTGTAATTCAATTACTCATCACATAACCTTGAATTCATGAAACATACTTTGTTTTTTAACAGAAAATCCAAAATAGTGAACTTTCCTCATGAACTGAGGTTAAAAAAAGGTCCCCCCAGTTCCAAGTCCCAACAGGAAAACTATATTAAAATATCTATTTACAAACTCTCACACAACTCCTGCAGTATAATCCAAGTCTCAGTTATCCAGTTGTTTGCTCAGTGCTTCCCAAACACACATTTTTGCTAAAGCGTTTCAATTTGAAAAAACACAAATGTGTGCATTTGAATACTGCCCAAGTGGATTTCAAATGCAGGCACTTACTCAGATACACTCAGGGCGTACTAGGCAGAGGTGTTTTATATTGAAATGTTTTAGCGTAAAAGCACGTGTTTGGAAAGTACTGAGCCAGTTATGTGAGTTTGTAATTGAATGTTTTAATTTTGCTTTTGTTAAACACAACCCCCCCGACTTCAGTTCATTAAGAGAATCTGTCTTTTTTTGATTCACTATGGAGGAATGCAAGAGAAACAAAGTTTACTTGCTTTCACTGTGAATGAACGTGGCAAGTAATTGATGCAGAAGTGGTCATTTTGGGGGTGAAGTATCCTTTAACATCAGGGAAAATGCAAACTTGGTTGCTGAGATTTCTCCCCAATTACAGTTAAGTTTCGCTTTCACTGCACCTGACGCTCTGCTGCTCCATTTGTGCCCAGAGTACACTCTGGCTCAGGGAGTGTGGTGTATTATAAATAATTAATAAATAAACGGTATATATTTTCCAATAGATATATTCAAATAGCATTCCCAATGAAAGGTCCAGCTCCAAAATTATAAAATGAATGCGTGGCAGCAGGTGTTTTATTTGTAGTGGGCCGCCACAATTAAATGAATGTGTAAAAAAACTGACTTGCCCAACACTGATATGATTGTACTGTAATTCAGCTGATACTTCAAACCAATATCACTGAGAATAATCATGGCTCAATTAATCCATGTAATTATCAACAATTTACTTTGCAGACCTCCTGTATGAGCAGTAGTGTCGTATCATTAACACAAAGTTACACTGTCAAATTAGATACATCAGTTCATTATAGCAGATGTTCAGGTAGCCTCTGGAGGAAACTGCCTTGAGCAATAAATAGTCTTTTTAACCAAAACATATATCCACAGTTTAAGGAATTAATGTGAGTAAGGTTTGGATGAGAAAGTGAGTGTAAACACCTGCAACTTCCCGCACATATGGTCATAGTGTGCTTTGGGGCGATGAAAATCTTATTTACTACCTTGTTAAATTCAGTCAAACATTTGGTTGCAGGGAAAATGGATTGTAAAGTACCTTCAAAAGAAAAAGGGGGTGCTTTAGTTGAAGACTGGGCTCTAAATGACAGTAAAGTGGAACAAAATGTAATTTCTTTTGCCTCATTAATTGCGCGTCATCAAATTCCTCTCTTGTGGAAAAATTGCCCCCCTCCAACACATCCTGGCTACGGGATTTAATTTAAGTTCTGAAATTGGAAAAGATAAACATCTCTGTCTATGGCTAAACTAAGATATTCTACAAACACTGGCAGCCTCTCATTTACCATTTTAAAACAATACAAACTATTCCATTTGACTAGAGTAGGTCAGGTTGACATGGTTGATCTTGAATATTACCAGTTGATACCTTCTTACCCTTTTTTTTCTCCCCACTCTATTTCTATAATGTATTTAATGACTTCTTTAATCTTAATTTTACTTGATATTTATGTATGTTATTTTAGAATTTTATTTATTTGCCTTTTTGAGTAGGGAGGGGATTGCCAGGTAACATTTTTGCTTATGAAATGTACTACTGCACTTTTGTACAGTGAATTTTTGAATAAACTTTGGTTTAAAAAAAGTGGAATAAAAAGATGCAGAATTCATGGTCAACACATGTCCACAAACACACACACACACACACACACACACACACACACACACACACACACACACACACACACACACACACACACACACAGAGGCCTGCCTTTTTCTGTCCTGTTTTAAGAGAGAAGGCTTTACATTTAGAAGTTGTAGTTAAAAACCATTGACCCTCTTCAGCATCAGCCTTCCCACGTTACTTTTCCAACTGAAGCTGGAGTTCATCCTACCGTGGAGGTTGCTGATGCTTCGTGTCGAAGGCTAATACTCAAGGTTCTTTGAAGATGACCCACATTCTACACATGGCTGAGGACACAGCAGGAGAAAGGACTACTTTCTGACCCCGCACTATGCTGACCTGTGAGTGACCTCTGCTGAAGTTAAGGAAAGGATCCCTCCAGTGAACAGCGTCAAACAAAACACTGACCGTTACCATGTCAGTCACCAACAAAAGCAGTGTCAAGCACGTGTTTTATTTTTGAAATGTTTTCTAATTAAGAGTCAGGGTCAAACAACATCTTCTGACCTTGATTCAGAGACTCAGCTCTTTTGTCCGAAAAGCATCTGTGCTACCAAAACATCCTCTGTCTCTGCTATTTCCACCAACTTGAGTTATAAAAGATTGCTCACTGATTTCCGTGATTAGATCTTCCTGTTTGGGAAAAAAAACATCTTTTGGGCAGGTAAACAATGCAGACGGAAACAGTGGTCACCTCAGCCTCAGACCTCAAATATTCCAGCAAACCACCAGCGGTTTAGGAAATACTCAAACACAACCAAATCAACAGGCAGCCCGCTCAGCTTGATGAATGCATGTTTTTCCTCTCCTGAGGTAATTCAGCACACGAGGATGTTAACTTTACCACCTACAGCACACACACACATACACACACACACTTAGAAAAACACATGATTTTGTACCATGATGGTAAACGTCTGAGGTGAGCCACAGACGTTCCTCTCCTCTTGACCTCCTTAAGTGTAAGCACGCGAATGTGTGTGAAATGCCAGACTGGGTTTTTAGGCCATGGTTTCCTGTAAAATACTAAGTAAACTTTAAACCGCCACAGGGAGCTCGTACTTTTACCAAAACGATAAACAGCCAACCACAGCGATTACGCCTGTTAGCCGCGAGAAAAACAATGCCACTGTATATAACTTTTCATACTGCGACACGGAAACCTGCCTGAATGATTTCTCTGCTTACATAGCAACCAGTTAAACTCACTATACATAAAAGGTATTATGTTAATATAAGATAACTTGCCTTGAACTAAACATGGAAGAAAAATGTTAAAACTGAAGTAAGGAAAGAAAAAGTGGGGGTACTTGGGAGTTACAGTCACAAGCAAACAGGAATTCAGCTATATGCTGCTTCAGTTTAATTTATATAAATAGTGTAAACAGGATGTAATGTCTAAACAGCATGATCCTATTTAAAACTGTACAAATGCTTTACACAAACATTATTCATAATGAATTCAATGTCATGAAATCATGATATGTTTACCAATTTTGTCTTAATCCTTGCCCTCTGCACTGCCTGGCAGGTGGCCTCTGCTGCCAGTCTTTCGCCCAGGCCACACGGCCTGCATGAGCAGCACATGACAGCTACCTCACTGAATTGTTGCGTTTCACATGCAGCGTGTGTTCACACAGATAGTGTTGCTGTTGCAGCGCTGCTCCAGAGCTGCGTGCTATCAACTATTTACTGTAACTCTACAATCTACTCATTTACAGTCGTACAAGCCACTGCAACAACGCTGTCCTGCAAATATTTCACAATAAAAAGCCTAACTAATCCTGTCCACAAAGACATTGTCAGGGCTTTCATTTTGAAACAGGAACAGGAAGCATTAAGATAAACGTACAAATTCATTTTTTTCATGTCTGTGACAGAAAAGGACATTGAAATTTCAATGAAAGGTGGTACAATATCAACATGATAATCAACAGACAACTTCTTTGTCTATTTTTGCTGAAACCACGTACATCACGCGGAAAAATTAGGCTGGTCTCCTATTCTCTCTATGTGCCACAGCTGAGCAGCAGTCTGAGCCGTGCTGCTCACATGAGCAGTGGAGCCGCTCCAACCTGTTAACATGGGCACTGAAAAAAAAACAAGAGGTAACGCAGCACACACACGCTGCTCATCCAGGCAGCATGACTCAGGCAAGTTCCACAAATGAGATGGGTTTTTTAAAGGAGATGTTAAAACTCAGGTTTAACAAGTAGTAAATTGGTGTCATGGATAAAGATTGTAATCTATAAAATATGTGATGATATTATTTGCCTGGATTACAAGAAGATGCAAAAAAAAAAGTTGAAAATTGTGGTATTTGGAGAAACAAGTTCAGAAAGTAGTAGAGTGTGCTGGATGTATCTCTGTACTGCTTGCAGTGATAGGACAACCCGTTTTTATACCAATGCTTTGTCACAGCCCTCAGCATCTCATAGCAACTCACAAGGCAACTTTTAGCATATCTATGTGAAACACAACTGAAACTCATTCTAACACATGGTTAATACTGTGAAACGACTGCAGCTTGGTTTAGGCAAAAAAACAACTACTTGGTTAGGTTTAGGTAAAGATCATGTCTTGGGTTAAAATAAATATGTTTGTTACATAATGTGACATAAATTCATGACAGCCGTACAACACAAATTGTGGTCTCCTGTCTGGTTTTGTTTGACCTATCCACCTCCCCTCCCTACAAAGACTCTGTTGTTTTTTATACTGCCTCACTTGCTCTCACTCTCAAGTTGGAGGGAGCCTTTGGCGTCAATATCACACACAGATGGACATGACAGAGCACCTGCCTATTAGGCACCGTGGGATTGGGAACGGGTGGGGTTGGAAATTTTACAAATTATCATTAGGTTACATCAGTCTTTCAGGGAGTTAATACTTACGGGAGATTTTACCAACTTCACACCAAAATTTCTCAGAACATGCGAAAAATCCAACTGACACAATATATGCAAGGAGAGGAGGAAAGAACTGTCAAGGAAAAACTTTCAAGGGAGTGTGTGTGTGTAGACATGTATTACTCATAGTGTGGGAACATAAATCTGTTCACACACTCTCCTTCCTTTTTGGGACAAAATTTAAGTCCCCATAATGTAAATCATTAAATTTTAGGGTGAAGACTTTGGGTTGAGGTTAAGGTAAGGGTAAGTCTCCAGGAAACGAATGTAAGTCAATGTAATGTCCTCGGAAGTGATGGAAACACGACTCTCTCTCTCTCTCTCTGTGTGTGTGTGTGTGTGTGTGTGTGTGTGTGGTTTTGCTTGCCTGCACCTAAACAGGCCTGCTGGGGCCAGGTAGGGATGTGAGGAATAGTTGTCGACACACAAAAGACTGCGCTTTTTGTCACCCGGAGGAAGGCTGCATGCCAAAACTTGTACGTGATGTAGACAGACGACAGGCCTGACAACATCGAGAGCATATGGCCCCAGTGTGTGTTTGTGTGTGTGCACGTGTCTGTGTGTGTGCTTTCGTGTGTGTGATTTGTGCATGCTCATGGCACAGTGGGCCTCAAGAGACAGATTTCTCAGGTTGATTAGTTTTCTTTCTCAGGCCTTTCCTCCCCTCCTCCAGCAGCTTAAAGGAGAAAACATTTACAAGTACAGTCCATTGTCGTGTTTCTAGTTTATGTTTCCCATTAATCAGCTTAAAATCAGTGCCAGATATTTAACCGCTCTCTCGTTTTTCAATTTCTAAAATAAAAACTTTAAAAAAAAAGAATCAAAAGCTATCTTAAAAGTAATAATAAGAACCCAGACGACGCAGATAAAAAGACATTTACGTCACAGTAAAGTTTATAAGATAATATGACTGATGACTCGTGACTCATCCATCCCCAAATATTAACCACTGGAGGTCTCTGAATTTGTTTAGGCTTCACATTTTCTGTAATGGATGATCTGCTCTAAGCTGGGGGTAGTTTTCAAATATTTGGAAGTCTTTTTAGATACATAAACAAATGGCAGCTTCTTCTGAAGGGAGGAAAATGTCTTAACTATATTGACTTTGAGCATATGCCAGTTTCAATAATGTAAAGGTCAAGGGCACCCAAACAAAAAGCCTCAGAGAACACATGACATCTCTCTCTCTCGCTCTCTCTCTCACTGGCTCTTTCTATCTCTCTCCCACATTGCTGGTTTTGCAGAAAGTCAATATTGACCTTCTGTCATAAAGCAGGGCGTCAAATCAAATGTAATTTACTGCAAATAGTAAAAAGCCGTAGATGTAAAGGAGGGAACCCCCACATACGAACAGACACATGTGAGGACGTATGGAAGATTATTTTGAATGCCTCGATAAAAACTGTGAAATGGAAAAGATGTGAGGGGAGGGAGGAGCTGAGGGCAATAACACAACATACAGAGGCCTGGTGGAGGTGTTAAAGGCCAGTAGGTGAGAGCGTTCAGCGGAGACACAGACAAAAGAAAGGCGAAAGCATGAGAGGGCAGTGAAGGGGAAGAAAGAGGGGAGGCAGGAGGGGTGAGAGGAGTTTCAGGGTGGCAGTGAAGGCTACTGAAGCTCTGCAGGAGTTTGGGAACCAGTGAACCTTACTCCACCCCCCCACATCTCCTCTTCTCATCCCCCTCTCCATCAATGTGAGGAAAGCCTCCCGGCGTGCCGGCGATACGTTTCCCATGAGCTTTAACATGCGGCCCATTAACCCTTCTCTGTAACGTCCTGCGCTGTTATTATTCTGTGTTCTGTGGAATCTTTACGAGACACAAAATAATATTTTGCAGAATAATATTTCAGGGAAGGCGAGAGTTATTAAGATAAAACGATGGTGGCTGTGGGGAGGATGATGACGGTCAGTTTCATGGGGTTATAATTGAAGATGGCCACATCAACAGTTGTTCCACTACTTTTGTCTAGATTAAAATATCTTGGCTCAACACTCAAACAATATTCCTGGTCTTAAAATGACCCATAATTACGCTTAGTGAAGGCGGCAACTTCTAGTGGCTGTCATTTTTTCGACGGGAGCAAAGAAGGAAGTCAGGTGACTTAGTATAAGAGTGAAAACATATCATGTCCCATGTGAAACCAAAAGCCAACACACTGTAATTGTGAGTTTTGTACTTGTATGTAACGTCACGTTATATAGGTCCAGTTAAAATCACATCATCATGTTATATTAAGTGTGTAATGTTACAACGCCAAACCAAGAGCCTTTTCCCTAAACCTAGCCTAACTAGTAGGGGTGCTAATTCAGAAAACACTCCTGTATATGACCACATGACAGCTCCCCAAAAGTGAAGCCAAAACATCTTGATCGCCCCCTGGTGTCTGGTGGCAATATATGTCATAAAGCCCGCCCCTCCATATTAGTATATGGGGCATGGGCCAAACTAAACACTTAAAGTACACATCACATAAATTTCCGAAACATAGCGTCTGTCAATTCAGGTAGTTCTTTTCACCCCAATGTTTGTTCAAGTGTAGTTTTACTGACAGGTTTGGTTTTAATTAGTTATTTGATGCTATATAAAGAGATCCAGTAATTTGACCACAACGACAAATAACATTATTTGTTAACATGGAACAAATGTTGAGCGATGGTTGTATGATTTCAGAATTGGTCATTTTCAATACTCCGCTATTTCAATTGTAAAACTGTGCAATAGTCAAAACTGACTTGAAGCCCTCTACATTTTTCATTTTCTAACCCCATCGCAGCAGCCATATTCAGGACATTTTGGCTCCAGTTTTGTACGGTGGGAGGAAGCGGAGAGGTATGATCTATCTTTATATACAGTCTATGTTTGGAGGACATATTGGAGGATGAATTGTTTAATAAAAACAGACATGGTTTACTGGGACACTTGAATTGAACAGAGCCGCTGTTAATGTTATTAGTAAAACCTATGCCTTGCTGACTATGCCAGATCAAATCTGTGACTTTGGTATTGTAAAAGTCATCCTTTTCTCATCAAAATGTATTAATCCAATTTATTTCACCCTTTAAATTTTTGTTTTAGCGCTGTTATGTTTAAATAAAAAACAGTTAACTACAAATGACAGTTCTCACAAACCTGATGTGTATTATCCCAGAAGCTTTTTCCACTGAAATACAGCGAAAAATGTTGAAATATTTAAGTAGAGTTGTAACTGACGGGAAGAACTGACTCTCCCCTTCAGCAGAGACTGGTAGTATCTTCCCAAAACAACAAATGACTCAGTGACTCCACTGAGGACTAAGCGGTGTGTGTGTGTGTGTGTGAATGTGAGTGTTCAGGTAATAGGGAGTGATTAGACTCACTGGAAAAGCCCCTATATCAGAAAAACCCAGACATGCAGACAAGACAGCTTGGAGCTAATCCTGCAGAATATCAAAAGAAAGTCCAGACTCCTGAGAGAGATGGAGGGAGTGACTGAGGAAGACAGACAGACAGATGAGGGAGAGAGGTCAGGAAATAGGCAGGGGAGTTCAAAGGGGATGGAGAAAAGAGAAAAGGAGAGAAGGAGGGTCCAGGAGAGAGTTAAGAGAGTTCAAGTGTAAAATTAAGAGAATAAAACCCTTTGTAATCTGCTGCTTTTTTACTGACCAACCACTGGTTAGCCATCACTCTTAAATCAGCTAAATCTCTGTGAGCTGTTTCAGATTTACGCAGGGCTTTTGCAGTCTTAAAGGTCATTTCATTGTCAGACTCCCCAGTCATCCAGATGAAGCATGCTGCCAGAAAACAAGGGGGTATCCAGCAGCATTAGTATATTTATGTGCTAATGCACCACATAAACACCTGGAATTACTTTATTCTTGGCGCTAAACATTTCTCCCTGATTCATTTTGTCAAGTACAGTGAGCATAGTACAGTTAGGAGGCCAGTGTGGAGTGTGTTTTGTCTGAGCGGCCCACAAAGCCCGGAGCTGGCCCGGTCTTATCAGCCTCCTCTTGTACCGTTGCCCCTGGCGACACATCCCACCTGGAGCGAGGCCAGCACCCCATTAAGGAGATCAAAGCTGGATAAAGTGGATGAAGCTCTCCGTCTTTTTCTGTCTCTCTTTTTCACATGTTTATACCTGACATGCTTTTTACTCCCTCTGTGCATTTTGTCTGTCTTTTTTCTAAATTTTGTTCATAAGAATGTTTTCACTCAGCGGCAAATCTTTTAGATAACATAGGGAGCTACCCAGGGTGGCAAAATTTACCCTCCCACTCCTAACCATTACAAAACTATATATATATATATATATATATATATATATATACACACATTTTGACAAAGTTGTAACCACGGAGGCTGAAAAATGAAGCCAATATGCAGTGCCAAATACTGCAGTTCCTATAATAATAATAAAAATAGCAGAAATAAACATGTTTACAGCCTGGCACAAACACAGTTTTGGTCACTTTAGCTAATTTCAACATTCACGGTAGCTGTAGAGGGTGAAGAATTTTTATATAACTCTCCCATTCACATTTTACTGAGGCCCAAAGTTACGGATATTTATGAACAGCGTTGCTTGAGTGACACACTGTCTGCGAGGTTTATTAGTCAGATCCACCCCTTGCTCCTCCACAGCTCCGCCCTCTTGTCCAAATATGGTCACTTCTGGCTAGGGATGGGCATCAGTAATCGATACCTTCAAGGTATTGACAAAAATTATCTGGAAACCAAGTAGTATCCAAATATCTCCAGTCAAACAATGCATTCAATCTTTTTTGCACCAGAGGTCTAATCCTGGACCATACCATCACCCATCATCTTTACAGAGTACATGCCACTCAATTCACACTATGGGTATTGAATGAAGTATTCTATTGATATTTTTAGCATTTTAAAGGTAATAGTATTGTGATTTTTACGATGCCAGCCCTACTTATGGCTCCATAAACCAAATGGCGGCAGCAATGACACCGAACTCAAGGTTTCAAACCAGCAGCCAACGAACCAATAGGTGATATTACAGTAGCTACAGCAATTATTTAATACAGTCTATGATTTTGATAACTCAAACATGAGAAAAAATGGTTGAGTAAAGTAGATTTAGAGAGCAATAGAGTAAAAGAAAAAGGAAAGGCAAAGCCATCCAGAGCGCAGTGCAAAAACAAGGGGATGAAATCTGCACATACTGTGTTCTCTAAATGTTTGTTGTTTATTATTATTGTTAGTTGACTAAGTTGCTTCTTTAATATCTCATTAGCTCTTGTTCCTGTGAGTATTATAAACCATGAATATAACAGAAAAAAATAATAATAATTATTATTATAATAAATATTTTAAGCTTGCCCAGGGTGTCCAGTTTGTTAAGTCAGGCACTGCGCTCACTTGCCTTTTTATTGCAGTGAGAGAGGGTCAGTGGAGAAAAGTGACAGAATATGCTGAGAATTAGTTAAGAATTATTATCAGTGACAGTTTACGGATGTGGTTGGCTACACTGGCAATGGGGCCTCCCGTCAACCTCATGTTTTCAGAGATTTAAAAAAATGAATCAGGCATATTTTCCTCTAATTACTCCTAACTGTCATCACTTTGCTCAGTGGGCAGCACTTTAAAGACAAAGTCATGTTCCTACTCCCTCAGCCACCCATCCCCTCAGCCACTTCAACCCTTTATATTTAGACATGTTTGGTTACACTGACCACAAAAATCCCTGCTCCCTATTTGTGTAAGTTTTAAATTTGAAACATAAATAATGCAGCGACGACAAAGTCATCTACAAAAACAGCTGGAGGGGGACGCCAGCGCAGTAACACAAACAGAGAGCTAGTGTTACTCCCACATGTTTCCTCGCTCCGTTTGCTGTGTTTTTAGGAACGGTAGCGAAACCGTAAGGTTGTCTTGGATGCCTTTATCCTCTGTTCACTCCGGGTGAGTGGAAAGTGGAAGTTGTCTGAATGGAGGCCAACTTGCAAGTGTGAAACGTATCCAAAAATAACTCCATTACTGTAAGGATAGTGTACGGTGAAATGAATTCGAGGAGACTTGTAATTCTAGCTCTTGCTTTCGTGGTTAAAAAAAAGCCAATAGAGGAGGTCAGGATTGAGAAAACTGTTATTTAAAAAAAGTAAATTAACATCTTTGAAGAGCAAATAAATCTGTAAGTTTTATTCCAGGAGACAGATGACTTATCTGACTCATTTCCTGAAATATCACCCAGCAGTAAATGTTGTGCGTATGTAACATACAGTCCATGCATAGTAGCTTCATATCTCTGACACCACTGTGACACAGTATAGAAATATTGACAACTGGCACCTGCTGCAGCTGTTAAACACTCACAAGGCGAGTGTCACAATCCATAAATATTCATCTTGTGATTTGGCAAGTTGTCCACATGTAACCTCTTATATTAGACACGCATGAAGCAAAGACAGGATACAGAGGAGACGTAATGTTGTAATATGGGCATGATCTCGTCACACACAGCCCCACTGTGTGGCATCGAGCTGGCAAACACAAGGAGTCATTTTTTAATTCACCCAAAAATGACAAACAATTTACAAAATTAGCTAAAAAATAGAATTACTGACTTGCAGTTGTATGCCTGTATGCACCAGTCAAGTTGCACTTACAGTTTGCATTTAGGTATGTAAAAACACGGATGTTTCACACACACCTTCCCCCCGTCTGCACAAAAGATCTAAACAATCAGCACAGTTTTAAAGAAACTACAACTACTAACTAATCTCATTCAATATCTGACCAAATGTCTCCTTCTGTTCCTGAGATGTTGGCAATAAAAGTGGATCTGCAGAACATCATGCTGTCTCAGTGAATTTGACCTTTGGAATATAAAATGTTTCTATTATTATACTGATTTATTTAATTTATAAATAAAGTAACAGTCCGAGATCATATCAGTCTGAGAACGTTCTGTTTTCCCATTCCAAGTTAGATAATAACAACATTTGTACTATTAAGCAAAGAAACACAAGTTTTATTTCAGTTTTAACTTCTGATTCATGATTTCACATATACCAGTATGTCTATTTATGCGTCTATTTAAATTTCTTTTCATCCAGTTGGAAAGCAACGTCAGCAGCACTACGGTGAAACCAGACTGACATTTCAAAATCACAAAGAAGAGAGATTCTGTGTTGCCAGATTTCTCAACTGAGGGTTGCTGAGACAGAGACATGTCTTTAAACACAGTTAATTTTCACCTAATTTGTCTCACTGAAAAATGCCAATTCACAGTCAGAATGTTTGAAAGATGCGTGGCTTGTGAAAACTGTCAAATATTTACTTTGGTCACTATGGGCCAAAAGAATCGGTCATAATCTGTACACATGTTCACTTTTCCCATTGAATTGAATGAACTCAGGACTGCTGCTAGTCTCCCAAAGGAGCGGGGCAGTGGCAAAACCCCCGTGACACAGATACAGGAAATAAATCTAAAGCAGGCGGTCTCGGTTTATCAATGGTCTCTGTTAAAATCCTGGCAAAACCAGTATGTTGGCATGGCTACGCATCAGTGTGGATTAAAGATTAGACACATAGAGCTCCACAAAGATACCTCAGTATCAGTTCAGCAACATTTTTTTCTTTCACCACTCAACATGAGGCAGGTAACACCATTAAAGCAACACCTGGTTCAATATCACCCCTTTACAACTTGCTTCAAAGCTTACACTTCACTTATCCAGCAACAACAAACCCTAAACAAGACACAATTATACACCATATCAGTCATATGGATACTCAGTCCATTCACTTAAATCAGTAATGGCTATGACTCCAGTGTTTGAGAAGGAATTAATAAGGTAAGTGTCCTAGTCAAGTCAAAAAAAGGGTTTAAATCAGAGTCTGCTGACCTTGTGCAGGCTGTGAGGTAAATCCTATCGCTGTGGCAGCAGAGGAGTGAGGTTGGCAGTTTCTGGCTCTGGGCCTCAGGGATGAAGATGTCTGGTTTGGGTTGGCTCGCCATCAAACTCCAAATCATCCCAAAAACTTGACCTGCAGTCAGTGAAATGGCCAGAAATGTTTATAAATCAGTTTGCTCACTGATTTCAAACTAGAAGTTAACTCAATTAAATTCAGCAAAATATATACATAAAACATGCGCGGTACAATATTTTCAAGGCCCAGCGTGTTGGATTAAGGGGGATATACTGGCAGAAATGGAATACGTAGACAAAAAGATAATAAGTAGACGTTTTCTTCAGTGTATGATCACCTGATATTAAGAGCTGTTGTGTTTTTGTTACCTTAGAATGAACCATTTACATCTACATAGGGAGTGGGACCCCATCTACAGAGACTTTGTTTCTGTGGATAATTTGGCTTATTCATCCTGAATGTTTGGATCAGAAATAAGTAGAAGGTACAAACTAGCAGGAGCCAAACGACATAAAAGAAACGCTGATTCATAACATGAAACTGCTTAATTTGGTATTTTTTACCGGTTTTAATCACCCGGCCCATTTGTTTCGGGAAAGAAGATATCTCTGTGGATAATTGAGCTCTAGTTTAGAAGAAAAAGCCCTGGACAATGAACAATGAAGCAATTCTTATCAAATGTACCAGGTGGCTGCAATCTGCAATCCTCGCCACTAGACATCACTAAAGCCTCCTAAATCTTACACACTTTTCCTTTAAACAATCTATACAGTACAGCATTTCTGAGTCACGTTCTTTTTTAAGGTAACATTGTTGTTATAAATGGTATTACAAACTGTACAATTTAACACAATTTTTCTGTCTTCTTATCTTTTAAAATCTGATTACTTACACCAATCAACTAATATAACTGACAAAATATAACTTCGGCTTTGTTGTTTCAGCAGTAAACAGTTAAGGAGGAACAGAATTAAAAACACAAACTGAGCTGAAAACATACTGGAAAGTTGAAACACTGGCTAACCAAACCTGCAATCAATGATTGCTGATTTGCACTCAGGTCAGGACAGGAACACAGACAGAATAACTGACATTCACAGACAGATGGACTCATACGCATAAAGTAAAACACAAATTTTCTGCCATGAAATAGCAAACATTAACTCACACACACATAACCATGCAACATTCATTTTAGTGAGCTGTAATTATTGTAAATTTAAAAAGATCATGAAATATATTAATATAACTATTTATGATGTGCCTAATTGATGCATGTTTTAGGATGTTATGTTTAGCAATATGTTTTGTTTCTGTTCTGCTGTAAGCCCAACCAGGGATGGGTGGTTGCAAATTAGCCTAGCTAGAAGCCCTATGCAACACATCAGAAAAAAAACATTGTCCCTGTCAAATAAACCAATAAATAAATTTAAAAAAGTATCTTTACCAGCCGGAAAAAAAAAAAACATAGAGCAATTAAAAACACGATATATCATGTAATTTCTATACTTTCCAGCTGAGCTTTACTTTAGTTGAGCTCAACAAGAGTCTGCTAAAAGCACTGTTTATCATTTAGCATAAAGCTAATTTTGCTAGCTCTGCCTTGAACTGACTAGCTTAGCCTAGCACCTGCTAACGCAGCATTTATTTACCAATTTTCCACAACTCACCGATTTGGGGGTCCCTCTTTGTTTTTCTCTGAGCAGGGCCTCTCTCACACACATGGACGAGCTAACAACAGAGTACAGACCGGTACTATTCTGCTTTGACACCATTAAATACTGTTTTTACTGTTTCATTTGAGTTACATTTTTACCGTTCAGCAACTGCCTCCCAGCGTCTGGGTAGCGCGTGCACTTCTGCCAACGGTGTTGCGCACGTGTGTTCTGATTGGCTGTGGCACTTCCGCGTTAACTCTTTGTTACCTGGATTAAAGGGGCAATGTCAGACTGCAACACTTTCCTGCCAAAGTTTTTTTATGAGCTGCAAACACATAATTTCTTAGTAAGTCGATTAGTTAGATCATTAGTTTAAACGTAACAAATAAAAAAAGGAAACAAACAAAATATAAGTAAGAAAACAACAACAATAAACAGTATTCAGTAAACAACCATAATACATGTTATAGCTTTTGAGTCGTTCAGTCTTGAGAAGAATTGAAAATGCTGTTTGTGCATCATTGGTTGGCTGTTTAAGGAAGATATGAACATACAGAAAATGTTTAGTCCACACCCGGTTAAAGGGTAACACAAACATTTCACTTTTACTTTTCTGCTTATTACATTTTCCTTCCTGGAATCAATCTGCAAATCAAACTCACAAATTGAATTATTGCATCAAAACAACACCATCATCATTTTTATTTCTCCATAAAAATTGGTCGAGGTCCAAGTCCCACATTTATTACATCACTGAGAAACCCTTGGTGTCCTCTGTCAGGGAGAAAAAAAAAACAAAGTCAAAAACACTGTAGTTATTTTACAGAGAAACAAAGCTGATAAGTAACGTCAGAGGTCAGTTTATATGTGAACTCATCTCTGTGTTTCTGTGCAGTAGCATCACAGGTGCAGTATAGTTTGTGTGGGAAAGGAATGTGCAGATGTATCTGTGTGTTTTCTTCAGTATTAACAAGCACGCATGAGAACGTGATGCCTCCAGAAAGGGAGCAGGAAGGAGTTTCAAGTAGCAGCACTTTGTTCTGCACGTACATAGATGTGGACTTTTCTTGCATGTTTTACTTAAACACCGTTTTGACTGAGTCCTGCATCTATGGACTCCAAAATGGACACGGACAGTGGATGTGTGCAAACTTTCTGGATGCTGATGCAGCTGAAGAAACCCCTTTCACTCCAAAGTTTTCCTCCAAGTAGGGCCTTCAACCCAGAAATAAAAATTCAGTCATTATGTTCTGACCGTCATGCTGATAGAAAGTGATGTGAAATTTTAGAGTCCACAAAACACTGCCGGAGTTTCACTGGGAAAAGGCTTTGTGCTCATCTCATAAAATCATAAAACCACAAAATGTCGCCATAATGCTCATCTGAAGTAATCCAAGTGTCCTGAAGCTCCAACATGCCAAATTGTTTTGAAAAACGTCACTGGTGTCATGTTTTTAGCCTTGTTGTAGCTTGTAGTTCCTAGTATGGGAGCTACATTCACATATGTGCACGTGACCAACAAGAGCGGTCTCATCTGACGCCGTTTAGCCATGTTCCTGTTGGATGCGACAGGTGGCTTTAGGCATTACGGGTAAACCATCCCTTAAATACCCTTTTCCACTTCAAATCTGATAAGACTTAGTTGAACATTTTTCAGTGGTATTCTCTTTAGGTTTACTTTAAGGCATTTGTATATTTTTCCACCTCTGTGTAGAGGGAGTTTTTGGATAATCTTCTTGCTTGTTAAAGCCTGGCAGAGGATCTGAAGAGCGTAACTTGTGAAATGCAGGTCAGTAGGGATCACTAAAGACAGTTCAAAGACACCCCCCTGCTCTAATGGTCTGCAGGAGGCGACACAGATACTGGTTTATAAACATCAGCGGGGGGTTTATTCTGAGCAATGTACCTAAACAAAGTACAAGTTGAGTGTTTCGAAGAATCTACACATGAACTTCCTGCTCCTCTTCACATCGCTGCCGTCTGTGTCAGCCAGCAGCTTAACCAAAAGCCAAAAATCAAACAAAAAGTGGTATCAAATTAGACATACTTGATCAGTTTCCATGTTAAACTCACAGTCTCTGTAGAGCGAAATGCTCGACAGGCCGCAGTTACTGGCAGCTCCTCAGGAAACACCAGCAGAATCCATTTTCCAATTACAGTTAGCCTTGTCATCAGTCTTCTCAAGTATGTGGCACAGGGTGTAAGCCACCGCTGCTTCTTGAATCCACATCAAGCACATAGACACAGAGAGGAATGTTGGGCCTTTCTTGCTATTCAAGGATACAGTTATTTATACAGACAAATGTGTTGCAGTGTCAGACTGAATACTTCAGTGAGAGCTGGCCTGAAAAGGCTTGTGACATGGGTCAAACTGGAGTAGATCGATTTCTGTTTATACGCACCTTAGAAAAACAAGAGTTAGGCGTTCTGGTGGCCAAAGGGTTGAAGACGCTGACCGTGTCTTTTCAACATCCCTTCCACTTGTTTCCTCTCATTTCTCTATGGTCTCCTTACCTGTTCACGGAAAAAATACCCTGAAATACTTAAAAAAAAGAGAAGAAGAAAATGTTAGTTGGCATTTCTGTGTAGCTGCACTTGGGAACAGTGGTGTTTTGGGCAAACCTATTGCCAGAATAAATGTTAGCATTGTATGTTTCTGCAAACCATGGATATGTAATATTTGAATGTTATTATGCAGAGCTGAAACTTTACATTTCTTCATGTTTCAACATGTTGAAAAATAAGGACTAAAATCACTTGGTTATGGTTAAGAAAAGATAATGTTTTGGCTTGAAATATTTATACACAATCATGGCTGAAAATAACGACAATGTGTCTAAAAAACTGTCACCTAAGTGTCACACAATCCACCACCCCTTCCTTATCATGGTGACAAACTCTACTCATATACACGTAATCAGAGTTACATTACTTTAGAAACATTGATACGTACGACGGAGGCCATGTTAAAGAAAAAAAAGTTAGATTTTGAGAAAAAAGTCATTACATTTTGAAAATTAAGTTAACTCGTAATAGTACTGGAATAAAGTTGTAATTTCACATGAAAGAAAGGTGTAATTTTATGAGAATTATGTCATAATTTCACATGAAAAAAGTCATAATTTTATGGGAATAAAGTGTTTTTACGAGAAAGGGGATATTATATTATGGAAATAACATATTGCCAGCAAACAATAAAATAGGGGAGAGCACAGGTCAACAGGTTACCATCCCAAGGCACACCTGTGCAGTAATGATGCTGTTTAATCATAGTGTTGATATGCAACACCTGTTAGATTTATGGATTATCTTTGTAAAGGAAAAGTGCCCACTAACACAAATTTAAACAAATTTCTGAACAAAATTTAAGAGAAATATCTTAAGAGTGCATAAAAAGCATTGCCTCCATACAAAAACAAAATAACGACAAAATAGGGGGTAAAATATTCTTACTGAGAATGAAGATAAAGCGATTTGGCTGTTGATTTTGTAACACTCAGCTGAAACATCACTTTCATTTAGCGCAGACAGTTGCTAAAATTACTTGATGTTGGTGTGAGATCCCGCGAGTATCCGGTCCAGTTTTACCTGAGTCCAAGAACAATCATAGCACTACTCTGTGAGGACAGTGTTTCCATTTTGGACTGTTTTTTTCCACAGGCAAACTGCCTAACTGTCTCTCTGTGTGTGTGCTTTTCCTTATGTTCATTCATCCAGGGAAGTTAACTGATACATGCTCTTTTTCACCAAGCCACAGCTCCATGTGTGAGTTTTACTGGATTTGTGCAGAGTGAACAGCTGTGCTGTAGAATTGAGTAATTCCTCATTCAAGGACGACTCACCAGTAGCGCTTGTGAAAGAGTGTTTCTTATTAAAACGCTCCCTGAACAACGCTGCCAACCTTGTCCGGGGATTTGAAATAAATCCTCAGAGAAGCCTGCAACCATCAAGGTTTGATCCCACATTTTTGTGTTCTGTCTTTCACAATAAAAGTCTCGTGGTCAAACATCTTAGGACCATCTGTTCTCTGTCACAGTTATGTAAATTAATGTTGCACTGTTACATGTCAAACACCAGAGTACTTTTTTTGTAACTTGCCACATTAGGCATTATCATGATGTCCTAATATATAATATACAAGCTGGAATTATTTTCTATAACAATGACAACATAAAAATAACTTTATTTGTGTAACACCTTTAGAAAGAGTGTTTACGAAGTGCTTTGACAAGCAAAGCAAAAGCAGAAACGGGATACTCAGGAGGCAACATAGCAACAGAAAGCAAAACAGTCCTACCAAACTAAGCAAGACAAAACAAGGGTAACTTTGCAACCTGGATCATCATCACTTTTCTTGTGCTGTGCTATTTAAGTCTTTGATCCCAGAGCAATCTGATTTTGGCAGCATGGCAAGCAATGTCCCACATATTGCAAGAAAATAATACATTTAGAAAATTATATATTTTTTTAAAAAGCTACTATTTTTAATAGTATTTTAATAGACTTTAAGCCATTTTTATAGGTCATTTCTTGTTTTCTCTTTTTTTTTTACAGTAATCAGTAAAACCTTAAAATCAATTTCAAAATGAACAAATGGAGAGAGCCCAGGATTGGGGCATTGTGATGTCGTCTGTTAAAACCAGTGAGCAGCGAAACTGCATCGCTCTGGACCTGCTGGAGGCAGGAGGACTTTTGGTTGATGCCGCAGAGGAGGGAGTTACAGCAGTCAATTCTGGAGAAAAGTAGTGCATGAATTACTTTTTCCAAGTCTGACCGAGAGAATACTGAATTTACTGAAAACCAAAGCTCAGCAGAGCTCTGTGTCTTCTGCTCGTGGTGCAACAGCGTGAAACAAGAGGCCTCGTTTTTACACTAACACGTGAAGGCATCACAATCAGCAAATGAGCGGCGACCTCCGCCCGCCACCGAGGGCGGGGGAGTAGGAGCGAGAGACAGAGGGAGGAGGAGAGGAATGTTAGATGGAGTGGGGCAGTTCAGTAGTCATGCTTACTTAACTTTGTGGGTTAATTACCATACTGACAGATTGATTACTGAGAGTGACAGAGGAGGGGGCCTGGCAGCAGCTCCCAGCTGTACTCCTTAACCTTCAAACAGTGTGTGTGTGTGTGTGTGTGCGTGTGTGTGTGTGTGTGTGTAAGAGAGAGAGATAGATAGATAGATAGAGAGAGGGAGAAAGTAAAACTGTAAATGGGAATAGGAGGGTGAATGAAAACTGACGTGTGAATAATAAATGGTTAAGACAGAATGAGTATTTCCAGACACCAGCGGATGTACATCATTGCCTGGTTGACTGCAAAATCTGTCTCTCTCTTTGTGTTTGTATGTGTCTGTTTGTGTGTGTATGTCTGTTTGTGTGTGTGTGTGTGTGTGTGTGTGTGTGTGTGTGTGTGTATGTCTGCTGGACACCTGGAGCTTGAACTGTGTTTAGGATGTCTGTATCCGTATACTTTTCAGCACAAGGGTCGCTGCAAAGGTCCTCCATGTCACTGCGGTTGGAAAACAAACACATCAACAGACACACACGTGCGATCATTTTCTTGTCAGCAGGCTCTGCGACCAGTCGACTGGTGTTAATTATCATCACCGTGCACTGTGGCAGATACAAAATACAAACATTATAAATGATTACAAACACTCTAACACACAAACAGGTAGTAGACACAAAGTCATTCTTGAATACTCTACACACTTGGATTTGACCTGTTTGTTTTTTATATTTTCAATCAGTGGTGGGTAAAAAACACCAACTAGCATTTGACTTTTTACTGCAATGGCAATGCGTAAAATAGGCATTCACATCCAGGTCAAACCACTCTGCAGTAGACGCCTCCGGCTCCAATCGCCATTGAATACAACATCTGCATGACTTTTAGCCTCTTAACTGGCGAGATGCAATGATGCGAAGCCACCAAATACTGTCTGTCTCCGCGCAAGCAGCGCTAAAACACTGATCGAGATTAGTCTGAGTTTGAGAGACTGAATAAGTAAGAGATATTTCAAGACAAATAACTATTGTGAAGTTTTCACAGGACCCCATCACTGCTGTTTTCTCCTGTTTACTTGTTGTCCGACTTGTCCGTGATGTCAAATGGACACAGCAAAGAAACAACAACACACACAGAAAGGCATACTCATCTGCTGCAGAGCCGTGTACACGGCTCAACAGGCAATGGGAAAGCAGTCTAAAGTCTATTTTTAGCAGATTTTACCTTTTTTTAAAAAAAAAAAAACAAAAACATCCGTGCACGCACTGGCAAATGAAGCCAAGTAAAAGATAACTGGCACAAAAATTTAGTCGAGTAAAGAGTAGAAGCACAGTTTTTGTAAAAAAGGAACATGAAAAGTACTACCTTCAGAGAAAGCAACTTTTTTTTTACTTATTTTTGTTGATTGAAATGTGTTACTACCCACCCCTGTTTACAACGTCAAACATGGTTGAATGAAACGGGTCGCCTGACCTCACACACTGAACCTGACACACAGATGTGTGTGTTGACACTAGTGTCAACACAGCTGTTTTTTATTTAACTTTAAGCCTCATTTGGTACACAAGACACAAACACATCAAGTGTCCGACTACTGCAAGAGGTCTGTGTATGGCTGTGTGTTTTGTGTACCTTGACATATAATAAGTAAATAAATGAGATAAATGTCCACACCCTAATTTAGAGCTTTCACATCTGCAACCCTGCACAACCTCACTGACCTCATCCTCCAACAATACAGATCTTTGGGGCAGCGATGCGAGGGATGAGCCAAGAGATGAAGAAGGAAGTAGCTTAAGTGTTTTTTGTTGGGGATCAGAGAGGGCTCCTTCTATACGAGCTGTCTCTCTCATAAGGAGGATTAGTACGAAACAAATGCAGCTCTGGCTCAGCCTTCACCCTCCTGCACTGAAGGGAGGAGGGCGAGGAGGAGGAGGAGGGGCACGTTCCCGTGCCAGCACAGGTGGGTACATTACAAGCGCTCGGAAGGCTAAAACGACAACTCATTTGGAAAATATCCTGTAAAGTATTTTGGAAAGTGCCGTGAATAAGACGGTGATATCCACACGCACAATCTCACTCACATAAACCCTCCTTTGATGCTGTGATGGGTCAGTTTGTTGGGGGAAGCCCTTTGTTCAGCCAAGCATGAGAGCCTGATTTGAGAGTTGAACAAGTACACTGTGACCTCCCTCTTTGGTGTGTGTGTCTTTGTCCATGTGCAGTATATGAGTTAATGGGTACATAACCATAAGTTAAAGGAATATTTCACATTTTATGTTGAATTCATTAGGAAAACTTTTTTCTTGCATGCATCTGGTGAATGAAAAATGTCTCAAGCTTTTTTTGTATTGGCATGACTGCAGGACTGTCCACCAGACCTACCAGCCCATTCTCATTTCAAAATTGTCAAATACTGCCGCTTCGACAGTGCTTTTAGTGTATGATCCCGATGCCGAAAAGCATCTTCTGCATTCACATGATACACCCCTAGACCGCATCAGATAGCTAGATGTTATGATGCGATGGTGGACAGCACCTGCTGCAACTGCATGAAATGTAGACGGGCAACCACTTGAGCACGTGGCACGATGCCACCTGTCACCGCTGTATGATACAGCTGTGACAGCCAGTAACGGTGCAATCTAAGGAGCAAAAGGGCACCTATACGGCGGGTGGGCGGGAGAGGTGGTGGATGAGTCCAACAAACCCTGGACTTTCATGCAGGAGTCTGGTGTTCACGTGATGTTTTTTTGCACACCTTACCATCCGTGTCCTTGTTGCTTTATCCTAACAATCCACTGCAGCATGTTCAGTCCCAGCGCTGACTGCCATGTGCTTGTGTTGTCTAAATATTACCACATTCAGTGTAATCTCACCATGTGTTTGTGTTGTCACCAGGGTAGCACCATCCCAGAACATCAACAGCAGATGCAGAAGGATACCTAGAGTGCGATATGTAGACGTGATTTACTACCACAGATCAAATGTTGCTTGTGAGACTTTTGCAGCACATCAGCCGTCTTTATATTCATGTTTTTTTTTTGTGCAATGCTTTTTTGTTGTTGTTTTACTTTTTGCTTTGTGTTATTTTTAGGGATTTTATCAATTTACTTACATTCTCCTTTTCATGGCTGTTTTTTAATATGTCTGTGTTTTTATTTGATAATGCCTCTGTTTGATTTAATCTCCTCCATTTGTTGCTCTATAAATAAATCTGACTTGACTTGACAAACCCAGACCGAGCATAACCTTGCCAGCTCAGGACCTCCACATTAGACCAGTTGAGACCAGCCACTTGCACAGTTGATGCAACAGCTGGTTTGCACAACCAAAGAATTGCTGCAATATCTGTCAGAAACTGTCTCAAGGTCGCTCATCTCAGCAGTTGCCCTCAAAATCCAAAAATGGAGAAAATTCTTGATGAATTAAAAGATAAAGGGTGTTACCGTGTGACTTTGTTGAATCTGAATTAACCATTTAAAACACCAAAGTCACACAATAACAAAAACAAACTAACCAATTAAGAAAGCGGTAAACCAGCATCTCTTTGGGAAGTACTGACTGGATATATGAGACTTGGATTATTAGGCTGCACAAGTTGAGGTCTGTTTTGATATAGTTCTGCTGTTGTTATACGTGGATCCCTATAACTGCAATTCATTAAGAATTTTCTCTTTTTTTAGATTCTTCGTTCACTATGAAGGCATGCAAGAAAAGCAAAGTTCTCTTTACAAATTCAGCGTCGCACAGGGCGTGAACTGCCCCTTTAATTTCAACACTTGAACTCCATTTTTTGAACAAGGCTCAGAAATATCAACAGATCTGTTATCCCAATTTGTCAAAATTGGTAAATGAACGTCGGAAACTAACTCTTAAACACGATGGAGGCAGAGAAACACATTAGGCAGCAGTGGCAAACCCTGTCTTCATGCCTATATTAGGCCGACCTCTTTGATATCAAACTAAAATAGTCGTGCAGCTGTCTGCCCTACCTGGCCCGCACCCTCCACACACAGGTGACTTTGCTATCAACACCAGAACACACACTGTAACTGAGGTTGACCTATGTACAGTATGTCTATGAGTGTGTGTATGTGTGTGTGTGTTTGCACAGTTTGTACCCGTGAAGCATGCAGAACTGATAGATGCCACAAGTAGTTTTCATTAATAGTGCTGCTGGAGCGGTGTGACCTTTCAGTACCCTGTGCCTCCTCGACACGGTGTTTCTGCCAAAACCTGCATGGTCACACAGCGCTAACTTTGCCGGACCATGACAAGCACGCCATCACACTGACAATCATCATAATAAACACAGTGCGTGTGTGTGTGGTCAACAGATGACTGATGGGACTGACACTGCAGGGTGACGGGGGGGGGCGGGGATTCCCACACTGAACTAAATGTTTATGCATTTATGGAACATAGTGTTTGATCAAAGAGGGACATACAGCAGAACTGCATATTTTTATTTTATCAGCATATATATATCACTTATTCATTGATATAGATATATAGATATATATATAGATATAATTTTTTTTTTTTTTTCTTACCAAAAACTGTCTGTTCAGACAGTTTTATTTTCATTTTCATTTTATTCAGTTTCTATGTTACTTTTCTTCATCCATTGGAATGGAGAGAAAAAAACACAATAAATTATCCTAATAACATTTTTGTTTTTATTTTTTGCCAATGATTTATCCATTATTACATTTTTTAGTTTTTTGGGTGGTTTTTTTTTTGCGTGTTTTGAACGTAAGAGGGTTCTGAACTGGTGAAAGAGAAGGCAGACATCTCTACGACTGATATCTCCAACACTCAGTTACTCACACCAAAACAATCTAGACTGATAAAGAGCACTACAGGTAAGAGTTAAATATATGTTTTTGATTTTGGGGTGAACTGTCCCTCCAAGATGATAGAAGTTACTTTTATATGCTCAGTTTCTTCGCTGGCTGCAAATGAAAATAAACACATTTAAGCACCAGATCCCCAGACTGAAGGCAGCAAATTAACTATGTGCACACACACAAACCTCAGCACACCATAACAGTGTTGTTTTGGGGGTTACCGGGCTTGTGGCTGTGCCGGGTCAACACACATTTCTTTCTAAAGTGACAAGCAGAGGGGCTGACATGTTCAGAGCTGTTTCACTTTGTTTCCTTTTTATACACAAACAACGTCCCACTGTCATCACTCCATCCCTCAAATACCAAAGGGCCCCCTTAAGAGTGCGGTCTCAGCGTTGGCCTCCAGTCGGGCCCCATGATTTCTCCTGGAAAGCACGTCCCCAAGGAGGGAACTTTTACTCAATGCAAGCTTAGAAATTTTGTTCTCTTCAGGATTTCTGTAAACAGGCTCACATCCAGAAAAACAGAATAAACCCAAACACACTCAAATCACCACGTTCTCACACAGGAAGCTTGTCCTCATTTAAAGGGTGTCTTCAGAAGGACAATGCCCACCTCCCCCGTCGTGCCTTGTGACATTCGGATTGCGTTACACCCTGACTGACACAGCAACACACAATCCCTGATTGTATTTTACAGCTGGTAGTCAATCTCTCACCCTGTAAACCTGCCGGCCTGTGTCAGTGTGTGTTAGTGGGAGTTTTCTCACAGGTTATCACTCTCACAGCTGTTTTTTCTTTTTCTCTGGCTGTAATTTAAGCTACTCTGCGATGATAATGGATTTAACAGGTTCCTTTTAACAGCTCTCCAACCAGATGTGCTCGGCAGCCCCAGGACAGACTGTTAACTATTGCTTTGTCTTCATTTCGACTAAGGTGGTCCTCTATTTTCAACCAGGTAAAGCTCACCTGGAGGTCCTGGCCACGCCTCTTAATTACGCTTCACTTTCATAATCTTTATAGCCTCATCTCATTGTCTCTGAACTGTTTTCTTTACAGCTCATCCACCCGAAAACTCCAAGACTCAAACCAACAGCACATGCTGATAATACCTTAGGTTCCCCATTGCTTTCACAAAAAACTACTTCATCAGAACGAAAATACATTACTTCAGGTTTCCAGTATATCCAATTAAGTTACAGCAAAACTCTCTTTAAGTTAAGTATTTTCATTCCACCTGAAGCAGCTTGTGGTAAATGAATAGTTAAACATTTTGGGAAATATGCTCTTTTGCTTTTTCAGTTGGGTACAGCACCTTCTCATCGCAAATCGTCATGTTGCCGCTCTGTCAGTGACCTTCCACGTCTACTTATGATCTTTTAGGTATCCTACCGTGTCAGCTGTTTATCCTTCGGGATGCCGTTACCGTGACGTCAACAAATGGTGGGATGACGCAGCATGATCCTTATGTCTACACAGGAGCGCGGGCTGTCGTGATGGTTCGGATTTGGCAACAAAGTCATGGATTGTTCGGGTTTGACAGCTAAAATACAACTATCTAAAATCATACCAAAATTACTTACCTTTTCGGTGAACGTGTTTATTCTTCTCTCTCCAATGTTTTTAAGTGTCAATTGCTCGTCTGTGGATAACTCTGAGGAAAACAGAAAGTAAGAGTGATGTCAATGACAATACCACTTGGAGACGCTAGGTTGGGATGAAATTGAAAAGTTAAAAACATTTTCCCCAGTTGCCTTAAAAACACATTTCCTAGATCAAAACTGACAAATACTCTAATTTAAAAGGATTCATATTTTGGGTTAATTGTCAAATTGAGGAGATTCTAATATGAGATTTCTGAAATATGATCACCAGTGAAAGTGTGGTTACTAATTTTCCAGGTTAACAAATCCTGGATGGATGATAGAGTCCTTCCATTCACTTTACGAAGCATCTCAACCTAAACGACCAAAAAGTCCGCATTTCTGCGCTCTTAACCTTTCCCAGATGTGCGAGTCAACAGAGAGTGGAGGGCGTGGATGAAGAAGGTGCAGCAACGAGATGGGAAAATAGTGCTGAAAAGAAAGAGTGGAGCGGTGGGAGATGGAGAATATAGCGGGGTGAGTAAGGAGAGGAAAGAGTCTGTCACTGCCTCCAGGGGTGAGGCAAGGGGGGCAGAGGTGAGAGAGATGGGGGTCTCTGCTGTCTGGGTGGTGGGACCACAGGGAATGACAGAATTATTAGGACGAGCATCTGACAGGAAATAAATACAGTGTGGGCAGAATCGCCAAGAGGCAGATAGCCAGACATTGTCGAAAACTACAATAAACTGTGTAGTATATGGGTTAAGAAAAGTTTTCATAGTGTGCTTCACCGGAGAATTCATAACCTTTGCCGCTTGGACTGAAAGTAAATCAGTTTATTTCTTTCTGGGGGAATCATACAAAGTGTCTTATTCATTCAGTGCTGAGTTCATCCAATTTAACAAAAAATGCCAAATAAAAAATATTCTTGTCACAAAAAAATAATTTAAAACTGAACCCACCCGGATCAGTTTTCTCACGCTGCATTTATATGCCTTTTAGTGGCATTTAAACCTCTAAAACCTAAGAAAATTGGTTTGATTTCCTTCAAAACCACAGGAAAAAAGTAATAAGCAACTTGGCAAGAACTAATTTCTTTTTAATTTGGGGGCCATTTCTTGTTGCTTGTCGCCCTCTTTCCATGTTTCTTCATTAATCATGTTCTGTCGTGTTTGTTGGGTTTGTTCAGACCACTTGCACCCCCACATACAATTGCTGGCCCCCCATTCGAAGATAATTGGAAGCCAAAATTACTGTTTTTCAGCAGCTTGTGGTGTACATATTTTTAAACTAGCACAAAAGTAGTCTGGCATTGCCAGACCTATATTTACTTTATTACTTTTTAGAGGAAAATTTATGAACAACGCGAAATGAGAAAATGAGAAAAGCCTGGATTTCTTAACTTTCATACCGACATAGTTTTCAGCAAGCCTATATACTTCAACAGCAAAGTTCCTGAAAATCAGGTATGACTTTAGGTTTATGCCACCCAAAATTTTGAGTGACTGTGGTTTGGTCATCACTGCGTGGGCTACGTTTCATCATGTTGTGACTGGATTTGTTTTGGTGTGTTGATTAACAGATTGAGCAGGAAGACAACTGGATACCTCAGTAGCTCCACTGCTCAAGGGTCATCCATCCTCTCTGTCATTTGTACACGGATATTTGAGAGGTAAAGAATGAATGGCATGGAGAACACAAAGACGGAAGAGAGCGGCGTCTTTGAAGAATCCCTCTCGTATATGTCATTGTCAAGAGTTTTCAGCCAAAGCGGACTCGGGGACCCCTAAGCAACACAAACAAACAGCTGAAACATTCACGGCTTCTGACACTGTCAAGGAACGACATGAAAGAACATTTTTCTCATTCTGCTAAAGACTTATTCAGTTTGCAGCTTTTTTCTTTTTCAGACAGCGTTGGCTTCCAGCAACCCCCAGTGTAACAATTAGTAAGGTTAAAGGCAAAGAAAATCCCAGAAAAATGGTCAATTAGCTTCAAACAACTGAAACATTATCCAGTCGTGTTCACAATTTAACTGGCTTAAAAGTCTGGACATAAAAATTGAAAACTCGTTGTAGCTTCGGGGTGACTAGATGGGTTGCCTTGATGTGGTTTTGACATCCCAGAATGACTCCACAATAATGAAAGCAAATGAGTGCGCTAATGCCTTCTGGCCAGGAGATCAGGATATCACTCATACAATTTGTAATACTTCCTGACCACTAAGCACACAGACAGCAGAGGCCTTCAACAGCTGTGTGTGAAAAGTAAATCAAGAGAAATGGATGTTAGTGTCTTTAAAGTTTGAGTTATGAGTCAGTTTAAGACAAATGCAACTTAGTTAAGCTGGATCAGATATTATTTGAACTAGGAGGTTCTGCCTCCAATGTTTTGTTTTACAAGCCAATTTCATAAGAAGTCTAAAGCAAGTTAAGTCCATGTTACTCAACTGTTTTGATTGAAGAGTTTTCACTGTTTATCCTAGCAGTAGTCTGGCTCCAGACCTCTGAATTGCTGCTCAGATCTCCAATTTCTTCAGGGATTAAAATGGGCTGCTGTTTCTCTGGTTGGAGAAACTATAAAAATCTGGTCATCAAAGCTTTGTAAGCAAAGAGAGAATCTTTCTGTGTCCAAACCAGTCTTGTTTCTAGTTGCCTAAAAACAAGACCAAAGGGCCGTCTGCACCAAGAACGATGACTATACTGATGATGATGTGAGCAACCATAGTGATGAACATAACATTCTCAACAGTGGTGCCAAGTGCTCAATCTGTTACGGCTGCTTGTTAAATTATTGGCTGTCAGTGGCCCTTTTTAAACAGAGATTATGCTGTAGGGCCATTGCGAGGTCCTACATGAGACACAAACACTGCTCTCCTGGGGGACAGATCTGTGTTTGTTTGACCCATCCACCACCACAACCTGCCTCCTTACGTGGACTTTTGGTCTTTATACAACTAGAGGTCAATACTCCACTGAAGTTTGTAGTATTTAGAACAACTTTATTGAAAGTCCAACATGTTTCAGCTTGTGGCCTTTATCAGGGCCAAAGTGTTGGTCTTGTAATTAAGTTCTTAATACTAGTATTGCAACTGAGTTTTAACTTCTTTTGATGTATTTCCCTTCACTGTGCACCTTGGTATTAGGTGAGGTTGTGCCAGAAACTCTCATCCAGCTTCTACGATCTTCATACTTCCTTCTTGTTTACTCCTTATGAGCATTACTTTTTGTAGGTATATAAGAACAGTGCATGCGAACAGCCTGTAATAGTTGCTGTCCATTCATTCTGGATGAAAGTGGTGGACAATTTCCATCCCTAGAGCTGTTAGCGTGGGTGAAAACATGGAAACCAAGAAACTTCTGTTCCTCGAAAATCATAAATTTAAGATAAAGTTTCCAAAATCAGTTTTGACAATGCAAATTAAGATCCAGAATACAAGCTTTACGCGTGACTGCACAGTTATTATACAGTACATGTGTTTTGGGAAAAGAACAGAGTTCTTCAATTAACGGGGGTCAAGCAGTCACTGCTGTGCAACAGGCATGAAGTTACAGTAACATCCGTGAAGAGTATACGTTTCGTTTTGAACCATACAGACAATATCCCCTCACTATGTCAAAATGAGCGTGTAACACAAATTAAAGTTTGCAACAGCCAAGGGGAGTGTGTGTCTATTCATCAACATTATCTTTAGCAATCTAAAAAGTAATATTATTCTGTATGTTTTTTTAAATGTGACCACCATGCTGCTATGAAAAAGAGGTAATTTAATTTCCAGCAGGGCCCCAGTCCTCAGAGGCATTCTCTGTTTGGAGCGGATCCACCAGGATCCCCTGCCAGGATGTAAAGATCACAGACCAACACAGGCTCTCTGTTGGGAGCACGGCTCTCCCTCTAGGTACATGTCTTTAGTCATGCCATTTATGCCTTTATTGTACCTGAGGATGACAAAGATAATTTTATTTCCATGTTAAAAAGGCTGGTTGTGAAGGCTGAGCCCCAAGACATGTGACCTGAGGTCCCTCTAAACTTTTACTACGTCCCAAACCTCTTTAATATGGATACAACAAAAACATTCTTGCGTGCACATCTTAATAAGTCAATGGGGATATAAGTTATTGTGATTTTCATTATCCCTCAGTCCACTGCTGGGATTCAGCCATATCTCAAGAATGAGGTAAGAAAATTATACCCCTGTGTGGGACGAAAGATAACTGTAGTCGTAGTGCTTCCAGTGGGCCGTTGTATGAGCTATATAAACATATTACAAGGATTTTGGCTATTGTAAAACTTCAAACTGATAAAGTAAGCTGTTCTGTTTCAGCGTCTGAAGAGAATGTATTTGAAGATAATGCAAAAACACTGCTAACAAACACTCCCCTCAAAAGGCAGACCCCTGGGGTCTTTGGTTTGATTGGCGGTCGATGTGATTGCAATCTGGCACGAGTCCCAGAGAAATGTTCAGAGGCCAGTTTTATATACTGTATATGGTCAGGTTAGAGGTTGTCTGTGTCTTGTTCAACAGAATTAGTGCCTGGATGGACAGCTTTCTGTTGAATCCTATGCAGAGCTGTGTAGAGTACATATTAAAGGAAAATTCTGGTTCATTTCAGCCAAGCTTATTTCCCGTAAATGTGGCGCTATGGTTTGTGCTTGCCAACTCCGTAAACGAGAACTCACGCAAAACAATGTATATCAATGTAGATTGCCAAAGCCTCCTTTGGCTCCAACACTTTTCCCCAAGTCACCATTGCATCCAGGGCTTTTTGCTGGCTGTTCGTTTTTTATGTGTGATGCTGACTTTCACTGCAGCTATACTGAACTAAGCTCGGACTAAACACAAAATGCTAAATGCAATGATTGATTATTGCCATATATAGCCATTTTACATTTCGTCACAAAGAGGAAGAGGAGACATGCAGAATGGAGGCAGAAAGGCAACAGGAGGAAAACTTTCACTGCAGCGAGACGGACCTGTTGATGCCAAATTTGGAAACTAGAAGTGTTCATGGATGAGAGTGATCCCAGCTGTACAACAAATAAATTTGCAATGCTTATCATCATTTTCATCCTGCAGACTTTAGCCTATATTACACAGCCTGTTTAAGGCAGGTTTATCCGCCTTAGCATTTGGAATAAAAGGTACAATTGTGGAGTGGAGGGTTTTTCCTTCTGTAAGCCGGCAGCGAGGGTAGGAACAGCACCAAAGAGACATTTGTAAATCAGTGGATGCCTTTTGTTGTTTTTTTTTAGTTTTACAACCTCTGTAAAATGACTAGTTTCAATATCAGGATTGGATCCATTTAGTTCAATAACAAAGCAAGCAGTCAGCAGCTAACTCAAAGAGGAGAAAGAGCAAACTGAAATTGCTGTAAATTGGGGAGACAAAGAGGTCTGGGAGCTCCTTACCCTCCGAGTAGAGGGGGAGGTCAGCTGCCATATAACAGGGAAGGGAAGAGATTGTCTTTGCCATTTATATTGTTTAGAAAGCGCTGCCCAGCGTGCATGTTATATCTCATGTTAGAGGCCAATGCTGTTGTGTTACACGTCAATCCCGTCACGCCACTTTTGCTTTTAGAACATGACATGCGACTTAAAATCACACACTGGAGCAAGATCATGCTGCATTTGTTTAATTTTGTGTTAAAAAGCAGATGTGACATAATGAAAGATCTTCATCACAGTTTTATTTCCAGATCTCTGAAAAAAAGGGTTTTTGTTTCACTTTCCCTAAAATCAACTAAAAGAAAATGCAGAGGCAGGTTAAACTGATCGGTCAGCAGTAGTGTTAATAAATGAAAAAAAACACAGTATATATCTTGTCATTTTCATCTTGCAATTCAGACACTTGCAGGTATTTCTTTGCTACTTCTTCTTTAGCCCAAAACACGCTAAATGGTACAAATACAGATCTTGCGTCAACAAAACAATGTGGAAGTTGAACTGAATGCAAATCCTCATGCAGTTAGACATGATGGCTGTTCCAAGCAACTACTGACTTGTGCAGCGTGCCCCGATCTCTACAACAGAGCGAGCAAGTGCAGAGTTAGCATGATCCAGCCACAACAGCCACATTCATGGGACATATGCAAGGTTAAATAAACACTAACTATCCTTTAAAACATAATACACAGCCTGTCAGATATCGTAGTGGGACTGAATGTGACCAAAAGCAGAGCGACCAGGGCAGATGTTTTACATCTGGGTTTATATTCATTAACATTCGCAGTTAAAGGACAAATCACTGGTGAAGTGAGGTCAGCAAGTATTTGGAATTTATCAACTGATGTGACAATGTCTGCCGCGAAGGGTTTCATAAAATAAAAAGATTAGAGTGGTCACGTTTGTCAGTGACAACACCACAATCAGCTCCATCTATTTGAACATTATATATAGACTTGCAAATTAAAATCTAAAACATATGCCTGAGGAGTGACAGTCTCTCTAGATCAGTTCTCTGATTATAAAATACAACATAACACAGTATTTAATATTCAAAATGAAGAAAATGTCATTAACCGTGGATATATTAAAGTTCTGCTGTTTTTTTTGTTCCAGATGAAACTTGCTGGGACAGTAAAACAACTTTTCATACAGGATCTGTTATAGCTGAGGAATGAAACTGTCCAAATATTTGCAGTAAAAAAACAGTAAATCCCACCAAAGTTACTGTGGAGCCTTCACTTACTTGTAACAGAGTTGCAAATATTTTGACAGTGCATGAGCTTAATGATGTTGGACTATCCTATTACTAGTGGCATGCAAACTCTATACCTCCTGTCAGTGAATGCTCCGTTGCCTCGGGCTAAGCAGATATTACTTCAGGGAAAAGAATCCCATTCAGCAGGCAGGTAATACTGTCTGTGTCCTCAGAGACTGTTGTCTGCAATCTGGATTTGAACAGCAGCGTTCACAGCCCAGAGCGCAAGAGTTTAACATGATTTTCTGGATGATGACAAAGGTATGTCTTCCTTGTAAGTGTGGCCTATTGTGTTAAAGATGCAGTATATCTGTTTCACATTACTGTGCCTCCCCAGGTTTACCCTGCAACTTATTCAACATACAGCTCCAATAATCAGAGCCACATTTCTGCTGCAGGGAGGCAGCTTTTTGGACTGGGATACATATGAAGTCCATGTAGTGATCATACTGTCAAATTGCAGCGGATGATTATTCTGCGCTGGTTAAGAAGTCTCCTGGACCAAGCATGTGCAATAGGTGCAAAGCATGGTTAATCATAAACACTTGATATAGTCGTCAAAGATGTTGACATTGTTTTGCAAACCGCAGATACATTACATTTTAACATTGTTTATGTTGTAGCGGATACATTAAAACTCAACATTTCAACAATGCTGTGCCTAACATGGTTTAGGTTTAGGCACAAAAACCACTTGGTTATGGTTAGAAAAAGATTGTGTTTTGGCTTAAAATACCTGGTTTGGGGGCACAATCCCTGCTGGAAACGCAGAATTAGCTCAGTAAAAAAACGAATGCTTTTCATGCCACCACCTCTACGAGAAAAGTATTGATGCCTTCTTAAAAACAAACTTTTTATTCCTGAAAAGCTGCAAAAAAACAGTGACAGGTCTCTACAAAACACCTGTTTGGTGTCCAAAAATCTGCTGGAAAAGCAGTGATTGGTCACTACAAAACACCTGTTTGGTGTCCAAAGAGGCTGCTGGAAAAATAGTAAAGGGTCACTAAAAAACACCTATGTTTTTTACCCAAAAAGGTGCTGGAACAATAGTGGCAATAAAACACACACATTTTGTGTGCAAAAAGCCGCTGGACAAATGGTGATGGGTCGCTACATAACACTCATGTTTGATACCCAAAAAGCTGTTGCAAAAACAGTGATGGTCACTACAAAACACCCACGATTGGTGCCTAAAAACTAAAAACAATAACATCATTTTTTTTCTTGCCTGCATCTAAAGGTAAGAAAATCCTCTCACCGGGACCTTTAAAGATCAGTCATTAACAAGTCATATCTTGTTTGTTTTATCTGTACAAATGTGGAAGCAACAGTTTGCTGTTTTATAGGGTTTGTGTTCTAGACTATTCCTTGGCTGAGACCAGTAACTTCCTTAAGTTAAAAAGATCAATACATATATTAATGAGCGACCTTTAAATGTGCTTTATAAAAAAAAGTGCATACATGTATCTTATTACTGTATTTTAAAGCTATTAGTGGCATGGCTTTTGTCCAGCTTTCATTTAATTTTTGGCTCCGTGTGCAGCACAGACACATGTTCTTTTTGAACTTTCAAAGAGATCTTCCTCAGATCAAATATCTGCAGATTTCCTGAGGATCAGCAGTAGATGAGCTCCAGTAGTTATTGAATCATACCGAACAACAACAGATAAAGCTCCTTAACTTCTAACAGGTGGAGTAGTCAGCGTAAGAAGAGTTCCTCAATCAGTGTCATGGAAACATGTACTGTACATGTATGTGCGCCACTGTGTGAGTGAGATAAACCAATGACATGTGCTTCAGGAGGACGAAAACAAGTTGTATGGCACCAAATGGATATTTACTGCTGAAAAGAATCTATGATAAAACTTTGTTTCATATAATAAGCTTTTGGTTGAGATATATAAATCTGTCAGAGTGCGGTTTTGTCTGGCGATTAGTGTGATATGAGCTATCTCTGTTTGAAAATGGAAACACGTCTCAAAGTTCATGTAGGGAGTGAAGCCCTGACGTGATCCAGATGCAGCCGGAGGCCAATTTTCAGGAAAAGCCTTCCTGAATACAGAATATGAGGTCAGCCTGAGATTTGATTATGAAAGTAGGGTATTGTTCAAACCAGAAATACTGATTCAATGCAAAATCTATGTTAATATTTTTGCCTTTTTAAAATTTTGTCATATTTGCCGTCAGGTGTTCACCTGTCAGTAGATCCATCACTTTATTTCAGACTGAAATATCCACTTTCAGATAGATTTTTATGTAATTTTGTACAGACACTCATGGTCTCCAGATGTTGAATCCTACAAACACTGGTGATCCACTGATCCAATGTTGTACATATATTCATGATCACCAGATGATGAATCCTACTGCTTGTTGTCCCCTGACATTTCCTATTGTGCCACGATTAGGTCAAAATTTACATTTGTGTTATACTTTTATGACCAGTAAAACTAACAACAACTCTCTCAGCCTCAGATGCATTTTATGGTTAGATCAAAGTTGCAAATGTTGGCATGCTTATATGCTAAAAGATGATAAACATAACTGCTTAACGTCAGCATGTTAGCATTTTGCTCTAATATAGCCTCACAAAGTCTCAGAGGTAGAGCAGGTCATCAATTAATTGGAGGATAAGTCGTTTGAACCCTGCCTCCTCCAGTCTGCATGTACAAGTACCGCTGGGCATGATAGTGAACACCAAATTGCCTCAAATGGCTGTGCCAGTGGTGTGTGAGTGTGTATGAATGTTTAGCTGATAAGCAGGAGCACCTTGTATGGCAGCCTCAGCCATGAATATGTGTGTGAATGTGGCAAAAAAGTGCTTTGCATGGCCGAAGGACTAGAAAGGCGCAACAGAAATACATTTCAATTTACCAAAGAGCCTTGAGCATGGCTATAGACTACCTCACACTCGGTGCAAAGCGACCCTCGGGGCAGCCTAACTGTCTTTGCTAGTTTAAAGCTGATGCAGTTGACATTGTCACGGCCAGCGCTCACACCATTTAAGTAGTAAATGTGTTCATGCCAATCTGTGTGCCCATTGGCGTGAAGGTCTTAAAATGGTGGTATTGTTATTTCGAGGCAGCATAAAGCCACTGACCAAACAAAACCGTATTTAAAGTCAATGGCACAGTATTTTAATGCTATTTTAAGGACAGCCTCTGTTTTTTTCTGTGGGAGGAATACACATTAATCACACTGATCAGACATTTTGTTGTTTGTTTCACTGAATAAATAAGGTCTCCTGTTCTGAAAACTCAATTTGTCATCAGGTGAGTGTGTCCCCTTTAAGAGAGCTGATGCCATGAATGCATGAATGGACGCAGCTTTTAAAGAGAATGGGAGATGACACTTTGATTGGTTGAGTCAGGGGACTAAATACAACCCCTTTGCCACTGGAATCTTACTTTGCACCCAGATTATGTGCCATATCACAAGCAAAAGTGGAGTTGGAACCACCCTAAATGCACCTTTGCCATGCATTTCAGATCATGTGCTAAAGATCATTCAAATAGGACCTTTATCTTGGTCTAGTTTTCTACGTGAATGATTCAGTCCAGTTCTTCCAGTAGAGACACCACGATATTAACGCCATCATACTTTCATAACGCGCTCTTCGAACTCTTCGCTCATATCCATATGAATTACATTACTTTTAATGAAAAGATTACCCTGATTACCCTTGTTAGAAAAAACCCAGGTAAAAGTCCTCCATCGCTCAAACAGCTGTGGGGTCAAAAACATGAAAGAGCACATGAGACACTGATCTAATGTAGGGGACATGAGGGACCAGAGTCTTTGATGCTTTTGTGCTTATTTTGTTCATGTATGAGCATATGGGGAGACTCTGACAACAGGGTGTTTATCAAACATGAGAAGACTTAAATCAGCTGAGAGGACTTTGTGTTTGTTCCTCCCGGTGCTTCACTGTGTTTCTGTGTTGCCTCGCTGTTCACTCTCCTCTTTAATCCTTTTCTTTCTCTACGCCATCACAGCCCATGAAGGTCCCTTGTGAGCTGCCGGTGCTTGGGATCATTGTACTCACCACAACAAAGAGAAAACATCCCACATTTGTAAATTGGCTCTTGCCAGTGGGACAGGTTTTCTTAAACAAGTATTTCAGCAGGGGGAAAGGAAGTCCACCCCTCTGAATCTCAGCAGCCAACAGCGTGGGTTAAAGGCGAAAAGTGTGATCCAATCTGATCTAATTAGATTTTCACAATGTTTTACACAGTTGACACGTTCCTCTTAGCTCTCTGATGCAAGTCCTCTGTGTCTATTTACAGGTCTCGAGTGCTGAGTGAGATCCAGAAGATTACTTTAATAATCACTGTTACTCTTGTGAGCTGTAAGGGATTTATTAATCATAACGTTGACTTGTTTCTTTTCCAAGTTCTTTCCCTCGACATTATTTCTTGCTTGTCTTTCTTTTATGGGAATTAATGTATTATTTTAAAGTCAGCCAGATGTTAAATGCTGAGCCCTTTTCTACGACCAAATAAACACAACTGGCCTCCTACAAAAAATACATTTTTGCTTGCATTGTTAACAAGAGAATAAAGCAGAAAATTAATCATAAAATATTATACAGAAAAGGTACTCAAATCTATATCCATCTTTGACATCTTTACATTAAACAAAAGAACCAAGATGGCAGTACACCAAGGTGTCAAGGACAATTTGGTCTGCAGAACCAGTGCCAGTGGAAAAACCCTCATAGTAATCCAACACTAATAACAAATATGTACGGTAAAAAAGCTGGATTTTTTAATTTAGAACATCTGTTTGGAAACTTGTGAACTAAACAGCTCATCCAAAGCTCATCTACAACACCACAGAAGATATGGGTGTTGCAACTAGAAGACAAAAACGAGTGATCCGCAGCAGATCATCATCACTTCAGTTTAGTCCAAGGAATACAAGCTTTGTCTCAAATTTAGAGACAAATATGGTGCAATGTTGGTTTACTGCGTGCAGCACAGATAACAAAAAACACACACATACTTTCTAGACACACTGTCTGCAATGCAAATGCATCCATCTGACCATACTAGTGTTTTATCAAAGAAGGCAGGTTTTTTTTAAGCCATAAAAGCGAGATTATGTAACTTTTCAACAAGTAACACATTCTTCCTTTTAAAAATTCAAAGATGAATTCATAAATAGTAAAACATACCTGCTCAATCTGAGAAGATACACTCCGGGGTTTTGCTTCTATGGCCTTACTTGGTCAGGTATGACCAGGCCACGTTCTCATCCCAAATCATCACAAATTGCAGTCGACCTCTGCGTCTAAATATTACATTTTAGTTACTTTCTGTGTTTTCTCTTTAGGTCCCAGGATGCCACTACTATGATGTCAACAAATGCACATGGTAGGATAAAACTGCACATGGTTTTGTTTAGGCAACGCTGAGATGTCAACAAACACACATGCTGGCACTGATGGTTAGATTTAGGTGACAAAGTCGTGGATAGTTTGGATAAGGGGAAGGGGGCACATGGGTTGGTGTAGACTCCCCCATCAAAGTATGAGTTTGTTCGACCCATCCATCTCTCCTCCCACACACCTTATAAAGCGCCCTTGCACTCCGCAAATTACGTCGTTAACAGCAGCGTTTCAACCTGACGCGGTCCTGCTGCGTTTCACGTGCATGGGACAGGTTCCATACAGTCACGTTTTCACTGGCAGGGGCCATCCGGCTGTCTGCCAGTGTGTAATAACACTGCAACAGCGATTAAAACATTTAAAGATAGATAGATTTTCTTGTCCACCTCAGTAGATTTGTCTTTGGTTTTGATCAAGGTACATACAGACACATAACACAGCACACCATCAAAAATGCACAAATGTACAATACACGAAATATAACAGGGAAAATTGGCAGGTAGGTTTAGTTTCTGTATATTGCCTGTATGGCACAAGGAATAGAGGACTTCTTATAAATGTTCCGACTGGTTTTTGTGACTTTAAATCGACTGCCAGACAGGAGCAGCTCAAACTCTGAGAATGATGGATGTGAGGCATCTGCAATTATATGTTTGGCTTTCCTGCGTACAGCACTGTCAAATATACTGCTGAGTTGTTTCTGTGACTTGCCAATCACCTTCCCTGCATTCAATGAGTTACAGACGTCTCTTTCATGATGTAGGTTCAACAGCACATTTTGAAGCCAATGTGACATAGTGGCCAAACCACTAAATTTGGCTACAACTTCTGGGTTTGTCACGTGATGCCATTTGGCTCAAAATGACTTTTTCCTAAGATTGTTAAAGAGATGTCTGAAAATTCAGCACATTCTCATCCAAACTTGTCACATGGTGCCGCTCTGTCAGTGACCTGTGTCTACTTATGACGTTTTAGATATCTTCCTGCGTCAGCTGTTTACGCTCCGCAGCGCCATTACTGTGATGTCAACAAACACACATGGTGGGGTGAAGCAGCACGGTCCTAATGTTTACACAACAACACATGCCAACCAACGCAGACCATCACGATGGTTGGGATGAGGCAACAAAGTCATGCATGTGGACATGCTCCTTGCCATCCGGCTGTCCACCAGTGTAAAATAACAACGCCACTGGTTCTGTCTGAGCGCGATCTCATCTGTCGCCATCCAGCCACATTCCGGTTGGATGTGGCAGGTGGGTAAAAGCTGTAAATCTTTAATATTGCTTTTTTACATGTATATGGAACATAAAATCACATACTTTAAACACAATTTAAAGACAAATGATGTACTTTATTAGGATGATTTAAAGGCCCTCCTCTCTTCACGGTCAGCCATGCTTGTCAAAAAAGGGGACGTGGCTCCACTGCGGTCCTTTTAAGATGATGTGGAAAACTGTTATTGGCTTTTAGACATCTCATCAAATAAATCTGTGTATTAAGGTGGAGTCAGATGAAAGTAATCATAGATCTAGATACCCTATAAAAGTTATGTCCATTGGAATGGACGTAGGATTCAAACAGGTGTAAGTGATAGTTTGAGATTTTTGAAGTGGGCAGTATGACAAATGTATAGTTGGTGAATTACATACAGTAGCTAGCGTTGTGGTTAATCTCAAAACGTATTTTAGTTACTTTTAAAAAAGTCTATCTAAAAAACACAAATTCAGTGTAAGTGGACGCTGTATTGAGAGTGTTTTTAACGTGAAGTTTCGTTTCAGTTGGATCGTGTAACAGCCGCTAACAGCACTTTATGACCCAAACGGCTGACCGGCAGCGGATGAGAAATGTAGTGCCAAAGGAAAAGGCTGTTTGACGGCGAGGTAAAGCGGCGAAAATTCTCTACATTTAACATCCACTTAGACATATTAATTTATTAGGTAGACCTTTTTTAAAGTGGCTAAAATACAGTTTGATAGCAAACCCTGTGAGGCGTGTGCCCTGTCTGTCTCTACAAACCGGGAACATGCCAACCGCCAGCGAATGCATGTAATACATTGACTACCCATCAGTATCTTAAAGGGCCACACTTCAAAAATCCCAAACTATACCTTCAAAGCAGTCAGTCGGGGAAGGTAATCCGATTTATAGTGACTGAAAACTGAAACAAGGCACCTGTAAATTAATAAGATTTGACCATAAATCCTTCATAGCGAGGTTAAGGGTATAAAACATTCCTTTAAATGTTACTATATGGTGTGAATGGAAAGAATTAAACTTGAGTGAGTGCGCGTCCGCTCGATGACAAAGCAGCTCTCGGAAAAAGTCACTCTTCCTCTCTGACTGTGTTGGCCAGCCATGGAATTTTACTGGAGAGTTTGCCTTGTGTTTGACTGCACAGTCCTTATACATACGAGTGAATGGGAGATGGAAGGACTTCAGGTTTGCCTCTTTTCAGCGTCCACTCTTTTGTTGCATCATGTCTCTTTGTGTTGAGAAAATGTCTCCTAATTAAGCCTGATGCATAAAGACTGGAGAAACTCTTGACTGATTGCCGTTGACTGTACTACTACTTCTCACCGTGGCAAAAGGCAGACTGGACACACACACACACACACACACACACACACACACACACACACAAAGAAAGGTTTTCTCATTCAGGGAATAAGACGTATTGGACATGGTGTTAAAAATACAACAAAAAAGAGGGTAGTAAAAGTAAGAAAAAAGACTGTCTCAAGTTGTTTCCATGAATGACCCCCAATGGAGGAAGGAAGAGAACAAGGGACAAAGATCATGTACCCCATCGGGGAGCCCACATAACATGTCTCTGTGGTGGAAGAAGGGGGTTGGTAGGTCTGAAAACTCTGCTCTGACAAAAACGTCATTACATCCTGCTCAACCTTTTGTTAGAGCCCATTTTAAGTCACTATATCTTAATGAAAATATACTGAACTCAACTCGACTGAGCTACCTCTATCGGTTCTCTAGCGGTTTAGGTATGCTATGCTAAAAAAGTCCACTGGATGTCGCTGTGTCTTTATATAGTTTGTCTTTTCAGTTCGTGTCTGACAGACATTAAGGAACAAAAAAAAGGTCACATCAGACCTGAGGTTGTAATTTTAGAGGTGTTGCTGAGCAGATTTATGTACCTTTATGCAAAAAATAAATATTTAATGAGGGTCAAATCTTTTCTTTTTTTAAACATGTTCTACCAAACAATTGATTTGACTTTTTATGGTAAATCATTATATGAATCAGTAATACTTTATTAATCTCCAGTAGGACATTGTAATTGATTCAGTCGCTCTGATTCCAAACACAGAGAATTATAGAACTAGAAATAAGAGGTATGGAAATAAGAATTAATCAAAAATATAAAATACAATAAAGTATTAAATTAAAAAAAATCATATTAAACTTGATACAAGCATGATAACAATACATGGTTGGTAAATGTGATGTTTTCTTTCTGTTTTATAACTACATTACCGTAAATGGACATCTTTACCGCCTGGTAGAAGGCGTCATTTCTAATGTTCCTTTTATTTTTAAAGGTGATGACTTCCTCCCTCTCTGCCCTGTTGTAATGTATATGTAGTGTAATGTAATAATTAAACCAAATTGGCAGATTATTGTGAAAACAGTGTCTAGCGCCCTTGAGAACATCCAGTTGAATGTGTTTTATTATTTAATCCTCAAGGTCTCTGGCTGCTGCTGCAGGGCGACTGTCTGCAGGATGTTGGAGGCATTCATAGAGTTTTAGTTGAGCGAAGCTGCACCCAACAATCACCACTGCCCCCTGCTGGGCTCCACCTGTCTCCAACTCTGTGCAGCCTATACCATTCAATGCATTCACCCAGTTTCAGTCAAGAAAAGGAGACACACTAATGAGGTTGCTGGAGTGACCTTGTGTAACATCGGGTTTCTTTACAAGCCAGGTGTGGTTCACATAAAGGAGCGCAGATCTCTGCTGTTCTCACTTTCTCTCCTCTGTGAGAGAAAACATCATATGTTGAACGTAAAGGTTTTCTCACACAACTCATGACCTTATGACAAACCAAGCATTACTATCCACTGGTGAATTCAATATACAAATGTCCTTCAAGCACCATTATTTTAATAAAATATCAACTTTAAAATATTCTACCAGTGGTGGAAGAAGTATGATCCATTGCTCAGGTAAACGTACTATTACTACCCTGTTGAAAATACTCTGTTAGAAATAAAAGTCCTACATTGAAAATGGTACTTATTAAAAGTAAATCAGGAAATTTTCTCTCAGTTTTAAAAGTAAAAATACCCAAAGCAGACAAATGTTTAACCTCACCCCCCACCCCCCTCGCCTCAATAAAAGAAAAAAACACCCCGAAAAACTCGCAATTATAAAAAAGAAAAGAAAGAACACCAGCACAAAATTATTTTAAAAATCTGAAAACCTCAAATTTCTAAAAAGAAAAGAAGAATGTAGTGAAGTTAAAAGTACAATATTCCCCTCTGATATGTTGTCCAGTAAAAGTAGAAAGTACCCCAAATCCTACAAATCCCATTCTGTATTGTGTACATTCATTGAAAAACCACATTTTAGTAACTGTGTTTCGTAATGTAGATAAGTAAAGCAACATTGACGTACACTGACAGATTCGTCGATGGAGTTTGACGTGACAGAAAGGCACACACTGCGATAAGCAGCGTGACTGTGATGAAAAAAGTAGGAAAAAATCAGTAGGACGTTAACAGCTAAGCTGTAACTTGAGCTGAGCAGATGTAGTGTGGCAGAAAGAAAATAGTTCCTACAAACTGCTCACAACAAGGTCTGTGGATTATCTTGAGTAACCGGGTCATGATTTCTGGATCTCCACCGCTGACATCTCAAACACTCGAAAATTCAAACCGAAACAATCTAGATTGTTAAGAAGCACTACAGGTAAGAGAGAAAAATGTGTATTTTTGATTTGGGGTGGACTTTCCCTTTTAGGTTAGCCAAAACTATCATAGCGCAAAGCAGGCCTCTCCTACAGAAATGATAGTAAATATGACTGAAGCTGCTCTAAGAGATATTTTTGTATTAACAGTGGATCAAATGACTATGTGTAATATCAAAGGGGTCATGATCATAGGGATGAACACAAATAAAATATCCTGATTGGAATTTTTTAGCTCATTGTTTTTCATTTTCTGTCACAGCAGGCAGGAGCAAATAAAAGCTGAGTGGAGCAGCCAAAGAACCACATATTTCTCTTTAGGAGTTGGTGGAAACCAAAACTGAGCTAAAAGGAGAGTAAATATTTGACTGAAGTTCATCAACTCCAAATGAAAGGCAATATTGCTTTGTATCTGCTCAATGTGTGAATGTGCTTTACTGTGATGCCGTCATCAGACGGGAGGATGTGCTGCTGCTGTCAGGTGCAGAGGACCGGCCCTCCAACTACAGGTCAAAGGTAGCTGCGGAGCCAGCTTTGGGTCTGTCCTCGGCAGGCTGCATTGCCATCTGATGTAGTGGCATCAGTATAAAATTGAGATCAGATAAAGCTGTTTGTAGTCTTGTTAAATAGTTGTCCACTTCTGGTTTTGGTACAGTTGATGTTCAGACCTGATACTGTATAAATGGTACATGGACCTGCACTTAGCGACGTCTAGTCTTTTTAACTATACAGTCACATTCACCCATTCACACATGAATCGTACTCAAGACCACCTTTTGAAGTGGACGAGGGCACAGATCGGCGTACCATGCCTGAGTTTGGTACACAGTGTTCACACTCACCAAACAAACTGGACGTTGGGTCAAGTGTACTCGGATCCAGGCCCAGGCCCCTGATGTGAATGCCCCTTAAAAATCCATGCCTATATTATACTTCAAGCAAACAAAGAAGAAAAATCACAACTTTTTTAATATAAAAGGTCACCTTATAAGTCACATGATCACTTGCAGATAGCCCTTTAGTAAAAAAGGACTGCTGTTGACTGGAAACCATCTGGTGTATGTGAGAATGCCGCTGCAGGCGTCATGGCAACATGCACAAGTAGGAAGTTAAGAGCAGAGGCAGCCATGGTGGGAAACTAATCTGGGCAGCACCGCACAAATCAGCACAGCGTGAAACGGCCGTGTGTCACATTAAAACATCATTCGGAGCTTATATGAATCACAGATTACATTTTTTGTTGCTGTTTTGGTGAAACATGATTCTTTCCTGAAAAAACAGATGGCGAGGAAAGAATTCAAGCTCAGAGTTTCGATCCTCTGGTTCAACTTCCTTAGCCGCTGGGGGTGATGAACGCAACTCAACCAAAGGAAAAGAAAAACGTAAAGGGTCCGAAATGTTTTCAAACATTTGAAGAGGAACACTCACGAATCAAGGAGCTATTGTATCTTAGGCAATGCAACCTGCATGAAAACTGTAGTAAATCTAAGGGCTGCTGTCATACATAATACAAGAAACACAGAAGCATGTAGAGTGTGTGTATGTGGATTTACGGGCAGGCTGAGTATGTGTGTGAGAGAGAGGATAGAAGCTGGCACTCTCAGATGGCCAAGTGGAGAAAAAAAAACTGGGATAAGAGCCTCTTCAAAGAGCAGCGAGTTTGCTGAAGAAGCCAGTGCCATTTCGCACGTAAACCCAAGTAAGTGCCGGAAGGGTAGAGAGTGAGAGGGGCTGAGAAAAAGAAGAGGCGGGGGAGCTCGTTGATACTCGGATGGATGAAGATTCAAGTCATTTGCAAGAAAGCTTAACATCAGAGCCGCAAACACGTATGGCATGTCACCCTAGACCTAGTTTGACTGACCACATAGACTTAGACTTTGGCTATAAGCCTACCACTGGCTGACTTTTTTGGCCGGCATGGTTGGTGCAGATTCAGTCATTCAGGTTATGGTGTTTCTAGGTGCTATATCGTAGGCAACTAAACTTGCTTGAGTTTCTTGAAATCCGCACTCTCCCTCCCTTCCAATGTCTAGGTTTTGCTGTTTTTGAAATCCACTTTGTGAAGGGAAACAACAACATCTGAGCTAACAACTTCCACAATGAAAATGGAAAGTTTTGAAAGGTTTAAATCATGCAATAGGGCAGCCTGCTTTGTTCTTTCTGTAAATTGTTGTAAAGATCTACAATGAATAAAACAACTTGTGAACGCAGCTTGAAAAAACACAGACTCCATCTCGCAGGACTTTCATGCCCAATTTTGATTTGTTTTCTGACACAGCCATTTGGAATTGATTTGCCACATCTTTGGAAATGTCTCCAGTCAAACAATACCTCAATGCGTTACTTTTTGCACTGGGGCTCTAATCTCAGACTGCTCCAACCAAAACAGCTCAATTTTGTCATTAAACATGTTAAGAACCATAACATTAGCCGTGTGATTTTAATTGTTAGCCCCGTCGTTGTCCATTTTCATTGTCTTTTTAAGGCAGGAATTTCAAGCCGATATGTCGCCTCACTCTTCTGAATAAAAGCTATGATCGCAGACTGGGTGGACAGAGTTCTTGCGCCTTTGAGCCAGCATCAGAGGTAGTAACAGCCCCAAAATGATGTCTTTATGAAAGGGAAAGCTGGCAGGACGGGATCTTGAGCAACATGGGTGTAACATTTTGAGGATGTGTTATGTGTGTCACCCACCGCAGGAGATTTCAAAATAAAATTTAGAGGCTAATTCAAAGAAAAACAGTGTCTGTAAATGTCTACAAATGGGAAAACAAAGAGGTGCGGAAGTTCCTTACCCTCCAAGCAGCAGACGAGATCAGCTGCCACATAGATGGTAGAGATGGTAATTATTGCCATATTATGTCATTGTTATTGTTTATAAAGTGCTACCGACACGTATGGTATGTCCAAAAGAGGTCATGTTAATGTAACGCTTGCCATGTCTCTTTTACTTCTGTGATGCCTGCATGCTGTCTAAAAACCACACTAGAGTGACATGATGCTGCCGTTGTTTAGTTCTGTGTAAAAATGCATAGACGGCATAGAAAAGTTACTTCACTGTGGCTCTGTAGTACAATCTCTGTGTAAAATGGGCTTGTGTTGGGTTCCACCATGTGCTTGTGTTGACATTATGGTAGCAGCATCCCGGAGCGCAAAGAACAGGCGGAGAAGGATACCTAGATCGTAATATGTGGACTTGGAAGTCCATTGCAATGTGTAAAAATGTTACGACTTGGGATGAAAACTTGTTGGGACTAAGCCTTGCCCGGGACGATTGTAATACGTTTAGCGAAACAAAAACAAGCCAGAGTGTTTTTTCCCCTACTGCCAATAGTAATACGGTGATTCCAGACCTTTCTCTAGTGCTCCACAGTTCTGTAAAGATGTGGCTACGTGACACTTCTCTAGACCGTGAGCTCCAGCCCCTGGTTTGACGAAACCTGCGTCTCTTGTTTCCAGTTGTCTGCTTTGGCAAGCGTCTTACCTCTCACCTCATCTTACAAGCAGTGGGGGCCTTTAACTAAACTCATTCCCTTGAAATAGGCTAATTGTGTTCAGTTGACTTCCTTGGATGCAACAGCCCTTACAAGTTAATCACCCAGGAAAGCCTCTTAGTGACAGCTATGCCTTAATTGCATACCAGACTGTGCCCATCAATTTGGATGGCAGCAAATCCACACATTCCATCTGCATGGGAATGAGACGTTCTGTCGAAAACTTTTGGCTCTCACTGAGAGAAATCTTCACCTAAGGAAACTCAGCGGAGAGAGGCATTAGGAAGCCGCGCCACAACAGTCAGATTGTGTAATTCAGTGATTCTGATTAAAAGGTACCGCCTCGACTTCTACGATCCCACGGTGTTGCTGTTATGACCCTCTCGGAGGTCTTTTTGTGTTTAGACTCTTCAGCAGCAGCGATCGCCGGGGGCCCTTCTGTCTTCACCAAAACATTAAAGGCAAAACAAACTGACCAGTGTGACAATAAAAGTGGAATGCGGCGGGGTTTGTTTTTGTGTGATGTGACCATGCCCACTCATCTTCGCTCTGCTCTTGGCTCTCTGGCTCGTTCCATGCTGCGTTTTAGCAGTTTGTCCAAGGAAGCGGGGGTGAAAACTCTAACCTTTTCCACACAGCAATAACTTCCCACCATGACATCGAACCAACATTGCTTCAGCGTCCCTCAGCACTCGCTGTGAGAATGTCAGACGAGCTCTTTTCATCTGAGGGAAATCCTATCTGATTTACTCTCCCCCCTCTTCCTCAGCTGAGGCGCCTGTTTGTACAGGGCCATGTTTCATTTGAATATCAAAGCCTGTGAGGAGGTGGCCAGACACTTTAAATGCCATTTTTTGGGCTTCTCTCAAGGAATGTGACTGCTTAAGTGTCCTTGACGGAGGGACCTGATCACTGACACAATGCTTCCTTTGTGGCGGCAGGGTGACGGTAATCTCTATCTATCTACTCTCTGCTCCGTAGACGGGATGAACACAGAAGTCTATTTGCATCTCAGTGTGAAGCTTTTAAGCTCCACAGTTTAGATGGCATTTGAGAGATTGTTCACATTTTTTTGGCCATGAAACCAACAACCATAAGGGTGATTGTGCTTAGAAAATTGTTACAAGAACAGTTTCAAAGGTGAAGTGTGTACGGTTTAGTGGCGTCTAGCACTGAGGATTGCAAATCACAACCAACTGAGATTTTTCTAAGCTAGGATTCCTTCAGTGTTCTTTGTTCGGGAGATTTTAAACGTGAGCCGAATTATGTGCAGAGGTCTCTCTCGCTCCAAAACAAATGGACACAGGGATTAAAATGGTTAAAAACACCAAATTAAGCAACTGCAAGTTACAAATCACTGTTTCTCTTATGCTGTTTGGCACAATGGAGACGGGCAGCTGTTTCATCACATGCTAGGTGTGTTCTCACCTTTTTTGTCTAATAACTTAACATCCAGATGTTTTCACCATTATCTAGCACTGACAAAGTTGTGTGATGTTGTATGTTGACTGTCATCGTAAGTAGTGATACTGAGATTGTTGAATCTCAGATGCTGAGATCGCTACTGGTTATTACTTTGGTTTCAAAAAAAAAAAAGGGGGGTGGGGGGGGCTGTGCGGCACTTCTTCTGCCACTAGACGGCAATACCTGTGACCAATCACACCTGAAGCACTTTTTGCACTTACTAAGGGTTTTTTTCCTTAAGTCTAAATTCTTGCTTGTGTTGTACGTCACTTTGGATAAAAGCATCTGCTATATGAAATTGTAGAATTGTAGAATTGTAGAATTCACCAGGACCAGAATTATCCACAGAGGTCTCATCCTCTCTAAAATAAGCAGCCCAGGTGACATAAATCGATACCGGAACTACAGCTTGTTCTCATTTAGAAGTTGTCAAATATCTCCATGCAGTGCTTTCAGCGTAAGATCCCGACACCAAAAGCCATCTTTTGCATCTGCATGACACACCGCTGGACGTCATCAGGTGAGAATGTGGCCTGACAGAACTGTTTGCAGTTTTATTATACGCTGCTGGACAGCACCTGCCAGAGCGTCATGATACACAGACGGTTGGTGTCAGTCAAGAACGCAGCTGGACGGAACCGATCATGTACGCATTATACACCACTGGATGGCGTCATGTTTTAACACCAAAAGTAACAACGTAATCCAACAAACCTCAGACTTTAATGGGTTTTCACTACCAGTCTGAATATGATGTTTTTTTCTGCACCTTACCGTGTGCCTCATTTGCCTAACCATCCATGGCAGCATGTGTGTTTGTTGACGTCCTGGCGTTGGTTGCCATGTGCTTGTGTTGCCTTAACATAATTGCATAATGTGTAATCCCACCATGTGTTTGTGCTGACATCACACTAGCGGCATCCCAGAACGTAAATAGCAGATTCAGAAGGATATCTAGAGCGTAATATGTAGACATGGAAGTCCACTACAAAGCGACAATATGTGACAACTTAGGATGAAAACGTGTTGCTAAATACAGAGGTAGATGTAATAATGCAAATGGCCCTATCTGGAGCCAGTGTTTGGCTGTGGAAACATGGCGGTGCAACATGGCCATCTCTGTAGATGAAGACATGCTCACTATAAGAAGCTCAATCTAAGCTAACAAAAAATAACAATTCTTATTTTCTGGTAATAATACATAAAGAAAATATAATTAATGTAAGTATTTTCTGCCAGTATATCCCCCTAAATCCTACACACTGGGCTTTTAAATGTCACAGATGTTGCAATCTTCACATTATGTGGACAAACTTTATGTAATCACAGCTTCCTTTCTACCATTATGTCTACTTGTGGCAGTAGTGATTCTCAAGATTTCCACTGGTCAGGAAGAAGCCTGAGAACCAGTTCCCAACTACTTTAAATAAAGAAATATTTACAAAGAAAAACAAAAACTCACAAGAGCATTTACAATGAAAAAATGCTTTCTCGATTAATAACAAACGAATGCCTTTTCAGCAATAAACAAATATGTTTATATATGGGGTTCGGGGTTATAGGGTTCCAATACAAATACGTTATCATTAGATGAGCAAAACTCTCCCATGAAAAACAGTAAGACAGTGGTTCCCAAATGGTCCAGCCACAAGGTTCAAAATTTCCCTTAGTCATCAGTTCAAGTTTACGCATGAGATAAATTACCACATGTTCAATTTTATCTCACCAAATGTAAACAGCATGTTGTCCAAAAAACACAAAAGAATAAGACATATTTCAAGAATTAACAGAAACAGCACTTCAAAATAAAAGTTCTGTGCCAGGTAACACTTTACAAGGAGCTGTGTTTTTTTTGTTTTGTTTTTGTTTTTGTTTTTTTTAACAAATTTGACAGGTTCAATCACGAGTCACTTGTGCTCTGTTCAGAATGGACCCTTGACCCACTTTTGGACCACGACCCACCAGTTGGGAACCACTGCACTAACTGCCCTGATTCAGATGACCTTGTGGAAAAGTTTTTTAAAAAACATTTTCAGGAGGGAAAATGCACCAACCTGCCTTCAATTCTTAAACAGGATAAAAGATAAATGTGTGTCTTTATAGAAGATCCCCCATAACTGTATTTTACTGTGTCGAAGTGAGGACTTCTGCAGATCTATTGTTGCAACCTGCCTCGGCTTTAGCTCGGCGTACTCGCCGGTAACTAAACTGAGTCCCATTTTATGTAAAGTGTCTAACTCTGCGACCGCAGATCGTCTTACTTTTTTCGGCAGTGTGAAGCTCCCGGCTGTGCCTTTCACGGGGATGTCTCCGATGCATCGTAGCTCTCCTATAAGCCTCGTATTCAGCCCTGGAAACAGCCCTTGGGTGTTTTTACGGGACGTTGTTCAACAAATCCGTGATGATAGATCCGATATTGGGTGTCTTCCGTCCATATTTTAATCATATTTCGGTGATAAAAGTATATTAGCATGTATGCTAAACGCCATATTGGTTTCCCATAGTTCCGTCAGGTCAGAGGTTTGTTTTGGTTTTGTCGTCCAATCGGAAGACCGTCCGACGCGTTGTATCCGGTTTCACTGTCATACGTCATCTGAAGCAAACTGCACTGTGATTGGCCAAATCCTACTGTATCTATCGCTCTGTGTTATTGGTAGCGCCTCTTGCATTAGATGGTAGCTGGTAGCCCCTATAATACTAATAATACTAATACTAAAACTACTACTGCTAATAATAATAATAATAATAATAATAATAATAATAATAATAATAATAATAATAATAATAATAATAATAATAATAATGAGACACGGGTAAATAAAGAGACAGTGTAACAGGCAGCAGGGCTTCATATGGATGTAAGCTCTGTGTTGACTGCAGGCAGAGCAGGCAGGAGAATCAGGCCCCTCTCTGAGGTGTCAGGAGTGTGATGTGGCCCTCTGCAGCATCACAGAGAGGAGCTGCTTTGCAGAATGGCACAGATGATGGGATACACAAACAACTGCTAAACAAAAAATGAAGGGACTTTGTTTTGAAAGTGTGTCTATTTTTTGAACTATAATAGTTTTAATGTTTATTTTTTTCACTCTCTGATTCCCAATACTTAGGAGAAAGGTTTTCTACAGCAAAAAAGCTTGTGCATAATACTTTTGGGTGACTTATAATTAAAGATCTGTACAATTAAATTTCCGTCTTGTTTTTTCTTTTGTGTTTATGGTCTCATAACTATCTGTGCATTTAAGTGACATCACTGCAGCCTTAATATTTTGATAGCCCAGGTTGTCCTGAAAAAAAAGATGAAATAACTTCATTGTGCATTGAGAGACTGAGGTTTTAAATGCATTATTACACAAAAAGTCCAGGCGAACTAAAACTAGGTAGAAATGGCTTAGGGCTCAGATTAAGTCTTCCTTTATGCAAACAGATGAAGCCGTGAGCTAGATCCAGAAAAATAGTAAACAAAAACATTGCAGGACAATGGCATAGTGTTCTCATGATAACACTATCATTCATCAAACTCTTTATCTCATCTAAGTCTCTTTATCTTGCCGTGGAGAGTCTACCTGTATCCTCAAGTTTCTGCAACAAAAGTTTGGCATGTTCCTACACTGCTCCTCTAGGAGCCTCTCATACTTTCATCTGATGAGCGCAGTATGAATAGAGGCAGGAGCTGGGGCCCCGTCTTTGTTATGAAAGCATCTTATGAAAGAAACACAACGATGAAAGACAGTTATATGCTGCAGTTTTATCATGTATTTATTTTCCCCTGCCCTCGCACGTTATGGTCCTTGCAGACAAATACTTTTAAATTTTACACTGATCTCTCGCACTTTGATGTGGATGTCACTATCACCTTTCCCTGTGTTTCTCCCTTGTCTTAAATAGGACAAATACTTTTAGAATGCTGTGTGTTTATTGCTGTCCCCCTTGTGTTTAATTTCATTTTGATATTGTGCAGCAATCATAATGTTGTGGTTTATTAGATTAATCAGATTTAAGCGAGAATTTGGCTCACTTTGAAGCAAAAATGTTTGATGAAGGATCAAAAGAGTAGCTATAAATATATTTATGGAATTTCCTGTTGGCCATGTAACCATTTTTATCAAGCCAGTTCATAAAACACAAACACATGTCATACACAGACACGGGGGCAATTTAAGTTGATTTGTGGACTTGTGTGATCCACACCAATGTCAAAGATTACAGCCAGTACATATAGCTGTAATTATTTCCTGTAATATGCCAAGAAAACAGTAAATATTATTATAAAATATTTTATACTTAACCTGGAGGGTTTTTTTTTCATTTCTCATTCACATTCCTTCACATTCTATGTTATGTAATTGTTAAATTAAAAAAAAAAAACTCAAAATGCGAATAAGAGGTAAATGAAAGGATAACAGCACAAAGTAAAATAATAAATAAATATGTTAAAAATAATATAATGATGTTGAGAGCGGTAAAACTATGAAACAGACTTAAGTATCTAAATAAGCAGTCAATATTTAAATTAAAATCCAAATTAAAGTTTGAATATAATTGTTTAAGCTATATATGTGGAAAGAAAGAAAGAAAGAAAGGTGTAGTAAGAGGTCTTCACCGTAGCTGTCGCTGTTTTAATTCTCGCGAGATTTTCATACAGGAAGACACGAAGGTCAGGAATTAAACATGGCAGCCCGCAATATGTTGAGGTCTGTGTGGACCTCGTTTGCGGGCTTAAAATTAGGTGCCACATGCTCCAATGTGAAGATTCAACCGAGTATAAATGTCCCACAGCTATCGGCTTTGACCATCCAGAGTCGAGGGATCCGCCAGGGTGAGATTTAACCGTAAAAGTTCAGATTTTAGCTCACCGATGGTAGCTAGCTAATGTTAGCATGCTAACGGACGTTGATAAAGAGCCATCTTTGCAAAATGATTTCATCTTTTAAACAACTATTTACTAGTTAAATTAAATAATGACTCACTTTATTACAAGTGCAACAGTAGAATTGACAAACTGCCGTTGATAGCAGCTCTTACCAAAAGCCATGCGTCCACTGAGACAGTCTTCCCTGTTGACATCCTGTCTCTACATCACCTTTAGAGCAAAATGACACATTTAAAGAAACACTCTTTAAACAGTGTGTATCGTAGTTTGTTTCTGTGTTTTGTTTTGTTTTTTGCCTCCTACTACTGACTTTAAATGTCCTTAAATATGTGGTTAATGTTCAACACACTCTTAGATTATATTTTATAGTAAACAATCCTAAACATCTTTAACTCAATAAAGATACTAGTCATTGTTAGATGACTGCGTGGAAATACAATGTGATGTGTGTGTGTATATATATATATATAAATATATATGATTTGATTTTGATTTTGATTTTTTATTGGTGCAAGAGTTGGAAATTCAAACTTGCTTTTATTAACTGGCTGATTGTAAATAATGAATGGATCATTTGGCACAATAACAGCTTAAATCGAGCTTTTGCAGTGGCATCTCCAAAACTGTCGAACAATTTACCACTTCATATAAGATCAGCCCAGACTCTGGAGAATTTTAAGTCACTGCTCAAGAGCCACTTCTTCTCGTTGGCCTTTGACATATTTTGAGCTGTTCATTCCTCATATTTGTATTTGATTAATTGTTTTGGTATGCTTGTTTTTACTTGTGCATTTTATAATGCATTTTATGTGTTTGTATTTATTATTTATTCAGTATTTTTGTATAGCACTTAACTCAACCTTGGTTGTTTATTAAATGTGCTGAATAGATGTGACCTTGACTTTAAAGTATAAATATTAGGAACACAGTAAAGGGGAAAAAAAAGTTTATGATTAAGGCTTAATGTACAATTTCTGTGTTTCAGTGGTGGAGAAGAAGGAGGGTACAACAACAACGGTAAGTAATGCAGGCTGTGATGTGAAATTGATGATTTTTTGGTTAGATTTTGATAGAAACTATATAGAGATGTATATTAGATCTATATTTCTTTATCACTTTTTTGTCATAAGCAAAACAAACAATTTAGGGAATTAATTGCAGATTTTTGATAAATTCTGAACTTTTTACTACAGAAAGTAATTTATAACCAAATTGAGAATTATATTGCCTTGTTATAATGTGAATGTAAAATACATACAATTTTACAATGATCCACCATAAAAAATAGCTGATTTATGTGCAGTTCATATTTTTTTTTTATATTTTATAGCAGGGCCTGTCAGGTTCAAATATGTTTGCGATTATCTGATATCTATGTCGCAATTTTACCCATCACTTGACATTTCACTGGTGTCGAGATTACATCATTGCAACACAGAGCACAGAAGCTTAAATTAATTTGTTTTCCAAAGGAGAGATTCTGTCACATGTGAGGAGATGCAGCAAACGCTTCTTTGACCTGCAGTGACCCGCCTCTGACCAACAGTTAGACAGGGCGGTGGGAGAGAGGACGCTTTATCTTCTGCCATTACTTTATTTAAGTTATGGCACGGACACACAACCTGCCATAACTTATTGTTACACTAACTGTTTGTCAGATTGAAGGAAAAATTGTGGAAGTCCCAGCAGCACCACAGCCTCCAAACCCTGCAGCTAAGTGTCCGATCTACAGATGGAACCTGCAGCACAAATACAACTACACGGTAAATCCACAGACATATAATGACCAAATGAATATTATAGAAAGGGTATCAGCTTTTATTGTTTCTGGTTTTTTTTATTGTTTTTTTTTCCAGGACGTTTTGTTGCTCAGTCAGTTCATCAGGTCAGACGGAGGGATGTTGCCTCGGAGAATCACTGGTCTCTGTACTGAGGAACATCGCAAGATTACTGCATGTGTTCAGATGGCTCACAGAGCAGGTCAGTGTTACTGCCTCACCCTTGTTTGAGTATTTAATAGAGCTTGGATCGCTGCTGTCACGATGCTTGGCTGCTAATTCAATATGTATTGCAATTTAGCGTATTGCGATTCTGTACTAAAATGTTTTTGGATTTGTTTGCTTTTTTAACACTAGACCATGGGAAAGAGCTGAATCATTTACTTCTACAGTGTGTGTATTACGAGACATACTTCCAAACATAATGCACATCATGTTTTCTCACTCCAACTTCACTTTTCTTGAAATGGATATGATGTCACATTACTCATCGTCTACCACAATAAAAGCTACAATGTATTTCCACCTCTGAATTTGAAATATATTGATTCAGGCTTTAAAAAGTTTGGAAAAAAATAAAATCCTGATACATCCGTGAATCTTTTTTTTTGTTCCACTCGCAGCATATAAAACTTTGTCCGACCGAAACTCAAACCAGCCTCTCCCTCATTATCTGTTTAACACTGGTTACATTAAGTTACACATTCACTAATTTCAAATACAGTTCAGTGTTTTAGATAAGCCAATTAATTCATATACGGACTTTGGTATTGAATCTGACTCTGTCAGGATAATATAAAGTTGTACCTGTTTATCCTGCTTAAATCTCAAAATCAAATATTTATAACAGAATACTGACACCAAATTCTATCTGCCTGTCCTGATACTGGGTATAATTGATTTTTCAGGGCTTAAATTGAAATGCAATTAACTCACATTTGAGTATATTAATGAATGAATAGCCTTATTTCAGACCAAAAATTAAAACATTAATAAACAAACAAAAGTACAGCGCCCAAAAAGGAAAAGGTAGAAGTAAATCTTATGTATCCCCACCTCTTTCTTACTTTTTTCTTTTACCTCATACATTTTTCCAATAAATTCCCAAATTTATGTACAACTTGTGTACATAACCCCAGTTTACTCACCACCTTATTAAATTTGTGAGAAACAGAATGCCATTTGAGCGAGTAGAATCAACAAAATGTGACAGAGTAACGTTGAAAACAGACAAAAAGGCCGGTTAAAGTAAATAGTTAAACTGTTCTTGTGCGTCAACACAGCGCATGAGTCTGACTTTACTGTTTGTGTTAAAGGTCTGCTCCCTGACCACAGACCCAAACTCCCAGAGGGCCACGTCCCAAAGAAGCCCAAACCACAACTCAACAGGTAATGCATGTGTGTCTCTTATATGTGTGTTTCTCGCCATTATCTATGGTTGGCACTGTTCCCAGTACGATTGAAACCAGCAATGATTTTCTGTCGTACAGATACCTGACTCGCTGGTCCATTGACTCGGTGAAACCCATCTACAAAAGGGGACTAAAATGGTCTAAGAAGCGCATGGCTGTTGGCCACCCGCTACTGATGAACAATGTGCGTTACGGTGTCAAGCCTCTTTATATAAAACATTGACGGACAGAAAGCCAGACGAATCGGTAGCAACTGGACGAGACTGGGTGGGCCCTTTTTCTACAAGGATGCAATCTCAAGTGTCATAACCGCCCTGGGAAAAGGGCTTAAAAGCTTCATCCATCTGTATTTATGCGACCTTATGTTTATTAAGCTGCGTCACCCTTTTAATGCAGCATGCTCAGCTCCACACACAGCCATCCATTCTGTTTCCGCTGGTTTTCCAAAAGCCCTTGAAGTGAGCTCTCTGACGACCGAATGTGGGTAACAACTGGGTCAGTGTCACAGTTTCAAAGTAGGTGGTATGTTCGCTGTGTATAGTCAAGGCAACACAGATGTGCAAATAAAGTGCGTGTGTTTACTCCGCCTCTCAACATGTTTACTGTATGGGTACAGTATTTGAGAACAAAAAGCTTGTAGACACAAGCTGCATAACTGTAGCTCTTTAGTTTATTTGTTTCAAGATAAGGCCAACAAAAAGTCCTGCAGTATGTTACATAGAATACATTTTGAGGGTTTATTTGAACAACAGAACCATGACAAATTTGTTTCTTGAAGGAGGAGTGAGATGTCTGTTTTTATAGCATGAAGGGAAGGTCCAAATTCTTGGTCCCATTACCAATGTAAATGTATCCGTGCTGCGGCGTCATAGGCACATGGTAGAAGGTCAGGCCGAGCCACAACAGGCTGCGAAGTACGCACACTTTGCTGGCACATTCAAACTGAAGACTCCATGATCCTACAAACAAACAAAGAAAACTCGCTGTAAATGTTTGATGTTAAAGGAGGCTGTGAAAAGACTGTGCACATCATATACATGCAAGGCTATTAAAAAACAGCATGCAGAAAGAAAAAAGTCACGCTTGCACACTTACAAATGCCACAAAAGTGTACGGAAGACAATGTTTAGATGTGCGTCAGGTCAAAGATGTTTGTAAAACATCAGGTCAAAAATGTTTGTAAAACTGAAACCACATTTACAATGCATTCCAATCAGTCTGTGGTAGCAGACATTGATTATTAGGCCATTCTTCAAAAAAAACAAAAAAAACAATAGAGAGCTTTAATATCATTGTACACGGTACAATACAAGTTGGGAGTGCTACCCCTGATCAGTGCAGTTAAGATAAATTAATATTAAGAACATTTTTTAAAAAGACGTGCAGTGCCCACAAAGTACACACAGTAACCCATTCCTGGCATAATAGTATAAACACTGATAATAATGGAAGAGAAAATATGAGATAATAGCGGTGCCAAAATGAATATTGAGGTAGACTGCAACCAGCTGAAACTTTTCCAGGTTAGATTTCCTTTTGTATTAATTGTTCAGGTGGATTTTTACTGATGACCGAATTATCAGCAGAGCTCTCCTCCTTCCCAAAACAAACCGACAAGATGATTTAAACTAGTTAAATCACAGAATTAAGCAGTTTCACATTAGAAATCTGTCTTTCTCTTACACAGATATATATATATATATGTATATATATATTTTTTTCTGCCAGTATATCCCCCTTAATCCTGCACAATTGCATTTTAAACACTCTTTCTAAAAACAGGTCAAATTCTGATGAAGCAAAATTCCCAATAAGGTTGCAGCATCATGTTCAGCAGAATTGAAATATGGTAATCTTTAGAAATTAATCCAAGAATGTTAAACTATTGACATGCATTAGTTTGCCAAGGTTTGTTCCAGTAAATCATCCCTTTATATCTACAGTCTAGCCCATTTCCCAACACCTTTGGCTGTAATCATGAATCTAAGGCCTGAGGAACTGAGGACAAGAACTGGATTGCCTACTACACAAACATAAAAGCCATTTGATTGATGCTTTTTATACAAATGGAGATGATTCAGAAGAATTTCATGTAAAATTAAAAACATATTTTGGTGCCTGAACTGTACTCCTACAGGAGGAAAAACCTGAAGCAAAAAGCAGGAGGTGGGAACAGGTTGCAGGATTGTTGTTGATAAGAGGGGAAAGACCATTTCGGGGTCTCGGAGGGTAGCACCTGTCTGGTGGAGATCCATCATTCTGTATTATCCACAAAGTCCCCATTTAAAAAATGTTAACTCATTTTCCTTTTCAGCATGCGATCTGCGGTTGAAACGGCCGCAGCGAGTGTGGCGTTGAGACAGCTGTGTAGTGTCTGCTGAGGTGATGACACTTCCGACATCCGTATCAACTCAAAGAACACACACAAACATATACACATGTGGGAGCCCTCTTAAATCCGACATCTGGTGCATGTTTGGTCACGCGCGCTAAACATTTCTTCATTTCTCGCACACATCCACTTCATCTGTGTTCACTGTGGCCTGGAGTTCATCCAGCTGAGAAACCAACCCCAAAACTTACTCTCCATTTAGACTGTTTTCACAGTATTAATGTTTGCTTAATGTTCGCCTCCTGGGTTTAATTTTGCCAAGATAATGTGGTGCTGTTTAACAGCTCAAATGTCTGAGCTTCCCATCAGGATCTGAATACACAAACCTGAAACACTCATCATCATTTCAGGTTTTTAACTACATTACCGCACAATATATTTGACCAAAAAATACCAATATAGAAGAAAGGGGAATTCATCGTCTCAAAAAAGCAAGTTTCCTCAAGTTCATTATGCACTGCGCTCAAATTTTCAATGTTGTACTTTTGTGTGTTCTGCACACTGATTGGCAGAAATCTATCATAAATTATCTTGCTCTTGCACATTACACCTTGAGTTGCTTGATTTTCTTCAGATGTGAGCAATCCCTTTAAAGCTTGAGTTGGTAAATGTGGAAAAAAATAACTTTTTGTCATATTTACTGAAACTGCCACTATATCCTGACAGTTGTGCATGAGACAGATAATGTGTAAAAAAACATTCCTCTGCCTCCTCGTAGTGCTTCTAATGGCATTTGCATGAATCCACTTTGCCTGAATGAAAACACTCAATCACAGCTGAAGAGTCACTGAGTACACATGTATCATCTCCATTCAGTTGTTTTCAATGGAGACACGCGACAGGTGTGTTCATAAGCCACGCTGATGCCATCGCGATGTGAATGAACAGAGTACAGTCTCTGAAAAGCAGTGTGCATTGTATGTCATGTGAGGAGGAACAACCACTCATAGCTGGCAGATATCTCTCCTTACTTCCTTAAATATTTGGAGGAGAAATTGATCATTTTAAGGCAGGAATAACCTGAACTTTACATCTCTCCCGCAGACTGTATTTTAAGCCTAAAACACATTTAAGAAACAGCTGGAAGAAGAGCAGCTCAGCACTCAGGACTTTTGGTAAGAGGGCGATGACACAGTGCTTTTTATGGTCACTTAGCAACCTTAGACACAACCTGCCTCTACCGGCATGAAAAGTGGGCACAGAGTGAACACAAGAGTAGCAACCATACGTGGCATTTGTATGGCCCCTGACAAAGCTGTAAGTCACTGCTCATGAACTGCGCTCAAACTGTCAAACTAGGCTGCACTGATCAAATATGAATCAAGATTCTGCAACTGCACTGCCTATTTTTCGCCAGAAACATATTTGAGTGCACTTTTCCAGTAAAATGAGAAAGCTTTCAAGCTTTCATGATTTACCATCAATTTGGTTTCAGCGTATCCTCCTCCCATGTTCTGGTTTCTGCCCTTTTTTTAATGACAACACTAGAATTATCAGTGAATTTTCCCGTGAAGAACGTGAAGCCCTAATCAGTGTACATGAGCCCTGGATCCAGAGCTAAGAGCTTAGGTATTTTTTATATCTAACAGTATACTTCTGGTAAATCACACCACTGCACTGTAAAGTTTTTCCAGCATGTTCCCAGAAAACCCATTTTATCGTGGCAGATTGATATTTTAGTTTGACGAATTTGTTTTTTCAGATTAGCTGTGCTTAACCAACTGTTTTACTGTTAAAATGATTCAGATGTTTCCACTTGGAAGAAACTCCTTATGACTTTTAGTCAGTTGAATCATCATAATGACGTGTGCTAAAATCACACTTCATTTAGTGGCACTGTTGCATGTGAATGGCAGCACACCGAATGAGAAAAGCCTAATGATTTACTGCTGGCATCCCAGGGGGAAAAAGAACACTGAACTAGACTTAATATTAGCAATGGACAAATACAACTTTTCTGATTATACTGTACTTAAAATTTACTTTTTTTTTTTTTTACTTTTTAATGTAAAAATTTACTTTAGTCTTAATTTCTTTTTTTATATATACTGAAAGTAGCTTTTAATCATGTTTCAAGCGCACCTGAAGGTCATTACATTTTTTTAATAAATTGAACTTTAAAATATTTCTTCTATTTTGTAACATTAATTATAAATATATTTATTGCATATTTAAGCGTATTAATGTGTATCTAAATACCTGGATTGAAATATATTTAGAGTAGAAAAAAGTACATTTTTCAAAAGTGCATTAGTAATGAAAGATTCACTTATTTATGTTTATGCACATCTTATTTCCTTTTTTTAAGTGCATCTTAATAGTGTCTCAAAATAGTAGTCGAGTACATGTAATTGTCTTTCAGTGTAACTTTATTCACACTAATGATAAATAAGTTATTAGTATATTAGGCACATTGTTAGTATATTTGAAATAGCACACTTTCAGTACACTTATTATGTGCTCATGGAAGTATACTGAATGTACTTATATTCGGTGTGAGGTTATGAAGACCTTATCAACTGATCAAAGTAGTATCTGTTAATACGTCCAGATCATAAGATGATCGTTTGCCTGCTCTTGTTTGATATTCAGTAGCTTGCTTAACAAAAGCCCTCAAATCTCAGATGTGTAAACATATTTAAATAATTGCATGAAATTGTGTATGATTGTTTGTATATGATGAAATAACTGGTGACATGTTACAGCGTGGAACAGACTGAACTCTGTGGTTTCACCTTTGGGAATGTCATCACTCAGTACATCCAGGAAGTCGATAGCCGGGTTCAAATCACCCATTTCCAGGATGGATCTCTTCTTCAGATTCTTTGGTTGGCTGAAGTGAAAGAAATTGTCAAGCTTTCCCGTCTCTGAGTGCGACAGACCTGAGGGACAACGGCAAGTGATTTAAAGTGATTCGCAGCAATGATGATGCAAATTTCCAGTTTAATTTTGAGAAGTGTTTCCTAAAAAGCTGTTTATTCTAACCGTCCAATGAAAATAAATACTATGTTTCATGAAACGCCTCAAGGCCATTCACATGCAGCAGCAAATGTGACACTCCACGATGAGAGACACCATGTCACAGAATGATATATGTTTAAATTTACCACCAAAGCTGCGGTTGATCTGGACGAGGCCATGAGGACTCTTGACAAAGGCGCTGCGTGGTACCACAGACACTTCCTCATCGATCTGATGAACTGTCACTGCTAGCCTGCTCTCCTCATTGACTTTGGTCTGAAACCAAGAACAGAACATTACTAAGCTGGAATTTCATGGCTGCACAGATAACGCTGATATCAGCCAGAGAAAATAAATCAACTGCAGCTCTGAGATTAAATTCTTTTATTCACACTAATTCTCCATGTTTGTTGCAGAGATAGCTGACCTGAGATTATATATATCTGCTGGCAAAGGTAGGACACTGTCTCTTATGCAGTTTGATCTTTATTTTTGTATATTTAATTTTGGTCCCACGTCTGTCCTTGTTTTGGCTATTTTAGGGGGCACATATGGAACGGGCATTTGGTGGTCCTCCAGAAAATTATGAGCATCAAAAACTTAATTTAGTGCATTCTGTTGAATTTTTATACGCCAATTTGTGCAACTTCTGCATCACTGGGTGACAGTAATTCAGTCCAGTTCAGTTTCAAGTGTGACTTTGCATAATTTTGTCAAAATAAAAGTCCTTTGCTACTTTACTGTTTGTAAAAGTTAGTAAAGGTCTAACAGTATCTTGAATTTACTGTACTAAAGTATTGAAAATATTTGATATTAAATATACTTAATTATTGAAAGTTAATAAAAAGCAAGTGGTCAGAATTTTTACTTTTACAAAATGTATTTCTTCTTGACATCTACTTCTTAAAAATGAAGCGTACATTCTGCTTGAAGAAAAACAAAGGCTTTGTTTGTTTTTAACTTAAAGGATTTAAAGAACAAAGTCCAATTTTTCCTTTCCTCCCATTCCTTCATTCATCCATCTGTTTGTCCCCTCTCCCTTTCCTTATTTTGTTGTATTTACTGTAAGGCTCTTGTGGGAAATGTATTGCAGTAGAAGAATACATTTTATTTTGGAAATGTAGTGAAGTAAAAGTGACAGAAATATATACATCCATTGTTTTCCCTTTCTTTGTATCAGCAGGCGGTTGGATTTATATTTACAAAGATAAAGCCTTGTGCAATACCACTGAATACTATAACACCACTTTGACAGCTCCATGTTTTCACTATGTACATTTTACAGCTGCTCACAATTGATGATACTTACCACTACCTCCTCTTCATCTCTCTCTCCTTGCCTGCGGATCTCAAGATACTCATACACAAACGAGGGGTCTCCTGTGAAGCGACCCTTTGCAGCTTTGGACACCTCCTGGATCACAGAGTCTGTGGCAGGAGGGAGCAGGAACCAGTCCATGCAGTTAAAGCTGGATGTGACACACAGACAGGTATTTTACACAGTTAAGGGCAGACATAAAGAAGCTACAATGAGACTATTTAATCTATTTACCTGTAGAGATTCTTTTTATCCTGAATTTCATCCTCTCCTCTCCCCTGAGCGATGAAATAGTCCCCCTTTAACCCTAGTATTTTACCCCAAAACAAGACTCGATGGAACTTGTAGTTTTTCCTCAGTATCACTAAGGAAGTCTGCAGAGCGGTTCTTTGCTCGACATTTAAAGTGTTTCCGCCACCAGCAACGAGCTCCAGAGAATAATATAAAGAGTCCGAGTCCATTATTTCAGTAATAGACCAATTAAAAGCGTAGATATGAGTAAATAAAACGTTATGTGGTGTTTTAAACTACTTGCTAACCAACAGCTAACCTAAGCATTCAGGTCCGAACGCTTGCTTGGTTACCAATGACAACAGTCCCTGTGAGCTCGTTGTTATGGCAACGCGCCCGTTTTTTTTTTTTCTTTATCTTTTTTAAACTTCAGCAATTGCCGTCTCTTTTTGTGTGTTAACATCGCCATTAAGACGAAAATAAAAACAAAATAGTAAACGCCACATTTTGAGTGTGTTTCCCTGTAGTGTTTACACAAAAAGGGACCACGCGCCAGCCTGGTCTGACGTCACGCTCCCATCTTTTCAAGTGAGTGCGTGCAAGGAGAAGCATCCGCCAGGAAGCAGACAGAGAACGTAAATATTGGTCGTGTTTAGTTTAATTTGACGCCAGGAGGGAAAGAAATTGCAGCTTTTTGTCTCATTTCATGCACTTGTGGTAAGGAATAAACCCTCAGGTACAAACGTAAAGTATTATAGGGAAGTCATAGAAAAGCGCAGCCGAAACTGGTTAATGATGGCTCTGTTCCATTAAGTTTCCCGGAGAGCTATTACAGTGAGCTAGCATACACAATACCAGGGCATTCCCCTAAGTGGAATGCAGCCATCATTAATGTTATTAGGTGCACCTGTGCTTTTCCCGCTGTGGCATGTGTTGAGGAGTTGGGAACTACATGTAATTAAACCAAGAGTTTAGCTACATTTTGCGGTAACTTCAAACTAGTAGTTGAACTACATTCATATTTACATCGCCATTCACGTCGTTTAATTACTTTTGACCACTTTTGACGAAAGTTGCCATTCCTTCCCATCACTTTTCCATGAATAATCTATAATATTAACTTAATAGGTCTTTTTCCCGGCAGACAATTTCACATCCATGTAGCTTTTCCTAATATGACAAGTCAAAATGCCTACTGTAAGGTGACTTTTGTATTATATTTTGTTACATTTTCGTATATCATGTACATTTAATCATTTTTTTACTGAGTAGTTTGAAATGCATTTTCTAAAAAGTAATGTTTGGATTAACCAAACTAGATTTATCCCTATGTTATTTTTGCTGTTGCTTCTTAGCTTCCACCACTACACATTTTGATTTTGATTTGGAAATGTATTTTGGGCATTTAAAAAAAGAAAAACGAGAAATATCCACAGACAATGAAAAACATGAAGCAAAAGAAACTGTCAAAGACTTGATGACTTGGTTTACATATTTGAAAAGGAGAGAGAAGTGCAAACTTACATCAGTCATTTCACTCAGGTAGATCAGTCAGTAAAATAACAAATGTGTGTCACTATCACAGGGTTCCTGCAGTCATGGAAAACCTGGAAAAGTAATGGATTTTTACAATCACATTTTCCAAGGTTGAAAAAGTAATGGTAAGTTATTTGTTTTTTATAATGAAATTGTTACAGTTATCTTCCATGTAATGTAACATAACGGATAACTAATTTTCTGTAGCTTGTAGCTGTAATAATAGAGTTTAAATCTTAAATGTTTGAAAAAAGTGGGGCAAGAAAAAAATGATTATGAGTGCTTAAAAAGTCATGGAAAAGTTTGGATTGTTTTTTTGGGAAACCTGCTATCGCGATAACTAAAATCAAACAATATCTTGATGTTGCCCATATCTACCGCTCACCTGTAACTAAATAATATCAGAAACCTCACCATTCCCAGGACATTTTACAATAGCAGCGAAAGCACAGGTGTAACTTACAGCATTAATCATGGCTCCATTCTATATAAGGGTTCCAGTAAGCCAATGAGAAGCAGGGATGCAGCCATCATTAATATGCAGCTGTGATAAGGCAAATGTCTGCCACGAAAAAGGAATATAAAAAAATTTGAAACACAGACACACAAAATACAAAACAGTACAGTATATTTACTGTCTTCTTCAGTGAATTTTCCATATCATTCTTTTGTTATTTACTTTAGTCTTTCTTACAGTCAGAAAGTCACGCTTTAAGCTCTTGTGAGGTCTTCCTGAGAGCATACTGTGGTCTCTGTGTGCAGTCTTTAAGCTCTCTCTCTCTTTCACCCATGAAGAGAGGGAAGCATGCAGAGGAAAGCGAGGGCTACAGACTGTAGTCAGTAGCCAGTTTTGTGTCTGGCAGTTTCGACTGAATTGTCAGTTAAGCTCTTTGCACAGCTGGCAGGATGCATGCTGAGATCCCTCTAACATGACTGCATGACACATGGGAATAGGAGTGAACAGTGCTCGGAAATCACCTCGGAGTGCTTTTCCTATGCATGCACAATCGTGTGTCTGTATATATGGGAATAGAAACAGCATGAGAGAGTGTTTGTGTTCACCTGAGTAGATAACAAATACATGTGGAATTAGAGATGAGATATTGTATAGGTATATTTAAGTCTTTTCATGGTCATAGTTCAAGGTAACTTACCACCTCATGACATGAACTTGCAGCACACGGAAGTCTGTCTTCTCTCTGGCTTACTGCAATTTCATGAATAGGATTTAGAGCCGGAAAATGAGAAGGAGAACAGGCCCAATGTGTTTATGTTCATGTGTCTGTTTTAGGGTTGAGGCCATAGGGGTGTTTTGGCCATAATTGAAACAGCTGAAACACAATCTAGCATGGGGGAGGAGGGAGAAAGGGGTTGATGCTGGTGTTTACTGCGCTGTGATTTGTGTCATTGTGTTGAGTATTTGCAGTTGGTTGTTTTATCTCTATTTTACGGTTAAACTGTATGAAATCTGCTCAGATCTTTGTCCATACATTTCCAGTTGTTTATTCATTTTCTGTTTCATCCCTGTCATATTTTATGCCACCTGGTAGAGTTTCGCTGGCTCTCGGGCTGTTGAGCTACAGGCTGTATTTTGGCATTTTCTTTTTACCCGCCAACCATGCCGCCTTCACAGTGTACAGCTGATGAAGAGACACATTCACTCCTCTTTCTTTCTCTCAGACAGTTAAACTAGGCAGTGCTGATACAATATAAACCAAGATTATGTTGCTACACTGCCTGTTTCTCGGCCAAAATGTTTTGAGAAACATGTTTTTATACCATGTTTAGCTGTAAAAGTGGGAGTTTGTGAACAGGAAATGCACGCCATACTTGCCATCAAAAGTTAAAACAAAGCAGTGCTGTTAAAAAATAAACCAAATTTCTGTTAGAGTTTCATTTTTCACAACTCCAAATATTTACAGAAGCATGTTTTAGCTTATTGCTTTTTTTGTTACAAGAGATCATTTGTTACCAGCTGGCTGCCATTGTGTTGAGCAGACAGCTTTGCATGATGTCACCAGATTGGTCTGGTAGTGCATTCTGGTATCTGCAGTTATTCTGCCTCTTGCAAAAAAAAGAATAATGCTATCCTTTTTCTCTGTTTTCTCTGGACATGTAGCATCAATTTCAAAACTATTTGGGTCCTTCTACAACAAAGACGGCCTTGTTTTATGTGAGGGCCATCTTTATATTGAGATATATATTTTTTAATGTGATTGTGTATCTTTTAGATGGAGTATAGGGCATCCCATCCACCATCATGATCATCTGCTGATTTTGCAACATTTAACCAGAGTTGTCATCTTCCACCTGCACCAACATTTTGCTTCCAAAGGTAAATCCTTTTTTATCTATCTAACCTGCACTTAATCAAGACACTTTTAAAGTACTCACACTGTTGTTCTGTTTGTTCTATATTAATATTGTTATTCATGACTAATTGATCTCCTGTTATTGGAGCTCATAGTGATGCTGTAACTTCCTGAAATAAATGCATGGTCGATATGTACAGGCAGACTGAGTAGTTCTGTGATCACTGGTTCCTCTGTGCTGCATATGGAGAAAATCCTGTTTAAAAGACACTAAACGAACATCGGTTGTTTGGTTTATCTTGGCTTGGATCCAGCGGTCTCAGCCAGTATACACAGTGTGAGGCTGGCTTTAGTTACACTTATAAAAACGTGATTGGCTACTGTCCAACAAATGATTTTGAACAGTCTGCCACTGTCTAGCTAATCTTGGGGTTGATGATCCTATTTTGGTTACTCACCTTCCTTGACAATCTCTGCTTCCACTGTATTTGCATGCCTTTGGGTTTCTGGGTTTGTAACTTCATTTTAATGCCAAAACAACAGAAAACAGAGCTGTATTTTTATTCATGCTGGTTTTATTACCCTTGTTTTCCTTCTGACCCTCATGTCCTCACCACTTTAAGTTATTACCCTAAAGATCTGAATAAAATCCAACTCTGTTTTTGAGACTATTGATGTGTGCCATTTTTTCTGCACATGTATTTGTAACAGCCTCTCTATAAAGTAGTTTTCATTGTTAGTGGCAGAGTCTGCCATTCAGCATTGCTATTTATAATTTTGTCTCTGTAGGTGTGTTTCCATCCACCTTTTCATATGTGTTTTCACTTTGCAACTAAAAAAATGTAAGTGAAATGCTAAAAATTGGTGAGGTGAAAAAGTTGCTGTATTGTTAAGTGTTTTAATGTGTGCTTCGCTATTATACATCCATTGTTCTCCTTTGTTTTCGGTTTAATTGGTGCACTTTTTTACTTTTAATTTTTATTTATTTATTTAAATCATAATTTTTAGTTTTGGTTGGTGCACTTTTTTATTTTTTATTTTTATTTATTTAAAGATCATTTTTTGGGTTTTTGTCTTTTTTATATAGGACAGCTTAAGCGTGAAAGTGGAAGAAAGGGGATGAAATGCAGCAAAGGGTGCAGACTGGAATCAAACCTGCGGCCACTGCAGCAAGGGCACTGCCAAGGTGAGCTACTCGACGACTGGTACTTTTAATTTCATGAAGTCATTGTGCCCTGTTCTTCTGACTGGATCGTTGGTGCCGCTCACTGCATAGTTCAATGAATCAATATCAACAATATTCACAACAACAACAACAGTAGTGGTGGCAAAAGTGCATAAATATGCATTTTCTCTTGCTGATATTCTGAAAATTAAGTTAAAATTCGTGCTACTATTTGGACGAAAACACATTTACTGACATCAGCCTCACTTTTTACTGTTCACACACCTAATGCAGCATCAGAGCTGGATGAATCTTATGCAAATGTAAATCCCAATTTTTTCCGCTGTGTCCAACCAATTTAATGTGAACAGTGGCATGTCCAGAGTTTTTTGTTCCTGGGGTGGCCAAAGTGGGACACTGACGTATGGAGTAGTGGCATGAAGTACAGCGCTGCTGTGGCCAGATGCATCAGCATAGCTTTAATTCACCATTTATGTCTCCGCTACCCAAACCTACATAAATTACTAACATTGCAGTGTCTTATATTCCTGTTTATAGTTTATTTTAATAGATAAATAGAACAAGCAATCACAAAACATCAGTGTTACCATGCAAAGGAAAAAAAAACACTTCAGTACTTTATTGAAGAAATTGTTCCTCCAAAAGTAAATAGTACATATGCATGTATAAAGTGCAAACAAAATAAAAGTGACAAAAAATTGAAATAAGCCTGTTTCAAACAACTTTTTAACAGTTTTTTGGGTATGTAAAATTAGTTCAGGGTAGACACTACTGCCTCTCAGGTTTAAGACTGAATTGCATCTATAAACGAAAATTCACTCTACTCATCAAACAGTTAAAACTGACGGGCCAGATGGCCTGTCATACTGGGGTGGCCAGTCAGATTTAAGGAGTGGCCCGTGCCACCCCAGGCCACTCCCCTGAATGTGAAGCATGCATTGTCTCTTGTGAATCCCTTGGGCGTGTGAAGACAATCAGAATCCAGCATGGGAATGGCAGACCCCGCCACTAACAATGAAAACCACTGTCTAAAGAGGTCATGGCAGAGTGTCAATACATTGAACGGCTATTGCAGCAAAAACAAATAGTGTCAAGAATGAGGTTTGATTTCATGAAAATCCTAGGGGTTATGACTTTTAGAACCCATTTCGGGCAGTTTTTCTCAAGAACACAGACAGGTTTTTAATAATTCCTGATGTCCATTCATTCCCATGCTTGCCCATTCCCATGCGACACTGCTTTTCCAGGGCTCTGTGTGTTGGCTGTAATTGTCCAAACAAAAGGGCCTCGGTCTGAAGTCACATGCTTCATCAGCAGCGGTGATTTCAGCTGTCTGGCCCTCCGCCCTTCTGGCTAATGTAGTCCACCAACAGAAAAAAGAGGGAGAGTGGGGTGACTTTTCTACAGAGTACCCCTCACAGAGGAGAACACACAAGGACAGCCCCTCACCAACCCACCCACTCACTTGCACAGACAAACACACTTTGAGCTTGTGGCTCAGGATGTCACCTCATTAGAGTTGGCAGTCTAGGTGGAAGTTTTTGGAGTTGGAAGCGACAGAGTGACCCCTCACAGACACACCACTCCAGTTCTGTCTCCCAATTGGCCGGCAAGGAAGTAATACTTGGAGTGAAGCAGCCTGTTTCTGTCCTGGTCCTGCTGCTCTGGGAAACTCACCTCCCAGGCGACCAGCGTTGCCACGGCACTAATCCTGACGGACAAAAGATGGGAGTGCCACAGAGCACGATGCTGCCAGACGCTCTCATTGGCTGGCACCATCACACGCGATGCTGTGATTGGCCGGTGCTATGTTTATATACAAATTGGAGCAGTCAGAGGTCACATCCATCGATCTTGGTGGTGACATGAAGGAAACCTGACCCCAAAACCTCAGAACTCTAAATGGGTTTAATTCCTATTTGATACACACACGTACATGCACACACACACATAAACACAGGGGCTCTTTCTCAAGTCCAGTGGCCTGGGAGAGCAGGATTGAGTGAATACTGAGAGAGAGGGAGTGAAGTGACTAAATAATAGTGTCTGTGGTATACAAAAGCACAGACCACAACAATACCAAGAATGCATGGAGGGCACTGAGTTCAGTGGGTTGCACACCTACACACAAACACAGGGGTTTTGGATTAACACCGGATAAATATTTTGATCCGGAGAAGGGTGTGTTGTGTAAACTAGTAATAACTCACAGGCTAAATCATTGCTCTTTCATTTGACCTGCCAAAAAACACTCAAAACCAATGGTTATTAAAGTTTTGTCAGTTTTCCTAAAATTTTAGAACTTTTTCTTTTTCCTTAAAAGAGTGCCTAAGGGATGACATAGGCCCACCCAGAAGCTAATGCCACCCTGGTTTCCTCATCAAAAAGCCTAAAAGCCCGATTTTCTATTGCATTTTGGATCATTGCAGAAAATGAACTCTTTGGTGAACACACATTTTTGATACTTACATGTTTCAGCAAGACAATCTTCACAAATGAACACCACTTTCAGTATTTCTGAAACCTAAATGCAATCGCCAGAAGTCAAACAACTACTGCAAGGCCGCTGAGTAAACACAGTTGTAGTTTCTGTAGTTTATTTAGCCTGATGTTATTAAGTGATAGGATTCTGTTGACAGAAACGGTGTCAGAGGGCTTTTATGTTGAAACGGAGACGGGAAAAGTTGAGTAAAATAGATGTATATTTTGTTTGATGTCAGTGTGGGAGATAAGTGTGTGGGTAAAAAGTTTTGTTTACTGTCTTATTTTTGCTGAAAGCCTTGCGCGTCACTCAGGATGCACGCGACAAGACGTACTGCAGCTGAGCAGCATTGCTCACGCAGGCAGTGTGTCCCAGGTGTCACGCTCGTGACAGCACAGGATGTAAACATTAATGGCGTCATCCTGGGCTGAGTTGTAACATCGATGCGACATGAGCATGCAGAAAAAGTCTCCATCTGCACGGTGATCCGGTTGTATTTTTTGATTTTAGGGTAAACTGTCTCTTTAAGCATCCCTTTGAGCCAGAAATATTAGTTAGGTGTTCAGGTAAAAAGCACTGTGCCTACGTTAAAAATCTGTAAGAACATCTGACTGAGCTGTTTGAACATGAAAACCGCTCCCAGTTTACATGTAACTGGATTCAAACTTTTGATCAGACTTTCACACACCCACGACTAGAAGTCCAGAACCATGTGGGCCGACACTGAGCCAGTGAGTTTGGCGGTGTGTTTAACATTGGGTCAAAGTTTGGATTAGGGTTTTGGAAAGCTGTACTCTGTAGTTCTGGCTGCTGCTGCTGGACAGAGCTGCTTCCCAGGCTCCTGCCTCAATTACTCCTGCTCCACCGAGCTTACAGGCAGCAAGTGCATTAAACACGCATTTAACACACAACAAGCACAGACAATATATCAGGTATCTAATATCAAACACTCATCTCTTTCCCAGCTCATCCTTGGAGCCGCAGGAGAATGTCTGCAAGTCATTAGTGCCCCCGCATCCTGACCCCGCACAGCTTTCTCATGTGACTTTGTTGAGGTATGTCTGTTCAAGTTTGTCTCCAAGTCTCTACATGGGAATCATGCAGTGTATGTTTGTGTGATTATTAGATTTTCATCAAAAAACCAGGTCATGTTGTGGGTTTTATTATCACTTTCAGCATACTGGAGACCATTTTGTGCTGAGAACAGTGTCTCTATTGCTTAATCACACACACCCGCACGCACGCATGCATGCACGCAGGGGCACGGACAAGCACACGCGAGCACACACACATTGATATAATACTTGAGAAAGAGTAAACAAGCGGGAGATTGTTTTGTAATGCTTAATCTTTGTCCGACATTACGGGTAAAGCACAGTCAATAACCTTTGTGCACTTAGATCTTAGATCTTATCGCTGTGGAAAAAGTAAAAATACGTGTTTTTCAAAGTCTCCTTATGAACAGTCTTTACACATTATCTGTGACTAAATCTGCAGTTATTTGCAACAGCAAAAGTGCAATGGTTTGGAAAGGACACCTTACCCCAAAATCAAATATACATATTTTTCCTATTACGTTTAGTGCTATTAATCAGTTTGGACTGTTTTGGTGTGAGCTCGAGTGTTGAAGATTTCGGCCATAGAGATGTCTGCCTTCTCTCCAGTATAATGGAGCCAAATGGCAGTCGGCTTGTGGTGCTAGAAGCGCCAAAAAAAAAAACATTTGAAAAACTCAACAGCAATGTCTCTTTTCAGAACTCTCTTTCGAACACTCGGAAACTCACACAACATCAGTCTAGACAGATAAATAGGACCACAGGTTAGAGGAAAAATATGTTTTTGATCTTTTGATTTTTAGGGTGAACTATCACTTTAAGTCAGAGGAGTTAGTTAGCTGTTCAGGTGTAGAGTATTAAATGTGTGTAACAAGATCTGTTTGAGCTGTTTGAACACGAAAACTGCTCCCAGTTTACATGTAATTAGATCAAACTTCAGATCAGACATTACTGATCCCACTACTAGAAGTTGTGGGGCTGTTCTGTCCCTTAAAAATGTCTCGAGTAAGGCCTTTAAGTGTGCACATGTATAATGCAAATAATGGAAGCCATGACAGTACTTATTAGTTGTTGCACCATTAAGGAGCTTCATTACACTGATTCTCATCCAATAGTCCAAACCCCTCTTTTCACCACAGCTGATATACTCTATATGTTGTTATTTAAGCACTTCATTACCCATATTTAACAACTGTGCTAACCAAAACAGCACCCTAAGAGTCTTCAAACGACGATAGAGGTCTTTGTCAGCTGAGACAGGTACTGTGGTGAGAAAAGGGGAAAGGGCAGAGAAAAAAGAGAAAGCAAAAGGAGAGGGGACTGAGAAGGAGACAATAGTCAGAGATCAGGTGAGGAGGTGGAGCCACTGAAAGTGTTGCCCAGTTAACTGGCTCATACCAATGTCAGAAAAAGTTAAAAATCCTCAATTCAACACTGTGCATTTGTCCCTTTTCACTGTGGAGTGAATATCTGAGAGGTTAAGCTGCCGCGCTCACTGCAGCTCAACAGTGCCCCCCAATGACGACACACACACTCATAACTCTAAAGTTCTTTCTGTTGTATTTTAAAACTGCATGTAATAGTGAAATTTAAATTACAAAAAAAAGCTAAGGCTGAGTTCCTCTTAACATATAAAATCTGAATTTTAACACCCTTACAACCAACCCACTGTACACTTACAGGTTTGCCTTTTGCATTAAGCTCCTTGTTAAAATGCACATTTCCAAAAGCTTCAAAAACATAACTTTAAAGTAGATTAAATACAAATAAATGTTGACCTGTTTAAAACATTCTGTCATTAATGGTACAGCATGATTATCTGTGCTAAAGAATAATAAAAAACATTGTCTTTAACCATTCTCATATGTAGATTCAACAAAACATTTTGGTTGCAATACTGTTATAAATGTTAGTTCTTTTGTCTAACTCCAAAAGCCAACATTAGATCTTATTAGTAAACTCAAAACAGGCCTCTCTTGATACAAAAAGTGCATAATTAACATGAGGCAATAAGTTATTCCCTTGGCAGGTGCTGTCCTCTGGCATTAAAGAAAGGCACTCTGAAGAAATCAGGATGTTAAGAAACAAACAGAAAGCTCTACTTGTTCAACTCTTTGGCATCAGTGTCGCTGGCTTGATTGTCTTGTTCTGGTAATACTTGTAATGAGCTCCAGCATGTGCAACATTTTGGCTTTTTTTCTACATGGCAACATTCCTTTGTGATTTGGTCAGAGGTCTCGTACAGAAAAAGTATCTAATTCAAGTAGAAGTCTGAGCAGTAGGGATGCACCGATTGTGAAATTCTGGGCCAAAATTGATGTTTAAAATAATAATTTGGCCGATAGCCGATGCTTTTTGTTGTTTTTTTATTTGTGCCAGTGAAACAAAGAAATCTACACTGTAAAAAATAACAGTTTTAAAGTTTGACCTTACATTACACTAACTTTGAATCATCACACATTCAACCATACAGCTTTCAGAAACAACCTTTTAAAAAAAAAAAACTGCTTAAAAAGCCTTTTAACCATATATAATGTATCATAAATTCAAAATCACAAATTCAACTACTGTATTTTATTCAAGTTTCACACCAGTAGTTGTATACACCCTGAGCTCTCTTGTGTGTCCTCTACAGGTATCCTCCAGTAACACACATCACGTATAGGCAAGTATATACAAAAACGCTCATGATGCAGCTGGATGCAGCTGGGTGTGTATGTGAATGCAAGGTTAAACAGCAAGTGTAACTCTGGCCCAATATTTATAACTCACCTTCACTGCCCACTAATCATTTTTACTGAATAGAGCTACAACGCATTGTAATGTAACTCAATGCAACCTCTACTAACTTAATTCTGGCCACCAACTGCACACAGCTAACGCTAACTAGCTTTCCTGCCAGTTTTAAAACAGATTTTTTCACATTTAAGCACTATTGGGGAAAAAATAAAGTGGGTCCCTTGACGATCAATAGTGAGTTTACTGCGTCCTTTTGTCCCAAAAGGCTTCCCGGAGAAGATATGTTCATCCGAAACATGTTTTCTATCCTCCCTAGAAACAATGGGACAACATTGGTCGTGAGTCCTGCTTTTTAACTTGTGCTAAAATTATGTGACACAACAGAAAAACATCGACCACTGCCATCATCAAGGCAAATGTGGGCCAATACTGATGTTCGGCCAAAAACGTTGGTGCATCCCTACTAAGCACCCCACTAAGTGCAAACAATGATCCAGATATTAAATTAATTCCTATTTAACTCTGCCTTTCCAGTTTAAATTCAACACACAGTCCTCTCTGTAACTTTTAAGTCACATTTTTCCAAAAACAGAATAAATTGGGTTTGTGTTTGACTGCTCAGTGCTGCAGGTCTTTGGAAACAATCACCCGCAATTCTCTTGCACCAGGTGGAGATTTTCTCTCAGTTGGACCAGCTGTGTTTGACTGAGCAGTAGGATAAAAATTCAAACTGTGTTCGATGTTGAAATAGTGAGAGTGGCAGATTTACGATCAGAAGTCTTGTGCGTCTTGACTCCAAAGCAGTGACTCAGCGTTCAAACTCGCTGATTCAGCCATCGTCTGACATGCTGTCTGTCACTGGGGTGGAGCTCTGCATCGGGCTGCCGTCTGTAGAGCCGTAAAACGGCTGAAGTTTAGACCCCTCTTGTGCTCTGGCAGGTGATTTGGGATTAAGCACTCTGGGGAGGTAGACCTGCAATTATACAACACAAAAGAGATGAGAACTGAAAATCAAATCCAATCCACTTTATTTATATAGCACGATTTGAACAAACAAGAACAAGGTTTCCAAAGTGCTGCACAGCAAAGTAAAAAGCATAATCAAACAACAAAACAAACAAAAGGGCTCTTAAAGGGGAACATGAACCAAAAAAAGAATTTCAGAATGTTATTTCCATGTCCTAAGAAAGCTCAATCAGTATTTGTGATCATGAGCGAATCTCTCTCAAAGCCAGAAACCAGAGTCCGCCACTCCATACTACCATGCTGTTTGGTAAGCTGAGCTATTTGAGATTTTTTAGTATATCCAAATTAAAACTGTAGTATTAAAGCAATAGTATGTGAATTGCATGCTATTTCCAGTGAAATATTCCAGGTTGCAAACACTGGACACTGCACCAGCATAAATACCCCTCAGTGCAGTAATGCCGAAAAACGTTTACAACACCGGACAGTGATCGAGGCAGCTCTGTAATGTCAATAGGAATAAATATCTCTCTCAAGGTGATTAACCTTCTGAAACCTGGAGCGACATCACTTTCCTTCTGCCGCTTTCAGATGCCTTTCGCAAGTATTTTAGCCTTTGAACCCGGACCAAAATTGGAGTGAATACATAGGAAAAAGACAATGAGCAACTTGATAGGAAATGTTCCACATTTTGCAAGAAATTAGAAGATATAGAAAATTATTTTTTTTTATGCTAGGGGAAAATGTGTGGGGAAAAAAGAAAAATGTTTTGGAAAAACTATATTTATAATTATTATAATTATGTATTTAATATTATTTGTCAAAATTGTTATTTTATTATTTTAAGAGGTTTTTTTAAGTAATTTTCTTTTTTTTAAAACTTGACTTTTCTTGTTTATTAATTCATTTATTTACTTTTTTGTTTACTTTTTACTAATATATTGCTATTTTTTGGGTCATTTGGTGATGAGTCTGCTGCCTGATATGCAACTTAGGAAACAAAATATGAAATGTTATTGTCATACTACAGCTACATATGAATATAACATAATAATTGAGCTTTTTTTATGGGTCCAACATATGGTTTTGAGATTTCTGTTAGCCATGTTAGTGACCTGGCTCTGGGGTGTCAGTCAGACACTTAATCACTTTGATCCAGACTGAAATATCTCAAAAACTATTTTGATGGCATGCCACAAAATTTAGTATACACCTAAACATTAAACCTGCTAAACATCAGATTTTCTGCAGGTTGTTTGGCCTCCTCTCACAGTCCAAAGACTTGGAGGTCAGGTTAATGACTCTAAATTGGTCATAGGTGTAAATATGAGCACAGGAATAACATATATGGAATTTGAAAATGGGTTTGTTTTTCAGTATTTTTTTTGGTGTATTCTCCTTTATCCTCCCTGATGTGGTTGATGCGAAACTGCATGTCAAGGCCAAAAAATGATTTTGATACAAAATAATGTTGAAGTTGAAGGTATGAACTTGGCCTGCGAGGTAAACTGGCACGGACCAAAGTTCAGTGCAACAACAGCTCGTGGTGAACAATCAGGTCTTTAACACATTGTTGGGAAAACACGGACCTCAAAAGCTCTGGTATTTTTGTTTGTTAATGAATAACAAACCCTGAGGGTGATAAATAGGGTTGTAGAATTTACAGCACAGCTCAGGTAAGTTAACTCAAAGATCAGGCCTGCCCTACATACATCAGAGCTTTATTCACGCTGTGGACTTTGTTAAGGAACAAGTACAGTACCATGGTGTTTTCTTCCACTCCCTCTACTGTATCCTCATCCTCGTCTTTCACCTGCGAGAGAGCACAAACACAATGAGGGCTCAGAGTGAAGGATGACAAAGCAGCGACACCGTACAGCATGCACACGAAACCAAGCGCTCACCGTGTAGTTGTGTGGACTGAGGTACTTGAAATGGCCAAAGCAGGTGTAGCTGATGCAGATGAAGACAGTGATGACCAGGACCACCAGTGTGAACAGAGACGTAGCGGTCTGGAAACCTGAAACAACACACATGAACAACCAGTTTTGAAGGGGATCCATTATACTTTAACTCCCAATTGGCCAAACCACTGGATCCAGATTTCGCCTTAGTCATTATTTCAAGGTCCACAAATAAGAAAAAATACCACATATAAATTTCATTTGATAAAATGTAGATAACACGATGCCTTAAAACACAATGAAATATATAAACTAGGCGTATTTCTGGGGTTTGAAGATATTGAGGGCTTCGCCTGGACATGCTCAGGAAAAAACATTTCTTTTTAAGAAAACATGCCTTCCAAACATGCATCTGTGGCTTCAGAAGGCAGAAGGCATGTTTTTTTTTTTAAAAAAATGGCAATTTGATTTTTTTAATTTAAGGTTTTTGCTGATTTTTTCCCTTTAAAAAATTTTGTGATGATTTTTAAACTTTTAGACAATTTTCTTTAGTTTTTGGAATGTTTGCTTTTCTCTAAACATTTTTGGCAAATGTCATCCAACTGATTTGAGCAGGGGAGATATGCAGGGAGATCTGGGCCCTGGAAATATGATGGGAAGTTTGTTGAAAATTGGTAAAGTCTCTTTCTAATTGGCTGCAGTAAATCTCAGTAACTTTACTGATGTTAACTCTTTCCAGGTCTCCAGGTAACTAACCTGCTCTGAGGACGGAGAAGAAGTAGAGCCATATGAGACAGATGATGGGCGCGGCCAGAGCTTGATTGACAGCTTTCAGGTGGACCTGACGGTCCAGGCGAGCAGGCAGGTATGCAAAGTACAGGTTGTGTTTGTCCACCAGGTGCTTCAGCATCATGTAGAGGAGGCCTGATGGAGTCAGACACACACAACACAGACATTAAAAAAAATATGTGAACTGACGATACACTGTGTAAGATGGAAGGTGTGTACTCACCAAAAGGCACAATAATAGGACATATGATGCTGTACGCCATAATGACAGTGAACACACACAGCGACCAGCCGTACATGGCTCCGTATTCAAACTCATAGGCCTGGTTCTGAAAACAGAAGGAAATTTTAAAAAATAGTTGATTTGTAAATGTTGAGCTGTGGTTGAGAATAAAGCAAACTGCAAATATAATATTCTTCTTTTCTCTAACTTTACATTTATGTGACTCAACAGGATTATAAAACACAGCGTGAATCTGTATAGTCGGCAGAAACATCAATCATTCCTTGACCAGAGCGCTCTGTATGTTTCTGTTTGTCCATCACTGTTTACAGGCATGTTTACACTTGTTTACATATCCTGCAAAGTCAGGAACACCTGACCAAAGACTTTTTCCTGCATGCCTTAACCCTTTGAAACCTGAGCAAATTGGCTAAATTTCTTTCAAAAACATGGGAAGAGCACAATGAGCGACAAAAGAAATGAACCAAAATTAGCAGAATATTAGTGAAAAGTACAAGAAACTTCCCTGAAAATAAGTACAAAAGTATTTAAAAAAATATTATGATATATATCACTTTAACATTTTAAATATTTAATTATGATAACTAGAAATATTTTTTTCCACATTTAAAAAATATATATCTTCTAATCTATCATTTTTTTAAATACATTTTGAAGCATTTTGTACTAAACTGCTTCTTTTCCTCATGTTTTTGAATGAAATCGCAACATCTTGCTCTGGAGGTCCAAAGCAGCACAAGAAAAGTGATGTCATTCCACGTTTCAAAGGGTTAATGAAGAAAGCATCATCTAAAAAGTGTTTGCCATTTATAAAACAATGAAGATGGCCAAGGACCTTTGAAACAGAAGAACCGTACCAAGACATTTATAGAAATATAAACTATTTAATCTCTAACAAACATGTATTTTCACTGTATTTTCGTGCTTGTTTCAGGCTATGGAACAAACTGAAAGGAAATACACCAATTACTTTTCGATTTGTAGCATTCCTTTAAGGGACAATGCCTTCACTAACCTGCTTGACATATTTCCTTTCAGCAGCAGAGCGAGCGAGCGCCATACGAATGGTGTAAAGAAGCAACCCCGGCAATCGCAGCAACTCCATCCCGGAGCCCACCAGAGCCGCGGTGATCACGTAATTCACAAAGAATGCCCCTTGGTCAGGTAAGAACACACACCTGAGGAAAGGGAAAACAAAAAGACAAAAGAAAAGAGGACTATAAAGCTCAACCAATAAAGACATGTCAGTAATGAAAGGGAGGAATTTAAAGAAAATAAAATCCAGTGCACTTATAAAAACCAACTGGCCCGGCCACATGCACGTACGTTTTTACCAGCCGCACAAACGTCACCACAGCTGGTGCTGTTTTTAATCCTCTGTGTGTGTTTGTGTGTGTGTGTGTGTGTGTGTGTGTGTGTGTGTGTGTCATCATGGTGAAATGTGGTCCAGGTGACATCTATTGTAGCAGGAACCACCACACAGGCTGTTTTGAGTATTTTAAGGTATTAATATCTCTGTTTGTCTGTGGACAACATGAGAACATCACAACTGCGCAAGATGCAGTCTTTGAGATTTTAGGTGTGTGAGTTTAGGATGACTGCAATCCCATCGCAAACTGGTCTCTGGTGTTATTTTGACTTTTTTTTTTTTTTTTTAAAGAAAATCTGTGATTCTCCTAGAAAACGACGTATAAAATGTCATACAGAAGTAATCCCAATCAAACCCATTAGAAGTGTGTTGTGGAGTATTTTTGTGCACATACTCTGCATTTTCTGATATCCTTAATATTTTCTGTGCTGGGGACGTTTATGAGCATACACATCAAAAAGACAGTGCCGAAAAAACGTATAGTATAGCGAGGAAAATGGCACGTGAGAGTGAATCTGTGGTTGGCTTTTACTTTGACTTTAGCCGGGTAATGTGTTTACAAGCAATAACTGATAATCCTGCATCGTAAATCTTTAAAAAGATTATAAGATTATAAAACAACACAGTTTTACAATAAAGTCAACAATAATATGTCACACATCACAACTACTTTGCATTTTATATATAACAACTTGAAAACAGCTAAACCTGTATTTTCTCTTTTTATTATGAACTTATTATTAATTTGAGATTGATTCAAGTCAGTTAGTTTGGTTATTTTTTATGACAATTTTGCAAGATGTAAGATGTAAAAAAAAAGAAGGATTACTTACTCAAACCTCAGTTTCCCACCAACGAGAAACTCTTTATCAAACAGCCAGCGGAGAAACACTGCAAGACTTACATGGAAAAACAAAAAGATTGGAAAAAAGCTGAATCCAATTATACAAAAATGCATCTATTGGCCAACAGACATCTGCTTTTTTTATTTGGCATTTTACTGTTTATACAAAAATGACTCAATTATGACTCATATACACAGAACAGTAAACTACAACTGAATTATTACTGCAAGGAAACAATCAACCTCGATGCTGAGAAAAATCCTGCTTATTCAAAGTGATACAAATTACCTGGTGAGTCCCAGCGAGGGGAGGATTAGCACCATGAAGAGCAGGAAGAAATACAGCTTACGCATCATGCTCAGCTGCTCACTGGACCTGACACACAGATGGCACGAAATCAAAACATTTCCTCCGCTAACAGAAACCAACCACTGCACAACCACTGTCTGTCTCTGTGTGTGTGTGTGTGTGTGTGTGTGTGTGTGTGTGTGTGTGTGTGTGTGTGTGTGTGTGTGTGTGTGTGTGTGTGTGTGTGCGCGTGATACCTGCTCCAGTGTGACTCTCCTATTGTGGAGTAGTAAACTATTGTAGGCAGCAGCGCGGAGAAGGTCCACAGCAGGAGAGTGGGGAAGAACTGACTGATGATCGGGCTCTAAGGGAGCGAAACAAAACAAAAAAAATGTAGATTCACAGCTTTGAGAGCAGGATTTTGAAAAGTATGTGTGTGTGTGTCTGTCGAGTCTCACATTGAGATAGTAGATGGGCATCGTCACGTTGAACTTGTCCATGGTGTTGATAATGATGGTGGGAGTCGTGAGGAAGGTGAGCAGGAAGAAAAGGAAGAAATTGAGCATCAGATAGCGCATGTACCACTGAAAACCTCGCACTGACAGATTGTCCCTGTAGGATGAGGAGAGGAGGAAAAACATAAGCAACAGGACCGTTAAACACAAAGAGGCAGAGAAAATAAAACAATATGGAGTAACTATTAATACTCCCATGCAGATTTATATTCCCCGAAATCAAAATGTTTTTATATGTAGGTAGTTTGCTAAGATCACCCACAGTACAGGGATATTCCATGGATTGTTCAAGAAATTAAATCTGCTGTCTATTTAAGATGAGATAAAAAATATTTATTAGTCCCACAATTGGGAAATTTGCATTGTTACAGCAGCCAGGTGTGTACAGGAGCTAGCAAAAGAGAAATATAAATAGTAAAAAATCAATAAGGTGCCATATAATTAAAAAACAAGGTGCAGAATTATAAAACAAGGTGCCGAACTCAACAATTTAAAAAATGGAGCTGCTATAACGGGCTGCCCCTCACACAGCGCCATGCTGATTAATTAAATGATTTAAAATTGGTATCAGGGCTGATTTTTTAAATTAATGTTCACAATATTTCCAAGAATGGGCCTCATTCACCAACATCTTCCTCATTTTTTCCCGAATTTGTTCTTTATAAAGGTCCTAAATAAAGTCTACATACTATTTCTGATTTGTTCAGAATTGTTCACACCTGCGTTTCTTTTATGTTTTTATTTTAGCACAGCTGATGACTGACAGGAGGGAGAGAGAGGGGGGATGAGGCAAAAGGGCCGCAGGATGGAATCGAACCTGCACTGCAGCAAAGGACTGAACCTGTATGGGACAGACACCTGACCAGGTGAGCTAGAGGTCACCACATAAATTGCCAGTTGATCCTCATTAACATATTAACACTCGCCAATTCACATAAATGAGACTGCAGGGCTGTATGCACACACACATTGAAGCAGATGAGGAAAAAGAGAGTTAAGACAAGAATACTCATCTAGAGTCTAAAGAGGGGAGGGGAGGGGAGGGGGGGGCAGACTACAAAGGTAAATAAAAAGGGCAGGAAGTGATGGTCAAATGAGCAGAGATATTTGGTACTGTAAGGAGTGGATAAAGTAACTGCTAAAAATAAGTGTTAATCAACCACCTGACCCAAAAACTGCAAACTTTATGCATTACAGTATCACAACTGTCAGGACTGAGGACAGAGTTAAGCTCACCTTAACAATCCAAACTGTGTACGTGTGTGTTTAGTGAGAGGGGGAGAGAAGGGGAGAAGGTGGACTATTTCACACTGTTTCTGTAAGTTATTAATAAGCTTAATAAAAGCTTGTGATATTTTTTAGCATGATCAGATGCTAATAATTAGAAGGCATGTTTCCCATTAACATAACTAAGGCACTAGTGTCATGACTATTTTAAATTACATAATCTTTTTTAAAACATTTTTTGTGTGGCTTTTTTGCCTTTGTTTGATATGACAGCATAAGTGTGGGGGGGGGGATGCTGGAATCGCACTCACGGCCACTGCGGTGAGGATGTAGCCTCTGTATTCAGGGCGCTGGCCCTACTAACTGAGCTACTGTGCGCCCGAAATGACATAATCTTTTTTGTAAAATAATGGAGAACAAAAACAGTTCTTAATTCTAAAAATATTATTGTAATATAAATCTTATATCATATAGAATTGAAGAAAATGCCATAACCCATTATCCTGCCCAAACATGTCTGCACATCTTTTGTGTGCAAAGATACTGTTCTTACCAAAGAAAAAAAATACAAATAGGAAAACTTTGGTGAATGTCAGAATCCTGGTGAAAACTTGTGAAGAAATTTCTTTTCCAGAACAGTTGGTTAATGAGGCCAAATATGTAACCAATATAGCCATATGAGAGATCACATGTAAAACAATCTAACTGGGAACCGATGTGATGAATCGGGTTCTACTGTTAAAAATTACTCCAGAAAAACTAATTTTGTTTGATTATAATTTAATTGGAATCATTCGTTCAGAATTTTCCAAAAGAAAAAAAACTTCATATGATTCCAATAAAAGTCAGTTGATGATAATATTAAATTATTGCCCGGCCTTGTTGGCACCAGTATTATAAAAACTAACCGAGCACATACTGTGTGTAGGGTTGCTGTTTCTTACCAATACACATTTTTGGGATGAGGTGCATAACCAACGCTCCACCTGTTCACTTTCAGAGTCGCACTGTCAGATGAAGGTTGGGGCATCCTCCCGCAGCAGCAGCAGCTTGTGCTGCCACACTCGAGTGCATTGAAGTCTTTCAGAACACTGAGGTGAGTAAATGGCATCTGTTAGTGATACACATTAACCGGCTCTGAACAGTGGCAGCTGCCCAAAGGCCTGCCTACGCTAAAAAAGTCATGTGGTGACAATAAAATCGAGAAATCACTGTCCTGATCAGGCAGAGAAACAATAAGTCAGCTGGCACAATACAGCTGCTTCTACACTGCCAAACGTCATGGCATGTTGTTTCCCTCACCTGTAAATACAGATGCATGCACTGACAGAAAAAGACACCTTCAAATTGACACTCACAACTTGGCCATGGCTTCAGTCTGCAGAGTGACGAAGGCCATCCCCAGGGGGCGCTGTGGCACCAGTTCTGCCTGCTTCCTTACCTCCTCCAGCAGGTCTTTTTCTTTAGCGCTGTAGAACGTTATGGCATCGACCTGAAGAAACACACACACACACACACACACACACACACACACACGTACACAGGTTAAACGCTTTACTTTAAACCTTCTTTATTTAAATCTTGTCATAAAATAGTTCACGTGCTTCATTTACTCTCCCTGTAGGGTAATAAAACTGGTACAGAGTCATTACATGCAAACAGTTAAATTTGGGTCCTTAACATTTAAAGGAAAAAAAGACGCCTGTGTAAAACTGTCCACTTTGTCTGCAGTGGCTGAAGACACTAATTCAAGTGTATTAGCAAAAAGTAAAAAAAAGTATTTTCTAAGCTGTTTTCTGTTAATCTATAGCCATTTTCTAATGTTCTTTTAGATCATTTTCATGCTTCTCAGAAACATTGCATAGATCTTAAACTGCTTTTATGGGAAATGTCTTAATCAAATTAGAAAAACGTATTTTGGTTAAAATAGCATGATTTATGTGAGTCCATAAGTTTCAGCTCCACTCCTTCACAACAATGTATTTATACACCAAAATGATGTACTGTTCCTTAAAGTGACATCACTAAGAGGAAGTGAGTTTTGATTTTCTTTTAAGCTTTTTTGGCTCATTTTTCTTTCAAAACCATTTCTGTCAGACATTGGTATAAAACATGATTTTTTTTTTCATTTAGTTAAATGCTTAGTGTGGTGTTAGCTTTGACCTAAGAGAGAATTTCAGCCATATTACATTGAACTTTGCAACCTGACACAGGCTAATATCTGGATATAATGGGTAAAAAATGTACTTGCAAAATATGTTTTATTGGTTTCCATGGAACGACCCGGCAGCCTTTTTCATTTTATTACAAGATTTAAAGCTTTAAAGTCATAACAAACCAATGTGCAGTACTTACTACCATAACATGAAAAATAAAATCTAAAACATCCAGACACCTTGTACAAAAGTGTCTAGTATCTGGTCCTTCTCACCTTCTCAGAGTTGGTGCAGCAGCAGAGGTGACCACACAGACGGGGGTTAATCAACTCACGTTTCCCCGTATTCTCTAAGACACGCTCGTAGTAGCGCAGGTTTTTTCCAGCTCGCATCCTGAGGTGAAGAAAACAAACAAACATAAATTGGATTAACTTAGTAAAAATAAAACCAAAGTAAACATCCCTCAACATCTTAAACACATATTTCTAAGCTTCAAATATGCTTCACGTTAGAGGTGCGATGAATTATGAATTAGTTGCCAACTTTTAAATTAATCACCGAATACTTTGATAATCTATGAATCTGCTTGAGTTATTTTTTAAGAAAGGGAGCCAAAATTATCTGATTCCAGCTTCATATATGTGAGTATTTTTTGGTTTCTTTACCCCTGTACGATGATCAACTGAATGTCTTTAGGTTGTTGACAAAGATGACATTTGAGGACCTCGTCTTGGTCTTTCGGAAACGCTAATCAACATTTTTCAGCATTTTCTGACATTTCATAGACCAACAACTGATCTATTAATCAAAAAACAACTGACAAATTTGTCGACAATGAAAATACATATTAATTTATTTATTTAAAATATGGCACAGGGCATATTAATGAACATTTCCACATTAATATTTTATTTTATTTAACCTTTATTTAACCAGGAATATTCCCATTGAGATTCAGAATCTCTTTGCAAGATTATAGCCAGAGGCTGATTTCTCATCTTTAGTCCCATGGCAGGTTGATGTTAAATACATAAAAGCAAACTTGAACATGACCGTTAGCTGCAGCCCTGCAACTTCACATACTGGTGTTTGCAAACATTTCCACTGCAGACATGAGTCGAACATCCAAAAACATATAACCTATTAAAAAGTAAAAGTGAGACTAAACCACACAAGAAAATGTATTGGTCATAAAACTGAAATAATGAGCTGTAAGAGACTAAAGAGGCTAACCCTAACCCTACCCTCACTAAAACTGCTGAGTTATAATTATAATAATTATAATTAATTATAATTATATTATAATAATAGCAATTAATAGTGCACAACTAGCATGCATCAGTGGCACAAAGGCCTTTCATCACATGATTTCATTTCCAGTTACTTCTGATTTCTCACCTTTCCTTATCAAGGTACATGAGTTTGGACACGTCATAGCCCAGAGTCACAGCACACACTCTGCAGGACGGGTACGCCTCTCTGTACCAAAACAGTGCTGACATTGAGGAATGGAGCATGTGGAGACTATTTATGGTGACATACAAGAACACTGCAGCAAGACCAAAATTCAACAGTACAGAATATAGTTCAGTCTACTCACATGAAATGGGTCTTTACTGCCTCTTCTGTTGCTGTTTTAGGGACTGAACACACAAACAAAGTGTTTCTGGTCTGCAAACAGACAGAATGAGAGATCAGTCAGGTCCCAACAATATCATTAAGCATATTTTTAAAGGAAAACTTATCCCCCCAAATGACCATTTGTATATCAGTTACTCATCCCAAGCTCTATTGAATTTGTGAAGAAAACTTTTTTTGCATGCTTCCATAGTGAACTAAGAATCAAAAAAATTGAGAAAATTCTTAATACAATTAATAGAAGTCATGGGAGGCTGTCATTCAATATAATCCAATTCTCATTTATCTGTTCAGTACTTCCCAAACCAAACTACATTGACAAAATCAGTATTTTTACCTGCTGAACACAGGAGCTGCTGGTCTACTGCTGCCTGCCTCAGTTAGTTTGTTTGTATAATTGTGTGACTTTGCTAAATCCAAACTAAGCCTGCAAATCAACAAAGTCACACAAAAACAAAAGCAAAGTAACAGATCGAGGCAGTGGTACACCAGCAGCTCCTGTGTACAACGAGATAAAATCACTATTTTTCTCAGTGGAGTCTGGCTTTGAAGAGAGCTGAGATAAGTTTCATTTTTAGTTTAGTTCCCTGTCAGAGAGGGCTGTCTGTTTGGGAAGTGCTGAGCATACGACTGGATAATTGAGATTTGGATTATACAGCATGTAGTGTAGTTGTGTGAGGGTTATGAGGAGAGTTGAGAGGACGTGAGAAAAAGCGTTTCATAAATAGCATAAATTCAACATAACATGGGGTGAGTAAATGATGTATTAACGAGCTTTTGGAGGGTGAAGTATTCCTTTTATATAATTAAACGCTAATCTGGCTTTCATTATGCTTGTCATAGACAATCCAGTGTAATCTGAATAAAGTGAGTAAATCAAGTAGTGTGAACACAGTTTAAATGTACAAAATTGTGAGAGACATTTGGACCAAGTGCATGTGCTCATAATCTTTAATAACATCAAATCTCGTAGTCTTACAACGAGAGACTCACCGTTTCTCTGCGCATTCCTTTCATTCGTGATGTGTGACGTCGCAGCAGAACGACTGTCAGGGTCAGATACAGAACTGCAAACACTGTGTGCAGCCATAACAGTTTGCTCCTAAAAGCAAAAATGAAAAGACACAAAAAGTGTCAAGATCACAAAACTGTTTTTCAATATGTCCTAATAGTTTTTGTCATACTCTTAAACAGTGCTGACCCCTTTTGAAGATTCCCAACAGTTGTCCTCCCAAAACTGTGTGGATCAGTACCTGAAATATATGAACAACATTTAACAAGAGAACAAACAGAAAATGATCAGAGAAAAAAACAACAAATGGTCCTAATGACCCACGAAAATAATGCACACTATAGGGAGAAGGAGTGGATTGTGCCGCATCGACTTTTGATGGCTTGATTTACATTTGATACCATCATAAAATACATAATAATACATCAAAAAAACCCAGAATCTGTACATAAAATAGCCTTAAATTATGTAATATTATTATAATTGTAGCCATTAAAAGAATATTTAAACCCATAAATGGCCATCTTTTATATTAATAACTCATCCATGATGAAAATATTTTCTTGCATGCCTCCAGTAAACACAGAATCCAAAAAAAGGTAAAATTCTTGATGCATTTATTAAGTAATAGGGGTCTGTGTTTAACACAACTCATGCAGCAGCATCCAAGTCTCTTTTATCCAGTTGTGTGTTCTGTACTGTCTAACACACACGTGCATTTTCCCAAAATCTAAGTATTAAAAACCAAACTGAAAGTGAAACGTTTGCCCTTTTCCAAACCAGACTTAATTGACAAAAAAACAGTAATTTAACCTCACTGAACAAAGGAGCTACTGGTCTTCCACTGCCTTGATCAGTTAGTTTGTGTTTTTTAGTGATTTTAGTGAATTAACCCTTTGAAACGCCAAAGTTACACAATAACACAAACAAACTAATCGAGTAATCGACCAGCAGCTCCTGTGTTTGCGAGGTAACGCTGCTGGTCTCGCTCTCAGTGGCTTTGGAGAGCAAAAAGCTGCAGAAATGAGCCTCGGATTACACTGCGTGAGTTCTGTGACAGTTTGTAAACAGATGTTTTGATAATAGTTTTGCTGTTGTTAAACATGACTTTAATCCATCAAGAATTTTCTTAGTTTTTGGATTCTTCTTTTGACAGAGGCATGCAAGAAAAACTGTTTCTTCACAAATACAACAGGACAAAGGATGAGTAACTGATAAAAAAAATTGTCATCTGGTGGTGAAGTTCTCCTTAAAATAGTGCAAAACTCACTCAGCAAGTCTCCAGTCATGTTGACAGGCAGTATTATTGCGAGGGAGGTGACAGTAATGACCATCAGCAGGATGATGAGGTGACGCTGGAAGGACAAGTAGTGAACAGCATCCATGCCACATCTGGTTTGCATTTTTGCATCACTGAAACACACACATACACACTGAATAACAATAACCAACTCATATGCAAAGCATTATAAAATAGCTTCGGTTGAGTTATTAGTTGAGAAACAAAGACCGGCAGAACATAAAGTTACTTACTCCATTCTGAGGATGTACGGCAGCCAGGAGCAGAATCCCTGAACATGAGAGATATTTTTATTACACTGACACACAATGAGGATTATATTAATAATGATATTTGCCAAGATCTTTATGGTTCAAGCCTAGTCTCCCAAAGGCATTTTGCTGCTAAAACAAAAATACTTCAAGGTCCGGTGTGTAGGATTTATTGGCGTCCAGCAGTGAGGATTTTAGTGTGCAACTGGCTGAAACTTCTCTAATGTGCAAAGAGTGAACTCCCTGTTAGAATTCCCTCAGTGTTCGTCATTGAGGAGGTTTTTACATAGAGCCAAACTATCTGGAGTGATCTCTACTTCTCCAAAAACAAATAGGCCCAGTGATTAAAACTGGTAAATAACACTGAACAAAGCAGTTTCACTTTACGAATCAGTGTTTCTGCAGCACTGAACAGCTTGTCGCAGACAGGCAGCTCACCCAGCACCCATTTAAGCCAGTAAAAACACTGAATAAATTAGCTTCACATTAAAAAAATCGGTGATTTTCTGATGCTGCTCGTCGTGGAGGGGCTGCTTACTATGGTTGCTGGATGTACTATATTATATTTGTGGCAGTATATCCCCCTAAATCCTACACACTGTACTTTTAAAGCCCAGTTCAGTGTGAAAATTGAATTCTGTTGATATCTTAAAAAAGCCAATTTGTTTTGATTTGATACATATAAAATAGTAATTCCTCATGGTTGGCAGGGATATTCTTTCATGCCTTATGAATACTGATTTCAGTGCAAAGACCATCTTTTACGTACCAGTTCATGCTCAAACTCATCCACGCTAGACACCAAGGATGACTTGTGCCCATAGCGACGCCGTGTTGAATCAGTGAACCTGAAAGAACAGAGTCAAGGACTGAAGCAAACTGACAAAAAAAAAGATTCCTCTCACTATTTTTAATCAGCATTTCACATCTTAAATCTGCCCCACAATGAAATTTGTGTGAGATCATGAACTAACCCATCGTTGTCTGCAACCAGTGCCAGACGCCCGTAGTCCCAGAACTTCCTCCTGATAATAGAGAAGACGACCAGCAACACCTGTAGAGAGACAGAACCATCAGCTTTCACGCCATGACACAAAGTAAAACATATATTGATGTTTAGAAAGTGATGGTTGCTCAAATGATTATGCACTTTATCACATAGTTTACTACTCAATATTGCAAAATGGGAAATAACTTTCTTGTGCAATTTTACCAGTAAAAGGAACATAAAGCATTTTGTCTCTTGCCTACAAGGACAACACAGAAAAATTCACATTTCAGTCTTGTCTAACTTGATCACATCACAGGCAGACAGACACAGTCGATTATTAGACGCACCAGAAAGACAGAGAAATCAATCAGTAGCACGATGGGAACTCCTCCAAAGCTGAGTCCCTTGAGTACGGTGCTCTGCGTAGCGCTGAAGCAGCTACTGTTGTCCGCGAAACCAGAGGGAGAGGTACCGTTTGAGGCCTGCAGGGGCAACTGCTCCCACCACAGGGAAGACATCACTGGAGTGAAACCAGCAGTTTGTCTGCAGAGATTGATAGTAATATTTATTAAAGAACGACCTCCTGAAGCCAAAGCTGCTGCCACAGTGATTAGAGAAATACTGAGCCTGCAGTAACAATTCTTTACTTTTTTTTTATTAATGTTTTTGAGAAAATGTCTAAAAAATACTGAAAAATGTAGGTTCTAGTTTCCAAATTCCCTGGTGATGTCTTTAAATTGCCTGTTTTGTCCAACCAACAGCACAAAACCGTAAAGAAATAAAAATTTAAAAAATAAAAATAATAATACTAATAATAATATAAACAAAAAGGAGCAAATCCTCACATGTAACAAGCTGGAACTAGCTAATACATAATATTTGACATTTTTGCTTTACAAATGACTAATCCATTATCAAAAATGTATTTTATGCATTAAGAACAATACATGTAACATAATTTACTGCCATTTTGCTGATTAACACCTTTAAACTAGCGATGAAATGGTATGAATATGATTGTATTGACCAAAATTATCACAGTAATTACGTGTATTGTTAAAATGTGCTGAAAAATCATTTCACAAGTTATATAACAAAAAGCACAAATAAAAATAGCAGCACTTTTTAGTTTGCATAAACATTAAAATAACAACACAGCCAGTGCCTTACGTAAACATATGAGAACCATATCAGATGTGAATGAATGAACATTAAATATAGTTTGTCTTTGAAATGCTTTCTCAGGTGTCTGAGTCACTGTCGATGAGGACAGGGAATCAGCAGCATCACTTGGTTTGCCCGCGGCATGCCCACTCTGTAAACACCGTAATAGCAAAACAACCCATGTTGCATGAGACTGTGACTTACTTAACACATGAATACTAACAGTCTCAGATTTTACCGCATCTTATTGTGAAACCAGTAACCATTTCCCTTCAACCATGGTGCATAGTATCAAAATGACAACATGCAATACTTAAGCCCTCAACACCACAACAAAATAAGACTGTAGCTACCAAATATTGCCATTATCAATTATTTGAAACTTTAAACTTAAATTCTGTAAAGAAGAAGGAGAAACTGTAATCAGCACATACTAACAGAATAATCAGCTACTCATTTCAGCTCGACACAGTGGACTCGTTGGCTTCTCAGGGGTCAGCAACAATGTGTCACAGGAGCACCAAAAGGCTGTAACATTTCACCAAAACAACTAGGCCTACGCATGAGCTTTTCATTCTTGCAGCTAAAGATTAAATCTGGTGATGTGAGGGATTCACATGCTTCAGACCAGCGAGGAGGGACCGTGACAATCAGCAGGGGTTGTCACTGGTTGCAGGGAGAGTACATGTTCTTGGTTCCTGTTGTGGGAGCAGTTTACATTCTTTACTTAAGTAAAAGTAGCGAAATTAAAGAGAGGAAATAATCTGGTACAAGCAAGAATCCTGTAATCTGAATCTTAAATGCATGTTGAGTCATTTTTCCCCATAAATACACAGCAGAGGGGACACTTTCGTGTTATTTTATCATTCATTACATCCATGCATTACTGTGTTAGCAGCTTTCTGTAGCTGGTGGAGCTTAAGATAGTACCAGATACTACTGTAGTTTATTCTATAACAATGTATTTACACATTTCATAAAATGAACATCTGTTTGTATGTTGAATCCAGTTGAATCTGATTCTTCAAAGTACACGTGGAGGACTAAAAAATTACAATATTTACTTGCAGAAGAGCAATTCCATAAATACTGAACATTGTACTTAAGTAAAAATACTAGGGTGCATTTTCTTATATTACACCACTAAACTAACTCCAAGTCTGTCTGAAAGAGATCTATAAACTATTTCACAGAATATTTGATATTTTGGCTTAGCCTGTCATCCACTTTTGGCATAATATATATGATTTAAGAGGGAACTATTATTTCCAAATTATTTTTATAAAAAAATAAATATTTTTAAAATGTATTATTATTATTATTATTATTATTATTATTATTATTATTAATATTGTATATTTCTGTGTATTTTTTAAAAATTATTTTCACTAAAGTGTTTCTCTTTCAAGATAAAAAAATAAAATTTACTTTTTTTTTGCAGTTAAAGCATGCAACAAGCTTTCATAGGATCTAGTATAGGCTCCTTAAACTAACTCTTTTAAAAATAGATTGGATACATTCTGGTCAACATATGATATTTTTGTTTGATTTTGAAGCTGATTTGTGATTATTTGTGCCATTATTGTCAAGTCAATATAGTATATTGTGGTAATCATTTGTTTGTAGTAGTTTGAGAGTCTGATGTGGAGGATTCATATCCTGTACTATGAAGTTTTTTATTTAAATTTCATTACGTAAACTGCTTGGTAAGTTTAAGGCCCACTGAGTAGCCTAGATTCTGTGTATCATCATAATTATGTCTGGGTTTTTTATTATTTCAATGTTTGAACTCGCGATCACATGATTTTGTTTTGCTAAACCATGACTTATCCGGAAGCATAATAGTAATAAAAGTGTGACAGTGGGTTTTCAGTTCTGTTTTCTATGATCATATATCCCATAAAGTCTATAAACACAGCTCATTATAACAGAGCCCGCGCGCCCCACCTTCCCTGCGAGTCACGCGGCGCCGTTAAAAGTGACTTTTCTCGGTTACATTAACATTGACGTGTGAAAACAAAATCACAACTCAGCATGCATAAAAATTAACATAATCTCATACTCTTAGTTTGACTGTCGGCATTTCTCAAGTACGAGGTGAAACCTCGTAATGTTCAAACAGCTGTTTTCTACTTCGACATTTAGTCTGAGCTGCAGTTTTGACTCGTAAAAGACTCATCGAGCTTAAAGTTAAACAAAAGCGTAGCGTGTTGAAGCCTTCCGGACAGCCACGTCGAAGACGTTTTAGGGAAGCTGAAGTGTAAACACGTAAAAGTTTGTTCGTGCTGATGAGGCAGGCAAAACTTTCCCAACAGGCTGTGTAAACATCTGCTATCATAACTTCATTTTCTTGTCTGAAAACAGCACAGATCGCGTTCCCATTATGCCTCCCCGTGTTTGTGTCATGCAGGCTGTCCTACCTGCGTGTTTGTCTTTAATTCCGCCGAAAAAGGAGACTTCTTTATACAGAAAATACTTGAAATATGATTAACTCCGTCTCTGCTCCCTCCTCCTCCTTCAGGTTCCGCATATGCGCAGAAGGTGGGCACAGCCGGACAACTGTCTCGTGCTCGGGGTTCCGATCCGTCCTCGAGCTGAAAACGGTAAGGACCTCCCCCTGTTTCTACTGTTTACTTAATGTTTACTTATTTTGAACGAGTAGGTGTAAATTAAAGAGTTTCCTTCCACTAAATAAAAGTCCTGTACTCAAGTAACACCAACAAAATGGTATTAATACTGATAATAGTAGTGCAATAACAACAGAAATAGTATTAAATAAAATAATGATAATGATAATAATAATAACTTTATTTATATAGCACTTTTCAAAGCAAAGTGACACAGTGCTTTGCAAAAATATAAACAGCAGAAAATAATGAAAATATTACATTGGGCAAAAGGAGCTACTTTTTTTTTTTTTTAGAAACAGTAAAGTACATATTAGAAAGAGTAAATACAATAAAACAAAGTAGAATAATTAAAATAATGAATAAATAACAGTTAAGAGAATTACTTTGTTTACCAAATGTGAATTAGGAGTCTATCACATAAATGTAGTGGTGTGAAAAGTACAATAATTCCCTCTGAAAATATGGAGAGTAGTAGTACAACTTTAAAATTTAAATCTAGGTGAAGTAGTACCTCAGAATTGTATGAAGTTGCTCTCCAACACTGCACAATGTGTGCATTAAAAAAAACAAAAACATTTTACACTAGTTTAACTTTAAAATATATTTTTTCCTGCTGCCTCAAAAACTTAAGTTAACTGAGTATAAGTTGAATAATTGGTTCCAGGTCATCCTGTGAGTTGTTTTGAAAACATAAAATTAGCTCAGTTTAGTAAGTTACTCTGACAAAAGTTTTCTTTCACTTTCTCATTTTGCATTCCCTCAGTTGAAAGAGTTCGTTCTGACACAATTTAAAAAAAAACAGCTGTGGTCATTTCTGTTGGAGCCTCTGCTGCACCTACAGCATGCGAGGCTGCTCTCAGCGACTCGGTTGAATCTTCAGTGTACAGGGTGTGAATTTAACACTAATTACACAGACACACAAACATAAAAGATGACTCAACAAACTAGTTGCACACGGGTGGAAGAGCGGGCTTCTGTACTTCCTTGAGTAAAGCCTCTGGGGAAACACCCTGCTTTTTCTTCCTCTTGCCAAGTTTGTGTTGGATGCTTCAGAGACTCATGTACTGTATTATACTGCTGTCATCAGGTGTGGTTGCACTGAACTGTCACCTGAATTTAACCACAAAAAACTACAGCATACTGGCCAGTTATTTAAACATTTGGTATGATAATCTCACCTTTTGCTGAATAATTGTTGTGCAGTTAAAGGAATAGCCTGTCTATATTACTAAGAAGAAAGACAACATGTCATTTTCCACATGTATTACTCCACATGTAAACCAATAGCCAGATAAAAAATGTGGCATTTTACATTTTAAATACTGCAAACCACAGATATTTGTATGTTATGTAGCAGATGTGTTGAAACTTTGCATTTCTTTCTGGTTCAACAATCCTGTGAATAACATGTGGTTAGGTCTAAAAAAAAAAAAAAGCCTGTTAGTTGTGGTTATTAAAAGACTTTTTTTGGTTTAAAATACCTGCGTATTATGGCTCTATACAAGCAGTAATGTCACACTTGGCACTGTCTCCAGACGAGTCACTAAAAAAACACCCATGTTTGTTGCCTCAAAAGCTGCTGCAAAAACAGCAATGGGTCCCTATAAATCACCCATGTTTGGTGCCTATAAAGCTGCTTGAAAGACAGTGATGGGTCACTAAAACACCAACATTTTGTGCCTAACTATCCATTTTTTTATGCTTTGAAAGCAGCTTGAAAACAGTGACAGATCGTTAAAAAGCATCTATGTTGGTGCCTAAAAAGCCTCCTGTGAAACAGCAACAGGCTGTTAAAAAACACCTACATTTGGTGCCTAAAAAGTTGCTGGAAAAACAACTACAGGTCGCTTAAAAACACAGTGACGTGTCCGTAAAAAAACACTCATGTCTGATTCCTAAAAGGACTCTTGTTAAACTGTGATAGGTTGCTAAAAAACACTCGTTTGGTGCCTTGAAAGAATCTTGACAAGAGTGACGGATCGCTTAAAAAACGCCTACTACTAACTAAGTGCTGCATACATTAATGGTGGTGTGTGTTTGTCGCACTCCTTTAGACAGAAATAAACCAGCTAACATTACTTGTGAAGCCCCAAAGAAGCTTCCTGCTGCTTGTGGCTTTGATTTTGGCCAATTTCGCTGCTGCGTCATGTTGGCCCAGAACGGGCTTGAACCTGTGTATTGTTTACATATTACACTATATATTATTTACTTATATTCATCATACAGACATGAGTTGCATCAGTCTTCTATCTTAAATGTACAAAATGCCCCCTGTTTAAGATCCAGTGCCCTATTGTGAAGTAACTGCATTACTAATTTGATTTATTGTGGATTGTTTATTTTTTATTTACATATATGTGATGGTTGAGAATTGGTCAGGATGATTTTGCATGAACTTTAGTCACGAAAAGTTCATTTTTGGTCTTCAAACCAAACTTTTCTTCAATTCAAACAAATCTTCAACTCTCATAAAGACACGAACTGATTAATGGGGCTGGACAACTAATTAAAAATGTTTCTCTTATTTATGTTTCAATTCTGAATAATGAAAGAATAATGCTTTTCTGCTTTTGATTTTTGTGTTGCTTGAGGGGGAAAAAAGAGAAGAAAAGATGAGGAACTGTGGCATGTTGTATAACACAATGACATGTAAGGGCAAACATCAAGAGCTGGTGGCTCTGTTGAAACGATATTGATAATTTCACATTTCCTTTGGAAAAATCACCTCATAATGTTAATACAGTGTACAGAAAACACGCTCAGATCCTCCTCCTGCAGCTCTGCAGACATTCCTCTCGATGTTCCCACCCGAAGAAGTCAGAAACACTCTTTCATAAATAGAAACCAGAGCAGATCAGCGTGTCTTCTCCACTTTCAACCCGCTGAAGAGGAGCTATAATATGCTCTTTGTGACTTCTCCCATCTCATCTGATCCCTGATTGGTCAGTGCCGTCCTTTAGATTTGAACAGGAATTAGCATAGCATAAGACACAGCGGGGAGAATCTGAATTGTTCCACATTTGAGACATCATAGACGAGGTGTTGTTGTGGTTTGTAGGACAGAGCATTGCTAACCAATGTCACGGGCCTATCAGATGTGCCAGTGGTCAAATTAACGAATCCAATGCAATTAGTCATTCAATTTACTGTGAGATTCTGCGGCTGCTGTGAGTATGTGTCCCTGCCTCTCTCTCGTTTCCATTATGGGATTTTCTGTTTATCTGTTGTGGTCTTGACTGTTCATTTCTGCTTCCAGTGTCTTGCTGTGTGTGTTTGTGTGTGTTTCTCGTCTCTGTGTGAGTGTGTGCACACAGTGATGTCCATGTTGTCAGTGTGTGTACACCAACATCAATCTACTTTTGTGTGTGTGTGTGTGTGTGTGTGTGTGTGTGTGTGTGTGTGTGTGTGTGTGTGTGTGTGTGGTGACTGTTCATGCCTCACTGTGGGACGCGTTGATTAGTGCTCACTGCGGCTCAGCTCCCAGCTGTCCTTGCGGCTGGCTGCTGATTGAAACCAATCAGGCTTGCGATGGCCCCATCGCGGTGACCCCTCACCCCTCCCACCCCCGGCCTAATCACCTGCTGATTGGCCCACGCAGGGCCCCCTCCCGTTGGCACGGAAGGTTAATTTGACCGGTGGATGAAGGCTCCAGGAGGGAATAGGAACGTGCGCTGGGTGATATTGCATGGATATAGCCCACCTGTCAATCACAGCCACTTAAAGGGGAGCGGCGAGGGAAACACTGACAACCGAGAGAAAGGTAGAGAGGGAAGGAAATAAGAAATGGTGATACTGGTGTGACAACATTTAAGCAAAAGTTTTACCTTTGGAAGCAGCTTTATTTTTTATTTCATCAAAAGAAATTTTTTATTAGCTGTTTTCCAGAGCATCTTGTGGTATTTCTCATTATAATAGAGTTTGCTCAGTAAACGCAGTGAACACTTGCAGGTCGATTCATTTCAGTCCAGTTTGGTTTTGTCCAATTTTTTGCGGTTTGATTGTGAAAAGTTGTGGATGATACCCATGGAACCATTCCTTATCGGCCCCATTTTTTGCCACCCCTCTGTTTGGGTACCTAGCACACTAATCCAGCACTGAAAGATGGAGCTAGAAACGCTGCCGTCTGTTCATTGGTCAGTAGAGAATCAACACTTGATTGTGGCAAGTTTTTCATACATTATTAAATAATAAAATGATGTGATGTTTTGCAGCCTCTAGCAGCAGCTGCAGACTTAGAAAACATGATTTAATTAACTGTGCCGACTGGCGGTGGAAATTTTACTTGTAATGTTACTAAATGCATGAGATGACTACATGAATCCATCAGTACACCTTAAATATCAATATGACAACTTTTACTACTCCACCATGTCTCTCTTGGAAGACATATTCTTTTAGTAATGAGTTGATCTTCAGGTATTTTAAAAAAATGTATCTTCATTTCAACCATTTAATTTGAACAGCATAAATTTGAATCCTCTCTCTTAGCGGAGTGTCGTTTCTGTGTGCTCAGGCAGCACTAAACCCCTTCTCTTGCCTGACAAGGCATCACTGCAATTTGATGCCCCTAGTTAATGTGGAAGTGTTAGGAAACACGTGTTTAGGAAGTAGCGCTGAGCATATTGTATGACTTTGGTTTTTAAAGGGCTTAGTTTTGACTCACCAAAATCCCAGAATAACACAAACAAACTGACTGATTGAAGCAGCAGTAGCATGTTCAGTGAGGTAAAATTACCGTTTTTGTCGATGAAGTCTGGCTTTGAGGAGAGCAAAGAGAAGTTTTACTTTCAGTTCAGTTTTATATACTCTGGTTTTAACAAAAATATGTGTTTGTTTGGGAAGTACTTAGCATACGATTGGATAAATGAGACTTAGATTATACTGCACGACTTGTGTGAAAGTTTGTAAACAGATGTTTTGATTTGATATAGTTGGCTGTTGTTAAACACTGACCCCTATGACTTCAATACATCATCAGTTTTCTCAGTTTTTGTCTTCTTCTTTCACAATTTTTCTGAAGAAAGCTGTTTTTCTTGTTTGTCTCATGCAAGAAAAACAAAGTTGTCTTCACGAATGAAATGTAACACAGGTTCATATAGTTTGTTGTTGTTAAAGGCAAAACCCTGTGATTTCAATTTCCCAAGAACTTTCTTGGACTCTTTGTTTACTGTATAGGCGTGTTAAAGAACACACATTTTTTTCCACAATATCAATGTCACACATGGTAGATAACTGACATACAAATAATATCCTTAATGGTGAAGTGTCCCTTGAAACTTGGCTTGTGAAAACCTTTGGTGCATGTTTCCTCACACTAAAAGAAAGGGGAAACCATTGGAGCTGTGAATATTTCCAGGTTATCAGGCAATGGTTTTACTGGTCTGGCCCACTTGAGATAAAACTTGGCCGTGTGTATCCCATGAACCAAAAAGACTTTGAGACCCCTGGTTTACTGTACATTATAAATATTGCAGTGTATAGGATCATCCAGAGGGTGGCAGTGTTGTATTCAATGTAAAAAGTTGCAGCCTGTGTAATAAAAGGTCTATTAATAGGCCACAGTTTTATGGTCAAATTGTCTATTTTGGTGCTGTGGGTCTGTTTTTAGATTTATTTCAAACTTATTCTATAATATTTCTACTCTTTATATGTTTATAAATATCAGATTTGAGCTTATAGGTTAATTTTTTACCTTCAAAATCATAGTTTAACAAAAAAGAAATTAAATAAAATTTCTATTCAGAAGAGCTTATCTTTTTGTAGTTTATTGTAGGTTTGATCTGTTGTCGTTAGAAGTAATTTGGCTGAAAAGCTTAAGAACATTTAGAACATTTTTATTTTTTTTTCATTTGTCAAACTCTTAATTGTAGAATTGGTTTTCCACAGCACAGCATTGATTTTCTTTTGTAAGTTTTAATAAGTGTTGCACTTTGTGGTATTGCAATTTACAGCTAAAATGTGTATTTGTGTAATGAACCAAAGATAGTTCCTCTGAAAATCAACATGTTGGCGACACACCCCTCTACCCAACCCCTGCCGCCCCCACACTGGTCTAACTCTCCTCAGCCATGTCAGTCCATAGATTTCACCTTATCCCTGTGTGCGTGCATGTGCTTGTGTGTGTGTGTGTGTGTGTGTGTGTGTGTGTGTGTGTGTGTGTGTGTGTAGTTTGTGGCAGGTTCTTCTCCCTCCTAGTCTCTGGTGGGCAGAATAATGTTGCCAGATTACCATATCATTACCATATCATTTCCATGTCATTATCACACTTCTGCCTGCGATATGCACCTATGTGTGTGTGCGTGCACGCATGTGTGCGTGTGTCTGAACTTTGCATCAGATCTTCAACTGTTTCTCTTTGTGTTGCTCTCAAACACACATGTTCACACACACACACACACACACACACACACACGCACACAATCCCCTCACAGGAATACACACATCCCTCTGACACGCTCCCTCTGTTTTTCACTGTCATAGACTCTATCTCTCTATCTCTGTCCCTCACCCATGTAAGCACATCATAATTCTCAATAATCTGCCATTCATGATCCGTGTTTGCTTATTTGTTTCGTTAATCTAAATGCCAATTAAAGTTAACCTGTTAGTGGAATGGCAACAATTGCTAACACTTATTTTCGAGACTGAGTTGGACCTGTGAAAGCAAGAATCTATTTTTTTATTTATTTATTTTTTTGCATTTTAGCTTGTTAGGGAGCTGTATGTCACCAAACTCGCTTCCTGTTTATCTGTTATTAGCGAAAATCCTTGATTGGTAGATTGAGAAAATTAATCAATTATTTTAGTAATGAAATCATCATATACATCATTTTTAAGGAGAAGGGAAAGTGTGTCTGGCTTCTCAAATTTGAATATCTTTTAGTTTCCCTAGTCCTCTATGATTGCAAATTAAATATCTCCTGATTTTTAAAGAAATATATTTTAATTATTTGCATTTTAGCTTGTTTAGTGAACTGAATGTTACTAACTTCATATCCTGTTTTTCTGTTACTGCAAATTAAATATTCCCTGATTTTACAGCTGTAGTCAGAAAAAAACAGGCAATCAGAAGACATCAATTTTGGGCTTTGAGAAATTGTGATGATGACAGTGGTGTAAAGTAGTCACGACAGGCCGCAGTGCACGCAATTATGCTGGTCCCTACTGATGGATTTTGCATCAAAACTAGCGACTGTATATCAGATCATCCTGTCACATAATCAAATAGACTTTACAATGCAAAGCATCAGTTTACATATTACAAAGCAATCTATATATCTGACAAAAATACCGAAGAAAATATGAAATGATTAATTTAACTGAAAAGGTTTTCTTTTTTCTATAGTTTATTAATATTTTCATAGTTCATTTAAAACAAGCATATAATTTTTTTTTTTTAACAATTGTCATTAACTATACCTTTACCAAAAAGAAAAAAGGGGGGAGGGGTTGTCTTTTTGAGGGCATTAATAGCAAATGGAACCAAATGAATTTAATCACATTCGTATGTTTGAGGTGGCAATCTGAAGAGCTCGTTCCTTTCCTGTGGGCCCCCCCATCCCCCCGCTGGGCCCCAGTGCAACTACTGCCTGCACTGTCTGTATTTACGCCCCTGGATTGAGATAATTGTGATGGCCATTTTTCACCATTTTTTACATTTTATGGACCAGTTGTTTATCAACAAATTAAGAAAATTGTTGGCAGATTAACTGTAAAAAGTTAATCTTGCTTTAAAAAATCTAGCAAACATATTGTCCTGAAAAAGATAAGTAAATATAACCATTCGTCTTAAATTACCAAGAGGTTAACAACTTAAGGCTAATAGTTATGTTTACTTATCTTTTTCAGGGCAATTCGTGTTTTAGATTTGTTTTTTTGAAAGATCAACTGTCTGTATTTAACTGTTAACAAAATTAACTAAGTTTCAGCCAAGGACATAGAATTCATTTCATCATTCATCGCATATGAATCAGGGGGTTTTGTCCTTGTAAAGAAAATTTCAAGCATCAAACAATTAATTTCCTGCATTCTGGTGAATTTTTATGCACGCTTTCTGCCTCAATTTATGTTGTAAATGTCTTTAAATGTATAGAATGTGTAGAAGACCCATTGTTTTAATGGGGGACACAAATGCATATTATAAATATTTTTGGGGGTTGTGTCCCATGTGTCCACCCCAAAATGTATGCCCCTGTTTGCAGCCCTTACCGTTATTGCTGGCCAAATGGAAAGACTTGGTTCAACATTTGGATCAGACTGCATTAAAATTTAAGATTAGTTTCCACTTTTAAATCACTTGTTTTAATGATTATATGTCCATACAAATAAATATATACTCAATTCTTCTTTTTAAAAATCTGTAATTAATCAAGTTGTCCTGATAATCCATCACATTTCCTTATCTTGCCTGTTCGTCTCCAGATTGCAATATATCTAAAATTCAGTTTCACCACACCCCATGCATCCCCCTTTTTCCTCAGAGTCACCTGGGGGTGTTGGAATGCTTAACTCACCACTACTAACACATTTTGGAAAAATGACAGCCTAAAATCTCTTTGTACACAGTCAGAAACGCTGCAGTAATGAAGACCAGAACACGCTCCCCTGTAATACAGTCCGTCAGCCATTCTGGCTCCAATTCTCACCCCGCAAGGTCAGCCATTTTGGGGTCTGCAGCTGCCAGAAAGAGCCCATTTAGAGAGGGGAGCATGTTTGGGGTCGCGCCCTTGTTTACATGGGGAGCCAGAGCTGATGGTTTTAAAATGGCGTCCAGATGGTGACAGAGGCTTGATTGCGGCAGAGGGGGCTTCTGTGTCCCGCCCACTCCTGCTGTCCAGCTACTTTAGCTAAAGCTGCATGTCTCTATCTGCTCCCTCTACCTCCTATCATCAAGCTACCACTCCTGTTTTTATCACCGCCTGCTCTGTCCAACAGTGCTCACAGCCACTATTGTGTGTTTCCTCTTTGGCTGTGACTCCTCGCCTTTATATTACACTCTGTGTTATCTCTGCCGTCGCTTCCTCCCCCTTCTTCCTCTCTATAACCCCCTCCTCTGTTTCCCCTCCTTTGCCCCTTTTTGCTTCCTACTAATTCACTCTTTTGCTCTCTATTACTCAAACACACCGCAGCCACAGATGCACACACTCGCCTGCAGGTGATGCACGGCAGCGGTGTGTGTACATTGTCCGTGTGATGGATTGGACGACCCGTTGTTAAATTACAGTGTCGGCGCCAACTCCCCCCCTGAAAGCACAGGCTTAAATAAGAGCACGCTGTATTAAGATGGAAAGGAGAGAGAGGGAAAAAGAGGAGAAAAGAGATACATAGTTTGATGAGGGGAGACAGAGGGAGAGATGAAGCAGAGTCGGGTGAGAGGGGTGTCACTCTCAAGCTTTCTATCTCTCTGTATTCAGTGTTTGCTTTATCACTCCAGAAAAGAAAAAAAAAGAGGACAGAGGCAACCCAATCTCCAGAAAAAAATGTTAGTATTGTACGTTTATGCAAAGCACAGATACCTTATTTCTGCAGTATTATGTGGTGGATACACTGAAATTTTATATTTCCTAATGCTGTGGTTAACATAGTTATGTATATGCAAAAAAAAAAAAAAACAACACTTGGTTATGGTTGTGTTTTGGCTCAAAATGCATGCTTTCATGGTACTATCCCTGCTTTTCATTGCACTATTCCACCAAGAAATGTAGCATTGTCTCTGCAAAAAGCAACCGCTTTTTGTTGCGCTGTCCTGGCTGGAAATGCTGCGATGTCTGTGTAAAAAACAGCTGCTCTTCCTGGCACCATATTGGCAGGAAATGCAGAGATGTCTCAAGAAAAAACAAGTGCTTGACACAGCACTATCCTCACTGCAAAAGCAGCAATGTCTCTGTAATAAACAACCACTTTTACATGGCACTATCCCTGCAGGATAGGCAGCGATGTCGTGGTAAAACAGGGTCCCTTTTCATGGCACTGTCCTGGCAAGAAACGCAGTGATGTCTGTGTAAATAAGGGCACATTTCCAAAAGGAAAAGCAGCAATGTCTTTGTACAAAACATTTGCCTGTCCTGGCCTAAAAAAGCAGGAATTTCTCTTTAAAAACCAGCTGAAGTGTGTCACTATCTCAGTAGGAAACGTAGCAATGTCTTGATAACAAAGAATCACTTTTGTGATACAATCCTGGCAAGAAACACAGTGATGTCACTGTAACAACAAAACCAAAAAAAAAGCTTTTTTAGACACTTAACCAGCAGTAAAAACCACTAATGGTAAAGAAAGATCATGTTTTGGCATACCTGCTCTTCATAGCACTATCCCAGCAAGAAATGCAGCAATGTCTTGATTAAAATAACTACAGATTCTCATGGCACCATCCCGGTAGATAGCACTACGATGTCTCAGTAAAAAAATTACTGCTTCTCACGGCACTTTCCCACCAGGTATCGCAGCAATATTTCAGTGGAAAAAAAATCACATTTTGTGGCACTTTCCCAGCAGGAAACACAGTGATGTCTAGTAAAAAAGGACTGATTTCTGTGGCACTATTGCTTCAGGTGAAGCAGCAATATTTTGGTAAAAACAGATTGCTTTTGTTGCACTTTCCCAGCAGGAAATGCAGTCATGTCTCTGTAAAAACCCAATGGCCACTTTTCGTGTCACTATCCTGTCAGGAAACACAAAGATGTCTTTGTGAAAGTCTGTCGCTTTCTGTGGCATCATCCCAGCCGGTAACATTTCAGTCAAAATAACCGCCTTTTGTGGCACTATCTGCAGAAAATGCAGCGATGTCCCTGAAAAAAACAGTTGCTTGATCTTGGCACTATCCTGGTGGAAAACGCAAACAGGTCGCGAAATATTCCCACATTTGGTGGCTAAAAAGCCGCTGGAAAAATCAAACAAGGTGCTAAAACACAACTGTTTTTGCTGTTTGTTGGTTTTGCTTGATCATGATACTATCACCGGTGTTCAGTGCCTTAAAAGTTGTTTGTAAAACCGCAACTGGACACTGAAATGGAATCATTTTGTTTGTTAGCCTCGAAAAGTGGTCTGCAGCTTGGCAGATGTCTTGCCTAGGCGTCATCCCATCCACCGTCTCCTCCACCTCCAGATGACAAAGTCAGCTCGTACACTACGTCACATAAAAAACGTGGATATGATATGAATGAAATGTGCAAATACAAAGTATTCATTGTCTAGAGAAACATACAATGCCAACATTTTTGTTTGCGAATGTGCTGACAGAGGAGAGGGATGAGAGAAAGCTGAGGAACATGATGGCGAGGACACGAGAGGAAGCAGGGGATTGAGGTGAAGGATGCGGGGGTGAGGGGATGTGGGTGGCTGGGCGGGGGGGGCACTGTGCATCAGAAGGGGGGATGAGAGGGCGGGCCACAGTAGATACAGATGTTGTGATTGTGTTTGTGTCAGTGTGAAATATGATTACTGTTCTCTCTCATTAGGGAGCTGATCACCCTCGTGCCTGCCACACACACACACACACACACACACACACACACACACACACACAGCAACAGTGGGAAAGCAAAGGCGCTAAATGGGTAAGCACGAGCGTGTCAGGATGTCTTGAGTTCGACCTGCCTTGTGTGTGTTTGCAAGTCATTTTTGACTTGCGTTTGTCTGCATCCGTGCACGAGCGCATTAGTGCCAACGTGTGATTTCTCACATTTGTGTGTGCGTACACGTCGACATGTGTACATCCTCTCCCCCGTCGTGGTAGCTGGTAAGTGATTCCACAGGCTGTTGGCGGAGCTCCAGCCCAGCTCAGAGAGGAGGGAAGGCAGAGAGAGAGAGTGAAGAGAGAGGGGAAACAAGCAAACAGAAAGAGAAAGAGAGGGAGAGAGAGAGAGGCAGCGGCTGTGTAATTAGTAGCAGGTTTTCTCAGCCCTCTGCTTCTGTTTAATTAAAAACTGAAAGAGGGAAAGAGGAAACAAGGAAGGAGAGGGAGCCCGCAAGAGTGAAAGAGAGTTTTGCATAGTTATTTTGTTTTTGCCGGGGGCAGGTGTGAGGCTGGCGCTGGGAAAGATGCCCAACAGCTCCAGGCGTCTCCCACTAGGCTTCAGGAAGAATAGTTAAAGGGATGAACTCTACCAACAGTTTGATTCATTCAGAAAGTGAACTAAAAGAGTTTGGCTTTCTCTCAACATTGAATGACACACATGATGGATTTGATCTTGTGTAGTCATAACCGAGAGACTGTTGGTGATAATGGAGGTGATGATGTTAGAGGCTTTTTTTATTTTTTTTATCCTGCAGCTGTGTATCAGGGAGATGATGACTCAGCGATATCGGCAGCAGTCGAGGTGCTGATGAAGAGTTCTCTCCGTCTTCACTAACCCAGGGCTATGGATCCATATTGCTGAGCACGCTCTTTCCCTCCCACAAACTCCTGCCTTTGTCTCTTTACTCCACCTCAATCTTATCGCCAACTTTGTTGCTGTCATTAGTCTCGGCTTGTTGGGGATCACGGCCCTGTTTTTCTGTTTCTCAATTTCTATTTGTCCCTTGCGTTCCTGCTCTGTGCCTCTCCTTTATCTCTCTCCCTCTGGTCCGCCACATATAGAAGCTTCCTCTATCAGGATTGTTTTGTCACGCACTGTTTTCTCACTTTCACACAATCTTCACCTTAATGAAACACAGCGGCAGAAGCTGCTGTAGTGTTGATTTGCCAGCTACATGCTGGCGAGGAAAATACCGACTTCACAGTTTTCTGTACCACCTTTTTTATTTTCCCTTAAACTTGCACTAATAGATTTTTTGGCCTCCTGGGGGCAGCACAGCAAGCTTCTGTAGTTACTTAAATAGTTTTTATCGCGACCATGTTAGCAGTGACGTGAATGGACGATTTTTTACTGGAGTGGGACACTGACTTAAGCCTCCTGCAGACTGAGATTTCTGCAATCTCATAAGGTTAATGCAGCTACACTGTGCGACATTAAGTTTGATGTTGTTTTTGGCTTCACCAACTCCTGAGGGGAGTATATGACACTTTAAAGGATACTTTTCCCATTTCCAACCAGCTTTGTATCAAAACAGTGTGGGTAGTTTGTGTAAATGAACTGTAGTAAACCTCCCTCCATCTAACCAGTAAATAAATATCCTCCCTTCCCTCAGATGAAACACAAAACAACGCCAAAAGTACAAATATTGTCTAATGATAAAAGAATGAGTTAAGAATATTTGCTAACTTGCTAAAAAAATCCAGAGAAGAATTACTTATTAATTTAATCAGAAGACAATAGGCCAATGTGATGAGGTAAAATAATAATAAAGCATACAAATATTAAAAAAAAAAAAAAAAAAATTAGTATTGATTTGTAGCTGTTTTGCAAGGCACATGTAAATGGTGATTTCAGATCAGAAAAAGCTTGTATGTGTTGTTAGAGAGAGCATGGACAGATCAGAGGGGTTTTTTTCTTTTAATTTGGAGGACTTGTTGCTCAAAGGTCTCCGGTGGGGGATTTAGTGGCATCTAGTTGTAAGGTTGCAGAACTTTTGTTGTATTTTTTTGGAATATGTCAGTTTTTTGTTTGTTTTAACTGTTTGTTTTAGGGTTTTCTTTATGTTTTTAATTCTTTTTTGTTATTGATTGTTATTTCCACTTTACCTCTCCTGATACATTTTCTATTTTCATTTATCTGGATTTTATGTAGTGTTTAATTGTGTGCAAATAAACTTAAGCTATAATGTTTCCTGTGTGCCAAATGTAACGGAGAACTCAACTGTCGACGTGAAAATGCGAATTGCCCTATAGCAAGTGTTGAGTTTGTCCATTCTGGGCTACTGTAGAAACAACATAGCAGACTCTGTGGGCGAGGACCTGCATAAATGGCTCATTCAAATTTAACGAAAACACAATAATTCTTACTTTCACATGATTATAAACCCATGAAATCATAGTTATGAGTATTGTATAAATTATTTTGACTATTTATTTGCCTGGATCCCACACACTGGACTTTTAAAACCTGGGCAAATAAAACCAAAACATGCATGGTTAGATACTGCTAGAAGTGAGAACATTTTGTGATTTGTCTGCAGCGAACCTTTGTTTATTTGTGTGGTAGTAGATGTACCAGCTTGCTGTAGAAACTCAAACACTGAGAGCTGCACAGCACGACCAGTCCTGAGCTGCTGGCGATGGCTTGTTAGCTGCATTCCAGTGATACAGCCTAGACACCACTCATCCTCTCGGTCTTCACCTCCTCTTCCCTCTGTTTCTCTCACTGTATATCAATATATTTCTGTGTCAAAACATGTTTTTCTCTCTTACATACAGTGCTTTTTTTTTTTTTAAATTACGTGCTCTGCCTCTCTTTTTTTTCCATTCTCTTTCATCTTCCCATCTGGAGAAGTAAATGAGAGAGATGAACCGGCATTTGGTCAGGTAGGGAAATAAAGACAGGAGGAAAATAGAGATGGGGGGAATAGAGGGAGAGGAAAAGGGGAGGGGAGTTGGGTAGTGAAGAGCCGCTGCCAAAGCCAGTCAGGTGGAGGAGAGTGAGGAGTAGTGAGATAAGGAGACAGCCATGGAGCGGGAGCTAGCAGGCACCCGAAAGAAAGACACTGATACCCTCTCTCTCTCTCTCTCTCTCTCTCTCCTCTCTCTCTCTCTCTCTCTCTCTCTCTCTCTCCCCCTCTCTCTCTGTCTCTCTCTCTCCACCCCACCATCACCTCCTCCCTTCCTCCCTCCACTCCCAGCCTCCTCTCCTCCTTTGTGCAGTGTCTCAACGGAGCTGCGTTTGAGTGGCAGGCCGTCACAGATCAGCTAGCAGCTAAAGCAGAGGGCTCTGCGTGGTGTGTGTGTGTGTGTGTGTGTGTGTGTGTGTGTGTGTCAGCCGAGGCAGGGGGCTGCCAGCCCAGAGCGAACAGATCAGGGGAGAGTCTAAGTGGGTTTATCAGTGCCGCCGAGAGCCAACACACACACACACACACACACACACACACACACACACATTCACACACACGTATTCACACACGTATTCACACACTTGCATGACAAAAACATGAACACACAACTGTCGCACACAAACAGAAAGTAAAGAAACAAAGAAGTGGGGAGTAGGACACACACATACAGTCAGATTTAAGCATATGCTCACGTGCGTGTGCACACACATACACACACACACACACATATACATACACATACAGAGGGAGAAAGGGGTATTAGACCCGACCAAAGCAAACCTGTGAGCGTGAAAGCGCCTTACTGCCTGCCTGCTAGCAAGAGATGTGACTGGATTCTTAAGCAGCCAGCTAGAGAGTGAGGGCTGCTAAATACACACACACACACACACACACACACACACACACACACACACACAGAGCTCTCATATCTCAAGGTTCAGACGAAGGCTCGTGCCTCATTCCTCTTGTACCTCACTGCCTCGGATGCCCCTGCATGCTTGTTGAGGTAAAGATTAGGTGTGTTTGCTGGCTTCTGTCTGTGATTTTTCCTGGTGTCATATCTTTATTTTGATCACATTTATTGACTTTTTGGGTCATTTTTAAGGAGGTGACGTTTTTATGAGATGGCGTAGTTTAGACAGAGGCGACAGAGGATGAAGAGAAGCATAAAGCACACCTTGAGCTCAGTACATGCAAGGACACACAGATATCAAACAGAATTATCAGCTGGTTACACTCCATTTTCATCCTGAGTCTGACACTGTGTTCACTGTATGTAGCCGATTCACTAAAAAAACTGTTGGTGATTACAAAGTGGTGACATCTGAATATATTATTTTGTTTATATGTTTATATGTAGGCTATAATAATAGATTCTGCTGCTTTGCATTTTGCATGCAGGAATACCTTTTTTTATACCATATTTCCAGACACGCAGGTCACCAAAGCCGTAGGGACAAATTTGCGTGCAACATCATTCAGTGCAGGACGGCGTACAGCCTGTCTCTACATTAACACAGGCTCCATTCATATGCCCTTAAATTTGGAGTGTTGTTTTTGATTGGTTCTCTTGTCTGACTCTGCCCCACCTCTCATCTGCCAATCAAATCAACGTGCATTTCCGTAAAGCTGGGGATACACTACACATAATTAGGCAGGATTTTCTAAAGGATTCACCATCGTGACTCTTAGTCCACACCAGTCAGCGCGAGTTGCAGCCATTTGGCATGGCAAATTGGCACAGAAATCTGTAAGTGAGGGGTACAGACTCGAATTGAATCGACTCGGATCGGCAAGTGTATGAGGAGAACAGATTCTTCCCGACATGAGTTGTAACATATCAAACATGTTTGATTTTTCAGAGCCGACTCTAGACGCTGTGGTATAGTGTACACTGGTCACCGACCCAACAGGGGAATGCAACTGTCAATAGCCAATGAACATTTTATCGTTATCCCTACATTGCACCTGTTAGCCAGCGTTGGTTGCCAAGGCTACCTTCCTGTATATTACGTCACCAGAGGGTACTTCATTCTCTCATTTCAAGCTCCCTCTGCAGTCTGTAGAGTCCACACTCCCCACGTCCACCCCTCCACCACTTCACCCAAATGTGTTTTCTCTGTTTCTTTTCTTTATTGGCGCATATAAACACTGCTGCTGCCTGTCTTGCATCTATGTTTGTTTGTTTCTCTTTTACTTCTTCTTGAGAGTTGTATGTTTATTCTTGCTCTTGCTCATGTTGTCATGAGAGTTTGGTGCGTTCGGACGGCTCTAGTTGGAGTGACAAGTCGTGTAGTCTATGATCCTTCGTTTGGCACAGTCATGATGGCAAGTGCATGATCCGCTGTTGCCATTGTTATGTTTTTGGGTTGTCCGTCTGGCCATTCGTCCATCTCGTTCTCATGACTGCAATATCTCAGCAACACCTGGAGGGAATTTCTACAAATTTGGCACAAACATTTACCTTGACTCAAGGATAAACTGATTGCATTTTTCTGGTCAGGGGTCAAAGTCAAGGTTACCGTGACTCTGTGTGTATATCATTCTCAGATACACAATATCTCAAGAGCGCCTTGAGGGAATTTTCTAAAATTTGACACAAACTTTCCCTTGGACTTAAGGTTGAACTGGTAGATTCTGGTGGCTATGGGGAAAGGTCAGTTTGACTTTGACACATCTTGGATGCCTGTCTTGAAACTGTGGTGCTTGTTTCGATCATCCATGCGGGTTGGAGATGTGATGTGTGAGGTGTGATGTTGCAAAGATGCAACAAATTCTAAAATATGGATGTGAATCATCCATAGCAAGATCTATATTTGAAGCACTTCCAGCTGCCATGGCTACATATGAGTCTGGACAGACATGGATGTTAACTGCCAATAGACTGGTTTTCGCAGAGGCATACAACCGTGAGACGGTAATTCCAGTTTAACTTCTCTTTATGCTTTGAGAACTTGTGTGAATACATTTCCTAATATGCTTTGAGTTCTTTTTATTTGCAGCTTTTTTTCTAACGTGACATATACTGTATGTTGTCGAGGTAATGAAGACGTTTTCTTTGTTTTTTCCTCATGTGAATGCATTTTCTTAAGCTGCATTTCATTTAGCTCGCTTGGCTGTTGTAAAAAAAAAAACTCAGCCCATATAGCACGTAAAGCCAATAATGAGCCATCATATTTGTTTCCAAGTTGGCCTCCATATATGTTAAGTGTGCACGATTAATATGTTAATTAAAACACGCGAGTGTGCGTGTTTGCTTGCCCGTGTGTGAACCCTCTCCCTCCTGGTGCACTGTGTGATATCTCTTTGTGTAGCAATGGAACAGGCAGGCCTAATTACGTCTTTAAGTGTGTAATTAGGAGCGAATGTAATTGGTGGTTTGCACACACAACACACTCGTGGTTGGAAAACACAAATCATGTCTGACACAATGCCTAACATGGCTATTTACTGCAGCGACGACAGGTGGTATAGGCACTCACGTGGATGTTCTGCATACACATTCACACATAGGTGCACATGCAGTCTTTGTTTGTATTAAAATAGGACTCTAACATTATTTTCACTATCAAATAACGTGTTGATTTTGTTGGGAACATTTTTGCATTTATTTTATTATTTATTATTTATGGCTGACGGTATAGATACAGACAGGAAATGTGGGGGGAAAAGACGTATGACAGGCTGCATGTCTTCATATTTTTTCAATTAATTTATATTTTTAAATGTCAGAGCAAAATGATAAATTCCCATCACATTTCCCTAGATGACCAGATGACATTTTTGAATGGCTTGTTTTGTGCAATCAACAGTCCAGTATCAAAAGATATTCAATTTCTTATGATTTAAAACAAAAATTTTCACACTGCAACTCTGCAACCAGTGAATGTTTGGTAGTTTTGCTTTATAAATGACTCACTGTGTGTTCAGACTGTAAACAGCTGCTTTGATGGGGGCGTTTAATTTCAGGTTCTGCCAGGCGATGTCTCATCAAACCTGTGCACAGCAGTTTGTCATACTATGCAGCGTGATTTCACTCTGTAACTCTGACATTTCACATTTTATCATTAGTCCATTCGTGCTGATCACAAGGTTACAAAGTATAATTTACCAGGAAAGTGTGCTGGCATGTATGTAGTTTGCCAGTGCGATGTGTTTCTGGGTGGCACCTCAGAGCCAAATTAAACCAGATTTCACTTTTTTTGCAGGAAAATGTAGCACTTTTTTCTCAAAGCATGTGAGCACTTGTTGCATTAATGCAGTGTTAAATTATGTCATATATCCAAAGTGATGTTACAGAGTGTTAAGCCTCCTACAGACTGTGAGATTTTAGCACTCTTATAACTTTAGTGCAAGCTACACTGTGTGACATGGATCCTAAACTTTTGTGTACGACATCAAGTCTGATGTATACAGACTGTATGATGACATCACCTACCAAATCGCAGGCTATGATGTACATCAACGTCAGTACGCAAGAACAAAACATCATCCATCTACGGTGCTGTAGTGGTAAAAAAAAAAAAAAAAACATGAATCGAGTTTTTGTATAGTGGCATTTATGTGTGCCGAAAAAAATCTGAGGAAGAGGAGGAGGGGAATGTGGATGTAGTCGTGGCTGGGGAAAAGATGCCAACTTGGCATGTAAATTTTAACGAGAGCTCTAAGTATTTATAAGCATCTAATAGCATTTAACAGTGTTGCACTGATGAGTTTGTCATTTTATGCTACATTGCTATTGGTTGGTTAGTAAACATAGGTCATAACAGCAGTCACACAGTGCGATAAGGATCCCAAATTTCAGTCAGAATTTTACTGAACCTGTCTCACTGTGCGACGGAGGACCACCATTTTAGAGCCATGACCAAAAATATCGCCATGTTTCTTTCACATTGGTCATCTTTCGTCTGGGGCAGTCCAAAATCGCATACTGTATACCGAGCTTCAGACAATTAAGAGTGCTTCAGCGAATTAGTATAACAGCAAAAAGTCAGGAAATCTAAAGGGACAGTTCACCCCAAAATCAAAATTACTCGCTTCTTCTACCCATAGGGCTATTCATCAGTCTAGATTGTTTTGTTCTGAGTTGCCAAATGTTTGAGATATCAGCCGTAGTGATGTCTGCCTTCTCTCCAATATAATGGAACTAGATGACACTTGGCTTATGGTGCTGAAAGTCCCAAATAAAACACAGACCTCACTCTGAGCAGTTTCATTGAGGAACTATTTTTTTTCTACAGAGCTTCACCCGCCAACGGTACCATCGCACAGAGCGGAGCATGCATCTGCTACTAGCTCACCTAGCACCACACAGCTAGCTAAAGTTACAGCTCGGCCAAGGAGGACGCCATTAATGTTTACATCTCGCACTGTCACGAGAAAATACCCCTCGTCCATGAGTCGATGCATGCTCCTTTCTGCGCAGTGATTCGGTTGGTGGGTGTATTTTGGTTGTAAAAGAGAGAATAGTTCCTTTGGTTAACATAACAAAACTGTTTTACTCATGACGAGCTAACAGATCTGAATGTGTAGTAGTAGTAGTAGTGAGTTGGCGAGCAATGTCTGTCCATCAGCCAATTAATTAATTGACTGATGCTTTAATTTTAGAGCATATTAACAATGTTTGAGCGTCCGACAGCCTGTATATGATTGACATGACACTACTGATACTGTACTCTGCTTTCCACACGCACCTTCACACACACACACACACACACACATAGAGGAGGCGTAGAAGGACGGAGGCAGCGGGCGAGCAGAGCGAGATTGACAGAGCCGGCCTCCAGCCTCTCTCCTGTCCACAGAAGGGCTGTTTGTTTAGAGGAAATGACACGTGCTGCAGAGGAGGAAATGATCTGCTTGGCCCCATGTAAGATCCTCCCTGGCACCAAGACCACTGCACTCAGCTCTTTTCTCTCCTCCAACACGCCCTCACACACACACACACACACACACACACACACACACACACACTCCCCCCCTCCGTCCCTTTCTTCCCTTCATCTTCTCAGCTCTCCATCCATCGCTCGTCTGTCACGGCAGGAGTGCAGCCAATCCATCACGGGTCGGAGCTAGGCGAGCCGTTAGGGCGTGTGTGTGTGTGAATGAATATGTGAGTTGTGTTTGTGTATCAAAGTACCACTGTAGCACACGCTGAACACCCTCTGTGCACGCAAGTCCATTTTACGTTTGGATGCAAGCACACACACACACCTTTCCTCGCTCCTTCACCTTTAATAAACAGTG